>NC_080699.1:23334325-24062867 GCF_030445035.2 Dasypus novemcinctus | reverse complement strand
GCCCCCTCCAAACCCAGGGCTGGTGGAGCTCGAGGGTCCGGCCTTGGGAAGGCGGGGGGCCAGGCTTCGCTCTCTTGCCTGCCTCGGAGCCCCCACGAGAAAAACCGCGGCTGCATCGCCCGGCCTCTACCTCCCCACTGGGGCGAGTGACTGTCCTAGATCGCCACCCTGAGCCTCAAGAGCCAGGGCCCACGCGGAGGCCTGCTGGGGGGAGATGGGGAAATGGAGGCAAGGTGACAGGGGCACTGCTCCGTAGGGTGTGGCAGAGCCGAGACTCTCCATCTCCCCCAAATCGCCTTGCTCCCCGGGCCTTGGGGGCAACAAGAGAGCATGGCTGTTAGGGTTCATAGGGGGAGGAAAGGAAGGCCGCGTGGTGGGCTGGCAGGGCACACCCTGGGGAGGAGGGTGGGGAAAGGGCTTCCAGCACAGGGCTGCTTGAGTCATGACCTTGGCCGGGGCCTGAGCGAAAGGGACGAGCTTGCAGCGAGTGGCCCCGTCCCCTGTGGGGCCCAGCTCAGGGCGAGCGGTGCGAAGCTGGCACTTGCTAAGACCTGTGGCCAAGCTGTTGCCTGCCTCGGCCCTATTCCAGCAAGGCCCCTGCGAGGTAGGTGGTCTCGTCCTACTTTACAGGTGGGAGGTGGAGTCCCCAAGAGGGCACCTTCCCAGGGGCGCATGGCAAAAGTGTCCCAGCCCAGCGTGACTGCAGGGCAGCAGGCGGGGACACCCCTGCAAGCAGAGGCGCGTGGGGGAGAGGCGCTCCTGGGCGTCTCTCCGGGGTGCCTGGGCCCGTGTGCCGATAGGGTCGGGGTCCCGCCGAGGCAGGGTGGGATGTCTCTGAGAGAGGGGCACCGTTGCCCTGGCCTCAGGCAGGACTCAGGCACCCTCATTTAGCTTGGGGAGGACGGAGAAGACGGCTGAGGGGTTTGGGCAAGCCAGGCGAGAGGGGGTGGGCGTCTGCTCCCTGAAATGCTAGACCTCGCCTCCAAGGGTAGTCGAGCGCTTTTCTGGAAACTGTCCCGGGGCTCAGAGAGGAGCAATGGGGTGGGGGGAGCAGCAGGGATGGGGGTCCAAAAGGAGTGAGGGGCCATCCAAGAAGACTTGGGCCAAGATGTGGGGTGTTGGGGGGGGACTGACCACCCGCTCTCTCTGTGGGGGGCAAACGAGGTCTTGCTTCCCATTGCAGGGCAGGTGCGCCCTGGAGAGGAGTCTGCATTCATTATTTCAGTGGGACTCCCACAGAACGGAGCGTCTTCATGCGGACCCTGCTCTGGATACTCGGGATCCAGGAATGAACAAGACAGACAGAAATCCTGGCTCTCCTGGAGCTTAAATTCCACTTGGGAGGTAGACAGGAAGCAAGAATGTCAACTGCATAACTTACGGGATAATAGGTGCTAAGGGGGAAAGCAGGAAGCTGCGAAGGAGCTGCAGGGGGCTGGCGTGGACACTTTAGACAAGGAGGCAGAGCAGAGCTTCTCAGTCCCCTGGGAGGAAAGGCCTGGGGGACTGGGTGAGGTTAGCCAGGAGGCTCTCTGGGGGGGAAGAGCACTGGGGAGAGGGATCGGCCAGTGTAAAGGTCCTGAGGCAGGAGTGTGCCCCGCGAGGAAGGCCAAGGGGACCAGTGTGGCAGGAGCAGAGAGAAGGGGCAGGGAAGTCCGAGCAAGGTCAGCGAGGTCCCTGGGGCCAGACTACGACAGGCCTTGAGGACACAGAAAGGACTTTGGCTTGGACTCTGAGCCCTGGAAGAGAGTCAAGCAGGGAAGCGAACCGTTTGTAACGTGAGGGTGTTATGGGGTGACCTTGAGGGCCAACGGCCCGTGACGCGGGGTCACCACTTGGGGCGGAGACGTCTCCCTCCGGAGCCTCGAGTCTGCGGGGGGGAGCGGGGCGTGTGTGCATGGGTGGGTGGGCTCTGGCCTGTGGGCTCCACTTTTCTGAGCAATTGATGGCGTGTTTAGACCAGATGGCTCTGAGGCCCCATCTTGGCCCTGGGGTTTATGAGCCTCTCCAGTAGCCCAGCTGGGGAATTTTCCACTGGGCTGTTCTGGGCTGTCACCTGCTGTGACCAGCCCCTGTGAGCAGTTTGGCCCCTGGGCAGGTACATGCCTGCCTGAGGGTGGTGGGGAGGGAGGAAGAAGCTGCTCAGGGCCCGGGGCTGATCTCTGTCCATTACCCAGAAGCCTCCTTGAGACCCATGGTTCTCCATTTTCAGAGCATTTTCCAGCCCCGGGGCAGCTCTCCTCGGAGCAGGAAGCTTTGCTAAGGAGGGTCAGAGAGGTGATTGGTCAGAGTGACCCAGAGATGAGGGTCAGAGGCTGAGATCAGAGCCAAGCGCCTCCCAGACCCTCTTTATCAGTGTTGCCTTTGGGGTGGCCCCGTCAGGGCGGCCATGATGAACCAGAGGAAGATCCTGTGGTCACAGTGAGCCCCACAGAGACTGTTTTTGGGGCCTGTTAGAGGCCTTAGGGAGCAGGGACCCTGCCAGCCAGCGAGGTGGGGGGGCTCTGCCTGACCACGCTCCACCCAGCTCCAGCTGGAAGTCAAGCTCTCGTACCTGTCCTGGGAGAAGTGCTGTCTTCCGGCGATTCCCCACTGGCTCTGGCCAGCAGCCCTCGGAAGCCTCGTTAGGAGGCAGGTGTCCCCGGGGCTGCTGCGCTGTGAGGGGAGGCAGGTCTGACATCCCAGCCTGTGGGAGTCACCAGGGTTTAAGTGAGCCCAGAGGGGAAGGGCAGGCTATCATGGGAGCAGTCCCAGGACCCGCTTCTGCTCCGCTCCATCCCCAGCTGCTCCCCGTCTCTGCCAACTTCCGGAATGACACAGGCCCAAGCCCTGAAGGCAGTCACGTCCCACCGGGGGGCAGGGGTGGGATATATCAAGGCCAAGGCCCGGTGGGAATCCACCAAAACTCTTCCAGCTCGCCCCAGGGCTGGACGGCCCAGGGCCCCGGTGTCTCCCCCGGTCACTGCCAACCCCGGTGGCTGGCGGCCGGCTGGCACCCTGGTCTTGCTGGCTCCAGCCCTGACCAGGGCCCTCTCGCTCCTGGTGACCTTCGCGGGTGCCCCGAGCTGCCATAGGGTACCTGCCACTGCATCCGGCCTCCGCAGGAGCAGGTGCCAGGGCGGGGCCGGCTTGCTTCCCCGCGGCTCGCAGCCTCCCCCTTGCTCGGGGGCTCGGTGGAGGGCAGAGCGCCTCGCCCCTCCCTGCTCTCACGTGCATCCCTTGCCCCGACCTGCCCAGCCCCTCCTCCCTGCCTTTGTCCTTCCTGTCTGTGGGCTCCGCTGGGGGTCGGGGAGGGAGAGCCACTCTCCCCAGCCAGGCCTTGGCCAGCAACACTCCAGGGCGCTCTTCCTTCCACGGACACGGCCAGCAGCTCCCGCCATGGACAGGTGGCCCCTGGGTGAGTGCCCCGGGCCCCTGCGCCCCCAGGCCACCCTACCTCATCAGGCTCTGAGACTGGGGTCCCCTCCGTCGCTCCTAAGTGCACCCACAGCTCCCCAGAAGCGAGGGAAAGCAGGAAGAGGAGGGCAGGAACGCCAAACGGGGACCCCGAGTGTGGAGTCCCCACCTGTGGTGGGGTGGGTGCGGGACACCGAGCCGGAGGAGACGGAGGAGCTGGAGAACTCATGCAGGAGCTGCCTTTTCTACCAGTGTGTCCGTCTATCCATCTGCAGGAACTCTGAAGCCAGATTGCTGGCTTCAAATCTTGCTTCCCCCACTTTCTAGGTGCCCGAGCTTGGGCAAGTTATCTCCTCCGAGCCTCAGTTCCCTCAGCTATAAAATGGGGATAATCTCATCCCATTGTGATGAGGAATAAGAAATGAACTACTGTAAAGTGCTTACAGCACTGCCTCACAGAGTCCAGAACTGTAGCTGTCAACTCGCTTTCTCTTTCTCCTGTTCTCCTGTCAGTCTAGCTACGTACCTAGCACACCTGTCACCTACCTCCCTCTATCACATCTATCAGTCATCTCTCTATCCCCCATCACCTATCTAGCTCTTGTCTTTCTAACTGTCTACCTATTTTTACACACTTCTTTATTCCAGAAAGAACCCATGGTGTCTTACACAGATAGACAAGATGCGCTAAGACAACAAGAAAATGTGTGTGTTGGGGGGGGTGGGGGACTGTCCCTTGGGAGGGGAGCGGTGGGAGCAGAAGGGCCTAGGGTTCTGGGCTTCCCAGCCCTGGCTCAGCCACTGTGTGTTTCAGGCAAGTCCCTTCATCTGCAGCTTTTCTGGTCTTGCAATCACCAGCCTCGGTGTCTTTATCTGGGAACTGGAGCTATCACCGGACAGTGGCTGCTCAGGGCTCAGCAGAGGGGCTGGCGTGTGGTAGGCCCCCCCCAAAGATGAACTCTCATGGCAATATTTTTGTGAATCTACGTCACTTGGCTTCAAAACAGAAGAAGGCTGAATGGGTGTCCTGGCTCAGCCTGGGGGGCACGGCAGGCTCTTCTCCTCTCGCTCCCCTGCTCGTTCTTTGGGGGCGGGGGTGCGGGGGGCTCCCCTTCGGGTCCCGGCGACTACTGCTTAAGGAAAGCAGTGCCTGTCACGGTGCCACGCAGTGCAGGACCGGTGACGCCTCTTCTTCTAGTAAGACGACGCTGAGCTCTTGGCATGCACCATCTCGTTTACTCCTCAAAACAACGCTGAGCCGTGGGTGCAATTCTCCTTTTACAGATGAGGAAACTGAGGCACAGGGCGGTTAAGTGACTTGACTGAGGCCATACGGTTAGCCAGTGGGGAGTCGGGATGGCATTCGGGTGGGGACCCCGTGCTTGAGGAGGTGCCCCGATGGCATCCTGGAAGGATGAGCCCTACAGACCTCGGACACCGGCCCACCTGGCTGCCCCTGGGCACCGGCCTCTGCTGGAGGCCGTCCACGGAGGACCAGGCACCGGGGTCCTGGAGCGAGGCAGCCCCCGCGGAGAGGGAGGTGTGGGCGCAGCCCTGACCCCTGAGGCTGGGGCCCCCTGTGCCCTGCTGCTGCGTGGCCTGGCCCAGCCTCTGTGCCTCACGTGCCTCATCTGTAAAATGGGCCGACACCGCAGGGGCACGGTTAGGAAAGGGCTCTGCCAAGCAAGGCCCAGCCCCCTCCTTCAAGCGCTGAAAAGCACTGTGGGTGACAGGCAGGTGAACAGCTGAGAACGAGGCCGAGGGGACTGATGCTGGGGGGTGGCAGGTGCCAGAGACGGAGAGGTGAGTTGGGGTGATCGGAGCCTTCCTCGCTGAGGTGTGAGCTGCTAGACCCAGCTGCCAGGGACAGACAGGATGAGCCAAGGACATTCCGGGTGAGCCGAGGCCTGCAGCTGTGAGCACGGGGGACAGGCTGGGGGGCTGAGTGGCGTCGGGGACCACAGCCCTGAGCGCCTGGTGAGAAACGTAAGAAACTGGTGGTCAAGGGGAGCAGCTGCTAGGCTTGGGGGGTTCTGGGGGAGCCCCGACACTGCCCCCCGGGTGTAGGATACGGTGAACACACTTTGGCACTTCCACTTCCCCGTTCTCGCTGCCCCTGCGGGCTGAACGCCACCGCGCCATCCTGCCCTCATCCCTCTCTCTGGAAATTTCCTTTGGGCGGCTTTGGACACTGAGCCAGCTCCCCTTGCCCCTGCCTCCCCCACGCCTCCTCCCGGGCTCGGCAGGAGCCCCTCTGTCCTCAGCAGGGCTTTTCTTGTGACCAGGGTAAATATTACCTGGCACGGTTAATGTTTAATGCCCCCTCGTCGTCCCCGGCCACCCCACTGCCAGGCACTCTCCCCGAAGCAGAGGCTGCAGGAGGAGGTTAGCAGAGACCGCCCGAGGCTGCTGGGAAGATGGGGGGGCTGTCCGCGGAGCACGGTGAGTGTGCGCGCCCGCGGGCAGGGGGCAGGCATGCACGTGCGAGTGTGCAACGGGGGGCGCCGCCGCTTGGACCACCTTCAGAGGGGTGGGCTGGCGCCTCCTCCCAGAGCCTCTCCCCTCCCCTGGCACCTGCCTTCCAGAGGACCCAGCCTCTTTCCTAAGAAAGTTTGCATCTTCTTCGAGGGGACCTTGCCTTAAACCCAAAGACATAATAAACTTGACCTTGCCTTAAACCCAAAGACATAATAAACTTGACCGGCAGAACCTCGGGCACCAGGGAGAAGCTGTTGGGGGGGTGGGGGTGAGCCACCTGCCTTAACTGGGACACACCTGGTCCGCTGACTGCACAGCGCCTTGCTGGACTGTCTGAGCTCGGCGGGCAGTGGACGGGGGTCAGGTGGGGGAGCCCTTCCCGGGCTGATCTGGGGGTGAGCCTCTGAAGTTCAGGACACATCCCCGGAAGGCGGGAAGGGGGTGGCTCAGGGCTGGGGCCAACTGGCGTCTATTTATTGACCGCTGGTTTTGAGCCAGATCTAGAAAAGACAGGGGCTTTGGGGGCTGGGGGGCTGCTCAGATGGCTCAAGCCAGGTCAGGGAGGAGGCAGTTTTCCTGGACAGGTGGAGGAGCCCTAGCCTGGCTCCGACGCTAACTCCCCAGGTGACCTTGAAGCACGACCTGAACTGAATCTGGGAGTCGACCTTTTTTTTTTTCAGTTGGTTTTGTTTTTAATATTTTTGAAATAATTTCAGACTTTCAAGAGAGTTGCAAAAATAATACAGAAACGTTAGAAAATTCCAATATACTTCCTAACCAGATGCCCAGGTTTGCCAGCTTTTAACATTCTGCCGTGTTCGTTATATTGCTGTCTACCTATGTCAGTCTGTTTTCTAAATATTTAAGGGCAGATTGTGTATATCACTCTCCTTGAATAGTTATTGCTTCCATGTATATTTCCTAAAATCAAGGATATTCACTTACATAACGACATTAAGTTATCAAGTTCAGGATATTTAACACTGATATATAAAGTATACTTTATTACAATTTTTTCAATTGTCCCAAATATGTCCATTTGGTTGTTTTCTCTCTCTCTCTCTCTTTTTTTTTTTTGTTAAGTAATGGGACCGGGGATTGAACCCAGGACATTGTCTGTGGGAAGCCGGCGCTTAGCCACTGAGCTACACCGGCTCCCCTCATTTTCTCTCGATTATTCATCTAGACCAGGATCGTGTACTGCATTCTCTTTTAGTGTCTCTTACAATTGTGGTAATATACGTACAACGTACACTTTCCACCCATGAGGACAGGGCCTGGTCCCCGCAGCCTGACCTTGGCCTCTGGCCTGTCTGGACAACCAGCGCCTCAGGCCCCCTCCCCCCATTGCCCCCCAGAGCCAGGCACGGGCCCTCCTCGCTGGCCCCCGTTAGGGAGTCAGCAAGGGGCCCCGGGCGAGGACTCCCAGTGCAGCCCAGCTCAGCCAGCCTGCGAGGCGCCTCACGCACATTCCTTCCCCGGCCGAGAAGGCTCAGGGAGGGCAGGAGAGCCAGGCGGGGTCAGCCGCGTGGCCGCCTCGGCGCCGCTCCTCCAGGGGCCCCCGCGGCCTCTGCCTCACGCGCCTTCCTTCCCAGCCGCTGCGGGGGGCGCGGCAAAGGGGTCGAGCTCCCAGGTCCCAGCGCCCGCTTGCCGGGGTTCATGTCCTGGCCCTCCCGGACCTGCTGTGACTTAGCCTCTGCCCCTGTGTCCTCATGGGTTCTACCAGAATGATAATCTCACAGGGTTATTGCAATGATGGAATGGGTTCGCATTTTGCAAAGCCATTAGCCTGGACGTGGTAAGCGCTGCACTCCTGTCTGTGAAATAAACTTGCCTCCTCCTCCCGAGGGCGTGTGGGAGAGTGGAGAGATGCCAGGGGCTTGAGTTCAGGGCCCAGTTGGGCCTCGGATGTCCTTTGGGACTTTGGACAAGATTCCAAACTCGGCTCCAGTTTCCTCCTTCTGTTAATGGATTTTAAGATCCTATTTTATCCGATCATTCAGTCACTTCACAAGTACTTGCTAAGTGCTTCTAACTGATTCATTCTATGAAGAGAAGCTGCTGGAGAGTCCAGGGAGAGGTGCTTTTTGTTTTCCTTGGGCTTTTCTGACTGCGTGTGAAGCAAGGGGTGGGAAAGAACAGAGACCCTCGTGCTGCCAGAGGCTCATGCAGCCGGATCCCAGCCGGATCCCACTCGATCCTACACAGCCAGATCCCACCAGACCTCACGCAGCCGGATCCCACCAGATCCCACGCAGCCGGATCCCACCCGATCCCATGACAACCGGATCCCACTGATCCCACGCAGCTGGATCCTACGCGTGCTCCCAGGCTGTGTCTGAAGCCGGCTGGGGCAGACCCACAGGCTCCCCCTCCAAGGGCAGCTCCTAGCCAGCCTTCCCTGCCCCCTCCAATGCACAGCAGGGACAGAGGGACAGACGGGGACGCCCCTGTCCTGCGCGGCTGCTCTCCTGACTCCCCCACCCCTCTGGCCTCCTCAGGTGGCGGCTCCAAGGGGGACGTGGACCCGTTCAGCTATGGTAAGCCGGAGCCCCCAGCACCCTTCCTGGCCCTGCCCCCGCCCAGCAGCTGCCTCCCGGCCTCGCCCAGACCTGGGGATAAACTCTGTGAATTATGATTAATAGTCAACCTCCCGGGTTAGCGCGGGGCGGCTCCGGGTGGGCTGCAGGCGGGGGTCCAAGAGAGAAGACCCAGCCCCCCTCTCGCTCTCCCCTTCTCAAGACTACGAGACCATCCGCAGTGGGGGCCTGATCTTCGCCGGCCTGGCCTTCATCGTGGGGCTCATCATCCTCCTCAGTAAGTGGGGTCGGCCCCGTGCCGACGGGCCGCTCGGCCCCTTCCCAGACCCCTCACGGAGGACATGGGAAGGGACTGGACACCCTGCTGGAGACAGGCATCTTGGGATGACGCACTACTTGCACTGGGACCTCATAGAGTGGGGGTCCCTCTTCCTCAAGTCACCCCTAGTGACCCGGGAGCTGCGATGGCCGGTTCCTGCCAGGGGAGGAGCTCCAGGGTCCATGCAAGGCCAGACTAGGGGAAGGAAGGGCCTTTACCGGGCTGCTGCCCCCACATGGTGACGCTCTACATCTTAGACCATTTAATCCTCGGTCCCTACTGCCACCACTTTACAGAGGAAAACACAGACCCACTCGAGAGGGCTCAGCCAGCAGGAAGCAGCGGCGGGTTCAGCCTTCCCCCGGCTGCCGGGCACCGCGGGCCTGGGGCTCGCTGCTGATTTCTGGGAATCTCTAATTCCCTGGGCCTCCGTTTGCCCGTCTGTTAAATAAGGACAAACCCACCTGCCGCCAAAGACACGCGGCCAAGAAAGTGCCTTAAGAAGATCCAGTGTAGACATCACGTGTTCTGGGGACAGAGAAGGGCCCTTGTGTAGCCCCCCGCCCCAGGGGCACACCGCAGATGCTTAATAAATGTTTATTGACTTGTTTCGGGGCAGTCGGGAGAAACATACACAGAAACACAACTGATGAAAAGAAAACAAATTATGTAGCAAGCCCACCCCTGTGCCCTGAAATTCCCACGCGGGCAGAATCAGGGTCACTCCACCGTGTCTGCAGGCGCAGCCTGGACCCCGGCTGAGCTGTCAGCGCCTTGGCGCCAGCGCTGGGGAGTCGTGGAGCACAAGTGTAGGAGGCAGTGGGGCCCAAGCGGAAATCTTGTTTGTAGCTCTCTCACTGCCATCCTTCACCAGGGTGCTTACTGAGCAACTACTACGTGCCAGGTCCTGGGTGGGGTGTGTGTGGGGGGAATGACACATCACGATGGCCAAGGCCCAGCTGCTGCTTTCGACCTGCCCACAGTCCACTGCAATCAGGGTTAAACAGGCTCTCAGCAAATGTTTGTTGATTGACTGACTGACCAAGGCTCTTAAATACTTGTGGTGCCGTCCTATGTGGAGAGAGAAACAAGTCAAGTGTGGCCTCCCAGCTGGACACTGTGGTGGTCTGGCAGGAGGGAGGAAGCAAGTAGAAGGGCCCAGTTAGTCCTTGAGGACAGAGGGGACGTCCTTAGAGAAAAGGGCTTCACACACTGACCCCGCCGTTCTCTCTTCAAGGCAAAAGATTCCGCTGCGGGGGCAAGAAGCACCGGTGAGCACCTGCCCAGGGCGGCTGATGGGAGGGAGGAGGGGCGGGCCAGGAGGGGTCCCCAGCCTCAGGGACCCCTGCCTTCCCTGCTCCACGCTGACCCCGGCCCTGTCTTTTCTCCTCTCTCCTCCCCTTTCCCAGGCCAGCCGATGCAGATGAGCTCTAACGAGAGGTACGAGGGAGGGGAGAAGGGGCAGGGGGGGCGGGCGCGCTGCGGAGGGACAAGCCCGAGCTCGGGCCGGGCCGCGTCTCCGCCAGGGGGTCTGGCACCACGTGCCCTCCAGGGACGGCCCAGTGCCTGGCGTGGAGCGTGTGGTAAGGGGCTGCCGAGCACGGCTGGAGGGAGGCCTCTTCTGCCCCCCCACTCTCACAGTCCAAACCCTGCCTTTGTCTTTTCAGGGCCAGCTGTGCCCACCGGTCACTCCAGGGTGTGCGGGGAAGCCAAGGATGCCCCTGTCACCCGTAGACCTTGACCTTGGGCCCCGTCACTGCCAGGCCCTTGGCTGCAAGGAGCTCTGGGCTGTCCGGGCCCCCTGGGTGGACATCACCTCCTCCTGCCCGTGCCACCCTCGTGCCAGCAATAAAGCCTATTTCAGGAAGGGCCGCCTCCCTTGCCTGCCTGCCCCCCCACCCTTCCCCATAAAGACCACCCGCCTCTTCTCTAAGTTGGGGTGCACAGAGAGCCTCATCTCTTGCGGCTTTCCATTACCCACTTGGATGCCCATCTGCCGGTTAGGGCAAGGAGCCCGGGACCCTCCCCTGTAGGCTCCCCCTCGCCCCCTGAGCTCGCAAGGGCCCTGGGGACAGAGCACTCGGCGCCGCTTCCAATGCCAGGTACAGAGGGCTGCGGAGGCCCAGTGTCCACGGGTTCAAAGCTGCTGGTGCCACCAAGGTCACTGCCCAAAGCCCCGGGAGCTGCCGCGTGGGAGGCGCCGTGGAGACACCCTGGGCTCCAGTCCCGACGCTACTCGTGCCACGGTCGTGTGCTCTGGCCTCTTCCCCAAGGGCAGCACCTGCCAGGGGCGGTGCAGGGACCGGCGCTTCCCGGCGCCCCTCCAGACACTGGCGCTGAGGCCAGGCCACCCCTTTTCCACTCTTGGGGCTGGAGGGCCCCGCTGGACCCACGTCCATCCACCCAGCTGTGGGCTGCGTTTAATCCCAGGGCCGGGCCAGGGGGGCGGACAGCGAGGTGAGGCTGGGTGGCCTCCTCCAGCCCCCCCATCCATTCAGGCAGCGACCCCCGGGCACAGCCTCAGCCCACGATGGGGTCCACCCCCCGCCCCGCGGCTTCCTGATGCCCGAGGCCCTCAGCAGAGATTCTGGGGTGGACGGAGCCTGTCCTCCCCTACGGGGACCCAAAGGCAGTGGAGAGACTGGCGGGGTCGTGGCGCCACCTCGTGTCTGTTCTGTGGGAATGCGCGCACCTGAGGGGGGCGGGGAGACCCCGCAGGAGCCGTTCCTGGCGTTTAAATGGCAGGCTGTGCGGGACGTGGGGGCGCGTGTGCGGTGGCTTCTGGGGCCCAGGGCGGGGTGGCCTCCATTCTGCTGGGGCAGTTAGCGCTTCGTCCTCATCCGCTGGCCCTAGGCCCCGACACCACGACCAGCCCCAGAAGCACAGGGCGCTTGAGCGGCCAAGGTCCTTAAGGACCAAAACAGACCCTCCTCACTTGATGGAAGGGGAAACTGAGGCCCCGGAGAGGAAGCGATTTGTCCGGGGGGTATCAGGCTGCTGCTAGAACCCAGCGCCCCTCCCCTCGGGGGCTCTCCCCTCCCCCCCTGAGCCCAAGAGAAGAGAGGGGCTGGGGCGGGTGGGAGGCACCCCGGGGACAAGAGCGGCGCAGGGCAAGCCTGACGACTGGCCACCGTGGCTGACGACCTGTGACACCCCACTCTAAAGGTGACCCCTAAAAGGAATTCAGTCTAGCCGGGTGCTAGGCAGGGGCTCACCCTCCGGGCCAACGGGAAGGGGGGGGATCGAGCAGGGATGGGGCAGGCCCAGCCCAGGGGCTTTCAGGAGGGAGCAGCAAAGCACACCGGAAGCGGGGGCATTCCAGGAGCGCCGCTGCCCGCGGAGTGCAGGCCAGAGGCCTCCGGGTTCTAGAACCCTCCACCCTGAGCCTGCCCCCTCCCAGGGGAACTCCTCTTTGGGGGGTGGGGGGAGGTCCTGGTGAGTCACTTCCTGTCCCTGCCCTTCGGTTCCCTCCACGAAACACGAGGTTGTTTCCCAGTAAGTCCAGGCGCTGTGCCCCGGAATCAGGTGCTTTTTAAATAGCCGGGTCCCCGGAAGCCCCTCTAGAGCTGCTGAGGAGGAATCTTGGGGTGGGCCCCCGCAGGCCGGGGCTTCACCAGCCCCCAGGTGACCCACTGATCTCGGGGTTGTTCTGAGGTCGTGACCTGCCCTCTGACCTGGGCTCGGGCCAAGGTTTTTCCTTCCCCTTCCAGGGAACTTTCACTTCACTTTGGGATTTTTCCACCGTTCACATTGGTATTGAGTCACAAAGAGCCAAGGCTGGGAAGTGATGGAATGAATGAATTACTCTCAAACACAACTGAAACAAAACAGCCTGGGGGGGCGGGGGAGGGCGGGCAGGGGCTGTGGAAGGAGAGGGTGGGAGGTGGGTGCAGTTCCCATTATTACCACCAGAGGGAGCATGTGGCTTACTTGGAATTCCCTTAGAACAAGTGTTTTCAACTCTCAACTAAGCCTGCCCAAGCCTCCCCCACACACTTTGGGGGGGGAGGGGGGGCTCCTGAACGGTCTGTTCTCCTGCCCTGGTTTCCCGGGAAGCCCTGAGAGCTCCTCACGCTGCTTTTCCACGGGTTATTCCTCTCCTTACCTGATTCTATAAATTCCTAGCATGTCCATCCTTCTCATCTTCTTGCACCCCCAAACCCGTGTGGCATTTCAGTCTGATAATGAAGAGCCCCCATGTGGGGCAGGTGCCTGGCTAGTGGTAACAGCTGCACAGCACCCACCAGATGCCAGGCTGTGTTCCAATTGCTTTTAGTGTAGTAACTTATTTAATCTTCATGAAAACCAGCTGAAGTCGGGGCTAGCATTGTCTCCATTTTACAGGTGAGGAAACTTGTCTCAACTCAGAGGGGTTCAGATGGGGGCACTCTGGCCCTGGCGTAGGGTTGCCAACCTTGGAATCACCTTGAGCTTTAAAAACATAATGATGCCAGGTTCTGGACCAGGGAGAAGTTCGGGCACAGATATTGCAATGGGACAGGGACAAGGGACGAGGAGATGGGAGAAAGGCCAGGCAGGGGTGGGTCCCCGGTGCCACTGTCCCCTCGCACACTCCTGGAGTTTGCAGAGGAGGGGAACACGGAGGCATCTGCTTCTGGAAATGGCAGAAGGTGAGGTGAGGGAGGTCAAAGGTTAGCGCTCTCTCCCCCTGCTAGAGGTGGAGCTGGAGGAAATGTCCGTGCAGGGCAGCCCTGCGGCTCCCCCGAGCCACCAGCTCCGCAGCCCGTAGGGAAGCTGCCCCTTCTGGAGGTGAGAAGGAAGAACTGGCCCCAGGCACAGAAAATATAGAGTGAGCTCCCACCCCACAGAATGCAATGTGTGGCCCTTCTCGTCGCTGGCCCTGCCCACCCCTGCTCTCTCCAGTGTCCACCTCCCTCTGTGGCTCAGCAGGGGCCAGATGGGCATACGAGCCCCGCTGGCTCCTGGGAGGTGGGGCGACCTGCCCGTAAATCCTGGCCAGGGCAGAGGCCTGGAGAAGCGGGCTCCTGCTTAGAGAGTCCAGGTGAAAGCTGCCATGCAAGAACCAAAATTTAACTTTACACTCACCCTTCCTTCTCTTCTTACGACCAACTCCTCTTCACTCTTCAAAACCCAGTTCAAAGGCCATCTCCACTAGGTTGTTTTCTCAGACCCCAGACAAGGGCTCTCAGTGCTGAGTTCCCTCCCCCTGCAGACCCCCAGGCCTAGCGCTTGCCCCAATCCTTGGGGCCTTGAGCGCTCCCTGACTGAGACCCTCCCTTCCCTGCACAGCCTCCCCGTTGCCCCGGGCAACCATAATGGATGCCGTGAACAGGCCCCTGAGAGGGGTGGGGACGGTGGGCCAGGGCTGTGGGCACAGCGGGAGGGAAAGGGGCTGGGCGGCATGTCCTGGTCCCAGCAGCAGAGAACTTGGTGGAATTGATGGGGCATTCCAACCTGCCCGGGTGACGTGAAGGCAGAAGGAGAGTTGAAAGTCAAGGGCCTTGCTGGTGGGGCGTGGCCCAGTGGCAGGCAAGCGGGGAGAACAGAGGAGGGGTGCAGGCTCGAGGGCCCAAGGGCGAACTTCACCTGCTGGGGTCAGCAGGGGGCAGGGACAGCAGCACCCTGCCCTGGCTGCGGCCTTACCCCGCCTCCTAGAAACAGGGCTCTCAGGGGCCAAGGCGGGTGCCGGCCTTGGAAATGGGGCTGGGGGTGCTTGGGGTGCACCGCTCTGCCCCTGCCTTGCCCCATAGCACCCCAGGCAGGAAGAACTGGGCCCAGGGTGGGGCAGGGAGAGGCCCTGGCGAGGCAGCGGCGAGCCTGGCCCCTGCGCAGTGCGCCAGCGCCCACTGCCCAATCCCACCAGCCCCTGCCCGCGTGCTCCCTGCGGGGAGGGGTCTTCCTCTCTGAGCTTCGTTACTGTGAAGACCTGGGGACCCTCCCCCCACCCCCCTTGCTCTCCTGTCTGGAGAGCAGATGCTCTGGGCCAGGCCCCCGATTTCTCTGAACCTGTTGGGAACTCGGGGAGACCCCTCCCCCCAGCAAGCTTGGACTCTCCTGACTGATCAAGGACGGGGTACCCAGAGAACCCGCACTGGGCCTCTGCCCTGGGCCTGCCCCTGGTGAAAGGAGTGGGCTCCCGGGGCAGGCTGTGCTGGGCCGGGGTGCTGGTGATGGATCCCCGCCCCCGGCCCTCCTCCGGGCCCCCAGGGCGGCTGCTGGGAGGTGAATCACGGCCTCAGGCCACGGGGCCCTGACCTGCCTTTCAGCGGGCTGTCGGCGGGGGTCGCTCCCACCCGGCCCCCTTCCTCAGCTCTGCCTGATGGACGCCTGGCCTGGGGAGACTGAGGCAAATGCCACGGCCGGGCCCTGCCGTCCAGCCGCCGTGCGTCACTGGCGGGAAGATGAGTTGGGCCTGGGCCTCGGGGCCGCCGCGGCCTCTGCCAAGGGGGCCAGTGGGAGGCCGGGACTGGGCCGGGAGAGCCCCGAGCGCCTGGCCGGGGGGAGCCCCCTGCTCGGCCTCAGCAGCCCCTCCCGGGCTCTGGGGACCCTTTGCTTGTTTGCAGTTGAGCGATTGGACTTGGAAAGAAATCCCAGTATCTAGAGCCTTGAACCTAGTGCCCGGGGCTTCAGACTGACCCAGGAAAGACGAGGGGGATGAGAGAGATGGGGGGGTGCTCCCCAGGGGTGCTGACCCAGGAAAGATGAGGGGGATGGGAGAGATGGGGGGGGCTCCCCAGGGGTGCTGACCCAGGAAAGATGAGGGGGATGGGAGAGATGGGGGGGGCTCCCCAGGAGTGCTGACCTAGGAAAGATGAGGGGGATGGGAGAGATGGGGGAGGCTCCCCGGGGGTGCTGACCCAGGAAAGATGAGGGGGATGGGAGAGATGGGGGGGACTCCCCAGGAGTGCTGACCTAGGAAAGATGAGGGGGATGGGAGAGATGGGGGAGGCTCCCCGGGGGTGCTGACCCAGGAAAGATGAGGGGGATGGGAGAGATGGGGGGGGCTCCCCAGGGGTGCTGACCTAGGAAAGATGAGGGGGATGGGAGAGATGGGGGAGGCTCCCCGGGGGTGCCTCCTGCCTGGAAGGCCCTGGAACAGGCTCTGTTCCGGGGATGGTCCCCCAGGGCCTGACTTGGCAGGTTTCCTTCTCAGCGCTTGCGTGGCTGCCTGCTCCGACCCCAGGGGCCTCCCAGAGACCCCGCATCCCCCAGCCCAGCATGCCTTCTGGGGTTCCTGGCCGCTGTAGTGCTCTCAACCCCCTGTTCCTTTTCAAGAAAGCCTCCCTGTCACTTTCCCCAAAGGCTTCTTTGGTGTTACCACGAGGAAGTCCCCAGGAGAGCGTGCAGCTCATAGGGCAGGAGAAGGGGGAAGTTCTGATCTGGGCTATTAATCCTGGGCCCAGAACTGCTGCCCCCAGCTCGGCGCAGACAGGCTCAGCGTGGCAGGTAGAGAACCGGCCCTGGATGAGCTGTGTGACCCCAGGAAGTAGTTTTCTGTCTCTGACGTGAACCTTGGGAAAAACAGACACAAGACGAAAATCCCAGGCAAGGGAGCTCTGGAGAAGGGGAGACTGGGGGAGCCCCAGCCCACCCCCTTGTTCCTTCCTGACCCCAGGAGAGCTGGTCTTAGAGGCTCGCTGGAAACACACACGCCACGGCCGCACACGTGGTTCCTCGAGGAGGTAAAACGAGGCGCCCCAGCCAACGACGGAGGCAGACAAAAGACACGCTCGATGAGGCGAAGGGGATGAGGCCGGCTTGGCCCTGGGCCAGGAGCATGTTGAATTCTCTCGCGGTCTTTGTTTCCTGAAAGGCCTATCAATCAGTAACAGGGTGCGTGCCAAACCCAGCCGGCCGGCGAACCCGGCGTCCTCTGCTCTGAGTAAATAATAGTTCAGGTCTCGTGTCCGTGGAGCATATGTTCCCAATGCCGTTTAAAAAAAAAGCATTAAAGGAAGCCTCTGGCCCTCAGACGCCTGCCCAGATGAGATGGGAGGGCTCAGCTTGGGCCCCAGGGAGCTTTCTGACCCCCTCCCCGCTACCCCTGCCCTAGCCTGGGTGGGGCAGTGCACATGAGCTGCCAGGGAGCCCCGAGTTCCGGAGTGGGGTGCTTGCCTGCCCGGGCTCTGATGACCCCTTCCCATCTGCCTGCCCCACTGCCCACAGGCTGTGCGAGGCAGGGCATGGGCCCCTGCCACCCACGCAGCTCCAGCGCCCAGCCCCGCTGCGGGCACAGAGTATGTGCTCAGTAAGTGCTTGCTGAGCCGCTGGCTGACTACAGGAATGAACGGATGATGGAGGCTGACCTGGGGCAAGGAGAGGATTTGGGTGGATGGAGGCTGGGGAGGTGGCTGGGGTGGGGGGCACTCCCTTGGGGAGGGGGTAGCTGAGATCCGTCCCAGAGGCGGCCATCCCAGTTAAGATGGGGATGCACCAGCTTTGACCTCAGCACCCCAGGATTTGAGCTCTGGCTGGGACAGTTATGAGCTATGACTGGGAAAAGGTCCCCTGATCCTCAGTTTCCCCAAATGGAGAAGCAATTTCTAACTGGTGGAGTCTGGCGAGGATTAGGTAATGTTAAAAATGTGCCCCCCACGGTGCCTGGCTCCCCACCAGCTCCCGGGGCGGCGTGGCTGCTAGGACGATTGTCTCGGGGATCTTCCCAGAGCTAGCACCGGATGATGTTGCCTTTTCCAGGACCCCTCCAGGCACCTCGGCCCCTTTGCCAGGGCTGAGTGCCTGGAAAGTTCTGCACATGCTTTCTTCGCAGGACGGTGTTGGGGGAGGGCAAAAAGACAGAGGGCCTTGAGCCCACCCTCAGGCAGGCTGCTGCCCCATGGGTACGGCCCAGCCACCCTGGCACCAGTGGGGCCACAGCACAGGCCTTGCCCGGCCCAGCCTCACGGAGGTCCCGCACCCGGGCTCCCTGCTTGCTCGGCCGTGGGCTCCCCGCTTCCCTGCAGAACCGGGGTAGAGGGTCGACGGCTACTATGCTGGGGCCAGGGGTATTTGTGACAAGTTTCTTGATTCTGGGTCTCCCCTTTGTGCAGAAGCCCTGCTACGGAAAAGGGTGCACAGGGGCCCTGGAAGGGGCTTCGTGGGTGTGCAAGGGTGAAACACGTGTGTGTGTGTGTGTGTGTGTGTGTGTGTTGCTAGTGCTGTTGGAATCGGGGAGGAGCAGAGCCAGCAGGAAGCAAGGAGGAACTGGGGGGCATGGCCCACCCCCCTGGAGACCGGGTTTGCCGCGGACCCTGGGACAAATCCTGCACCCTGTCATCTGCGAGCGAGGGGCCTGGATTGGAGGATGCTGCCCGTCCCTTCCAGAAGTTCATAGAGGAGCCCTGGACACAGCGTGGGGCAGGAGCAGGAGCCCAGACAGGGCGAGGGGGAGGTGGGCTCCTGCCCTCCCCCCACTGCCTCTCCAGGGCGCGTAGACCTGACCGCTGGTCTCCTGGGCCCCGAGTGGAGCCCGTCCACCCACCCTGGGGTGCTGCTTGTCACTCAGTGGGCAAGATTTCTCTTGACCTTGGGGTCCCTGGACAAGACCCTGATGTCATATCACCACTCCCCAAATTCGAGGCATTCTGCAGCAGTTTTGGAGACTCACTCTCTGCTAGATCTGATATTTTCCCTCCTTCTCAGAGCAGGCAGTGAAAAGGATGACGCAGGAGTAGGGCATTTGGGGTAAAACAGACTTGGACTTGAAGCTTGGCTCTGCCACAGACAAGTCCTAGGTGACTCCAAACCTCAGTTTCCTCACCTGTAACATGGGATTAGAACACCCAACTCATTCTAGAGATTGAACGAGGTGATGTGTGCAAACAAGGCGTGTGGACTTCAAAGCATCCCCAAAATGGAAAGTGGGTTTTTACGGAGGGATGAAGCAGTGCTAGCCTTCACTGCAGGGGGGGGCGCTATGCTCTTTCCAGCGTCATTCAGCAAATATCTCCTTACCACCCCTAAGGTGCCAGGCCCTTGTCAGGAGATGTTTTGACAAGCGTAAGTGGAAACTGTTTCGGGAACTACAGACACATAAACCCGCAGACGACTCTCTAGCCCAGTGTTCCCCAAATGCCAGGCCCGTGATAGGCAGCTCACCTTCACCGGCCTGGGTGGCGGTGAAGAGGCAGGTGCCGGGAGCCCCCGTGGGTTAGCCGATTCTATAGCCTGGGATCTCCACCCCCCAGTCTGCCTGGATGTGCGAATGTACGCGGGTGTGTGCGCGTGGGTGCGGTAGTCGAGTCTGGGAGCCACTGACCTAGTGCCACCCCCTTGTTGAGCCCAGAACGGGGCACCCGCGCTCAGAGGCCAGCAGATCCCGCGTCGGCCTTGTTGAGAACACCTGGGCTTCCTACACTTTTCCAGAGGGGCAGGGACAGCCGCCACCCCAAACCCAGGTCTCCTCCCACAGCTTTGACCTCGGGGGATGTGCCTCGGCCAAGTGCCCAGCATGTGGGCTGAGAGGACTTGAGCGTCATCACCTTGCCCCTTGCTTCTGGAAGCCTCGGTGTCCTCATCTGTGAAATGGGGTTTATGGATGTCTGTCTCGCTGTGAGTTTTCCCGCTGCATAGCCCACTTTTCAGCTCTCCCTGGAGCCAGACCCAGACGGACTACCCGAGGAGAAATTCTACAGGAGGAGTGTCCTCCCACTTGCCCCAAATCCAATATTAGATGCCCCCACTGGGTCTAATATTGAAAGGTAATCCTGAAATGGAGTAGCCCCACCCCCTTCCCTTCCCCCCGCCTTCCCCAGGGTCTCTGTACTCAGTCTTTGGGCGTCACCTGCTGGCCATGGCCGGTACTGCAGCCTCCTCTATCCAAACAACACAGCAAACTCATCTCGTGCCTGCATGACTGCGCAGCAGGTAGACGTTACAGGCCTATTTTTACAGAGGAGAAGAATGAGACATGATCTCCCCTGCTCAAGTGAGACGGAGAGAACCTCGGGCTCCGGTTGCGCTGGCTCCCTCCTGTCCGTATTTCTTGCTCTGACACCGGGCTGGGTGGAGCGTTGTACCCTCACAGGCAGGACACCCCCAAATCATCCCGAGGTGGGAGCTGGGATTAGAATTGGGGCCAGGGTTCAGGTCCAGGTCTGGGCCAGTCGGGAAGGCCTTATCCTCCTGGCAGCAGATGGCGACCCTCCCTTCTGGTCGTTCCTCCTTTCCAGAGCGGCTAGACTGATGGCGGGGGCCTCGGCTGCAGCAAGGCGCTCTGTGAGGTGAGGGCTGGGGATGGGCTGCTGTGCGAGCTGATCGAATCCGTGCCCAAGGGGACTTTAGAGAAGGGCGCTGGCCCGTAGGCTCAGGGCGTCCAGACAGCGGAGGCTGAAGGTGAAGGTCGCGGCCTGAAACTACTTCCCAACCCAGAGGGCCTAAAGTGCAGTCACTGAAATGAAGATTCGGCCTTATCTCTTAGACACCCACTTTTGAAAGTCATATGAATGACATGGTAAAATGCATGGGATTTGCTTCAAATAATCCATGCTGATGGGGGTGGGATGATGTGGGGGCGAATAGAAGCAACAAAACTGGCCGTGAATCGACACTAGCTGGGCGATGGAATGGCAGTCCATGCTACCCTTCTCTCTACTGCTGTGTATGTTTAGAAGTTTCCATATTAAAACACGTCACAACAAAAAACACTATTACCGCCCCCGCCAATAAAACACAAAGAGTGAAGACACCGAAGTCACATTACCTGGGCTCAAAGCGTGGCTCTGACATTCACCAGCTGTGTGAGTTGAACAAGTGAGTTAACCTCTCTGTGCCTTAGTTCCACTGTCCGTAAAATGGGGACATTATACTCCTACTTGGTTTCTAGGGTTGTTTTGAGGATTGAATAAGAGCATGCATCTGAGGATTTGGCACAGTGCTGGGCAGCCAGCAAGCACTCAACAATAATAATCATTGTGATCGGGAGTCCCTGGCTTTGGTTCTAAATTCGCCAAAAGCAGAAGCAACTTTGGCTAATTTGGGCAAACAGACAGCCAGTTCAGTTCGGGGCCCGGGATCTGCGTGATGAGTCTTTAGGACGCAGCGCTGCGCCAGCCTGGGTGGGAATCTCGGGTGGGCAACGCCCACCGCAGAGCCAGGCTTTCCGGGAGCTCCCATCTCCCGGTGAGGGGTGGGCAAGAGACAGAGGGTGCACACCCCCGGCACACAAACCCTGCAGTGGGAGGAGCGCCGGCCTGGGGGCCTGGGGATCAGGAGCCCTGGATTCGAGGCCCCCGTCGCCCCAGCACTCACAGCTGCAGGACCCCGCTATCCTTCCATTTGCCCGGCCCCCGTTTCCCGCTCCGCCTAACAAGGCGTTTGCTTCGAGGCTCCCCAAGTCCCTTTCTGCTCCCACCTTTTGGCTCTGAGCCAGTGGACCTTCCTCCGCATGCTTCTTCCCAGCTGGAGTTGTGAGCTCCCCACCGGCAGGGACTCCATGCTAGACTTTCTAGGGAAGCCTGGAACACCTCACACGGGCTGGGCACAAACTTGCTGAAAGAATAAATAAGCAGACAAGACATGCTATCCTCCGAGTCCAGGGCAGGCAGCGGCCAGAAACAGCGAGAGGACAGGAGTGGGAAACGGATTCCC
The DNA here is from genome assembly GCF_030445035.2 of Dasypus novemcinctus. Lineage (NCBI taxonomy): Eukaryota > Metazoa > Chordata > Mammalia > Cingulata > Dasypodidae > Dasypus > Dasypus novemcinctus. Next base: position 24,041,564 of record NC_080699.1, on the reverse strand, counting down.
AGCTCCCTCGCACTGTATCCCTCCTCGGACAGTCAGGAGACCTATCGGCACAGTCAAGCCTCTGGGAAGTTCTGCCATAAAAGAACCCTTTTTACCCTTGGCTCTTCTGGTGTTTTCCAAAGATTTTCAACCATAAATTCGTTTTTGCACAGTACTCATTATCTTCTTGTGAAACTTGGGAAATACGGTGGTAGCCTTCTCCCTTTTTCAGCTGGGGCTGTTAATAAGAGGTTAAGTCTGGCAAAGATACTGGGACTTTCAGTGCCACTGTGGCCTGAATTTGGGACCTACTGCTCCTCATTCTGGAAGTGCTGGGTTACTCTGCCACCCTCCACTGGTGCTGAGCCGTTTGTTATTGGGCACAGAGTCTTACCCAGTGTGCACTTGTGCTCGTCTCCCAGCATTCAACAAACAATGTATTCTAACCATGCTCCCTCTTCCCAATAATCCACCTCGGGAGGATGGGGCTGAGGAGAGAAGCACATCGGCTCTAACAGCCAGTGGCATCTTGGACAGCAGTGTGGGAAGGTGAGAGCCCACCCGGGGGCTAATGCCTCCCTGTCCGGGGCTGCCAGGCCTCGTCCGGGGTGCCCATCCTGCCTCAGGAGAGAGGCTATCAAGTCGGTACGCACAAAAGGGAAAACAGGACCACGAAGGGCCTGGAAATGAGGCCAGGAAAGGGACAGCTGACAGAACCGGGCTATTTCGTCTGGAAAAAGCAAGGCTTGGGAGGGCCCATGGTAGCTGTTCTCAAATATTTGAAAAGCTGTCATCTGGCAGAGATTGGACACATCCTGGGAACTCCAGGGGCCCAGGCAGATTTTGGGTTCTGTCGCAGACAGTAAAGATGGGATGAGCTCCTACACGGGGAGGGTGCCCCTTCTGCTGCAGCAGATATTCAGAGAACGAGCCACCACCCGCCCGGCCGATGGAAGACGGGGCCAGGGGGGCATCAGGCCCTGTCTCTCTCAGCTCCTGCGCCCTGGCCTGGTACTCCGCTCGGTGTCCAGACGAGGTCTTGGTTTGCTTTCGCTGTCCCAAACAGCATTCCACCCCCCGCGACGGCAACCCTGGCTCTGTGACGTTGACCTCCAGCAGGTGGAATTTCTGGGCTGCGTGCCTTCCGGGCTCAGAGTCATGGCTGGGCTGGCTGCTGTCTTCCAGGGACCGTCGGCTCTGAGGGGCGCCTCCATCTGCCACGCTGGCAGCCCAGGGACGGGGTGGACCCAGTGCCACAGAGAGACCGTGGAGGGGACTGGGCAGGCCGACGGGCCTTCCGTCCCCAAGGGCCTCCTGTTGGTGGACTGGCAGGTGAAGCTTGTAGCGAAATGGTCAGAGTTTCTAGGAAGACGACTCTCATCATCCTGGTCAAGGTCACTGGCAAAGGCCTCCCGCCCTCACCTTGGCTTCTGCTCCACTGTGGGGTGAAACCTCTTCAGGCGGGCTGTGGCCTTTTTAAGTCCCTTCTGTGTAAAGAGACCTGCAGCCAAATACAGAATTTGCATATAGACTTACACTTCTTGGGCGAGGGACTGTGGTGGGATGTGCCCCTTGGCCAGTAACCAAGAGGCCTGGGTCATGGGCCCAAGCTCAGCCCCCGCAGGGTGAACTGGGGAAGTTCCTGGCATTGATTTAGGTTTTATAGGGCATCAACCTTGTACCATTTGGGGAGACCTCTTAAAGGAAAAGAATGAAAAAATCCGCATACAGGACTAGGTACACATGCATATTTATTTAGAATGGTAAAAAGAAATAGCAACAAGTCATAAATCCTTTAAAAAAAGCTGACAGAGACCACAAACATCACAACCTCTGGACTAATAACACACTATTTGCATTAACTGCCTGGCACACCTGCACTGTGCTTTCTCCCCAACCTTTCTCCTGCTCACAGTTTCACCCAGAGCAGCTCTGGCTCTATCTACACCACACAAAATTTCTGGAGCAGGCACCTCTCACAGTCATATTGAGGTACAACCTCTGGCCCCACTGCACAAATTCTGGTCACAGGGACAAGTGAGTGGGCATGGTGGATGGCAGGAGTGTTTCTGGAAGCCTCTCCTACTGGGAGGGTGGCCTGCTCTATCCCATCACACCCAAGCCAAAGGCACCCTCAACTCAGCTCCCCCGAGACAGACCTGCCAATGCTCACCGGACCCCAGGGAAGCCAGGGTGGGAAAAGGAAGCAGTCATCATTGATGACAGTCAAGATGTATTGTCTGCCAAATTTTTGACCATGTGTCACCATGCAGACACCCCGCTGGGACCCGAAGAACCCCGCCACTGAAGCTTCGTGGTCGATCAGCCCCTGGGCACGTCACCAACCTCTCTGAGCTTCAGGTTCTTCACCTGTATCAAGAGCAGAACAACCCTGGGCCGATCTGTCTTTTGTGGGTGAGGGTCAAAAATGAAAGGAAATGTGCAGCCTCTGGAACCTGAAAGCATGTGAGATGATGATGGAGATGACAGCAATGTGGGCTGAGCGGGCACCTGCCAGGACGTCAGCTTGGGGACTCGGTGCCCCTGCCAGGTGCTCACCCTCAGAGGAGCTCAGGGCTTCAGGCTTCAGTTGCAGCTGAAGGACATGCTTCTGGAAGGCACGGTGCTCCAAACTGTGATCAGGGGTTTACACCTTGTGAGTGTGCGCCCGTCCATGCATTAAAGCGACATTTACTGAGTGTCCCCTTAGTTCAGGAGTTCTTAATCTCTTTTGTGCCACGGACCCCTTTGCCAGTCAGTTGAAAACCACACACCCTTTACTAAGTCCACACTATACTGGATATTACTTAGTAAATGTATCACACCAGCATGTCCCCACAAGACTAATGGTTTTTCGAATTTCTGCTCAAGCTCATGGACGCCTTGTTAAGAACCCCTGCCTTAGTGCAAGGAGGCGCCAGGTGAGGCACTGCAGGTGTGCACACCTGCAGGTGTATGCATCGGAAGGGCTAGGAGCCTTATTGTCTGGGAGAGGAGGCAAGCTCATGTGTGCTTAAATAGCCCGGTTCAAGACCCCGGGACAAGAGCCACCGAGCTCTGGGGTAATCAGACCCCCAAGGGGCGCTGGTCAGGGAAGCCTGGGCCTTCTTGACGGCGAAAGCTTAACCAGATGGAGAATGGGGTACTGGGTCCTCCAGAGAAGAGTGGGAAAAAAAACAGCAGGGAAGTTTTCCTGTATAGAAGATACTAACATAAATTTCGATGAATACATTTAGGAGTGTCTTGTGGATCAGAAGAACTGCAGGATAACTTGGGAAACCAGCAGAGTTAGCTCCCACTCGCTGAGTTTTCCTTCCTGGCTGGGGGCTCCACCCACTTCTCACCCCCCACTCCTAGAGGGAAATGTGACAATGAGCTTCAGCTCCATGGAATTTGGACTTCACTGGGTCTCTCCTTGGGGACTTCCGAAGCCCCTGACCAGCCCTCCTGGAGATGCTGCTGAGATGGTGGCCTCAGCAAGGGCAATGAGGGGACTCCCCCAAATGCGGGGGAGGAGCCTCAGGCTTTGGCTGTTTGTTCCAGAGCTTAGAACCGCGATGCTACAGTTCAGAAGGTACCTAAACGTCCTCCCAAGTAAGCATGTAGAATTTTGGTTTAAGGCACATCTGGATGGTTTAATGACACATACTACTATTCTACATAGCACCATACTCTATGACTTGCAATGATTCATCCCATCTCAGGGAGCTGGAAGTATTTTAGATGTATGTGTATGCACTTGAAGCAAAAACTGCTATTTTGTGTGCAATTTCTTTTTGGGGGTTGTTTGCTTCTGAGCATCTGGGCATACAAATTCATGTTTCTATTTCTTTCTCTGCATTAAAGAACATGTGTGCATTTGTGTTTGTACACACACATATATTGAGCCACAAACACATGGGGTAGGACTGGGGCACACGCTCATCTCATCACTGGTGTTAGGAAGGGACCTTGTTAATCATTCTAGTCCATACTCTCATTTCACTGGTGAAGAAACTGAGGCCCAGAAAGGAAAAGTGACTTGTCCAAGGTCACATAGCTGGCTGCCGTGGCAGAGGTGGGGCTAGAACCTAGGATCTTTGACTCATTGTCTGGATTCTTTCTATAACATTAAAATTAATTACAAAATAAAAAACAAACAAACCAGGAAATCCTTTTTTCTCTTCTCCAGTCAATGAATAACTATTAAGAAGGTCAATCCTGAATTAGCTATAGAACCCCAAATACTAAGTTTTTAACATTGACCTGGTTCAGTATAGATTCCTTTTATGAAAAGTATGCTTAATTTTTGGAGCTGTTAAAGAGTTTCAGAGCACACGTATGAAGACTTTGTTAAAATAATTACACGCATTTGTTTTTGAAGTATCCCAAAAATATAAACGTGTTGTTTGAGTTAAACAATAAAAACATCTGCTGTTTCTCGGGGTGGCTCTGGTCCTAATACAAGATGGCAAAATAATATCCTTCAAATAGCCACGACTGACCTGAATTGGAGATACTTCACCTCCCAGTGACTTCACAGAGCTGCTTCTATCTACGTTGGTAAACAAAACAGGCAGATCGTCAGCCAGCGCCCTGTGCACAAAATATTGAAATTTATCATTGCTCTTAAATGTATGGTGTGTCCCTCCTAGAAACAAATCCCACAAAATTTGAGGCTTAAAAAAATATATTAGGGCACCTATGCAGGTGCCGATGAAGAACTTTTGGATTGTATTCAAATCCACAGCTAAGCGCAGGTGTGCCTCTCATTAAGTGTTTCTGTTTACCTGTACACACGAATGTTTGCCTGGGCAACTGCGCTCTCCCTCTGGCGTGCATATTTTGTGTGTGGGTGTGAGGGTTTCCATTCAATTTGGGACTGTGACAGAACTTTGCTTTTTATTAAAATAAGACATAGCCCCTCCAAAACGCCAGCTCTCGGCAGGGAAGGGCAGGGTTTGAGGTGGGCATGGAGCAAGCCACCCACGCTTGCCCTGAGTTTCGCTCTTCCCTTGGAGGTTCCTTGCAAGGGTCCTGGCTGATCCTGCCTCGTGAATCCCCCAACCCCACCCCGCATGCGGCCCCAGTTGCAGGGGCAACTTCTGAATCATCGGAGTCAAACTGTCCTCTTCAAAGCCATTTTCCTAAAAGACTGAGGAGGGGCAAAACCTGGGAAATGGAAAATACAAAAAGCATAAGGACTGCCCGTGGTGGGGAGAAGGAAGACCCTTGTTGATGTTCTTCTAGAGCGTTCCATCCCAGAGCCTGCCTCTACCAGCCTCAGCTATACTCCAGGCTCAGGGCATGGCTTCCGTGTTTCTGCACTTGTCGCCTGGACCCCGGGTTTCCCAGCCCTGGCCTTGTCCCAGCACCCCTGTCCCACGAGCAAAGCCAGTAACACTGGCAGTATTTAGCTGTGTTTACTATGTGTCAGCCGCGCACAGAAAAATAAAAGACATTTCATAAATATATAAGTTTGTTGTTTGAGTTAAACAAGAAAAACATCTGCTGTTTCTTGGGGTGGCTCTGGGCCTCATACAAGACGGCAAAACAGTACCCCCCAAAAAGCCACGACGGACCTGAATTGGAGATGCTTCACCTCCCAGGGACTTCATGGAGCTGCTTCAACTGACGATGGTAAATAAAACAGCCAGATCATGAGCCAGCACCCTGTGCTCAAAATGTTGAAATTAATCACTACTCTTAAACGTATGGTGTGTCCCTACTAGAAATAAATCCCACAAAATTGAGGCTTTTATTTTTTTAAAAAATTAGAGTATGTGCACAGGGGCCAGTGCAGAATTTTGGGCTTGGGGTCAAAGCTGCATTTAGGCCCAGGTGTGCCTGTCCGTGTCTTCTTTTCCTTTTTTTTTTTAATGGTAAAACTGCTTTTCTTTTTTTTTTTTTAAGATTTATTTATTTATTTTATTTCTCTCCCCTTCCTCCCCCCACCCCTCCCCCCCATTGTCTGTTCTCTGTGTCTATTTGCTGCGTCTTCTTCTTTGTCCGCTTCTGTTGTTGTCAGCGGCACGGGAATCCGTGGTTTTTTTTGTTGCATCATCTTGTTGTGTCAGCTCTCTGTGTGTGTAGCACCATTCTTGGGCAGGCTGCACTTTCTTTCGTGCTGGGCAGCTCTCCTTACAAGGCACACTCCTTGCGCGTGGGGCTCCCCTATGCGGGGACACCCCTGCGTGACAGGGCACCCCTTGCGCGCATCAGCACTGCGCATGGGCCAGCTGCACACGAGTCAAGGAGGCCCGGGGTTTGAACTGCGGACCTCCCATGTGGTAGGTGGATGCCCTAACCACTGGGCCAAGTCCGCTTCCCTCTCCATGTCTTCTTTAACCCTCCCGAGGAGCTGGGTGCTGTGGCTGCTCCCACCTTTCAGGCAAGGAAACCGTGGCTTGGGGGGCGTCCGTTGCCCACAGGCATATGGCCGGTCAATGGCAGTGAGGGGGTGAGAGCTCAAGGCCTTGCTGGTGACCACGACAGGGAAGAACTAGGTCCAAGGCGCAGTGCCCGAGTCCGCCCTCCCCGCCTGCCCATCCCCCGTGTCCACATCCCTGCCTCTTCCTTAGGGGCCAGCCAGGCTGTTGCCGGTGGCACCGTGGCTGGCCTCACCCTGCAGCAACCACTTGACTCTGTGAGCATAGCTGAGGTCCCTTAGAGGGTGTAACCAGCATAAGGACCCTGGGGTTACAAGAGGGACTGGAAGTAAGAGGAGGAAGGTGCCCTCTCTCTGCTGCCCTGGGCTGGGGGCACAGAGGCTGCGCAGCTGGGCTGGTGTCCCCAGGCCCACGGAGGTCCCCTCCCCTCCCCGCAGACAGCAGCCCCTTTCAGCCCGCCTGACTTAGCGGTTTATTTTAAGCACGGCCTGACCAGGTGCTCTGGGTCAATGGGCTTAGTTTTAAATAACTGGATGCCTCCCAGCCACTGTCTCCTTTGGAAGGGACAGGACGGAAGAATGAGCCCAGCAGGGAGCTGAGCCAGGGCCTGGAGCCGTCTGGTCTCTGCCACTACCGGGAGGACCTGGGGGCGGGGGCACCGCTTCTCCCGCTCCAGGCCTCCGTTTCCTCACCTGTAAAGCAGAGGGTTGGTCTGGGGCATTTCAAATGTCCTCTGGGCCACTGTTCTGAGGCTGTGTTTGCAGAAGGCAAAACACGGGGGGAAAAGCCTCCGTCTCAGGATGGTGCTGGAGCCTCCAGGAGCAGGGCCGCCAGGGAAGGCAGCACGGTGTACGGCCAACAGCTCTGCTCTGGAGTCACAAGGCCTGGGTTCAAGTTTTGTTTTTGATACAAATTGGGCCCTTGAACAAGCTAAGCCTTTTCTCACCTGTTTAGAAAGGGAGTGATTACACCTCAGAGGTATGTTGAGGATCAAAGGAGCAATTGCACGGGAAAGCCTTTTAAACACTAAAAGTATAGATGTATGTACATTGAAGGCACACTTTTGAAAAAGCAGTGACAAATTCTAGGGATATTCTGCCAACACCTGGAGAGAGGAATCCTTAATCCTCCTACCTGAATCTCAGGTAAGACATTTTGGGGAAGTAAAGTTTCGATCTCTGTCAGATGGAGCTTCACAGCAGCCCCTCTCGGTCCCTCCTCCCTGCAGCTCCTCGCTTCCTGTGACCTGCGTCCAGCTTGCCCCCGTGACCCTATCGGAGGCGATGCCCAGTCGTGGCTCACAGATCATTCTCAGGACTTCCCTGGACCCCCTTCTCTGGCTCCTGTGCAGCCCCTTATTTTGCAATTACAATATAAGGGCTTTCCAAGCACATCATCACACCTGACGCAGCCCTGCCTGCGCCCTGCCCTCACCTGGTGCCTGGCAGACAGCTCGGGCTCAACATTCATTTTTAACTGAGAAGGTACCCTCACCCAAGCCCTCTCCAAGGCCAACTTTCTGCAGATTGGCATGAGGAAAAACCAGATTTCTGGTGGGTGAGAAAGCTAAGGGGTGGAGGGATAGATGAAGATAAAGGAGGAAGATAAGGGAGGTAGAGCTGACATTAAACTGTTCATTACAAACAATCACAATGTGCCAACTATTGAGGAAAACTCAGGGGTGTGCTGGGGGCAGCTGGCCTTGGCTCTGGGGGACCAGGCCAGAGGCTCCAGGAGGAACTTGGAGTTGGAAGGGGCCATGGATTTGTGTTTTGGGGCAGGGAGTGGAGGGGGGCGGCCCCAGGGAGGCGGCCAGGATTGTCTTCCATGCTCTCCCATTCAAGGGGCTAAACAGTCCGCGAGGGGCAGGAAACGACTGGCCCCAGGTGACCGGGCGAGGGGACGCGAGCTTCGCAGATTCTTGGCACACGTCTGACACTTGTCTGTGTGAGACCACGAGCTCCGAGCCGGTGGGGTGGCAGGGGCCCCTCGCCGCTCAGAGGGCGGATCGGGGTCTCGGCCGGACCGCCTGCTCCCCGGTGCCCGTCCCCCGGGGCCGCGTGAGGCTGGGGGCCGGCGCGCGCCTCCCGGGGTGCCGCGGGGAGGGGGGGCGGGGAGAGCGGCCGCCTAGCCCAGCCCCGCCGATGACAGGAGCCGGGGAGCCGAGGAGGGAGGAGCCGCCGCCGAGCGCTGGGCTGAGGAGCAGAGAGCGCGGGGCGCGGAGTGCCGGCGGCTGCGAGCGCGCTGAGCGGGGGAGAGGCGCTGCCGCACGGCCGGCCCCAGGACCACCTCCCCGGAGAAAAGGGCCTCTTTATGGCATGTGGCTGGTAACTTTCCTCCTGCTCCTGGACTCTTTACACAAAGGTGAGCCCCGCGCGGGCGCGAGGGCGGGGGAGGCGGCGGGGCCGGGGTGCCCGCGGCTGCCGGCGAGGCGGGGTGCCCGGCGGGCTCCAGGTGCCCTGGGATGGGGGGGGGCACCGACCCGAGTGCACGGCCCCCGGAGGGGCGCCGCGGGGGCGGGGCAAGCGCCCGGAGAGGGGCTGGGCGACAGTCCTCCCCGGTCCGCTCCGCCTGTCGTTTGGGGGCGCGCCCGCAGGGGGCTGGTGAGCGAGCCCCTCGCCTCCCCCCTCGCCGCCGAGCTGCGGTTCTGCCCCCGCCCCCTCCCCCAGCCCCGCGCCCGCTTCCTGCGGCTGGGTGGCGCTGGGACCCCGGGGTGCCCTTCGAGTCGAGGGGTGCTCAGGCCGCGCCTGCTGACCTCGGCGCCCTCCCTTCGTCGGGCCTCGGACGCGACGGCTCGCTCCTCCTCGGCGACCGTGCACCCCTCGACCGCCCGGGACCCCCCTCCCCGGGCGCGGCTGCGGGCGCACCGCATGGCGCTCATCCGCGTCTTGGCTGGGTGCAGGGCGGGGACAGCCAGGGGGTCCCGAGAGCTGGGGTCCCCGTGTAGCAAGTTTGTTCTTCAAACCCAGCGGCCACCCTCCGCGGCCCCCACCCCCTGCCCCGGGCGCTTGCTCGGGTTGCGCCGCGCCGCCTTGTCCACCTCGGGCAGAGCACCCCAAGGTGCGAAATTCGCGGCTTCCGCGCCTGGCCAGCTGGCCACAGGGACAAGCCTTCGGGGCTGGGGGTGGGGGGCGTGTCCCTCTCCCCGGAGGGAAGGAGGTTGCTAGGGTGGGTCCAGGTGTCCGGCATGTCCAGACCTGCTGCCGCGGCGCCGCGCACCTTGTGTGCGGAAGCCGGGACTGGGGGGCTGGACGGGGGCAGGCGCTTCGTCCCGGAGTCACCTGCGCGCGGAGCCGGGCTTCGGCCCGCGCGGGCGGTCGCGCTTCCAGGCGATGGCAGAGGACGTTCTCCCCGCGCACAGATGGCGGGAGATGAGGCGGCCCAACTCCGCGCCCTTGCGCGGCGGGGCACACACGCGTGTGCCCGCTCAGCTTTACCTGCTCAGCCCTCGAACTTTTCTCCTTGGCGCCCTGGGGGAGACTTCTCGCCCTTTTGCCCCGGCGGTGGCCCTGGGGGAGTGGCAACTCTTGACCCCTAAGCGATCGGGGGAAGGGCAAGGCAGCCGAGAGCGTTGGCGCTCGGGGTCCTTCCCTATCCACGCCCCCCCGGGATCTGGAGTCTGCAACCTGCCTGAGCCCACTGCAGATATTTCGCAGGGTGGGAGGTGACCCTTATTTTAGAAATACCTCCCGGTCAATGCCAGGCGGAAGGCCAAGATTTTGCTGGGGTTTGCCTAGAGATCAGGGTGCCCGGCAGCTTCGGAAGAGTGGGCAAAGTAGTTGAGCTTCTCTGACCCAAAGGGATCCGCTGGGTGACACTCTCAGGGCTGGTCCAGGCTGGTTAACCCCTTGCCTTCCGGAGAGCACCCCTTCATCCACCTTGGCAAGAAGACAGCCCCCTGTTCACCCACCCACACCTCCAGTCTCCCCCTCCCCAGCTCTCCCCGCCTCCCTCCACCCCCGCAGGCTGGCTCGGCTCACAGCTTTAATTACATTAATATTAAAAATACATAAGGTGAGGAGCGGCAGCTTTCCCTCTAGCTAGCTCTCTCTCCACCTTCCACCCCCTTTCCCATCTTGTCACACTCTGGCCCAGCTTTGTCCTCAACTCTGCCCCCCCCCCACACCCCTCTTTCTGGAGACCTGTTCCAGAGCAGTCTGTGCCCCAGGAGTGGAGGCCCCACAGCAAATACCTGAAGGAAGCGCCCTCCCCCCCTTCCAGGGGCCCCAAATTAATACATGGAACCCAAGCTATGTGATAGGGAGGGAGCAGATGGGAGGGGGGCGGGTGGAGAGAGCCAGAAGGCAATAGGACAGCCAGAGGGGCAAAACCCCAACCCGAGAAGAAGGTACCCCTGGCATCTGTGCCGGTGGGGACCTGGCCGAGCCTGTGGGGACCTGGCCGTGCCAGGTGCGACGGCCCCTCGGTGGCCTCTGGGTCTGCCGGGGCCTGGTGTCGCTGCCACTGCCGGGTCCCAGAGTCTGCTCTGGGTGCCAGGGCGCCTCGCCAGACAGGCTTTCTTTCCCTTCATGCCTTAATTAGGTCTTAGGTGCCAGGCTGATCCCGGGGGCCTGCTCTGCTTGGGGTGGCACGGTGGGGGGAGGGGGAAGGTGGCAGCGGCGGCTCGGGGAGGATGCGACGCGGGTGAGAGCAGCGAAGACGAGATTTGGTGTATTTTCTCTCCCGTTGCCAGTCACCCCCGCGGCACCAAGGAAAATGTAAATGTGAATGTTCCAGCCTGTTACAGAAAACAATATCCTCTTGCAATAATTTGTACGTCCATCTGTGAGGCAGAGCGAGAGAGAGAAGAAAACAGGATGAGATGGAGCATCCTCTGGATGGAATTAAGCAGTTATTGAATGTGTTTTAAACGCCTGTTATTTCCATTCCTCTCAAAATACCCCCTTTTTTTTTTTGATGAAGCCGGAGCCCGGACTGATTCCCCAGAACTAAACTGGGGCGGTGTTTTAATAATCGGTTATCGAGTCTCCAATAACTGCCTTATTGTTGCCAAAACAAATCCAGGTTTGGGCATTCGGATGAACCCCAGCGAGGCTCTCTCCGCCGTTACAACCAGCGTGCCAGCATCTGTGTTGCCTGCATTTGCATTTTTACTGTGTAAAAGAACAAGCTTCCCGGCACTAAAATTCCTGTTTTCTAAAAGCCAAAATAATGGGTTGCATTGATTTTTTTCATCTCCCACCCCAACCTCTCAGATGGGGACCCTTGGTTCTTCTCTCTTGAGAAGACCAAATTAAAAGCCTTCGTCAGGCCATTAAGAAAATCTCTAACACCCGGTGCAGTGTCTAATTAAAATGGAGGGGGCACCGGGGGAATGTGTTTTTTAAAACCTGGAAACGGCAAACACAACATCGGGGAGGCAGGCGCAGGACCAGTGGGCCCGGGGAGGGGGCGGGGGCGCAGAGAGGCCTTGTTGCTAGAATAACTTGAGTCGAACAGAACCGTCGAGACGCCGGGCAGACCCTCCTGATGCATCTTCCCGTTCCTGGGCATCAAAGCCAACTGCCTTTAATACGTTCCTGCCGCAGAGTGGGGAGCTCAATTAGAAACCAAAAGCAAGGAAGCAGTTGACCCCAAGGTGGCACGCAAGTTGATCCCGGGGGATTGGCTGGAAAGGTTTCTTTTTCCTAGCTTGAGGACCGCGGTGGTGGGCAATCCAACAGGGCTTCGGCCCGGCGACGGCTTGCGGAAGAGACAGGCCTCGGAACAGGCCGGCTGGGGGCTCTGGATCCCGGGGGGTCCTGCGCGGCCACCCCGTGTGCTGCATACTTCACGGGCTGCTGGCCTCGTGCAGAGGGGTGCAGACCTCCAGCGCCCCTTCCCTCCTTCCTGGCCTTGGAACTTGCCTGGTGCCTGCTAAGCTGATTAAGGATGATTTTTATTTGTGCATGAAAAGAGGGGAAGGTGGGTGTTCAGAGAGTCTTTCTCCTGGGGTCCGGGTTCCCAGCTGGGAGGTTCTCTCCTCCCACACGATCTTGGAGATGTTTTTGGGGAGACGTTTGAGCTCCCAGCCTCCTGAATTGCCTTCTTGGCCCCCAACCCAGGAGATTCAAGCCAGCACCCGGGTGCCTGTATGGGGTGAGCCACCAGCAGCCGCGGTGGCAAGGAGCCAGTTACCCAAGGGCAGGCCCCAGATTTGCATATTAATTTGCATATGATTTGCATGCTTACCTACCCCCCTGGCCAAGAGCCTCACCCACTGTGGGTAGCCTCTTGAGCTCAGTGTCAGGAGCAACTGGACATGGGCTTGGCTTCTCCTTGGCATAGACTGGGGGGACCAGGCGTGGGGAGGAGACCGGGCTTTTTGTTAGTGCTTCTCTCTCGCCTCTGAGTTTCGGGGCTCTAGGGCCTCAGTGCTGAGTCTGCCATCTGGCCAGGCAGCCCCGGGGCTCCCGCCTCCCATATCCAAGGGCAGACAGTTAGTGGTGCTGGGGCTGCTGGGGTGGGAAGGCGGCAACGGGCAGACCGAACTTGGGGTGTTTGGTCGTCCCTCGTGGGCTGCAGGAAGAAGAGCGTGAATAGAGGGGCGCCCCAGCTGCAGGAACCTCCCGAGAGCAGCCTCCGGGGAGTGCGTCCCCCCTTCCCCCACCCACCCAGTGGCCGGAGCTGGGTGCTTAGGGCCTTGGCCGTAGGTGGAGATGGGCAGCTGATGGGACGGGGTTTGAGGTGAGGTGGAACGCATCTTCACCCTCCTGGTTTGTCAACATCTCGATGGGGACAGGGCTGGGGCCAAGCTTCTTTTCCCGGCATTGTTAGGGCGGCGTGGGGCGCGCCCTCCCGCCGCTCCTGGGGGGTCACGGAGGGAAGGGTGTGTAACGCGTCCAGGGGAATGGCTGGCGGAGCAAACGCTCTGGGAGAGCTGGGGGGCGCCCTCCCTGGTGCCAGCTGGGACGCCTGCAGGGGGAGTGTGGCTTCCGGGATGGTTTTGTCTGCATTTCCAGGGCCCTGAGCAGACCCTGCCCCGGCAGGCGTGGCTCCGCTGCCTTCCAGGGTGTTTTTGTGAACATCTGCGGACCCAGGAGGGCCCTGGTCTGCCTGGGGCCACTCAGAAGATTTCGAAGGATGCTGGTTACGGGGAACCCCAGGATGGAGGGCGGTGGGAAGGGGAAGGCAAGTGGGCAGAGCGTCGAGCGCTCCACCCCCACGCCCACCATCCTTTCAGCCCGAGCTTTTATTCAGTGAATGTGCTGGAGTTGTAGAGGAAAATAAAGAAGCTTGCCACCCACTGGCATGGTGGAATTTTTGAGTCCAGGCAAGCCCTTCTTTCACATCCCAGCTCTGCACTTCCTAGCCATGTGCCTTTTGGTCTCTCTTGTCTCAGTTTCTCCAGCTGTGAAGTGGGCGGGAAGGAGAGAATGTCTATAGAGTCGCCAGTACCTGGCTAGCACCTGGTCAGCACGAGGCCTCTGCAGCCACCTTTCTCCTCCTGCCGCACCCCAGGAGGGCTCACCAGGTCCCGATCACTGTATGAACTAGCTGTGCTTCTATGCCAAACTGGGTGGCCTCAACTTTGTGACAATGAGAAGGACCGAGTGGTGGCCAGATCAGGGGACACTGAGTCCTTTTTCCCACCAGCCACCTGGGTAGCCTGGAAGGCTCCTCCTCTGGAAGCAGGATGGGGCGATGTGGGCACCTGGGGAGCCATTCTCAGCACCCCCTGGCCCCAGCTGGCAGCAGCGGTGGGAATGGGGAGGGCAGAGGTTGGCCCCAGACTTGGACTTGAGGATAAGGCAAAGGCCATCTCACACTGCCAGAGGAGGGCCGGGTTGGTAAATCTATGCCATGGTCGGAACAGAGAAAGTGCCATCCCGGGTATAATGCCAGAAAGTCATGTGTCCTGCACAGGGTGGGCCCCCGTGTCTTTGAGCTGAATGGATTTCGGTCTCTCTCCCTGCTGAGACGAGCCTCTCTGCTTTGCATGTAGTTTTGTGAATAGAGAACATCCTTGGCCTCCCATGATCTTTGGGGTCCCTGGACCACCCCTCCCACTATGACTCAGTCTGCCCCAGGGAAGCAGCACACGACCCAAAGGTCAAGTGCTGCCCACGGCAGGTGGTGGCCTGGGGGCCCCCCCTTGCCTGGGGGGAAGTCTGTGGGCACAGCCTGCGTGCCCCGCTTAACAGATGTTTGTCCAGTGCTGTGCTAGTGAGAGCCGCGTGAGCCTCAGGTTCCACCCTGCCAGCCACCTCCCCACATCGAGGCTTGCACCGACAGTTTCCAAGGTCACCATCTTCATTAAGAATAGAAGGAGTCAAATGCTAGCCAGCCAAGTTGAATTTCCATTAAACTCATCTGAAGAGGTGTGTGTGTGTGTGTGTGTGTGTGTGTGTGTGTGTTGGGCAGAGATTCTCCTATGGGCCCAGAAATCAAGGCAGCCTGTTTAACTTGGGCCGCTCACCTAAGAGTTCATGTGCCTCTATTTCCTCATCCATAAAATGGGCAAAATAATCCCTGTTCTGGTCGCCCTACAGAGTGCTTGTAATTGTATGTGTGAGAAAAAGAAGGGGCATAAAATCAAGTGTCACGTGAAAACGCTTTGTAAACGGAACAAGGCTACATGTAGACCCACACATGTGAGAACCACAGCAAGCCAGCTTTAGCCTTGTAAGTGCTGGGCTGGAATGGGAGAGATAATTACTGTCATTTCATCACCCAGGAACAACGAAGTCCTCGCAGCTGTCTGTGCTGTGCCCCTCGCCGCGCCCCCCGCCTGCAGGGAGGTTTCCTAGCCTTTGCTTTCCTTCCACGCGGGGAGCAGCTGATGGGGCACACGCGGGCTGGCAGCCGTCTTCTCGGAGCCGACATGGCAGGTTCCCTTGTGGCCGTGGTTCTCGGTGGGGGTGGGTGGGAAGAAGCCTCCCCTGCTCCCCCCTCCCCTTCTCCTCCCCAAGTCCTCAAATGTGGGTTTGTTCTATCATCTTGGGACAGATGCCCCAGGAGGGTGATTTGCCCTGCAGTGAATCCACAGTTTAGTGGAAGGCGCAGGGTCTTACCTCGGGCGCTGTCACTCGAGGTCACTGGAACTCAGGTCCCGAGAACTTTCCTGAGTCCAGGGTCACAGGCAGCTGCTTCTGGGGTGGCCTTCCAGAGCACGGGGGAGGGGGAAGGGGGCGCGAGAGGGAGGGCCAGGTGGCCACCATGGGGCAAAGCCTTCTGGGATCGGAAGGCACCGTTAAGGACCTGTAGCATTGGATCTGATGGCTTACCTGCCCGCTGCAGCTTCCCCGCCAGGACTCGTGCTTTCACTGATCCTTCCTTTCAAGGCAACCCGTCCCCGGTCATCCAGCTCTGACCATGTCAGATGCCATCCTTAGAGCGTGCTGAATGCCACCTGGTACCTTCTCCTCACTGCTCCTGGTGCCACCTTTTGGGCCATGTGGCCACCGACCGTCCCTTGACCTCACGTAGCCGGATGCCCCACCCATCTGGCTGCATAGCACCCCTGGTTCCTTTTAGGGACCCTCTGATGAACCGGGTCACGGGTCGAGATGCTCCTTCCTCCCCGGGCTGCTATTTCTCTGCAAGTGGGGAGTCCAGAATCAAAAGAGGAGTGGGACCTGGAATCAGGAGACCCAGCTCAGCCACGGTACCTTCCTAGGCGCCATTCTCCCCATCTGGAAATCAAGGAGATTGGACAAAATAATCTCTTAAGGCCCTCAGGTGTTAACGATCTAAATCTAGGACTCTCGGGGGACAACTGCACCGTCTGAGCCGACTCCCTAGAAAGAACTTTCTGGCCATAAGGGACCTTCCTCTGACAGGTCCTGTCTAGCAGGGGCTGGAAGATTAAAGAGCCGAGGGGCCGTCAGCTGTTGCTCGAAACATCCCCTGCAGCCGGGGGTGCCGGGGCCTCGTAGGTGGAAGGAGAGCCGCAGCATCACTGGTCAGCGTCGGTTTCAGGTTGCTGGCTGCAGAAACTATGTTTGTGTTAAAAATCTTAAAAAAAAATAAAAAATGAAAAAGAACAACCTAGGTTTCTGGTGGACAGGGGTTAAACTCTTGGACTCTGGGTCGTGCTTCTCGTTGGGGTGGGGACATTTGGAAATGTGGGGCAGGGGCAGGCTATTGGTTATATTCATGACAGGGCTGGGAGCTGCTGGCATTTATTGGGGGGCAGGAGGTTGATGAATTAGGGGGGAAATGTCCAGTGCTTAGGACAGCACCAAAAAAATTGTTTCTCCCCAATGCCAGCAGTGCACCCGTTGAGAAACACAACTATGAACAAAGGAGACTTGGGTTTGAAATGCAGCCCTGTTGCTACTAGCTGTGCAACCCTGGGAAATTACTTGACCTTACCAAGATACCATTTTCTTATCTGTAAAATGGGGTCATGAGCAGGAGCTGCTTTAAAGGGTTACTATGTGGATTAAATGTGCTATAATGCAAGAGAAGGGCTTCTCATGGTGCCTGGCACAGAATAAATGCTAAAAAGAAATGGTGGCAGGGTTGATGATAGATTTAAAAAAAACAGGTGTGGCAGGTTTGAGGGAAGCAGAAGGCATGGGACTTGGTTCCTGACCGATCCATCTCATCCTAGGAACAATACCAACTCAGGTTGCCTGGCAAACATTGTCTGGGGAGATTTGCCCTTCTCCCCAAGGTTTAGATTCAAAGTGTCTCTAAGGTGTGAACTCACCACCAGGGAGGGAGAGCGGTTGACAAAGGAGCCGAGACCCTGTCTAGGTGGGTCCTCGCCTGGGTTTTGGATAGAGACCCCACTGGCTAAGCCTCTCTGGACCCAATTTTTCTAACTGTGGGATGAGAACAGTCATAGTAAAGGCAAATAACATTTCTCGGATGAAAACCTTTGTGTGAAAAGATGCCGTGGCAATGCGGTGGGGTCGCCAACCTGGCAAATGAGTCTAAGGAAACTCACCGACCCACTCCTGCCTAAAAACTCTGCCCAAGACCCTGGTGGGGCAGCCCCCGGCTGCTGCGATGCTCTGTTGTCATTGATTACACTACTGCTATTTTGTTAGCTTGATCGCCAAGTTAAGCTAATTAACGGGGTGCTCAGGACTTGTCTGCCAAGCCCATGAGAACTGGGTGTTGGGGGGAAGGCTGATGTTAAAGTCCAGTCTGACCCAGTTGCCTTTTCTAAGAAGTTTTTTCTCTGAATGTGGACAGAGAGCCACCTGCCCCAGAAACAGCTTCCTGGCCCCATCACGGAGCTGGTGAATCTGGTTTTGAAGGGTCTGCATTTCTAACAAGCTCTCCAGGTGATTCCTGCACATATTAGCATTTGGGAACGACTCCCTACGTTTTATTATTGTTATCGTTGTGGTGTTGTTGGAGGCACTTGCGGTGATATTTGTTGAATAAGTATTCATTTATTCCACACATTTACTGCTTGCCTACTATAAGACCAATACAAACAGCGGCGAGAACTTACCTACGCCAGGGACTGTCTGAAGCTCAGGTGACGGTAGAGGTAGGTATTACCACCTCTGTTTTAAAGACGAGGTGACGGAGGCACAGGGAGGCGAGGTCGTGTTGCCTGAGGCTAGGCTGCTGGTGTGGGCAGAGCAGGGATTCAACACCCGGCCAGCTGGCCCCTGAGTCTGGTCTTTTAACCACTGAGCTAAGCGCCGTGTCCTGCCAGGCCTGGGGCACCGAGTGGTGACCGAGACAGACACTGCCCTCAGGGAGCTCACAGTCCTGCAGCGGAGAGGACGCCCCCGGGCCCCTTGGCCCTGCTGCTCCTGCCTCTGCTTGCTGCGCCCCTCGCCAGAGCGTGCCCGTTTCTTTGGGGGTCCTGCAGCTACCCCAGCTCTGGCAGATACCCCTGGACGGGAAGTCACCTCTCCCCGGGGAGTTTAACTGAGGAGTTAAAACCTCAGGCCCCTCGGGTTGTCATCCACCATGACTGGAGACAGTGGCATGGGGACAATTCAGGGTGCACCCCAGAGGGATTCCAGCCGGCCAGCTCCTCGGACTGTGGCCCGACGCCCTGATCCCAGCCCCAGCAGGCGGGGCGGGGAGCACACAGCTGACCCGTTTCCTTCACCCAACTAATCCCGTCGCTGATGCACCAGTGGGCGCGATGGGTATTTAGGTTTCAGGGGTGACCCTGGGAGCAGCCCAAATGCCTGGGGGTGATTTCAGGTTTAAAAATATTGCTGTGCTATTTCTACACTTGTAATCGGCGAGCGATTTGGAGCCTGTTTTACAGCATCGGGGTGGTGCTCGATGTTAAACGGCAGAGAGGATTAAATGGGTTTAAGTCTGGGCATCTGTCACATCACACCAATCCCATAACTTCCATTTTCTATTAAAAATCCATTTCCCCCTTTGACCAGAAGAAGCTTTCCCGTTGATCTGAACATCTCTCTCTTTATTTATGGAGTGGCTTTCCCCCTCTTCTTTCTTTCTGTAAATATGCCTGGTTCTCTATAGAAGGATGAGTTGGAGGCATGATTGGGATTTAAGGGGAAAGTCGTAGTTTCCTGTTAGGGGCTCTGATTTCTGAAATGGGACTGGCTTAGACAGAAGAGGTGAAGGAGAAGCTTCACAAGGCCCCAAACTTTGAACCCTTCAGGCGGGAAGAAACGTGGGCTTTGGAGCCACACAGTTGAATTTTGGCTCCACATCTTCCTAGCCGCGCACATTTGGAGAACTTCTTTCTCCCCTTGAGTCCCCTTTTCCTCGCCTGTAAAATGGGACTGACAGGATCTACCTCGTACCTTCACTTGAGGATTCAATGAAGCACCCGAGCCCCGGACCCGGCGCACAGTAGGGGCTCTACGTGTTGGTCCCGTCTTCTGATATTTTGGCACCGTCGGCCTTTGAGGAAGGAGGGGTTTGGCCGAAATGAAGCCAGGTCTAAGGCTGATGGGGAGTTGAGTCGTCTGTCCCCGCGGCCAGAGGACTGTCCTGACACCCTGCACCCCACCTTTCCAAGCTCGCAGACCCCCGGATACTCCCCACTCCCTCCCACGGCCGGGAGCCACGCATGTCCATGCAGCTGCTTTGCCCCTACACCCCGTGCCCGCCCAGTGCTCCCCCGGCAGGTTTCTGTAGCGTCCCTCATCACGTCATGTCCATTCCTGCGGCTGAGGCTTTGCTTAGCTGCCTCCTCCAGGAAGCCTTCCGCATCCAGGACTTCCTTGGAAGGTCAGCCCTGGCACCTCCCAAAGCCTCCCCTGCCTGCCACCTACCTCAGGCCCTCCCTGTTCCAAGGCCCTTCTTAGAGCTTAGAGTACGTGTCTCCGCTGCCCTGTGCTGCTCTGTCCCCCTCTCCTCTCCTCCATCTCACAAGCCCCTGGCAGGTGGGACCCTCCTTCCTTGTCCTTGGTGCCTTCTGCCCTAGCTGGGATGGTGCTGCACCCAGGGCTGGATCTCCCTAAATATCTCCCAAAGCGGACAGTAGTCCCTCCTGGTGCATGGGTCAGAGAGGACCTGGGCAGGAGGGCTTTAAGGGTGCTGCAGCCAGCTGAAAGAGGTGGGAGGTGGAGGGCGTTTTAAATCCTGCAGGGCTGCCCTGGAGGAGGCTGCCCTTGGGGAGAGCTGGGACGTGAATCAAATGGCTGGCCTTTTTATGGGGCACCCAGTCCATTCCCATCCCCTTTCGCCTGCCCAGCAACCCCGTGAGGCAGGTAAGAGGGTGCAATCACCGCCCCCCTCCCCTTTGTAAGTGAGGACACTGAGACGCCCAGAGCTCGAGCAGCTTGCTTGAGGTGACCCTGCAGGTCAGGAGAGCGCCCCAGGTGGGACGGTGGCTCTGTGTGCTGCCCGGGGCCCTGTCTGGGGAATCATGCCTCCCGAGCACCCAGCTTCGGAACGGGAGCCTGCAGAGGGGGAGCCTGCTTTTCCAGAGGCCACAGCGAGGCTCTCGGGTCTCATGACTCCGTCTTCTATCCCTGGGTGATGAAGCACACCCAGGGTCTGTGGCTATTGACCTGGAGCCTTTGTGTCCAGCCTCTGTCTAGTGCTTGGCATGCGCCCAAGATCTGAGCTACCTGGTGGTGGTTTTAGTTTCCTTGGCTACTCAAGCAAATATTATGCAATGGGTTGGTTAAACAATGGGAATTTAATGGCTCACGGTTTTGAGGCCAAATCAAGACATCATTGAGGGGAAGCTTTGTCCCCTAAGACTGGCGTTCTGGGGCCGGCTGCTGGCTGTGTTGGTCCCGGACTCCTCCATTACACGGTGAGTCACATGGTGGCCTCTTCTGGTCACTTCCTTCTCTTCGGGGCTCTGTTGACCCTCAGTTTCTTGCTTCCTGTGGCTTTCTATCTCTCTGAATTTCATTCCACTTATGAAGGACTCCTGTAGTAGGATCAAGACCCATCCCAGTGGAGATGGGCCACTCCTTAGCTGAAGTTGCCTCACCACAAGACCCTACCCACAAGGGGTTTGCGCCCACAGGAGTGGATGAAGTTCGAGAACCTGCTTTTCAAATCACCACAGAAGTGATGCCCCAGTTTCCCCAACTCCTTTCCCTTGGCAGGTGGGGTGAGGCTAAATTAATGTTTATTTAAGGACTTCTGCATTCCGGGCTGACAGGTGCCATGTGATGGTAAAATATGAACCCGATGTAAGTGCAAATGCTATTGTTTTACACCCGAGGGTGATGTTTCATAATGGCAATGCACTGTCAGAGCCGTAAGCAGAAATAAATGGTTTGTCTAATCTTCCCCGGTTCCCCCAGACTCAGAAGACAGCCGCTCACATCCCGGGGTGGGAGAAATATGAGGCTACTCGCCTTGCGCTATAAATCTGCCATTTCATCAGCCCTGACAGGTGGCTGGACAATCCCAGTCAATTCATCAATTAAATCTACCCATTTGTAGTAGCTGAGAACCCGGTGTCCTTGGCTCCGGCGAGATCCGAGGCCCAGCAGCGCAGAAGCCAGGTGTCATCATGCCTGATGTCCCCGTGGGAGCCGGGGAGGCCTGGGCAGGGGCTGTCTGGAGGAGCAGGAGACGAGGAATGCGTGTTTCAGTGGGGGTGGGGGTTCCCAGACTGGAGACCAGGATTTTGTGGGTTCTTTTGACTTGTCTTCGGTGTGGCTCTTGAAGTGCAGCAGAGTGGGTCCATCCCCGGGCCCTGAAGGAAGGCAAAGCTGGGGGCCAGTCCAGCTCCAGCACCACATGCTGTGTAACTTTGGGTAAATTAGTTGACTTCTGAGAGTCTTAGTTTGTTGTGGTTTTTTTTTTTTAATCTGTAAAATGGAAATAATAATAGCCCCTGGGGATTCATGAGCTTGAAATGAGTTGCCATCTGTGATATACCCCGCCCTAGGCCTGACCTGAGGTTAATTAAATGGGGCGGAGGGAGGGAAGCGGACTTTGCGCAGTGGTTAGGGCCTCCGTCTACCACATGGGAGGTCCGTGGTTCAAACCCCAGGCCTCCTTGACCCATGTGGAGCTGGCCCAGGCGCAGTTCTGATGCGTGCAAGGAGTGCCGAGCCATGCAGGGGTATCCCCTGCGTAGGGGAGCCCCACAAGCAAAGAGTGCACCCTGTAAGGAGAGCTGCCCAGCACGAAAGAAAGTGCAGCTTGCCCAGGAATGGCGCCTCATACACAGAGAGTTAACGTAGCAAGATGACGCAACAAAAATGAAACACAGATTCCCGTGCCGCTGACAACAACTGAAGCAGACAAAAAGAAGAACACGCAGCAATGGACACAGAGAACAGACAACTGGGGCGGGGGATAGGGAAGAGAAATAAAAAAAAAATAAATCTTTGAAAAAAAAATCAGGGGGCTAGCTGGACCGTTGTTGGTTCTGGATCATTCCAGAAGGTTCCATCACACGCATCCTTAAGTATTTACTTGCTCTAGCCTGTGAATCAGACAAGTCCTGAATTCCCCGTCGGACTTCTGCTGGTGTCCTCAGTCCATTGGTCAGCACAGTGTAGCATCTAACTGTTCCTGGGTGGATTTTGGGAACCATCCGTGCAGCCGCCAGATGAGCGTGTCTGATGACCTAGAGTGTCTCGGAAGCAGTCCAGAACCCACAGTAGTGTCCTTGCTCCCACAGGCTAAGAAAGCAATGTCTGAAGTGTCCAGAGACCTGCAGAGGCCACGCCCAGGAGAAGGGTGTGTGCATTTATCCCCGTTCTTGGCCAGCTGAGAGTGGATGGTGGGGCTGTGGGTGGGTCTGTGGAAGGTGTACGCCCACTCATTATTGCGATGGTTACTGTGCGTGATGCCACAGTTAAGAGAAGAGATGCAGGGCTCAGGCTGTCGACTTCTGGCCCCCAGCCCCTTAGTATTGGTTGTGTGGCCTTGGCCAGGTTGCTTTGGTCGCTCAGTGCCTCAGTTTCCCCAACTTCCGACTGGAGATAATACCAACCTGCGGTAGCAGTTTGATATTAATGATGAATTCCAAAAAGAAATATTGAATTATGTCTGTAAACTGATCTTTTCCTCTGGGCATATTAGATTATATTGGATTCAGAGGTTTACTTGATTAGGTAATCAGGTAAAACTCTTGTGCCAGGAGGGCACTCAGTGCCCACTCCTTGGTGGGTGGGAACTCGCAGATAAAAGGCATGGCAAAGGACAGAGTTGTGGGTTCTTAATGTTGGAGTTTGATGCTAAAGCCTTAAACTGGAGCCCCAGGAAGTAAACTCACAGAGGAAACAGGAGCCCCAGGAAGAGAGGAACCCCGGAAGCCTGGACCCTCACAGGCGTCGGCAGCCATCCTGCTCCAACACGTGGAAATAGACTTGGGTGAGGGAAGGAGCTTATGCTTTATGGCCTGGTACCTGTAAGCTCCTACCCTAAATAAATACCCTTTATAAAAACCAACCAATTTCTGGTATTTTGCATCAGCACCCCTTTGGCTGCCTAATACACCCGCCTCATCAGGTTGTTGTGAGGATTAAAAGAGCTTACACCAGTGCCTGGCACAGAGATGATGCTTAATAAATACTCGTTTTGTGACTCTGGGAAGGAAGGCTAGCATCAGGCGGGCAGGCGTGTGGGGGCAGGGACCTGGTGTGGATCCGAGGGGGAGCCTGTGCGCACCCCAGTTTGCTTGCTTGTTAAATGGGATGATGTCTCGGACTTGGGGAACACCCTAAAGACTGCACATTGCTGTACCGGGAGCCTCAGTTTCCCCTTCCCAGAGCAGACTTGCTCAACTCCCAGCACCGTGGCGCTCCCAGTGGGAGGCAGTGGGAGGAGGGGCAGGGTGGGAAGGGCCCCCTCCCCAGTCGGAGCGGGTTTCAGCTGCTGAGGGTGCAGCTCCTGCGGAGAGGATGCGCCGCCGGGGCAGCCAGGAGCCCCCCCCCCCGCCCCCCGGTGCGTTTCCCAGCACGGCCGCTAATGGCTTCAGCGCAGCTTTTTATGAGATGGTGTGAAGTGGCCCGGCCAGTGAGGCCTAACGGCCTTCCTCCACGAGCTGCCCCGTATATTCTCCCTGGAGAAAAAGCCAAGCATAGTAATACAGTCCGGATGTGCGCTCCCCCTTCCCCTACTCATAAAGTTGTGGAAATTGAGGTCCCCTGCGTCGTTCTTGAAACACGCAGCAGCGTGGCTGGTTTGCGCCCAGATCTTCCTGGCGGAGAGACCGCGGCTTCGAGCTCAAGGCCTGGGACCCTTCCTCTCCTCCCTTCTCAAAGGGAGGGAGGGAGGGACCCAGTTCCGGTCCCGGGCCTTACGCTGGGATGCAAGGAGGAAGGGGCCGCCCCCCAGGGAACTGACCCCCTGTGCCTGCCGGTGGGCGTGGCGGCGTGTCGCGAGGGGAGGGCCTTCGCCGCCTTGCCCGTCCTCCCCCCATTTCTCAAGCGGGAGGAGAGATGACCCGATGCGAGCGGGGAGGCGGCGGGCAGTCGGCGTCGGTGCTGGGCCCAGAAGCCACGTCTGCTGACCCTCCCTGCGCGCTGCGTCTCACTCAGCTCGCTGGGGCAACGGCCTTGTCCAAAGGGCCTGGAGAGGTGGAGGCCATCGCTTTAGGCTCCTGTCTCTCGGAGGCCTTCCCCGCACCTACAGCGCGGGTTTTGAGAGTCTTCCTCTTTAGGAGCTGGAGGTTCCAGTTTCAGTTCGGCAACTTTTGCTGCATGAGATCTCGGGCAATTTATATCCCTTGCCCTGTAAAAGGGGGTGATACCCTTCCCTTCTCAGCTTTGTGCAGATGAATGGAGTAATGGGTATGGATTGCCTGCACTTATTTATTTATTTAAAGATTTATTTCTCTCCCCTTCCCCCCCCGTTGTCTGCTCTCTGTGTCCATTCGCTCTGTTCTTCTCGGTCTGCTTGCATTCTTATCGTGCGGCACCAGGAAACTGTGCCATCCTGCTGCGTCAGCTCTCCGTGTGTGCGGCGCCACTCCTGGGCAGGCTGCGCTTTCAAATGGGGCAGCTCTCCTTGCGGGCGCACTCCTTGTGTGTAGGGCTCCCCTACATGGGAGATACCCCTGTGTGGCACAGCACTCCTTGTGCTCAGGCAGCACTGCGTGTGTGGGTCAGCTCACCACACGGGTCAGGAGGCCCTGAGTTTGAACCCTGGATTCTCCATATGGTAGGCGGATGCTCTATCCGTTAAGCCACAACCGCTTCCCTGCACTTACTTATTTGTCTAAGCATTTTGGTATCTCTCCTAATTTTGGATAACAATAGTGCATTGTGACTTTGGAACCCCCAACACATCAGAGTCCATGGCAACTTCATGGGTTGGCATGGGAGATGGAACTTTTTTTTTTAGTTCGACATATTTTTAACAGCTTTATTAAGATATAATTCACATACCATACAACTCAATGAACGATTCAATTGTTTTTAGGATATTCATAGAATTTTTTTGGAAAGATTTATTTTTATTTCTCTCCCTTTTACCCCTGTTGTCTGCTCCCTGTGGCCATTCGCTGTATGTTGTTCTGCATCCACTTGCATTATCTGGCAGCATTGGGAAACTGTGTCTCTTTTTTTGTTGCATCATCTTGCTGTGTCAGCTCTCCGTGTGTGCAGGGCCACTTGTGGGTGGGTAGCGCTTTTTTCACACTGGGCGGCTCTCCTTACAGGATGCGCTCCTTGTGCGTGGGGCACCCCTATGCGGGCGTGCCCTTGCATGACGTGGCACTCCTTGCTTGCAGCAGCACTGCACAGGGGCCAGCTCACCACACGGGTCAGGAGGCCCTGGGGATCGAACCCTGGACCCTCCATATGGTAGACGGACATTCTATCAGTTGAGCCACGTCCGCTTCCCTTCATAGAGTTGTGCGACCATGACCAATCTAATTTTGGAACAATTTCATCACCCTCCCCAAAAATCCCCATCTTATTTGCTGTCGCCCCCATTTCCCCCAACTGTCCCCAAGCCCTAGGCAATAATTAATATACTTTCAGTCTCTATGGCTTTGCCTCTTCCAGGAATTTCATATAATAGAATCATATGGTCTTTTAGCACAATGTTTTCAAGAGTCCCTGTCATAGCATATATAATAGTACTCCATTCCTTTTTGGGGCTGCTTAATATTCCATCACATGGGGTATTCGTTTCCTATTCCATCTGTAACAAAGGACCATTAATCCAGTGACTTAAAGCAGCATGAGTTTACTGTCTCACCGTTGTGGAGGTCAGAAGCCTGAAACAGGCGCGCAGGGCTGCGTTCTCTCTGGGGCTCTGGGGAGATGAGACGTTTAAACTTTCGCCGTCCCTGTCTAGACTGGGGATTTCCGTAGGGAGTATAGGGCAGGGACTGTCCCTCATTCACCTGTGTAGCCCCAGTGCTAGGGTACTGCCAGTGCGTAGTGTGTGCATTGAAAGGCTGCCACCCGCGTGGTGCAATAATGAGTGGGGGGCCCTGCCTGCTCCATGGCCGCAGAGTGTCTGAGCCGAGCGCACCTTAACGGAGCCCCCTCTTGCCTTCCCCGCAGCCCGCCCTGACGATGTCGGCACCAGCCTCTACTTTGTAAATGACTCCTTGCAGCAGGTGACCTTCTCCAGCTCCGTGGGGGTGGTGGTGCCCTGCCCGGCCGCGGGCTCCCCCAGCGCGGCCCTTCGATGGTACCTGGCCACGGGGGACGACATCTACGACGTGCCGCACATCCGGCACGTCCACGCCAACGGGACGCTGCAGCTCTACCCCTTCTCCCCCTCCGCCTTCAATAGCTTTATCCACGACAATGACTACTTCTGCACCGCGGAGAACGCCGCCGGCAAGATCCGGAGCCCCAATATCCGCGTCAAAGCAGGTAGGGGGCTGGGCGCCCGCTCCTGGGCTGGGGGGCTCGGGTCTGAAGGGCTAGAACGGGGAGGGAGGAGGATGTGTGAGCAACCTGCTCCTGGAAGAACTCACTGGGTGAAAGCTCTCATTGGAGGACAGTTTCCTTATTCCCTTTTGCATCTTAGCGCTATCACTTGCTGTGTGTCCTCAGGTACAGCACACCTTTCTACGCCTCAGTTTTCCCTTCTGCAAGGCTGATGCTAGTACCGGGTTGTTCTTCCCTACATGTGACGATTAAACGAGCCTGGGCTTTTTTGAGTTAAGTAACGTGTACAGGTCAGCGCCTGATGTACAGAAAGTATCCAATGAGTTTCCTTTACAAATATATTTTTTTGAAAATAATATACATAAAGAAAAGTGTACATATCATAAGTATACAGCTCCACGAATTTTCACAAAATCTAACTAATTTATGTTTTGTCAAGAAAAAAAACGCCAGCCACCTCCCCCCCAAACTCCTCACGATCTTTTCGGACACCGCTCCAAGGATAACCAGTAGCCTGACTTCTAACAATAAAGAGCAGCGTTGCCTCCTTTCGTACTTTATATAAATGGAATCTTATGGTATGTCCTCTTGTGAATCCTTTGCCCCGTCTTATGTTGGTGGAATTTACCCCCACTGCTGTTCATCCTTGAAGGTGTTGGTTCCCAATAGACATTTGAGTAATATACTTCCTGAAAACAGGCATTTTAGGTAGAATTCATACTGGAAAACTTTGAGCAGTGAAGGATTTGGGTCTTTGGAAGAGTCGATGGAGACAAGGAAGCAGGGTTTTATCACATGTTCTCTTTCAAGAAGCTGGGAAGCCTCCTTTCTCTGGGTTAGTTCTAGGGGCGAGGGAATGGCTTAGAGCAGCTCCTCTTAGCAATCACGATACACGGGAGTGTCACAGTCAGTTGTAGGGGCGCCTCAAATAGTAATGAAGAACTGAACCGTTTGGAATGCTTTTCCTCGGAAAGCTTTTGGAGAGGGAGAGGGCAGGAGGGGTTCCGACGGTGACCACGATGGCGTCAGGCCTTGGGTGTGCCATCTTTGCTGGTGACAGTGGGGGCAGAGGAGAACGGGAACCGGAAGGCCTCCCAACCCCACTGCCTAGTGGCAGACTCTGCCAGGCGAGTAAGCGTGCCCTCGGGAGGCAAGGGTCCCCATAGCCGGGAAGGGTGTGTCCAGGGGCTGAGGTGGCATAGGGTCCCTGGACAAAGGGTTGGGCTGTCTTCGTTCCATTGGTGAGTTTGGGGGATGGGATGTGCTCAGGGGGCTCGCCACAGTATCTCTTTTTAGGAGTAGGTCCCTGGGACTGTTTCCCTAAACACAACACCAGGAGCTGGGCTGGGAACCCTGAGGCCTCTGCAGCCGTGGAGATTGGGGTGAGAGCCAGGGACAGCACATTTCCTTTCCCATGCCCATCATGGGGCCTGGATGATATTTTCACAATAATCCTGTAAAGTGCTTCCTACAAATGAGGGGACTAAGACAAAGAGAGGTTGAGTCACTTTTCCAAGAGGCAAGGCTATAATGAAAACCAACATCTGCATGCCAGGCATTTCACAGTCACCATTCCATTCTACCTTCTCAGTGACTGTGGAGAAGTACTAGCTCTGATAATAATAATAATAATGATTATTTTCCCCCTTTTCAAATGAGGCAACTGAGGCTCCAGAAGTCAGCTCTTGACCTGCAGCACACGGCTGGCAGGGCCTGTCTGTCCGATGCTCTTAGCCATTAGCCTCTGCTGACTTCCCGGGACTGGCTCTCTGGTGGTCTGTGCCCAAACCCCAGCCCTTCTCCTCTCCCTGCCCTGCCTCCCTCCAGGGTCAGCCCCTTTGGGTCTCCTCTGTGCTCTTCACACGTGGAGGTGGTGTCCTGCCCCAGGCCACGGAAGGGCCGGAACCTAGACCCAGAGAACTGCCATGTCTCCCTTCTCCTTCTCTTTCCTCCACTCAGTTGCTTCTCTTGCCCTTCAAAGCCACAACATAGAGAAGGGGAGCGAAAAGATCTGGGGAGGGCCAAGGAGGGCCAGGACGACACGAAACACAGCCAATTAAGAGGCCCTTGATGATGCCAGAGGGGCTGCAGGTGCACAGCCGGAGGGGCTGCCAGGGCCTTAAGTGTCGCCCTGGCAACCGCCGAGCGGGGAGGAGGAGGGCACGGTGCCCAGGGGCCTGCTGAGGACCGAGGTCGGCAGGCAGCGGGGCTCTGGATGGTCCAGCTCTGCTTGGCAGAGAAGGGGTGGGAGAACAGGGCAAGCTCTGGGAGAGGCCAAGCAGGGGCGGACCAGGCCGAAGCAGGGTACCTTCAGTTCTGTTCCCAAGGCCAGACCAGCCCCCCATGGGACCCAATACTCAGAATGGCTGTAGAGACCAGCCCTGGGGCTGAGGATGGTTCTGAAGGTCAGGGCACGGCTGCGGTGGGAGGGCCTAGTAGAGGCTGCAGGTGGTCTTAGGAAGTGGGAGAAAGCAGACAGGGTGGTTTCTTTTGCTGAATCTTGGAGACAGTAACCATGCCTCTGGGGTTCTGAATTTTCAGAGACAATCACGGGTTCAAATATTCTCTCCCATTGTCCTTAAAAATCACCAAGCCTTTCCAGAAAGTTCAGAATCTGAACTACATCTCCCAGGTTGCCTTTCACATTCAAGTGGCATAAACATATGTCGTTTGGTTACGTGTCTCAGTTCTTCATTTGGAAAACTGTGGTCACTGTGCCCCAAAGAATATGGAGATCAAGTTTGGTTTCCTTAGAGGAATTCTAGCATGTTTCCTTATTGCCCTCACATCCCCTTGTTGAATATGTGTACATTGCAGTGCTCAGGCGCTGCCCTCAGGTACTTATAATCTCTTATGGTTCATTCCTATGGAAATTGTAAAGATGAACTTGGATTTCTGGTCTTGGAGAGGGAGGCAGGGTATTTCTGAGGTTGCCCAGTGGAGCAGGGAGATGGTTGATGGAGAAGGTTGCTCAGGCAGAGCCTGTCAGGAAGGCACTCACGGCAAGACCTTCTGCGTAGGTGGGTGGGAGGGAAAGGGGGTGATAGCGGAAGGGAGTAGGGGGTTCTGAGGGAGTAGAGCTGGCTCTCTGTTCCCTTCGCGGGGCCCCCACCAGGTCCCTGCTGGCCCCATGACACTGTCCTCTCTCCGCCCGTCAATCTCTCTGCAGTTTTCAGGGAACCCTACACCGTCCGCGTGGAGGACCAAAGGTCAATGCGTGGCAACGTGGCCGTCTTCAAGTGCCTCATCCCCTCCTCAGTGCAGGAATATGTTAGCGTTGTGTCCTGGGAGAAAGACACCGTCTCCATCATCCCAGGTAAGAAAGGAACGGGGGGCCGTGGCCCGAGCCGGTGGTCGAGCTGAGCGAGATCTTGACGTTGGTTCTGCTGCGTGATTCGCGGTGGATGTGGTGAGGCTTTGGTCGTGGCCTGGTCCATCTGTGTGGAGTGAGAAGACCCCTGTGTCCATGTCCTGTGCAGACACAGCGCGGGTCCCTCTCCTTTGGGGGCACCCTCCTCCTTGGTGTCTGGGGTTTACCTTGGATTTGCTCTTAGGGGTGGGAGGCAGGGCTGGAAGCACCTCATGTGTGCAGGGTGGTGAGAGAGGAGGGGGACGAGGCTCCTTGGAGGTCTGGGATCTTGACCGCTGTGTTCTTGGATTGAATGGATGACGAGAGTAATGAAGAGTGGATTCTCAGGGGACCCGGCCTGAATAAACAGGAGCGGGGACTCTTTTTTTCATGTGTTGTCTAAAGGCTCTGTTGGAATTCTAGCTGTTCTCACCCTGTGGCTGATTTTGGTGGATGAGGTGAACACGATGCTGTAGAACTGCTGTGATTACGAGACCCTCGTTTCAATTCTTTTGCCTAAGCATGGGAGTCCCCAGAACAGGAAGACTGGCCTGGAAACCCCAAGAGAGAGGACCTCAGGTCCTCAAGGCACCTCCAGACCTCCAGTTATAAAACTCTGGGTCCCCACCCCCACCCCTTCAGCATTTGCCTCTCATCCCGCGCCGTGTAGGAATTCTGCGGCTTTTCCTTCCTTTCTCTGTCTACACCCTGTGACTCTCCTCTCTAAAGGGCAGGAACTTGACCAGTTGCTCTCTGGGTACTCTCCAGCATTGACGTCCTCCAGCTGGTCGTGCAAGGTCACCCTTGTTCCTTGAGGTTACTGGTTAGTTGGGGAAGACAAACTTCACGTGGAACTTCTAAAGCATGGGTTCTTTTGTTTTTTTTTTTTAAAGATGTATTTATTTACTTCTCCCTCCCCCCACCCCCCCAGTTGTCTGCTCTCTGTGTCCATTCGCTGTGTGTTCTTCTGTGTCTGCTTGTATTCTCATCAGGTGGCACTGGGGATCTGTGTTGCTTTTCGTTGCGACTTGTTTTGTTTTTTTTTTTAAAGATTTTTAAATTTCTCTCCTCTTCCCCCCTCCCCCACCCCAGTTGTCTGTTCTCTGTGTCCATTTGCTGCGTATTCTTCTTTTTGTCCACTTCTGTTGTTGTCAGCGGCACGGGAATCTGTGTTTCCTTTTTTGTTGTTGTTGCGTCATCTTGCTGCGTCAGCTCTCCATGTGTGTGGCGCCATTCCTGGGCAGGCTGCTCTTGCTTTCGCTCTGGGCGGCTCTCCTTACAGGGTGCACTCCTTGCATGTGGGGCTCCCCTACACAGGGGGCAACCCTGCGTGGCACGGCACTCCTTGCCCGCATCAGCACTGCGCATGGCCAGCTCCACACGGGTCAAGGAGGCCCGGGGTTTGAATCGCGGACCTCCCATGTGGTAGACGGACGCCCTATCCACTGGGCCAAGTCTGCTTCCCTTGTTGTGTCTTCTTTTTTTTTTTTTTTTTTTAAAGATTTATTTTTATTTATTTAATTCTCCTCCCCTCCCCCGGTTGTCTGTTTTCTGTGTCTTTTTGCTGCATTTTGTTTCTTTGTCCGCTTCTGTTGTCGTCAGCGGCACGGGAAGTGTGGGCGGCGCCATTCCTCGGCAGGCTGCTCCCTCCTTCGCGCTGGGCGGCTCTCCTTATGGGTGCACTCCTTGCGCGTGGGGCTCCCCTACGCGGGGGACACCCCTGCGTGGCAGGGCACTCCTTGCGCGCATCAGCACTGCGCATGGGCCAGCTCCACACGGGTCAAGGAGGCCCGGGGCTTGAACCGCGGGCCTCCCATGTGGTAGACGGACGCCCTAACCACTGGGCCAAAGTCCGTTTCCCTGTTGTGTCTTCTTACTGCATCAGTTCTCCGTGTGCGTGGCGCTACTCCTAGGTGGGCTACGGTTTCGCACAGGGCGGCTCTTCTTGCGCAGGGGCCCCTCCTTGTGTGAGGGGCACCCTTACGTGGGGCATCCCTGCATGGGCCAGCACTCCTGTGTGCCGCAGCACTGCGCGTGGGCCAGCTCACCACACGAGCCAGGAGGCCCTGGGTATTGAACCCTTGCACTTCCTAGATGGTAGGCGGATGCTCTGTTGAGCCACATCCGCTTCCCAAGCATGAGTTCTTGATCCTGCTACACATTAGAACCCCTGTAAGCTTTTTTTTTTAAAAAAAAAAAAACCAACAACCCAAACACCAAATCTTGGGCCAAACCCAATGAGAAGCTCTCCGGGGTCTAACGGGGCATCTACATTTTTAAAACTCCCCAGGTAGTTCCAGTGCATCGCGAGGGTGAGAACCACTGCTCAGGAACATTTCCCACCAGCGTGGCAGGATGCTTTGTTGAGACCCTCGTTTGTGTTTTGCTGTCAGGACTCCTTCCTTCTCCCCCAAGCAGATGGCCAGACCTGTGCTTCTCTTGGCCTCAGAGCTTTTGGTGGGATGGGAGTCAGAAGCTATGTGGAGACAGCTGCTCTTCCTGTCTTTTCGTAAAAGCATAAACTAACAGGGAAGGTTCTGACAGGTATTCTGGCAGGGGAAGAGACCCTCTGTGGGCAGGGGGTGAAAACAGGAGACGGGAGGGAACTGCAGGCTGCTCGGTGGAAGCCACTGGAAGAGGGTGTTGGGTCCAACAGTCTGTGGGTTTGGGTCTGGGTCATAGTTCTTATGTCTAAGTGAGGCATGAAAATGTACAGCCTGTGGCCCAAAGGATTAGCAGGCAGGGACAAGGGGCTGGCAAGGACCAGAACAACCCCGGGCCTTGACGCATCCCTGGGGGAAGCCCCACTACACGATGGGGGTTGAAATTTCCTGCAGAGGCAGATTTAAGTTGATTTAAAGAACACGAAGAAATGTGGTATTTCTTATGCACTTGAGTTTATGGGCTCAGATTAAAATAATAATGATTTTTAAATTTATTGAGTGCTTACTTTAAGAGCTCAGGCATTGGGCTACGAAACTTTCATATATGATCTCATTTTATCCTCATAAAGAAGCGCATACGTGTGCTTTCTCCCCTCCCCTTTATAGAAGAGGAAGCTGAGGCTCCAAGAAGCAGCGGTGCTTGTTCTGGGTCACGTATCCGTGAGGCGGAGGGGTAGGGCCTGGAACCCAGCTGTGTGCGGAACCCCAAGTGGCCCCACCTCCCCCACGCAGACGAGTGTGCCCAGTAAAGCGTCACCCTGGGTACCACGGAGGCTTTAAATGTGGGCCTTCGGCAGTGACGACTTTCCCTGGTCTGAGAAGGACAAGAAGGGGAAGCTTCATGGAAGCGGTGGCCCGGGGCCCGGGCCCTGAGTCCAGTCGTGTGATCAAGAGCGTAGACTCTCAGGCCAGACTGCCTGGGTCTAACTCCACCCACTTACTAACTGGCCAAGTTATTTATCCCCTCCGTGCCTCAGTTTCCCCAACTGTAAAATGGGGATGATAATAGCAGTACCTACTTCAGAGGGTCGAAGCAAGAATTAAATCAGTAAATGTTGAGCACACCGCCCAACACATAGCGAGGGCCATCTGTAGCTGTTTTTACCCGTAGATGGAAGGAGCGCTGCCTCCTTTTTGTACTCGCTGTGTCCTGCTGCGATGTGTTTCTACCACGTGCCGGAATCTGCGTCCCCCACTAGACGGGGTTTCCCAACGGCAGAGGCTGGGTTGTATTCATCCGCACATGCCTGCCTCCAAACCCACGGCCTTGCCCATTTCGGGGTAAGCGCCCATTAAATGGTCCAGGGGTGGACGAGTGGGTGGTGGGGTGCATTCGGAAGGAACATGGGAACCCCAGTGGACAAGGCCATTGAAGCGAGAGCGAACACAGTGGGCGTGAGGTCATCAGAAGACCAGCGCAGACGGGAGCGAGGGGAGGTTAACCTGGCGCCTGTGCTCGGAGCTGGAGGCCGTGAGCTTCCCCCAGGCTGCCCTTGTAGTTGGTGCTCCAGGGCTGCCTTTGATGTCAGGACTGGGCTGGTGGCCCCACAGGGCATAATTATCAGGGAAGTGGGCTTGATGCTAATCTGCAGGGCTGTATTAAACTTTGGTTCTGTAGAACCCCCTTCTTTCCTTTAGCCTTAGAGAATATTCCTCCCTGCCTAGCCCTCCAGCCCCATCCATAATCTAGATCCTTCTAAAGCTACATTTTAGATCCATGAACAGTCTTCCCAAAGCACCCGAATCCACCTAACATGCTCCCAGAGGAATCCATGAGAACCAGAGAGTGGCCTTTGCTTCCTCACGAGGCGTCCCAGATCTAAAGGTGAGGCTCACAACGAGGGCCCACATGCTGCCTGACTTAATTTTGGAAAAAATGCAAATGGTTTATTTTCATAAAAATTAGTAGTTTCTACCATCCATTTCACACTACGCCTGGTGTGTGTGTGTGTGTTTTGTGTGTTTAGAAGTGGGGAGAATGGACAGCAGCTTCTCACGGTGGGGGTCGATTTAATGAAGTTAAGGAAGGCCGGAGGTGCCGGAGGTACTAGCCTCTGACACTTGAGGGTCGGCTTCTGGGGCAGGAGGAGCTGTGTTGACCTTGACCTTGATCTCTGCGTCGGCAGGGCTGGGCTCAGATTCTCCATAGGCAGGGCCTGCGGGAGCAGGTGCTGGAAAGCAGGGGGAGGCTGGGGGCGGCTGATGCGGACAACCTGGGCCCTAGGAGGCAAACCCTTCGAGAGGTGGGGGCCTGTCGGGGCCCGTGCAGGCCACTGGGAGGGGAGCTGACCCTTCAGGGCCCCTCTCCCAGGGTCCTGGGGGGCGGTCCAAGGCTCCAGGCTGAGCTGCCTCTGTGGTTGGGTACCAGCTCATGGGTCTTCCTTACTGGCTGTCCCCATCCGGGGGTGGGAGCTGCCAGGCCTGGTGGGTGAAGCCCTGCCTGGCTTTGGGGCTGCTCTTTTCCCAGGTAGGGAGAGGCTTGAGAGACAGCCCAAAGCTGCTACCTTTCCCCAGAGCTCCCCACGCCCCCACCCCCACACCGTCATCTTCCTTCAGTCCTGTTTAGAGGTGCACGTGTGTAAAAGCGCAGAGCCTCTCACCTGTGATCTGGAAGGCTCCTACCCCTTTCTTGTCTCCCAAGAGCCTTGGTCTTTAGGTGACCTGGCTCTCCGGAGCAAGGGGCTGTGCACAACCGTCAATTAAAATCAAGATCTGGTGAAGCCAAGATGTGGTTTAATTCCCATCTGCACCATCACCATTACAATGCGAGTTATTGGGTGTGGAGATAAACCCAGCCTTGTTCCTAATGGCTTTTAATTTCCACCAGACCCGATGATATCGACGTGGGCTCCTTGTGGGAGTTTCCCAGCATGCTCTTTGCCAGCATCCTGACTGGCTGTCTTGGCCCCGGCGGGGAGTTTTGGACCCTGCTCAGCTGTTGGCCAGATGGGTCTTGCCAGTTCCCTGGGCCAGTCCCCTTGTCCGTGTGGACGGGGCTCTTGAATGCCAGCTTGTCCTCGTGCCTTGACAAAGCCGGGGGCACAGCGGGGACCCTGGATGAGGGTGGGGAGAGCAGGGGCAGGGATGAGTCTGGGCAGAGGTATCCTCTCGGCAAAGGCCTCCCGCTGCGAGGCAGAGCCCCCTAATGGCAGCCCACCTCTGTTCAAGCCAGCCCACCGCCCTCTCTCTACCTTCCTGCAGCAACTGTCCTCAGAGGCCTGGATTTCCAGGCTCTCACGGGTCGCCTGCCTCCCTCCGCTTGACCAAGCTGCCTCCTCCGGCCTGATGATGCCCCTCTCTCCTCGCAGACCCCCCACCTCCCCCTCCGCCCATTACGCTTGGTTCGTGTGCCCCCACCCGTGAGTCTGCCAGGCAGCACGGATTGGCCCCGTCCCTGGGGCAGGCCCTCGTGGCTCCTCACGGTCCAGGCAGTCATTTCTGTCTGCGGCGGGAGAGTGTGCAGCGATATCTTTTCATCTCTTTATCTCTAGGCCCAGCCTAGCACCTGCCACAGAGTAATAATGATAATTACAAGATTAATGGTAATACCTATCATGTATAGAGACCCGGTTTGTGTTAGGCACTCTACGTATACGGTATTATCTCTAATCCTCACAATAACCCTTTAAGAGAGGGAGCGGAGGGTTTTATTTTATGTTTTTTCAATTTTGTAAGTGAGGATGTTGACGCCCCGGGAAGTTAAGCAACTGACCCAAGGCTCTAGAGCTTCGGTGCTGGGACCTTCCCAGCTACTTCTTTCCCGCTGGCTCTCTGGAGCCCACGCCTCACGAGGGATTGGCAGGGCTCAGGTTCCAGCACAACAGGAGGGCTCGGCTCTGTCCCCTGCACTTGCCTGGGGACAGTGACACGTCGCCAGCCCCCTGCTGACCTCTGGCTGTGCGTGGCCACCGGAGGCTTTGGCTTTCCTGAAGAGCAACAGATTTCCAGCTTCGAGATCAGTGAACAAAACGACCAGTCTAACAAGAAGGCTTTCTCGGTCACTTGCGTTGTTTTTGGCCCAGTGGGAGATACAAAGAGCTCTGACTCCCAGGAATTTAGGATTCAGTGCCTGCTGTCAGCTGCGACGAGCGGGGATGGAAAATCTCAGAACAGTCGACACTGATGTTTGGCTTCGGGATGCAGATTCAACTTGCTAATTACATAAGGCTGAGGTTGCTTTGGACCTAGTGAGTCTACCCCAGCTTGGACCGGGGACAAGAAAGAAGAGGTGGTGCCCGGAAGCCACTTTGGACCTCACGTTGGCAGATGGAAGCAGAGGCTGTTAGAGCTGGAAAGGAGGGCTCTGGAGACCCCTCATGTGCTGAAAAAGAAACCGACCAATGCGCTCCCCCGTCTCGGGATCTCCCTCTCACCTCTGCCTCGCAGCCATGTTATTTATTTATTTTTCCTGGTGTCCAGAGTTTGGCTTTATTATTTATTTATTCCTGCCCCCCCACCACCACCATTTGCACTCGCTGTCTGCTCTCTCTATTCGCTGTGTGTTCTTCTGTGTCTGCTTCTCTTTTCATCATCTTCTCTTTAGATGGCACCCGGAACCGATCCTGGGACCTTCCAACGTGGGAGAGAGGCGCTCAGTTGCTTGAGCCACCTCAGCTCCCTGGTTTGTTGTGTCTCTCATTGTCTTTCCTCTGTGTCTCTTTTTTGTTGCGTCATCTTGTTGCTGTTGCACTAGCTCGCCGTGCGGGCCAGCTCTGCTTGTGCTCCAGCTCTCCGCTCAGACCAGCTCGCCTTCACCAGGAGGCCCCGGGAACTGAACCCAGGACCTCCCATATGGTAGATGGGAGCCCAGTCTCTTGAGCCACTTCATTTCCCTCAGGTGCACTATTTTAACCACTCATGGGACTTTTCTTTTACTACTAGGTTTCTTTGCCTCTTTGTCTAAAACCTACCTGTGTTCAAAGTCTGGTTCAAATACCATTTCTTCCAGATGCGTTTCACAGTTTCTGCTAAGTGTGGATTTAGAAATCAGCCAGAGGAGCCTCCTTCTAGGGGAGCCTTTTCTGAATGCCCTCAGAATATTATCAGTTCCTCCGTCAAAACGCATATCATGTCCTGTAGTATTTTTCCAGTCTCCCTCATCTCCTCTATGAGAATATATAAACATCGAGGGCAGGAGGCCCCAGTGCCCATGGACGATGCTCAAGGCTGATGCTGAGATGAGGGCTCTGCCCTGTTGCCCTGGCTCCTGGAAGGGAGGAAGGGGCCAGGCTGGCCTAAGCGCACACAGCAAATGGGTGGCATTGCCTGGACTAGCTCCATGGACCTTCATCTCCATTCCCACTGGGTTGCTCCAGGCCCACTTCTCTGGGTTCATTGTGTGATGCTCTGCTGTTCAGCTGTCACCTTGGGGATCCCAGATCTCAGTTGTTTTAGGCACATGGAGAGGAAGGGCTGGGATAATCAGCCTGGGCTGAGGTAAGTGACATGCTCCAGGCACTGTAACAAGTGGCACTGGGGCCCCCCAGGTCCAGAACCAGACTTTGCAGAGGAGTCCGCGATGACCGTGACCTATGTCCTCTCTTCAGGGGCTCCTGGCCAGGGCATGGTGCCTCCCCATGGAGGGCATGACACAGCAGAGGCTGGATCCCTTCTGACAGCAGCAGCCCTGCTGGCACCATGAAGGGGAGGGAGGGACTGGAGTCGGGCCTTGCTGCCCCCTTTGGTGGAGGTGACGGCCTGGCAGAAGCCCGCGCAGGACGAGGTGATCT
Organism: Dasypus novemcinctus; assembly: GCF_030445035.2. Taxonomy (NCBI): domain Eukaryota; kingdom Metazoa; phylum Chordata; class Mammalia; order Cingulata; family Dasypodidae; genus Dasypus; species Dasypus novemcinctus. The sequence continues at coordinate 24,003,512 of NC_080699.1, read as the reverse complement.
GGGGATATGCCCAGAAGGTTAGTGGAAGTGGGGAGAGAGGACTCGGCAAAGGGTGCTGGTCCGCTTCACTCATAAAGGCCCTGTCCAGTTCTAGAAAAACAAATGAAAGGGTAAAATCATAATAATGACTAGTATTTACTAAAGTGCCAGGCTCTGTTCTAAGTATTTACAGGTTTAGCACATTTAATCTTCACAGCAATCTGAAGATATGGGGATTGTTATTCTCCCATTTTACAGATGGAGAAATTGAGACACATAGAAGCTAAGCTAATTGCCCTAAAGTTAGTAAGGGGTAGAGCCGCCATTTAAACCCATGCATGCGGACTCCATTATCTGTGCCCCTAAGTTCTATATCACTTCATAAATAATTAATGGATGGAACATATTTTTAAAAATGTACTGCAAATCAACAAGAAAAAGGAACCCGATAGAAAATCGGGCAAAAGATAGAGGCAGACCATTCACAGACGTGGCAGGGGGATGTGGTGGAGAGAAGACAGGCTGTGGAGTCTGCTGGCCCTGAGCTGTGACCTTGAACAAGTTACTTTCAAAGTCGCTGTTTGTTCACTTACAAAGTGGGGGATGATGAGACCTACCACACCTGGAGTGCTTGAGATGAAACGGACGCCTCGGAGGAGACTCGAATTCTTCTCAGTTGGGGAAGGAGTTGTGGGGATGCATCAGGGACGTTGCCCACCCAGCTTCAGGGGGATTGTCCGGTCTTGGATCCCACCCACTCAGCCCTGTCTCCTCCAGAGCCACCATCTCCCATGCCTGCCCGTGCTGCCCTTTCCGGGGGCCGGGCTGGAGGAACACCGGTGAGCCGGGGGGTGTAGCCACCCGGAAAGCGGGGGTATTGGGATGAGACATTGGGCTTCCCCAGATGGGATCTTGGGAGAACTGTGAGGTGCTGGGGCTCCACAGATGACCCTCTGGGATTCACCTGGGTGGACTGAGGGACACGCAAGCCCCGGGACGAGGTTTTACTGTTCTCTCTATTCACGTGAGCCTGGCGTGGCACCTGCCGATGACTTACGTTGCTGGAACACGTGCGGGAAGGAGGGAAGGAGTGTGTTTTGGTGCTAACACAGTAGAGATGGAACCCACGGGCTGCCTGGTGCTCCTTTGCTCAAAGGGCCCCAACCCTGCTTCAATACTCCCTGCTGACCCCCTACGACTTTACCAGTTATGAAGGCTTCTATGCAATCTCATTTGTGCCTCATGCTACCCCCTTTGCCTCCCCCATTTTACAGAGCAGGAAACAGATGCAGTGAGACTTGGCAATGTGCACAGTTAGAACAGAAGTAAAAGGGAAGAAATCACTTAAGACACACGTGTGTGCAGGCAGGAAGCTGCAAGTCACCGTGTATCATTCATCCATTACCCAATGAGGCAGGCACTCTGCCCCCATCTTTAGATATAAAGACAGATTCAGAGAGGCCCACCAGTTGGCTGCAGGTCACACAGCTTGTATATGGCAGGAAGGGGCTTGGACGCAAAGCTTTGGCTCCCAAAGGCCAAGCTCTTTCCATTGTAACACGCTGTAGAGACCCCGGGCCGAGGGCTGTCCTAGGAACTCACCATAGCGACTACTTCCCTCACCAAGGCAATGGACAAAAAGGCCCTTCATTTTTTTGTTGTTTTCATCTATCGTTTGCTTTGCGGGGAAGGAGGCCCCGGTCTCAGACAGCCTTATTTTCTTCCTTGGGGTACAGAGAAATTCCTCCCTTCAAAAACTGAAAAACACACTTCCCGGGTTAGAGTTGATAAAGAAGCATTAAGAAGAAAGAGAGGGGAAGCGGACTTGGCCCAGTGGTTAGGGCGTCCGTCTACCACATGGGAGGTCCACGGTTCAAACCCAGGGCCTCCTTGACCCATGTGGAGCTGGCCCATGCACAGTGCTGATGCGCGCAAGGAGTGCCCTGCCACGCAGGGGTGTCCCCTGCGTAGGGGAGCCCCACGCACAAGGAGTGCCTCCTGTAAGGAGAGCCGCCCAGCGTGAAAGAAAGTGCAGCCTGCCCAGGAATGGCGCCGCACACGAAGAGAGCTGACACAGAAAAAAAAGGAGACACAGATTCCCATGCCGCTGACAACAACAGAAGCGGACAAAGAAGACGACGCAGCAAAAATAGACACAGAGAACAGACAACCAGGGTGGGGGGGAAGTGGAGAGAAATAAATAAATAAATATTTTTAAAAAGAAGAAATAGAGGAGTTTCCTCCCTAGTTAGATGGTCTAAACTGAAATGACCATCGTAGCAATAACAATGGTTAGTAATAATATAACATCAATTATTGGGCCCTTGTGTGATAAGTGCTTTCCGCATGTCGTTTCATCTCATCTTCACAAGTGTCCTGTGTAGAAGGACACGTCTCTATTTTGCAGGCATGGAGCCTGAGGCACAGAGGGGTTGGTCCCCTCCCCAAGGCCACAGGGCCAGATTTGAACCCAGGACACCATCAGTAAGATGAGCCGCCTCTCATCTTGTGCTCTGATGCTTGCATCACCTTCATCTATCGTAAGAGCTCACCTTATCTAAAGCGTTCCTTTACTGACTCCTCCCAACCACCGCTGACAGAGAAACATTCTTAAACTCTGTGAGCAGGCTGGAAACCAAGATTTAGGGGCATTAGGGACCCGCCCCAGGTCACACAGCCAGGGGAGGTGTATCAGAACTCCAGCTTTGATCTCGGCCCCCACGAGCCCTTGAGGCCCAAGCTGGCACATGTGTCTGCAGCTCCCAGGACCCCTTCCAACATCCTGGCAGGCGGACTGCTCTGCAGTTGCACGCCAGTTGGTTGGTTCCAGATCCATCCACTGCGGCTCCTCAGTCAAGCAGAACGTCTCGTGTTCACCAGGTGCCTCTGGCAGCGTGTGCATGTGTCGTGTTTTGCTTTTCCATTTAGTTCATGGCAGGCACTGCATTTCCAGAGCACCCACTGGGTGAATTTCAGCAGATTTAAGACAATTGCAGGCAAGTGCTCGTCTCCGGATCATGCCGCGGCAGTGGACTCAGAGCAAGCGGAATTGTTTGGTTAAGTTGGCACCTCTGTAAGTTACCCTGAAATCAGTGCAGAATTCTTTATAGAAGGTTATCCTACACATAAATCATCATTAGACTACCTCATTTTTGTTTGATGCCTACCTAACTGTGCTGTAGTCTAAAAATGTGTGTTTAGTGAAGTCAAGGGTTGCAGGGAAATTATAGGGTTTTCAAAAACCCATTTGCTTTGCTGGTGTTCACATCAGAATCAATCTTGCCTTTAGTTCTCAATCTCATCGCAAACATGCAGCATTGCTCGCCGAATTCTGGCATTTAATGTAGGGTAGCATTTATTCAGAAGAAGCCAGCGGTGCTTACAGAATGGCGGAGCTATGTATAGATGGCACTTCCTGCCAAGCCTGTGATTTTGGACTCTGCTGCGTATCAATGAGTCTTCACTGCCAGGGCCAGTCCCATGTGGGGACGGGGCTGGGGTTCAGAGCGGAGGCCAGCTGGGGGGTAGGTGGCCTGCAGTGAGAATGCTACAAGCTTCTCTGTGTGCCAGCACATAGTAGGTGCTCAGACACTATCGCTGAATGGCTGAGGGAAGGTTGAACCCTGGCTGATGAAGGCTCAGGACTGAGCCTTTGGATTAGGTTGCAAACGGGGTGAGTTAAAATGAAGGGAAGGGCGTCGGCTCTACCTCATGCTATGGCTGCTGGAATAAAGCCAACGTGTGCCCCTCTTACGCCCTGAATAAACAGGGCTTCCTTGGGGCCTCTTTTATGACCGCGAGAAGCTGCGTAGCAAAACTGAGAGGGCGTGGGTCCTGGCCTCTGAAAGACTTGGTTGAAAGCCTTGAGCCTTCTGCTTACTTGCCACGTGGTCCTGGGCAATTCCTTTTCATCTCTCTGAGCCTGCCCTTCCTCCGTGGTGAGGTTTAGAAATTAGAAATTATGTAGATTTTTCCACATACACAGAAACTCTTATTTTCTCTATATTTTTGGTCTCCTAGGCCTGCCGTAACAAAGCACCACAGACTGGGTGGCTTCAGACATCAGAAACCAATAGTCTTGCAGATCTGGGGGCCAAGGGCCCAAAATCAGGGTGTCGGCCGGGCCCCGCTCGCTCTGTGGGGGAGGCCCCTGCTCTTTCAGTTTGCCAAAGGGCTGTTGATGTGAAATACTGGAAATGTGCTGGCTTTTACCAAGGGGATTTATTTGGGGTGAAAGCTGTGAAAAGGCCACCGCACGCCACCGTAGGAGGTGCTTCCTCACCCAGGCCGGCTGCCACGGTTCAGCAAGATGGCGGGCGGTCCCGGCCGAGGCGTCGGCCTCCCCCCGCCTCACCGTCTCCTCCTGAGCTGCTTCTGCGGGCCCAGCCTCTTGGGGCTTCGTACTTAAGTGGTCCTGCTGGCCCCTCTCTCCTGGTGTAGGGCTTGTCCCTTACGGCTTCTGTCCTTGCAGCTCAGCTGTGGGCAAAACTGGAGTCTTCTCTCTCACACGGCAGAATCGAAAATGGCCGTTCCCTTTTATCCTGTCTCTTTCCGAGTGAGTCTCTGTCCTTCCGTTTATATTAAACCCAGAGAGGGGCTGGGGATTCCACCTGAGTCAGGCCTCAGGAACATGGTCCAATCAAAAGCCCTAAAGCCATCTTATCACATCATCGAATCAAAGGCCCCTCAGCTGAGTTTCATGCAATCAAAGGGTATCACTCCCAGAGGAATAGATTAGTTTACAAACATGATGTTTCTCTTTTTGGGATTCATAAAATAATTTCCACCTGTGGGTCCTCGGTTTGCAGGTGCAGCCCTCTAGGCTCTGCTTCTGTCATTTCACACGGACAGACATATGTCTAAGTGTACTCTGTCCAGTTTTCCCTCCTCTTAGAGGGCCATTTGTCATGTCAGATTAGGGGCCATCATAACTCTCTCTCCAAGACCCTGTTTCCAAAAAGGTCATGTTGAAGGACTAGTAGTTAGGACTTGCGCCTCTCTCTTGGGGGCCATAATTCAGCCATAAGATAAATACATGTGCATATGTGTGGATACGTGCTTTCTATAGGTGGGTTTTCAATTTTTCCTCACACACACACCAGTTGACCCAGGGGCGTCATGTTTTCCTAAAGGCCTGGAAGGACTCCGTAAGAAATGAGCATAGGGGTGTTTGGTTGGAGTGTGGGCCCTGCTCTCACCACACAGGGGTCACTTGGCCTTCAGAACTGAGGGCACGAGGGCAGGACGCTGAGGAGACAGTCCCTCCTGGTGAGGCAGAGCCAGGGTCGGTCTTCGGTGTTACCGGACAACATGGCGGGCCTTGGCTTTTGTGGTGTACCTGGCGTCTTGCAGTGCGCAGAAGCCTCAGGCGTTCAGGCTGGCTCTGCTGGCGGCCACACCCTCCTTCCGCAGCAGACGGCCAGGCCGGTTGGCACCGGGGATCCTGCTTCCCAGGATCGTGGGCAGGGCGGTCCTGCGGCATGCACAGAAGCCTCCAAGGTGTTTTCCTCTCACGCCTAGAGACTCCTCCCTTCCACTTGGAGAGTCAGGGCAATTGGGGCCTCAAATCATGCCCGTGTCTCCATGTCTTTAAGCACGTGGAAGCTTCTGGAATCCTGGAGAGTCTGCTGAAATGGGGGAAGCATGTGAAAGTGGGTGGGGGTGAGGGTCAGCAGCTGAGTCCTGGGCTCTGAGTTCAGTTCCTGCCTGGGCGGTGCCGTCAGCCAGGACAGTGGGTGGGCTCTTCTGAGAGCTCGTGGCTCAGGTCCATTCTTCACCGTCCCCAGACTGGGCCACAGAAAGGGGAAGGGCTTTCAGGGCCTTGTGTCCAAAATATTCTAGAGCCTGCCACTGCGACACACGCTCAGGGAAGCAGGTTTGCAAAAGCTTCTGGAATGCTGTTGTATGTTCTTCAGGGCCTGGGCCCAGGAAGGGGCACAAATTTAGATTTTCTGGTCCCATCAGGCTGTAGGTATGTTTATAATGTCATATCTTATGTCGGTTTCGCTCCCTAAATCTATCTAAACTGCTGTGTGGCATCATAGCAACAATCATTTGATCGAATTTTTACTTCATTAGTTAATCTAGCAAACGTTTGTTGAGCAGTTCCTGTGCACGAGATACTGTGCGATGTAGACAGTGATTCCCAAGAGTCTTTGTTTGAGGGTCTCAAGGGATATGGAGAAATTCCTCTTCCCACACGCCAGAGAAACTAATTTTAATTATATATAATATACATATATGTATTAATCATATGTGCAATGTGATTTGTACAGATTGAACATATACATATATGAATTCACACACATGCACACAGCTTCACACTATTTTGCCTGTGGAAAGGGGAGGGGGGCTCACCTGTGTAGACCCCCAGAAGCATCCAGGAGCAGAGACACCTTGACACATGGTCTGTGGGAAAAGGCATCACCTGGGGGCATCTGCGAGGGCCTTTACTGAGCCTTCACTCCTGAGCCAAGAGACAGCCCCCGCCTTTGTCCTCTGGGCAGGAGTGAGGGTGAACTAGGTTTTTTGAGTTGTATGGGCAGCCTTGGATCAATCACTATTTGATTGATCAGGTGCTGGGAAGGGCGGGCAGAGGCATGGAAATATTTGGGGGAGTAAGGGGGCTGTGCCTGCCATTGAGGAACTTGGTACACAAATATCCTCATTTGCAGATGAGAAAACAGAGGTCCAGAGAGGTCCAGTGACTTTACTGTGCTGCCTCTTGGATTCCTCCTAGACTAGGGAGAAGAAAAACTCTTTTGTGACAGTGCCTGCCAACAGATGAGTAGATAAGCAAATCATGGTCTAGCCATACAATGGAATATTATCCAGCTGTGAAAAGGAATGAAGTTCTGATTCATGTCACGACTTGGATGAGCCTTGAAGACATCCTGCGAGTGAAAGAAGCCAGACACAAATGGACAAATATTATATGACCCACTTCTATGAAATATCTAGAATAGGCAGATTCATTAGAAAGTAGAGTGGAGGTCATCGGGGCTGGAGGGGGGAGTTGAGGGAGTCATTGCTTAAAATGTGAAGAGTTTTGTTTAGGGTGAGGGAAGAGTCTTGGTAATGGGAGGTGGTGATGATTGTATAACATGAGTGTAATTAATGCCACTGAGCTGCACACTTAAAAATAGTTAACATGGCAAATTCTATATGTATGTTACCACAATAACAAAAAAAAAATAGTTAACATGGCAAATTCTATATGTATGTTACCACAAAAACAAAAAAAAAAACAAAATACCTTCATGATGGCAGCAGGAAGGGAGCATCCCGGGGCAGCATTTTTTCAGCTTCTGGACTATGGGCCGGGCGCTCTCCAGGGCCCCTCACAGATGGGATCTCACACTTGAAGGCAGAGTACCTCTTCTCTTCCCTCAGCATCTGAAGTCCAGAAATGGGTAAATCAAAAATAATACCGTGACCTCAGTCTATTTCACGAGCTTGCCTCGAAGCCTTTTTGCATTGTTTGCTCTCGTTTTATCCTGGTGACAGGTGGTATCTCCATTCTCAGATGAGGAAACAGAGGCGCAAAGAAATGCCACCCCAGGGTCATGCAGGAGAGTCCAAGCAGGAGATGCCTCACCATGTATGAAATTTGGGGTGTGCCATAAAGCACTCACGTGGCACTTACTGAATGCCAGGCACTGTATACCTTGCTTTATACAAACACTTCTAGTCCCCTCAATATTGTTAGGGGGCAGGTAGAACCGTTGTTGCCTCATCTTAAAAATGAAGAGAATGAAGCACAGAGAGGTGAAGTGACTTGCCCAGGGTCACACAGCTACGAAGAAGTAGGGCTGACTCCACAGTCTGCTCCTCGCCTCTGGGCTGCAATAGCTGGGTCTCCTGGTTCCTGGCTCTGGGGTCTTCCATGGGTCTGTACTATCTGCAGGAGGAGGAAGGGAAGACCACCAAGAAGGTCCTGGTCTGGGGTCCGGGGGTCCGGGTGTGAGGCCTCAGCCTGAGGGCCGGGCCGGGCACGAGGCATCACGTTGGAGGGCAGGTGTCTGGGTGGTGAATCCCCAAACCCCCCTACTTCTTCCCCGCCTCCTTTCATTTTTCACATAGTCACCAGCTCCTCAGAGCGGGGTAGAGACAGGGCTAGGGAGGGGGGCGGATGCAGTTTCTAGCTCTGCCGCTAAATAATTGTGCGGCCCGTCTCTGGATGCCAGTGCCCTCATCTGTAAACGGGGGGCCGGAACTGTCGCCCACCCAGAGTCCCCGAGCTCAGCCACTTTAACAAACTTTCCTGAGCCCCAAGCCTGGGCATCGTGCCAGACACTGGGGACATGGTGACCGGTCTGGGCCCTGATGGGGCTTTCAGGCTGTGGGAGAGACAGACCTGGGAGGGAAACGGTCCCAGGCTGCGTGTCCCCCAAAGAAACCCTCGCGCGTGCTCACGAAGAGAGGGGGGCAGGAATAGCCACGGCAGCCGCGTGTGTGAGCGCAAGAAGCTGGACCCCGCGTGGATAAGTTAAATCTGTCCTGTTCCTCCAATGAAATACTACACTGCAGGGAAAATGCGTGAACTAGAGCTGTGTAAATCAGGATGTACCCAGAAAAAATCAGTATGTACGCCTCATAAAAAATGTTAAATGGAAGAAAGCAAATTGCAGAAGGATACATCCATTGTGGCTCCGTTTGTGTAAAGTTTGAAATCATGCAAAACAGCACTCTCTATTGTTTATGGATACATACATATGTATAGGAAGTATAGCGTCATGCACGGGAATGACAAACACCATGTCCTGGACGGTGCTTACCTCGGAGGAAGTAGGCAAGGGGCTCATGGAGGGAAATACGACTGTTTTAGGGAAGTTTTATTTCTTAAAATAGATATTTTTTAAAATGTCCTGAAGAAAATCTAGCAGAAAGAAACATGGATCTTTTTATATTATTTTTATCTTTTCCTACATGGTATATAGTTCATTAGAAAAGAAACGAGCACTACACGACGTGCAAGGTGCTGGGAGAAGGGGAAGAGGGCGGGATTTGGGTCCTTCCCGCTGACATTCTGGGATTGGAGGACTGGGAGTGCGGAAAGGAGATTTTTGGCAAAAGTGGGATTTGGGGGCTGATTCTGGGGCGGGGGTGGTGGGGTTTGGGGGCGGGACAAGCACGGGCGCCCCCATCCCAGCCGTGCCCGCGGACCCGCCTGTTCTCCTGCCCCTCTTCCCAGGACACTGTGGGCCGGGCTGGAGCTCAATAATTGTTAAATAACGACAATTAAAAGTGGTATAAATATAAGAGGAGGAGAAATGGATCTGCCTGGGGATCCCATTGTAATCTGTTTCCCGGTTTAATGAGAGTCTGGAGACCCAGCGTGAGGCCACTGAAAATTAAGAATGCCGGGAGTATTTACGGCTGCGAGGCCGCCTCCTGCCACCCTCCGCGGGAGCTGGGACCCGAGGGGCATCCGGCCGCCTCCTTCCTTGTGTCCAGAGGGGCCACCAGCCGGCGTCGGCGCCTGGTGGGGTAAAACAAGGCGGAGGAGAGAGCCAGGTAATTACCCCCATCGAGAGGCCTGTTCCCAATCCCAGTTCAAATTACAAGAGAAAGCTGGGAGCCGAGGTCACGGCAGGCAGGGAAATCCGAGAGGGAAGGGGATCTCCGGGCACGCCTGCCCATTGGGGCGTGGGCTGCCGGGAGCCTGGGGAGCAGGCGCGGTGCGGGCGGAGGGCGGGCAGGGGTGCCCAGCTGCTGCTGTCTTGCTCGGGCTCGTGGAAGCTTCACCCTGCGCAGTGGTCTCCCCCGTCCTGCCCTCCCCAGTCCCCGCCCGCCCCTTCCGCACCCAGCTGCCCAGGAGGCACCTACAGATGATAGAATGGGTTTGTCGGGGCCCAAAGGGGCCTCGGGAATCAGGTGACAGGTGCGATCCATGGCCTGGACCGGGCCTGGAACCCAGCTCTGGAGAAGCACCTTCTCCCCACGGGCAGCCCGGCTCGTCCTCCGCTGCGTGGGTGCCAGTTGAGATGGCGCGATGTCTGGGAGCGTGGGCAGATGAGCACGCAGAACTACGTGTGGGCACGGGAGGCAGTTTGCGCCTCGTTCTCCAGTAGGCGCGCGCCAGGCAGGCCCCGGAAACCTCAGGTCGGGGCCCGCGCCTTAAAAGGAGGGGCGCTCTTTTTAGGAACCCCTCGAGGTGCCATTGGCAAGGGCACGGCGGGCTGCCCATGCTCCCGCGCCGTCAATGTTTGCGTGACCGGATCCGGCGTTCTGAACGGCAGTGTGGCCCCGCATCGGAAGGCCTCCGGCGGGCAGACCCTTAGGGCCCTCCCTGAAGAAGTAATCAGAGATGGCCGTAAAGATCGCTTTGAACTGCTCTGTTATTTACAGCCAGGAAAAGTCAACACTCCTAGATAGCCAGGAGTGGGAGGACGGGTAAATAATTTAAGATACCACAAAGGAACCTTCCTAACGGGGAGGATTCAGAGGGTCTTGGGGCTCTTTCACACAAGTCCAGAGAGTGTGCTCTACGTCCTTCCTTCTTCCCTTCCCTGGCCTTCCCTTCCCTTCCCTTCTCTCTCTTTCTCTTTCCTTTCTTTCTTACAATTTATTGAAAATTTTGTTGATATTAGGGAGAAAGTAATCTTACAACTTGAATTTCAACAAATAGTTTTGTAATTGGAGAAAGGATTGGAAAGTTGGGGTCACAGTTTATTAAGTAGAGCCATTCAAGACTGTATATCTGTCTTTTTGGTGACAGTGAGAAAAGCCGGGCAGGAAGCTTCCTGCGCCTCTCCTCGGGTGGCCTGGCCAGCGCGCAGGCTGCTCCTCACAGCTGGCGGGGCAGCTCCGGCGAGGCGGGCCGTGGTTTCCGGGGTGCGCACAGGCGCCTCCTTCCAGTGCCGGCTGTCGGCCCGCCTCCGTGTGGCCAGGTGCTCCCTTGTTTAGTAAACTCTGGAGGCTCCCTGGGGGTGTGGACATGTTGTCATCCGATTTGGGGACTAAACTAAAAGAAAAGGCTCACGTTTTTAAGAAGGTTCAAAAATAAAACCAAGGGCTTAAAAAATAGGGAGTTTTGCATCTCTGACCTGTCTCTGCAATTTGACTCTCGTCGAGGGGGGGTGTTGTCCGCGTGGAATTCCGGAGGCTTCCACAGGGAGCCTGGGCGCCCAGCAGGCCAGGGCCGGGCTCGGCTGACTCTCACGAGTGGCCGCTCCGAAGGTCCTCGCCTGTGAACCAGGGCTGTTGACAGGAAGCTATCAGCACGGGCGCTCTTTGCTTGGCTCCTCTTCCCCCCAACAGGAGCCCAGAGCAGTTTCCAGGGTTTTCCTGGGGAAGCTCCTCCCTCAGCGCCCCCTTCACATAACCCCTGCGGCCCGCCCCGGGCCTTTGGGTCTCAGGCATGTCCTGGCATGTCCTGAAACTACCTTTCGGGGCCTCCAAGAGGAATTCCACCTTGCGCTAGAAACCACTGAAGGCTTTGGCCGAGGCTGGGGGGCCTAGGGAGTGCGTCCCCACCGTTTTTACCTCTCAGCACTAGGACAGCAAAGGTGTCACGGGGGTCTGCACAGTGGGGCAAGCTGGGTGCCTCAGCTGGGTGGCCAGCTCCTGTGTGTGTGTCGTGAGGGGCAGGGGCGGGGGCATCGCTTGGCTGCCCCAGGTCCCACACTGACTCATTTCTGGCCAAGGAAGGCGTCTCGGCTCATGGGTCACCCATTAGTGGAGCCAGGAGGGGACTGTTTGTAACGGGTGGGTGAGCGTCAGTTTGGTTTTCCCCTGGAGGCGCCGTGGCCGTGTACAGAGGCCCTGGGAGCTTCCCCACAGCCCCTTCTCGTTCTCCTTCCCGGCTCTCCATGTCATCCCCCTCCCAGGGGACTTTAATTATAAAGTCACTGTTTCAAGAATAGCTAAGATGGGGTGAGCTGTCACCTTCAGCTTCAAACCTGACCTTCTTCTGCTGGTGGTGGTGAAGCATCTCCTTGCCCGCGGTCCTTCCTTCATCGTCATTCTACGAAAAAAAGTGTGTAGGGGGGTGGGAGGGGGGCTCATCCGTCCACCCACCCACACACTTCCCCCCTGCACCCTCGCATCCAGGCCCCCAGTAGAGTCTTAGCTCCAGCTGACAGTCAGGGGAAGCTGCCTTTCTCAAGGAGAACTTTCGACATGAAGGTGTAGGAAGATCAAGGAGTGATGGCTGTGGAGGGGAGAGGGTGAGGGACACAGAGTGACGGCAGAGAGCTGGATTAATTCCCTGGTGTCGGATTTAATGAAGGGCTGCCTTCTGCGCTGCCGCAGAAAGGCACATCATGGAGAGATCGGGGCTGGATGCACGCGCCGCTCCAATTAGGAGTTTCTGCATCTCGCGGGGACAGGGTGTCTTTGAATGTCTAGACTCCCAGGGGGTGCTTTGCCCCCTTCCCCTTTCCTAATCCAAATGTCAGAAGCTCTGCTGCTCTTAAAGGGATAGGACCCCAGGATCTCTTTTAGCTGCCTACCTAGGGCCTGGGTGGCCTGATTTGCTACCATCTTCCTTAGTTGTCCTTGGATAATACATTTAGATTTGGGGCAGTGGGGTTGGGGGGTTGGGGGGAGGGAAACTTGGAGAAAATCTAGGCCAGAGTCACATAGTGACAGAGCTGGGGCTAGAACTTGGGTCTCTAGAACAGGGGTCTCTGGAACCCTCTCCCTGGCCTCCTGCCTCTGCTCTGGGAGCACGCGGGGTGAGCAGCAGCAGCTTCCAGGCGCTTCCCATCTGTGTACCACGCACAAGCACCTCAGGGTCACAGGCCTCGGCTGCCAGCTCGAGGAGATTCTCACAATCACAGTGGAATCCTGACAACTTAGAGGCGATTCATGTTTGGCAATCCACAAAACCTTATATACGTCCTCTTGTGTTATGTGCACCATGTATGGCAAGATACTCTTACCCCGGGTTTGAATCCTGGCCTTGTGCAACTTGCGATGCTTAACTTCTCAAAGCCTCCTTCTCTCGTTTGAAAATTGAGAATAATCACATTCGCCACACAAGTTCACAACAGCATAGATTCCCGTTTTGTAAATGAAGAATAAGACTCTGAGATTAGAGAAAAAACACAGCAGTGGCAAATGGCAAAGGGGGACCCAGGAAAGGGTCTTCTCGCCCCCTGGCCTCTGTGGGTGTTGCATCACCTTTTGCTGAAATAAGGCTGCCCTCGTTCTCGTTCATCATCATCGTCATCGTCCTCAAAGTCGCCATCCATTGGTGCCGTCACTCAGCCTTTGCTAGGGGTCAAGCACTCTGCTAAGTACACTTGTATCATTTAATTATGACAGCTACCTACGAAGATGGTTCACATTGGATCCTCATTTTACCTCTGAGGAAGCGGAGGCTGGGAGAGGTTCTGTGGCCCAAGGTCAAGAGCTAATACAGGTCTTGGGCAGGATTCCCAGCCAGGCCTGTCTGATCCCAGGCACTGCGTTCTCCTGCCGCTGTCTGGGGTCACAGCTCCCCGGGGACAGCTGTGGGCCCCGTGACAGGCAGGGGACTGGTTCCACTGGGCCGCTAAGTGTGCCGTGCTCCAGGCCAAGGGTGAGCCAAGGGGAAGCTGCGCAGGCGTCCTCCTGGGTGTCCTCGCCTGGCCGCAGAGCCCTCCTGCTGGCACCATGCCTCCCTGACCTTAGAGTTTGCAAAATTTCCCAGCAATGACAGAAACATGCTGCTTCTCCCTCCTTCTCGGGATGGGAGAAACAGCATTCAGCAGGGCCACACGGTGCCTTTAGCAAACCACAGTGCCCTTGTCCCCCGACACTGCCATCGCCCCAGGTTCTCTGCTGAAGATGCCCAGGTCCCAAGAGCCACCGAAAAGAGAGGCTCTGGTTCATACTGCCTCATGCCCTGCTCAGGGCCTCTTTCTTCCCTTGACCCTGGCCTGGAAGGTTCTGGATTAAGCCCCTTAGGAGACTCGGTGCCCTTTCCTGCCCTCCAGGATGCTCTTTCTTAACTCACCAGCAGATAAAACACTGAGGTGAGAGGCACTTAAACTATGTCCCACCTCCACCCCTCTTTATTGGTGACATCATTAACGAGACCTAAATGTGAAGCACCAGGGTAAATAAACACAATTACCGTCCCACCCTGTAGGTTTTGGCTGACAAAGCTTTCCCCTTCTTGCTCAGCTGTCGCTTTAATAATGAGCCACTTGCAGGTTTTCCAGGCGTGAGTTCAGTTCCCTCAGGCTTCAGTAAAAGGGGCCTCCTGGAATCCCAGCTCCTGCCTCCCAAGCCCTGGAATTGGGACTTTGGATAAAAACAAGGAGGCTGATGTGAGGGAGGGAGACTGCCTTGTATTCTAGACTCTGAATCATTTAAGTGAAACCAAAGCACACGGAGCCGAGGTCCTGAGAATGGCGGCGTTAGGTAGCAATCAGGTTCCCTAATGCCCTGCAAGAAAAACTTCTTCACACATTACGTCCGTTGATAATTAGCCCCTTGGAGAATCCCAGTCTGGGGAGGCCCTGATGGAAAGTGAATCCTGCTGCAGACCCAGTGTTGGGAGCTGAGTCTCCCACTTTTTGAGGAAAAACCTCTTTCCTTGCTCGGATCCACTTGGGAGAGGGCAGGGCGAAGACCCTAGGTCAATTTCTGCAACTCCTCTTGCCTTGACCTTGAACAAGGACACTGTCTTTCATCCTCTGAGCCTCCATCTTTCTCCCCAGGTGGCATCAGGGGTTACTGAGGGAGCCGTGGGTTTTTGAGGACATTGCTGATTCTGGTGCAGGTCCTGGGTTTGGCACCCAAAGCCTCTCTGAAAGTCCAGCCCTTTCCTCTGCTTTTCCAAGCCTTCCCAAGGAGGTGGTGTCTGCTCTCTCTTGCTGCGCAAGGCCGGAGATGGTGCCCAGGCATGTTACAGAAAGAAGTAGCTTGAGAGGGGTGAGAAACTGTCTGAAATAATTCCATCCTTCCCTGGAGACTTGGCGTGAATTTTATCTAATCACCATGGCAACAGATAAAAAAAAAGAAGAAAAAAGGTGCGAGCATATCGCCTTTGCTGTGATAATTCAGATTTATATATTCAGATCAGATTGGAGTTGGAGTTTTTTTTTTTTTTTTTAAGGGAACAGATGCAGCAGAAGGTGTGACTGCAAATAATGTAGCACAAATGTTTGATGATCCTGCCCTTTAAGAAGTGGAACGCAGTTTCCTGCAGTTTTTTCCAGAATATAATTATTCCGTCAAACCCATTGCAATGAGGACTCATTACGGACCTGGGTAATGCAGAGTCACGTCTGTGCCAACAACACGCCTGCGCGTACCCAAAAACACACAAACACACGTGCCTCGGCGGCCGCTGGCCCCGCCCTCTCCCCTGCCTCTGGCCTCCCCCAAATGGAAACTTCAGAAATTCCCCAAATAAGCCTGAGGCCTGGGCCCAGGGCCTGAGAAGGTGCTGGCTGAAGGGCGAGGAGGGACAAGCTCCAACTCTGCCCTGGACGGGGGCATGTTCACACCGACGTGTTCACACCGACACAGGACGGTGCGCCCCCATCCCCTGTGTCGTCCTGCCCGCCTGAGCCGACCGGCGTTCGGCGCACAAGCCCTCGGAGGGCACGGGCTGGAGGTGGTGCACAGCCTCTGTCCAACCTGGGGGATGCCTCCAGACACGTGCCCGCGTGGTGCGATTCCGCTCGTTTGTTTGCTCAAGGTCACGTAGCCGCGAGTGGTACAGTCTGATCGAAACCAGTCGTCTGACGCCCAGGCCGGGGCTTTTTCCACTAGAGGCTTCATGTTTTGATTAGAATTCGCACAGAGGGCTGGCCTTGCTCGCTCAGCCAGGGCGGGCGGGCACGCGGGCACCAGCTGGTGTGCTCGGCGAGGAGCACGCCCTCCCAGCAGTCACCCTATCGGTGCTTTTGGGGCACGGTCTACCCCTTTCCTGCCCAACACGTGCCTAGGGTTGACAGTTCCTCTAGGTCCTTTGGTCTCAAGCTGCTGGAAGTTGGGGACTTGATGACATCCCCAGCAGGGACTGGAGAGCATTCTTCCCATTCTGCTAAAGGGGAAACCATCCACCGGTCCAACTAAGACACAAGTGTCTTTTCCTGCCCAGACCTGGCCCTTCCCAGTTCCAACAGCCTTTCTCCGCCAAATCCCAGTAAAGAGGGAGAGCGATGCTGGGACCTGCTGGCATGAGCTGCGGGCAGACAGCACCCCTGAGGGGTTGGAGAGGGTCCTGAGCACGGGGCCCCTGGCGTTCGCCCTCCTCCTTGTGGAGGCTGGAGCCTCCCTTATTCCTCTCCCCTCCACCAAGATGCCCCCTGGGCCAGCGTTCCCTGAATGAGGAGCCGAGGCCCAGGGGCTCACGTGCCTGCTAGGAGCAGAGCAAGAACGAGACGCGAGGACCTCCACCTTTGAGGCTCTAGACCCCGCAGCGACTCTCGCCCACCAGCTCAGATCCCGATGTGTCCAACAGTGCCCACCCTTAGGTTCCAGGGTTCCCTGCTCAGGGACCCTCCGCCCCATCATTAAAGGATCCTGGGTCTCGAGTTTCTGGAGACTTCTGAGGTTGTCTGTGCTGACCCCTCCCACTCATCAAAGAGCTCTTGGGACTTGGCGCCAACGTGTCCTGCTGTAAGGCGATTCCTTCCACGTCTGCCTGTGCGCCCCATCTCTAGGCCGCGCCCGGCAGCTGTGCTCCTCCCCGCATCCGGCTTAGCCCCCCAGCAGGCTGGGCTCTTCCCAGCCCGTGTGCCCCGGCATCCTGCCAGCTTTCCAGGCCACCGGCCTGCCTCCTGCCCGGCAAATGGGTGGCTTCCTGAGCTCTGTGGCCTCAGCGACCTGTTCTCACTGGCCCCTCTGCAGGGCTTCTACTGTTCTCTTCTCCAATGATTCACCCGCGATCTGCAGGCCAAGAGATAGGGAGAGTTAGAGGCGTGGGGCCAGGTTGGCCTGTCAATAGCATAAGGCACGGCCCCTCCCCACAAGGAAATGGAGCTGTTTCTGGGAGGGTGGCTCTGTCCCCGCGCCGCGGCGCCCTCTGAATGGAGAGAGACAGGCAGCAGATTGTTTGTAGTTCGGTGTGTAATTTGTTTACCTGGGAAGGCACAGCTCTGTGAAAGCATCTGGCTTCCAGCGTGTTCCCAGGTCCCGTGCCTGACTCATGCCCCATCTGGCCCAGGAGACCAAGCAGCCTGGGGTGAGGCTGGAGGAGGAGCGGGGGGTTCCAGGCCCGAGCCTCCCCTCTTCTGCCTCCCTGTGCTGCGGCTCCTTCTGGAATGGGGATGTTTTGGCTGAACAGAAGAAGGCAGAGCAAGGCCTCGGGCCCTTCCCTCAGGGCCCACCTGGGCCCCCCCAGGCATGTAAAGGGTGGGCCTGACCCACAGGCTGCAGAGCTGACCAGGGCCACAACCCAACAAGCTCCTGTGTGGGTACCGGGACCTGGGCGGCTGGGCAGTGGGGCTCCGAGATCCTGCCGCCGATGGCACACCGACTCCCCACTCCTACCTCCTGAGCTGGCCTGTCCCGAGTGAGGTGGGCACGGCAGCCCTCCCTCGGGGGCTGGGCCTCCCTCGGGGGTGTCCTGGGCCCCGGTTTCTGTGGTCATTGGCTGGGTTCACGGACAGCCCTTCCAGCCTGCGCCCCAGCCTTCTCCTCTCCATGTCACATGCCTCAGGGGAACGCGGGCAGGAGAGGGGCCCCGGGTTCTGCACCCACTGGAGTGAACGTTTGCTCTGCCCCGGGCCCCAGGCTGGAGTGTGCCAAGGGTGGGTGACCGGGGGGACTGAGGTCTCATGGAAGAACCCGATGGAGTTGGGCCGGGTGGCTGCAGACCGCAAGACTTGGGGGACGCACGATGCTCACCGCCCGAGGTTGGCCACGCTGCCAGCAGGAAGAGGGAGTGAGCGTATGTCACGAGGCCCCACGTGGCGCAATGAGGACACGTGGTGGGAAATCATGGGGAGGACAGAGGGGCTGGGTGTCAGTGTGAGCCTTCTAGCAACTAAGGGGGGCAAGTGGTGGTTTAGGTTGCCTCGTGAAGTAGTGAGCTCACCGTTATTGAGTGTGTCCAAGGAAGGGCTGGATAGGAGTAACGTTAGTTTCCACTTAGTGAGTGAGTGCCATGTGTCAGGGGCTCTGGGTTCACTTTCTCACAGCAACCGATAAATTGGGTGTTATTTTCCCTGTATTACTCAGAAGGCAACAAGCTCAGAGAGGTTAAGTAAATTGTCGAGGTCAAACAGCTTGGAAAGAGTAGAGCAGATCGGTGTCCCCTTCCCAAAGCTGTGCTCTTCCTGGCACTTAATGGGGCTGGTAGAAAAAAAAAAACACCTATCCTGGGGGGAAGGAGTCACTCCCGGGTGGTCTCCAAGATCCCCTCCCCTTACTGAAGACCCTCGAACTCACTTTGGCGTGAGGTCATCCCTGCCTCACCCCCTGCCTCTGACCACCTTGCCCTTCAACCTGACCCCAGCACGCAGGCCCGCCTGGACACCTGGGACAAGGCCACGGCCACGTCCCCATGACCATGAGCGGGCATCACCCTTCTTCCCCTGGCCCAGCAGAGGGGCAGCGGGTAGGTGGCGTGTCCAAGGTCAGAAAGCTGGAGGCTGTTGGCGCCGTGGTGCGCCGGCCCCTTCCTTCTTGCACAGCTTGCCAGGGCCTGCTGTCTTTATTTACTCATTTATCTATTTCCAAACGGGGGTGCCTTTTCAAGGCATCATCTCTGATGCCCTGCATTTAGCCTTCGGCCGAGGCTCCCTGTGCAGGAGGGACGGGCAGGGGACAGACTGGCCGCTGGTCACTAGGTCAGGAAGTAACGAGGCTGTCGGGCAGGGGTGCTCAGCAGCCCCAGCCGGGAGCACAACGAGGGAGTACCGGGAATTTGTGGAACCCCCTCCCGGGGCTTAGGGTTCGCCGTGGCTAAAAGAAAAAGAAAGAAGACTCCGATTCCTTCTGGAGAGAAGGACCCAGGCCCGGGAGACGTCAGGGGTTGAAGGCAAGGCCCCGGGAGGAGGCTCAGCGGGTCGCCGTTGGTGCCGATCTGGGGGGCGCGAAGGACGGAGGGGGCAGCGACGCGGGGGCGGCAATGCGGCCGGCAAGCCCGTGGGCGCCTGCGGCATCTGAGTCATTCATTTATTCATTCATTCATCATTCATTCATTCACTCACTCATCTGTTATCCACCGTCTGCTCTCGGGGTCACCGTGGAGGTGGGGCGGCCCCACAGCTTCTCCTCGAGGCTCTTCCGTGCTGTCCTAGAGCTGCGCGCTAGGCTCAGGGGGAGCCCTGACTGCAGCGGGGCCAGGCCCGGGGAGGGTCTGGGGAGGCGGGAGGTGTCAGCAGAGTCCCGAGGCCTGTCGGATGAGAAGGGGTCTCGGTGCTGGGAAGAGCCTTTGCGAGGCCCGAAGGGCGTGAGCGGTTCGGACAGGGTGTCCAAGGAGCAGCCTGTGGTCCCCAGGGAGGGGCTGGGGGGTGGCCCCAGGGTGCGGAGACCTCGCTCAAATCCCGTGGTGTTGGGGTTGCTGAGGGTTTGGGGGATCCCTCTGTGGAGGGTGGATCGGGTCTAAGAGAAGGCCCTGCAGGGCTCCGAGCACCCCCCAGCCTTGGGGCCCCTGGGAGGGGGCGAGGGGGCGGCGAGCTGCAGCGCACTCTCTCAGCCACACGGCCTGCTGGGGACAGCCGGGCACGCCGCCCAGGGCCCGGCTGCTGCCCTCCTGCCCTCTGGCCTGCTCCTGAGCTTCTCCACCAAGGCGCCTTACGCGACTGCTGCGCTCCTCTCGGAAGCATTTGCTAATTGCTGGATAGTGAGACGAACAATTCCTTTGTATAATGTTTATTAGGCGCCTTCCATATGTTATCTCATTTCATCCCTGAGTAACCCTATGAGGTCGGTACTATTTCCACGCCCATTTAACAGATGAGGACACAAGGCACAGAGAGGTTAAGGGGCTTGTTCAAAGCCACACAGGGAGGAAGTGATGCAACTGGGATTTGAACGTGTGCCGTGGGTAGCTCAGAATCTCCATGCTTAGCCAGGAGAGCCTGCCGACACGGGCGGAGAAGCCATTCAGAGCTAGCCTGTCTGCAGGAAAAGGAGGTCTTCCTAGGGCAGTTTGTCCATCTGCCTTACATGGGGTGATGCCCCAGAGCCGCAGGGCCTGCTCTGGCCCACTGAGGGCAGCAGGAGGACCGGGGAGGCCCCCAGGGCCAGCACTGCCCACCTCCATGCGGAGGGAGGGGGCCGCCTGTTCCTGGGCTCAGGGGGGCTGCTGGGGATTGCTTCCGGGGTTGCCGAAGGGCTGCGGCGGGAGGAGGAGAGCTCCCTTGGGATGGCACAGCCTCGGTTCCCCTGGTGGCCTGCCCTGGCACTGTTTGCTCTTGTTTTGCAGACAGGTGGTGTTTGTTTTTGTTTTTTGAATTGACATTTTTATGAAGTGTAACCTTCCTACGGAAAAGTACACAGACCTCAAGTGTACAGTTCACTGAATTTTCACAAAGGGGACGGACCGCGTAGCTATCACCCAGACCAACACCACTCAACCCCAGGAACGCCCCTGGGGCCCCCTCTCGGCTTTCCCCCTACCCCCACCCCCAGGTATCCCCTCCTGACGCCTGTCACGGCAGATCGGTGTCGCCTGGGCTTGAACTTCTTATGAATGAAGCGGGCGGCGCGGCCCCTTGCGCCTGGCTTCTCCCGCGGGGGACGTCCGAGGGCCCAGGGGTCGCCCCCTGCCCGCTCTGGCTCTGGCTTCAGCGGCCCCCCGCGGGGGGAGGCGGGGGTGGGGGGTGGGGTGGGGCCGGCCCTGTGCGCCCCGGCGCCGTGACTCCCTTCCCCCTTCCTGGGACTGCTGAGCGCGCTCTCGGAGCCGGTGGTTGTGCGCGGGCTCCCTGTCTGGATCAGAGCCGGGCCTTGCTGGGCGCAGGCTCCTTTCCTGTCCTCTGGCTTGGCCCGGATAGGATGTGCCGAATGAGGCAGAGGAGGAGCCTGGAGAGGACGGGGCCCCGGGGGGCCTGGGCATTGGGGTAACCGGCGGCTTGGGCTAGATGGCGAGTGGAGGGACCGGCCACCAGTCCAGGCCCAGGAAGAGTCCCCAAGAGGAAACCAGGCGGTGGCTGAGGTCCCTTCGAAAACTCCAGGACTCCGGGTTCTTGTAAAGGACTCTCTGCTGTGAGAAAGGAAAGGACAGGATGCCAATGGCGTGAGCACCCTGAGGGCCTTCCCTGGCATCCCTCGGGGGCCTGGTAGAAATGCAGACGCTCCCGCCGCCCCCCCACTGGCCCCAGGGTAACAGGGTGCTTAGGCACGTTGAGGTTTGAGAAGCCCCACTTTGGGCGGGACACTGGGGAGCTTGGACCCTGGGGCCAATTGCCTGCTTACTGTGTGACTTCAGGCAGGTTGCTGAACCTCTCTGAGCTCCAGGGTGATGGTAATACCTCATAGGATGGTTGTGAGACTTAAGCGACATAAGCCAGGTGAAATACTTGAACAGTACCTAGCACGTGGGGAGCACTCAATTAATGACAGCTGCTCCTGGATGCCGGCTCTTGGGCCAGGGGCCATTCACCCCTCATCTCGGCTGACCCTCACAACCCTGAAAGAAAGTTGTAGAATTGGGCCCATTTGCCGGGTGGGAGAATCCAGGGGCAGGGGAGGTCGGTAATTTGCCCAAACGTGCATTTTCCGGAGGAAGAAGCTGAGGCTGATGAGCTGCCCTGTTCCAGGAAACAGAAGGAGCCAGAGTTGGGAAGAAGAGCTCGGCCTGGTGTGGGGTGGAGAGCGGAGGGCGTGGCGGGAGCGCCTTGGCGCGGCAGGTCTGGGGATGTGGTACCTGCAGGCCCGAAACAGGCTGCTGGTGCATTGTGGATGTTAAATTCTGCCGCTCATCGCGAAGGATTAATTGTAGAGGATAAACACGAGGTGTTGCTCTGGCTCCCAGCAAGCTCTAAGTTAAACGAGAAGGGAGGCAGGGAGTGAGCGAGAGCTGCTAGAGGACTGGGCGTCCCGAAAGGGCGGGAGGAGGCTGGGGGCGCGTGGGCCGCGGAGGGGCCCAGAGGCGGCGCGTCCTGCCCCTCGGGGCACTGGCGGGCAGGCGGGGGAGCCGCTGGCAGCCTGGGGGGCTTGGGGCGACAGAGCCCCGGCGGCGCCCAGGTATGGGCAGGGCCCAGTGAGCCCCGCACCTTAAGGGGGTTCGGCTGGGCTCTGCGTCGGCTCGCGCGTGAGGGGGCGTCCGAGGCCTCGTGGGGGCACACAGCCCACTTGCTTCTGGGGCCGGCTGCTCTCCGGCCTGGGTGCCCTGTGCCCTGTCTCCCATGCCCAGACCCCACTTCTGGGCCTGGTTGTCCCCTGCTGGCCTTCGCCCTCTGCCTGCCTGCTGCCCTGCCTCTCCCCCTTCTGCCAGTGCAGGGCTCCTCACCTGCCGCCTAAGTCAGGCCCGGCTGTAATCGGCCCTAGTCTGTCTCCCCTGCTGGACTGTGAGCTCTTGAAGCACAGGAAACCAGGTCTTCTTTTTCTCTGTATTCCCTCATGCTAGGACAGGGCTGGGCACGAAGGAGATTCTTGATATGTGTTAAATGGAAGGAAGGAAGGAAGGAGGGGGGGGTGGGTAGAGAGGCTGCCCCATGGGTGCTATAGCAGTTTGATATGGTTATGAATTCCAAAAATAGATATTGGATTATGTTTGTAATCTGGTCTGTACCCGAGCCTGATTGAGTTATGATTAGGGCTTTGATTGGGCCATGTCATTAGGGCATCCAGTCCCCACCCCTTGGTGGATGGGGACTCACAGATAAAAGGCATGGCAAAGGACAGAGTTGGGAGTTCTTAATGTTGGAGTTTTGATGCTGGAGTTTGATGCTGAAGCCTTAAGCTGGAGCCCCAGGAAGTAAGCTCACAGAGAAAGGAAACAGAAGCAAGCCCTGGGAAGAGAGGAACCCAGGAAGCCTGAACCCTCCCAGATGTCGGCAGCCATCTTGCTCCAACACGTAAAAATGGCCTGGTATCTGTAAGCTCCTACCGCCAATAAATACCCTTGTAGCAGTTTGATAAAATGGATGAATTCCAAAAAGAAATATTGGATTATGCTTATAATCTAATCTGTACCGGGACTTGACTGAGTTATGATTAGGGCATTATGATTAGACTTTGGTGAGGGAAGTAGCTTATGCTTTATGGCCTGGTACCTGTAAGCTCCTACCCCAAGTAAATACCCTTTATAAAAACCAACCAGTTTCTGGTATTTTGCATCAGCACCCCCTTGACTAATACAGGTGGGCCCCTGGAGAAGGGGCCCAGGAGACAGGGAGAGGCCACCTGAGGCCACAGCGTCACACGTAACCCCTCCCCCGCGGCGTCACCACTGAGGGTGCTCACATGGCCCCCTGGTGTCCAAGCCTGGATGAGACAAGGAGACACGGTGCCGCCCGCCCGCCGGGAGCTTCAGCGCCCAGGGCCGGGCCGCGTAAGGAGCTGCAAGCAGAGCGAGCTACTCGTGGAGCCGGTGTGCGCGGGGGGCCGGGGGCCTGCTTCCATCAGCAGGGGAAGTGAGCCCCTTCCTCTGGGTGGCCCTCCTGGGCCTGACAGCACAGCCCAGGGCAGGCTGAAAAGGCCCGAGGCTCAGGCACTTGATGGAGACCCCTCCCCGTGGCAGGCAGGGGCCCCACCCCTCACCTGGGCTCCCTTCGTCTCACCTCTTCTCTTCTCCTGTCTCAAGGGCCCTCGTGCTCACTGAACCCATCACAGGGTTGACGTGCTGGGCGGGGGGTGCAGGGCTGGCAGGAGGGGGCATGTTTTGTGGTCCTCCCCAGTGGCTCCCTCTCGTCTGGGACGTGAGCCTGGAGCTGGAGGGTGAGGAGGGACAGTCGTGTGAGGTTGGGGTGGACCGAAGAGGAAGCCTGGTGGTGGAGGCTCCACTCAACAGCCATTTCCCCCCTTTCCTTAGTTTTGTTCAGAAGGTGACCTTCCTAATGTCAGGGGACCAATCACAGTCTAAGCAGGTCCATTCCCCTTTGTCAGCAATTGGTCTGGGGGTGGGCATGTGACTCTGGACCAAGGAGAAATATGCTGAGGGCTTTTGAGAAAGGTTTTGGTCCCTGAGAAGGGACCGACACAGAGGAGAAAGTCCTTTTGGTTTCCAGTCCCTTTGCTTCCTGCTTTACATGCTATCATATGAAGATGTGATGTATGGAACTACAGCAGCCATCTTGTGATGGGAGGTATTGTTGGCAGAAGCTGTCAGTAATAATAATAGCAGCAACAACTAACATTTAAATAGTGAATTCTGTATACCAGGTATCGCTATAAATAGTTTAAATGTATTAATGTACTTAATCCTCATAAGACCGCTAAAAGATCATCATCATCATTATACCCAATTTACAAATGAGGAAACCAAGGTGCAGAGGGTTTTTTTTAACATGCCCAATGTCATATAGCTAGAAAGTATGTGTAAAAGAACCAGAGGCACGTGGCCTGATGACATTTTGAGCTGTTGTACCAATCTGAGAATGTTCTGTCTGTTAGTAAACAGTAAGTGTCCTGATGATTTCAGCCTCTTTTCATCTGGTTTTCAGTTATTTATTGCCAGGAGCATCCCCACTGGCTCGGCCTCCTTCTAGACAGCCAGTTCTCAGACACAAGACTCTTTCCCCCTCAGTGACCTTCTCCTCCACGTGTTTTTCTCGGATGCAAATATGCTGACTCTCTGCAGACAGAACTGGAGCCGCTGGTGAAATGGGTGAAGGGGGAACCCAGTGTGGGCAGTACAAGGAGCCTGCGGGTAGACCCGCTCCAAGTCCCACTGGCCCCGGGGGAGATGGCCCTGCTTGACACCGCCCTGATTTGTCTCTGGTCCAGGCACCTTTGTCACCATCAGCCACCGCCACTCCCTCAAGCCCTGCTGTCACCAGATGGATTTGGTCATTTCATTCTTCCAAGCATTTGACACTCCTGGCTTAGTGACCAGGAATTTCCCACCCCAGGCTTGGGCTCAGCCCCCAGGACAGACCCAATGGGCCACTTGCCCCAAACGGGCTTCTGCGCCCGGGTGGGGATCTCTGTTTGTGACCCTGCCCCACGTCCATCCCATCATCTGCACCGAGGTGGAGTCAGGAGCTCGGGGTTCGAATGTAGGCTCCCTTCTAAGGTAATATGCACCTGTGAGAGGGTGTCACACTCCTCTGGGCCGCCTCCATCTTACAACCTGTGAAACGAGGGGCTGGACGTCAGCGTTTACGTTTCCAGTTTTGCAATTCCTAGATCCAAAGCTTCTAGGAGTGAGAGCAGAATGAGATGGTTTGCTCGTCTAATACTGGGACAGGTCGTGCTCCAAGGACCATCACCAGGGAGCTGGAGCCAAGGAGAGGAACGGCTCCTCTTGTTTCCTCTCTGCAAGCCTGTGCCCGGAGCGACCCTTCTCAGGGTCCTGACCCTCCAGTAGGGACGCACCCCCCTGGGCCCAGGCTCCAGTTTGCCATTCCCCTCTGGCCCTTCTTTCTCACCACGGCGGTGACCCTAAGCCAGCCCTGGCTTTGCCGGGGTGGGGAGCTGTGAGCAGTGGCATCCCAGTCCTCCGGGCAGCAGGAGGCTCTTGGGACCTGCTGGTGGTGCTCAGGGCCTCCATGCCAGGGGTGCAGGACCGGAGTCAGGGGGCACACTGGGCAGGCTTGTGCGTGGAGAGCACTGTGCTGTGGCGGGCAGCCTGGAGAAGCAGAGAGCGCGGGAGAGTGGGGGTTCCAGCTCCCCTAATGACTGTGTTCTTGGGAAAGCCCCTGAGCATCCTTGAGCCTCAGTGTCCTCATCTTCCAATAGGAATAGCACTGCATTGGTCCAAATGGCACAAGCTATTGTGATAGAAGAACCTGAAATCTCGGTGGCTTACTGCAACAGAAGCTTATTTCTTGCTCACGTAGAATCCAGTTGGCTGTGGGGTTGGGGAGAGGGGTCTGCTCCATCCATCTGTCCAGATCCTGACGGAAGGCCCACTATCTTTAAGTTTTAGCTTTCAAGGCTGTCCTGGGCATCAAAATCTCGAGATAGATGGCAGGAGAATGTGGAGGGTGCACTGGGAACTTTGGGAGGCCAGGTCCAGACGTGGCGTTCTTTAGGCCACCCACATCCCGAAGGCCCACACTCGGCCACGTGGCCCCACCTAGATGAAAGGAAGTCTGGGAAAACAGAGTCCCTGTCTGGGCACCTGCTTTCCAGCAACATCTTCAGCCCCTGGGAGGGGGTGGAGGGACACGAATCTCTGGGAGACAGCTGGCCACCTACCCCTGGATGCTGGGGACTCTTCATCAATGAGAAAACCTGCAACAGGCCCCTGTCACATAGCAGGTGCTGGGTGAAAGTCCAGGCCCCCTTCGTTTGCTCCCTTCCGGCTTGACCAACATCTCCACTCGGGTCTGAGAGCCTGGCCGGCGGAGAGGCAGCCGTTTGACACGCTCGTCTTGCAGGTGTGGCTCCAATCTGCAGGCTTGGCCTTGGTCTGGCCGAGCCGAGCCCAGCTGGGCCGCTCCTCCGGGCTGGGCCCAGCTGTGGTCTCATTAGCACCCTGTCCAGGAGCCGCCAACGTGCCCACAGCAAGCCCGTGGGCTCATTTCTTGAACGCTAAGTGTGTAACCCTTGAGCCGGGGAGGCTCAGGGCGCGGATGGCGAGGGTTTGCTGCTCGCTGAGGCCGGGCTCTCTCCTCAGTTGCTTGGGTGGCTGGGATCAAGGGGAGATGCAGCAGCTCGGGCAGGTAGGAGTCGGCAGTGGGTGCTTCCAAGGCTACTGGGGTGCGGGACGCTGCCCGGGGTTTTGAGGGTCAGCTGGGGCTGGAACTGGAGAAAAGGAAGGGTCTGGAAATGGAATCTTCCCAGCCCTAAAAATAAAGACCTTAGGATTAGACTGAGCACTCACTAGGGTGACCAAGTCACCCTGGCTTGCCCAGGACCTCCCTGGTTTTACTGCTGAAAGTCCTGTGTTCTGGAAACCCCCCACCCAAGTCCTGGGCAGACGGGGACGCTTTATTAGATGTAGAATCATACTGGGGAGAGAGATGAACTCGGGTCACACAGGCCCAGACCCAAAGTCTGGCTCAGGCCTTTACTGCCTGCAAGTTCAGCACGGCCTCAGTGTCCTCGTCACTGGGGCTAATGGCACCCGTGGCACAGGGCCATTTCTGTGCCAGGATAGATTAATGTATGCAAGGAGCCCGCTCCTGCCCTGCCGTGGGACACTGTCCAGCCTTGCCTGACGCTTCCCCATGACTAGGGACCGCCCCCCCCCAGCCTGTTCTCTCTTGGCCTGGCTCCAGTTGGCAAAAACATTCCTTGCAGGAATCTCTACCCGCTGGTTCTTCTTCTGGAGTCATCCGTGTCACAGCCTTTCAACTCTAAAGAGGGTGGCTGTGTGTCCAGCTGTCCGAGCTGCTGGGTCAGTTCTGGGTTGAGCTGTAGCGTCTCAGGAGCGCGGGCGCTGGGGCTGTGGCGAGGAGCCGGGGGCTCTGGCAGTAGAGCCACATGGCTGCAGGTGGGGAGGGGGCTGGCTCCCACGTCCTCATCTTGTTTCTGGTCACTCAGTTCTTCCCATTGCTGCCCCCATCTGAGGACATACAGCCCCTCCAGGGGCACTGTTTCCTCCGTGTTGTGCAGTGCACAACCTGAATAGCCGTGCACACCAGGTATACACTGCAGGTGGCAGTGGGTCTCCAAGACTGACTTCAGGGAGAGGGCACTGCGTGGCTCACACCGTGTCCAGTTGAAGTAAGCAGTGCCCACCTGCTCCAGGCACTCCTGTCGACAGGTAGCCGTTGGAATTAGAGTCCTCTCTGCATCCCGGGTCGGCGTTCTCAACCTTGGGGGCACATCCGCGTCACCTGAGGGCCTTGTTAAAACCCAGAACACCGGGTACCAGCCTGGGGGTTTCCGATTCCCAGAATTCCAGGTCGGGGCCTAAGCACTGGCCTTTCTACCACGATCTCGGGTGACGCTAGAGCCTCAGGCCTGGGGACCACTGTCCTTGGTTAACCTTTCATAGCCGCCTATGAGACCAGAGACCAGGCCCCTTCCGTGCCTCTTACCAGGGACGTCACACAGGCGCGGCCCCTCCCCTCCCCCAGGCTTCGTTTCCTTTCTCTGTAAACTGGGGGGGTAACACCTGCTTTTGGTATCTCAGCGTGTTGTTTGGAGACTCAAATTAGACACTCTATGTTGACCTACTGCAAATTGTTTGATAACTGTGTGGTGTTGTTTTTAGTTGCTCCTCTGGGCTCTAGGGCTTTCTCTCTGTCTTCCTAGGACAGTTCGCCTAGGTTTTTCCTTTTAGGATCTACTGATAGACGTCTTCATCTCTTATAAAAAGTACTAAGATGTGGCGAGGAGGGACAGTTGCAGAGCGACTTCTAGCAGGAATCGCGTAGCTCATCTAACCATCAGAAATCCTCCAGGCAGAGATCCAATTATTTGGATGCAAACACGCGCTGTGGCTCGACCGCTGCAGGTGTGGGCAGCTGGCAGGTCCTGTAGGTTAGTCCGGGAGAGGCCAGCGTCAGGCTCCATCCCCAGGAACTGTGGCAATCCTTCCAGGGCCAGGGAGACATTTACACCCAGGCAAACCAAGGCTTCGGCCCTGGAGGAGCGGGCGGGAGGGCAGGGGTCTGTATTTTTATGAATACAGGTGCAGGGTGCCCTTCACCGTGGGTGCAGCGACGCCCGACGGCAGGTGGGGCGGAAGCAGGGCTGACGCTGACGCTGTGTGACTAATGCTGAAGTTAGCCAGAGGGGCCTGGCTGATGTCGGCATCTCGGGGAAGACTTGAGAAACAGTGACTTAATTAATGCTAGACCCACAAAATTCTTTGGAGGGAGGCAATGACCTAGAATGCAAAATAGGTTTCATTTTGGATGGAAAACTGGGAGGTTTCTAGCAAGAAAAGTACTGAGGAGGTAGGAACCGCTGGGGTGCTGGTGGAAGGTGAGAAAGGAGTTCAAAATGTGTGGGTGGGGAGGAAATGAATAGATGCCGTTTGAACCATCCCGTCCTAGAACAATGCATGAAATGCACTTGTATATAGATGTGTACTCACGGCCAATCATTCCACAATAAATATCTATAGAGTAACCCACCTTCCACCAGTTTCAGACAGCCATCATCTTTCACTCAAGCACCCTGCAATTGCTTCCTAACTGGTTTCGGTGCCTCCAGTTTCTTTCCACCTCCTTTTAAAATACACATCCGATCATAATGCTGCCTGGCGTTACAGCTTTCACGACATCGCACTGTCGACGTGAACAAACAGCCCCTGGAGCCTACCAGGCGGTTTCACGTCTCTCTAGTCGTTCCCTCTGCCTGGCGTGCCCCGTTTGGATGTGTTTCCTTGGCAAAGCCTTCCCAGGGTCCGGCAGATGACCCATCCCAGTCTGCTGGATGGTAGGATGTCACTGATTCTGAGCTAGACTCTGGATTTTTAGGGCAGACCATCTTTTTAATAGTAAGAAACTCCACTGTAAGGACACGCATCACTTGTGCAATATATCCCCAGTCAGGGAACGTGGACATGTGGAATAGCCCCACTCTTAGAACGATCGTGTGCTCTCCCCCGTGGAGCCATAGCTCACCGTTCCAGCCTCCTGGAGCATGACTTTATAATTTGCTTCCAGTGGGGCTGGCTCCTGAGCTTGGATGCGAGCCCGCTGTGAGCAGGGCTCTGCCTCTTGCCCTCCCAGTACCTGCCACGATGGCACCCACAGGCACTCAAGGCACATCGTTGACAGAACTCTATGGGGGGCACAGAATGGACAAGATACAGAATTTGGCCCTTGTTTGCTACACTCAAACCTTAAATCCTGTAAGTCCTTTTATACCTCTTTCTTTTTCATCATAGCATAGCTGGACAGGGTAAAATAACTGAAAAGAATCTCTTCTAGCTTGAAACTGGGGGAGCTGAGGTCTAGGAAAGCTTAAAGCCACTCCCTGGGAGCCAAGAATAGAGTACAAGCTTCCCGACTCAGTGCAACGTCCTTTCAGCTGGATGGTGTTGCCTCCCGAAACGGCAGGCATAAAAGAAACAGCAAATCGCTGCACAGGTCTTTTGAGTTCCTGCTATGCACCAGGTGCTTTCCACACTTCCTCTCACCACCCCCTGCAACAACTCTGCAGGCCAAGTCTTAGTATCCCCATTTTCCAGATCAGGAACCGCCCACTGAAGGATGACAGCTTGCCCATCTTTACAACAGCTAGGAAGAGGCAGCTAGGAACTCAGGTCTGAGTGATCCTACAGCTCGTGTTTTTTTCTTCTCTACCACCTTATAGATGTCTTCTGCCTCATCGCCCAAGCCATTTTCCCATCAGATGAGAACCACATTTTGGAAGTATATATGTAAGCGTGCGTGCTGTAGCATGACTGGAGGGAGCTAATGGCATTTGCAGGGCAGGACCAGGGAGCCAAACACCGTGAGGGCAGGGCCGGGGATGCCAAACACTGTAAACCACATGCTGCCATACCCGGTGCTTGCAGGGTGGCCCCTAGCGGTCCCGCCTGCTGGTATTCACACTCTGTGTTGGTGCCCACCCACACTGTACCAGGGTTGCTCTCTGTGACTGATAGCATAGGACAAAAGTGGTGATGTCGCTTCTGAGATCAGACTATAAAGACCGCAGCTTCTGTCTTGGGCTCCCTTGGACCCCTTGCTTTGACGAAACCAGAGCCGTGCCGTGAGCAGCCGTGTGGAGGTGCCCACATGGGGAGGAACTGAAGCCTCAGGCCCACAGCCAGCAGGAAATCGAGGCCTGCCAGCAACCACGTGGGTGACCTTGGAAACAAATTCTCCAGCCCCTGTTGAGCCTGGAGATGATGGCAGCCACTCCCACGGCTTGACCCTGAGCGAGACTCTGAGCCAGAGCCCACCCCCTCCTGGATTCCTGACCCTCAGGAACCTGTGTGCAGTTATACGTGGTTGTTGCTTGAGGCTGCGAAGCTTTGGGTGATTTGTTATGCAGCAGTAGATAATGAATGCAGGCCCATTAAGAGACACAGCCAGGCTGTGCTTTTTGGGAGAGCTCTGGGGAGCCCACAGGTGGGCGGCAGGGTTTCTGAGAGGCAATCGTGGAAGTACCCTGGGAGTGTGGACATCTGCCCGCCTGTCGCAGGAGCTGTGGCTCTGGATGTCCGCCCCCCGGAGCTGGGCTCTGGGCCCCCTGGCTCTTCCCTCGGGCCTGGCGTGAAGGAGCCCTGGGGCTGGGGGTGGAACCTGGCTGCAGGAACAGCCCCAGCCGCTCTGTCCCCGGTGGTGACAGTGACAGGACCCGCTGGGCACAGCTCCACACCCAGCACAGCCCATACTTTATTACAGCCCCCTCTTGTTTTTCAAAACCTCTTTCATTTTGTATGAGGAGACAGATGTGGGAGCCTCCCAGGCTCACACAGGCTGCCGTTCTGGGAAAAGAACAAGATTTTTTTTGTTCCCCTCCTCTTTCTATGGAGATCCAGCCTTCTTCTTTCTTTTTTCGTGTGCTTTCTGAAGGGATGATTGTTCTCCTCTGGTGGAAGCCCCGTTGCCCCCTCCACAGCCCCTGCTGTCTTCGGGGGAGGTGTCTTGGATCTGCCCTTTTTTACCTGTGCAGCCGGGAGCACAGTGTGGGTCTTCTCCGAGCTTTAGTTTTCTCGTGTAGAAGATGAGGAGAGGAATGCGTTCCCGTGACATTTGGAACAAGACGATGAGTGTGATCGGTGGTGGAACACTAGCCCGGGGCTTGCCCCTGCTATTCCTCGCAGCCTTGGACACAGCCTTGAGTCTCGGGGCTCGAGCCCTCACTGTCGGCTTTCCTTCCTCGCCCTGACCGCCGGAGAGCCCTCCTGACCTCCCTGCTGGGGCCCGGGGGGAGG
This sequence comes from Dasypus novemcinctus, assembly GCF_030445035.2. NCBI lineage: Eukaryota > Metazoa > Chordata > Mammalia > Cingulata > Dasypodidae > Dasypus > Dasypus novemcinctus. The sequence continues at coordinate 23,971,738 of NC_080699.1, read as the reverse complement.
CGCTAGGGGACCCGGGCAGCCCACTCCCCACCAGATGTCTTTGTTTACTGGAGCTGCCTAACACAGGACCGCAAACTGGGTGGCTTCAAACAAACAGACATCTATTGTCTCGCAGATGTGGAGGTGCCAGAAGTCAGCAACCTGGGCGGGGCTCCCTGGGGGTTCCGGGGAGAATCTGCCCGAGCCCCCTCCCGGCGTGCTCGGCAGTCCTGGGGCTGTGGCACAACTGCCGTGGCACGGCCGCTTCTCTCTGTCTGAGTCTCATCTGCCCTTCTTAAAAGGACACCAGCCATACTGGATTAAGGGATTGGATTGGATTTAACTTTAACTCCATCTGTGAATGACCCTATTTCCAAAGAAGGTCACGTTCCGGGATACTGGGGAGTAGGGTTTCAACCTGTCTTTTCCGGGGACCCAATTCCACCCATGGCAGCAGATATGCTCCAAGACCCGGCCCTCGGGGAGCCCCTCTGGCTGTGTGGACTGGGGAGGGGCAGCGAGTACTTCTGCACAGCCTGGTCTGGGTCCCCATGAGCAGAGCCCCCCAACCCCCAGCATTTCCACTGCAAAGACGGCTTGAGCCCCCGACAGCCATGCAGGGCAGCAGGAGGGGTTCTGTTTGGGCTGAGCGTGCCCGTGTCCGAGCCTGGCCTCCGAGCTCAGCCCCCACACAGCCCTCCCAAGCCATTCTTCCACCTGCCACATCTCTCCACAACTGATCATTTATTCAACAAACGTGTGTTAAGCACTGCTCTGGGCCAGGCCCGGGGATACAGGGAGAACAAAACAGGCATGGGAACAGACTCGGAACCCACACCCACGCAGACTTTCTGGGGTAACCGCTGTGGAGGACAATTAGGGGAGAGGGTAAGGTGGAGGGGTGGGGGCCTGAGAAGGCCTCCTGAGGAACTGACAATGAATTGACAAAATATGAGCAGAACTTGGCCAGGCAGGGTGGGGGGAAGAGAGTGAGGTGGCCCAGTCCACGAATGGCTTAGTGCTTGCTGGGAAATGACAAGCCAGTGTCGCGGGTGGGGGTGTGGGGAGCACAGGGGAGGAGAGAGAGGCAAGAGGGAGCTTTGCGGGGTCCCACACATGTGTCGGAGACTGACAGTGGCCTTCTGGCCTGGCTTCTGCCCCCACCTCTCCTACACTGAACCCCTCCATCTGTTAAGCCATGTCCTTCCCTGGGAAAGACCCTAACCCAGGGCCAGGTAGATCAGGTACCAGCCCCTGCCTTTGGGAGGGCACTGGACAGTGAGGAGGTGGGAGAAGAGGGATGCATGCACTTGGTCCCCAAAAACGAAGGCCTAGGAGCCTTTCCTCCAGTACCCTCTCCCCATCCCCACCCCACCTCCTCGCTTCCTTCTGTGGCCTGGAGAGGGGCCCATGCCAGGCTGCCTTCCCCTGTGGGGTTTGGGCAGGTTCCATCCTTTAGCCTTTATTAATCAGCTGAAAGCCCTGCACCGCCCTGAGACTACCTGGGTCTACCATTCAGATGTTCATGGGAACAAATCAACCATTCAAAGGGGGCATCTTAGTTTTCTGGGACAGTAACGAATCACCGCAAACAGGTGGCTCAAAGCAACAGAAGTCTATCCTCGCCCAGCCTGGGGGCCACCAAGTCCAAAGCCAAGGTGGAGGCCCCTGGGAAGAATCCGTTCCATGCCTCTCCCCTGGCTTCTGTGGCTGTGGGCAATCCTTGACGTTCCTTGGCTCATAGACATGTCATTCCAACCTCTGCCTCCACCTTCTTGTGCCTCCCTTTCTGTCTCCATGTGCCTTCTCCTCTTTGGTCTCTTATAGGGACTCCCATCCTTGGACACCCATCACCCTAACCCACAAGGACCTCCCGTTGAGACCCTTAACCACGTCTGCAAAGACCCTTATTTCACGTGAGGGTGTGTTTGGGTTCCCAGTGAATGCATATTTTTTGGGGGGGTGTTGGAGTCCCCACTTAACCCAAGGCCCATGAAGACGGAGGCACGCCGCTCAGCCTGCTCTCGCGCAGGCCGCTGCCACGTGCCAGGGTTTCTAAGTGCAGGAGCACGTGACCAGATCTCAGTCTCTGTGAGAATCTGCCTGGCTTTGTGGTGGGCCCACTGTGTACCAGGCACCGGGCTAGGCCTAAATGGGGCAGGGGGCATTTTAAAGTGCTTTCAGCAGGAGTTTCAAAACAAGAGCCAGCTGAGGGCTGGGTGCTCTGGTCTTCTGGGCCTTGCAGGGCCCGGGACCCCTCCCACCCATTGCGCGTTTCTAGAAGCCGGGACTAAGACAGCCCCTTGTACGTCAGCTGCCCTCTAACCCCCCATCCCCGGCCATGGCCATGGCCACCGTGCAGGGTCTGACTGTTCCTGCGTCCCCTGCTCCTCCTTCCTGCCTCCGCCCCGGGCCACAGGCCTTTTCTGTCCTCCTCTCTTGCCAGTTCACCGCCGATGATGATATTCCTATTTAAAAATAAATCGCTGCCATCTTTAATTGCAGACTAAATAATTGCTTCATTTTATTTAAATGTGGCTCTTGGAGGCTCTGGGAACAATTAGCAGAAAACATAGGGCAGTGCTGGGTGCATGTTTTCAAGCATATAATTTTTTTTTATTATTATCATACCGTTGTTTGCAGGATCTGGAAAAAGAAAGCGTGCCCCTCCTCCCGAGTTAGTCATGCACAATTTACAAGCAATAATAACAATAATAATGATAATAATAATAATTCCTGGCCCTTTCCGGATTTCATGCTTGGCTCCCAAGAAAGCTGGGCAGTCACTGTGCACTTTGGAGAAGGAGAGAGGTAAGAGCAGCCCCAGGGCCACCCGCTGACCTTCGGAGGTCTCCGGCACCCAGGTCCTTGTTGCCTGGGTGCTGGGTTTGAGGTGCTGACCCGTGAGTCAGTAGCCTTCCACGTGTGTGGTCTGAGAAGCACTAGGCAGTTCCCCCTGTCACCCCTGGGAGCTCTGACAGTCTCTAAAAATGCTCCCATTTATTCACAGAGTCAGAGTGCAAGAGCCGGGAGGGCTGGCGAGATCATGGAGTTCAAACTCCTCTTGTTTTATAATGGGAGAAACTGCAGGCGAGAGACGTGCTCTTTCCCCTCTGGTCACAAAGCTCGTTGATGACAGAACCAGAAAGAAGATTCCACGTGTAAAATAGGAGAGCAGAACCCTGAGGACCAAAAAAGCCCGGCCTGGGAACCTGCCCTGCCCCGTGGCTGTCCGTGTGATCCTCGGAGCGTTTCTTGGTCTTTTTATGCCTATTTCTTTATCTGGAAATATTAAAAATAATAATACTTGCTTATTGTGAAGAATAAAAAATGTAATATGTGTGAAAGCATTGAGTACATTCAATGTTTTGTTTTGTTTTTTAAAGTATTTTATTAATTTCTCTCCCCCCCCCCCCCCCGGTTGTCTGCTCTCTGTGTCCATTCACTGTGTGTTCTTCTGCATCCACTTGCATTATCCGGTGGCACTGGGAAACTAGGTTTCTTTCTTTTTTTTTTCAAAGATTTATTCATTTACTTACTTCTCTCCCCTCTCCCCCACCACCCCGATTGTCTGTTCTCTGTGTCCATTTGCTGCGTCTTCTTTGTCCACTTCTGTTGTTGTCAGTGGCACGGGAATCTGTGTTTCTTTTTGTTGCGTCATCTTGTTGTGTCAGCTCTCTGTGTGTGCAGCACCATTCCTGGGCAGGCTGCACTTTCTTTCGCGCTGGGCGGCTCTCCTTACGGGGCACGCTCCTTGTGCATGGGGCTCCCCTATGCGGGGGACACCCCTGCATGGCACGGCACTCCTTGCGCACATCAGCACTGCGCATGGGCCAGCTCCACACGGGTCAAGGAGGCCCGGGGTTTGAACCGTGGACCTCCCATGTGGCAGATGGACGCCCTAACCACTGGGCCAAGACCACTGCCTAGGTTTCTTTTTTGTTGCATCATCTTGCTGCATCAGCTCTCTGTGTGTGCATCGCCACTCCTGGGTGGGCTGCATTTTTTTCACACAGGGCGACTCTCCTTGCAGGGTGCACTCCCTGCACATGGGGCATCACTATGCGGGGGACACCCCTTGCATGCGGCAGCACTGCATGTAGGCCAGCTCATCACACGGATCAGGAGGCCCTGGGGATTGAACCCTGGACCCTCCATATGGTAGATGGATGCTTTTTCAGTTGAGCCACATCTGCTTTCCACGTTCAATGTTATGCTTCTTTTCGAAGTTCTTGGGTCTTCAAGGGCCTGCTACTTACATGTAAATATCCCCAGGAGGCGTTGTACCTTGACCCCGGGACTAGATGACAGCAAGGCCCTGAGCCTGCGCCCTGAGAAGGGGGAGAGGCAGGAAGGGGGAGGACACTCCACTCAGGGTGCCCAGACACCTTCTTCTTCCCCAGAACTTGGTCCTTTTCCTTCCCCTTTGTGTGTCCCAGCAGAGCAGGTTCAGCCAGGAAGAGTGACCTAAGGGCTGTGACCCTGTATTGCCCGAGCTCTTGCTATGTGCCAAACTCCGTGCCGGGTACTAAGGCTACTAAGACAGGGGCAACATGGCCTCTGCACTGCGGGAATTTAAGGGCCCTAGTGCAAGACAGCAGGTGCATTTACTGTGATGCTAAAGGCTAGGCTGCACCAAGGGAGCTCGAGAAAGCAGGAGGGAGGGCAGATGGCCCAGGGACGGCCATACCTGAGCCGGTCGTAAAGGATGCGGAAGAGCTGGGCAAAGGAGTTTTTTAAAGGACGTTATGGGGAGAAGGCTGGCAAGGTGGGCGGGGCCTTTGTGGTTGGCTTTCCGATGTCTTTGTTGAGGACATGGGCCATGGGAAGGCAACACCTGCCCTGCTCAGAATCACTTCTCAGGGGAGCCAGGGGGCCAGGCCTCTTTCCATTGGACTTGGTTTTTAAAGGCAGGTCTAAGGACCTTTTCCATGATTAGGTACTTCCCCAGGGCAGGGCAGGCCACCACTCTTTTTTTTTCTTAAACATATACAATAGCTTTATTGATATATAATTCACATACAATACAATTCACCCCCTTAAGGTACACAATTCAGTGGTTTTTAGTATATTCACAATTTTCATAGTGGTATAACAAACAGCACAGTCAATTTTAGAACGTTTTCATTACCCCTGAAAGAAATCTGTACCCATTAGCAGCCCTTCCCCATGTGCCCTGCCCTCCCCTATGCATCCCCGCCAACCTGGGCACACACTAATCTACTTTCTGTTTTTATAGATTTGCCTATTCTGCACATTTCACATAAATGGAATCATATAATATGTGGCCTTTTGTGACTAGCTTCTTTCATTTTTGCATAATGTTTTCAGAGTTCATTTGTGTTGTAGCATGTATCAATAATTAAATTTTCACTGAGACATAATTCACATATAATAATATTCACCCCTTTAAATAGTACAATTCAGTGGTTTCCGGTATATTCACGAAGTGGTGTAGGCATCACCACCATCTAATTCTAGAATATTTTCATCACCCATTTGCAGTCACTCCCCATTCCCCTGTCTCCAGCCCCTGGCACCCACCAATCCACTTACTGGCCCTATGGATTTGCCCATTCTGGATGCTTCATAAAAATGGACATATATAATAAATATGTGGCCTCCTGTGCAGGGGCATGATATTTTCCAGGTTCATCCATGTTGTAGCATGTACCAATACTTCAGGTCTTTTTATTGCCAAATTATACTCCATTGTATGGATATACCACGATTTATCCATTCATCATTGATGGACGTTTGGATTGTTTCCACTTGTTCACCATTGTGCAGCATGTTACTGTAAACATTCGTGTGCAAGTTTTTGGATGGCCATATGTTTTCATTTCCCCTGGGTGTATGCTAGGAGTGGAATGGCTGGGCCCTATGGTAATTCAGTGTTAAACCTTTTCTGGAACTGCTAGACTGTTCTTCACAGTGGCAGCACCATTTAACATTCCTACCATCAGCAGATGGGCATTCCAATTTCTCCACCTCCTCACCAGCACATGTATTGCTCATTATCTGTCTTTTTTATTTTAGCTGTATTAGTTTCCTATTGTTGCTGTAACAAATTACTGTAGAACTAGTGGCTTAAAACAACACAGTTTTGGAGGTGGCGATTTCAAAACGGGTCTCATGGAACTAAATCAAGGTGTCGGCAGAGCTGTGCCCTCTGGAGGTTCCTGGGGAGAAGCCGTTTCTTATCTTTTCCAGCTTTTAGAGGCTGCTTGCCTTCCTTGGCTATAGCTCCCTCCCTCCATCTTCCATATCAGCAATCCCATCCCTCCAGTCTCTGCTCCCATTGTCACATCTCTGGCTCTCCAGCAAATAATTCAGGATACTCTTCCTGTCTCAAAGTCCTTAACTTAATCACACCTGCAAAGTCCCCTTTGCCATGTAAAATAACATAACCCCAGGTTCCAGGAACTAGGGCAGGGACAGCTTTGGGGGACCGTTGTTCTTCCTTCAACAATTGTCATCCTCGTGGCTGCAATGTGGTACGGCATTCTAGCTTTGATTGGCATTGCCCTAATGGCTAATGATGTTGGGCATTTTTATGTTTATTGGCCATTTGCATATCTTCTTTGAAGAAATATCTATTCAAATTCTTCGCCTGTTTTTAAATTGGCTTCTTTGTTTTTTTATTATTGAGTTGTAAGAGATCTTTATATATTCTAGATACAAGCTCCTTATCAGTTGCATGATTTGCAAAATTTTCTCCCTTTCTGTGGGTTGTTTTCACTTTTTTGATGGTGTCCTTTGAAGCACAAAAGTTTTAAATTTTGATGAAGTCCAGTTTACCCATTTTGTTGTTGTTGCTGTTCATGCTTTCAGTGTTATGTCTAAGAAATCATCGCCTAATACAAGGTCTTGAAGAATTATGCCTTGGTTTTGCTTTAAGAGTTATGGCTTTAGCACTTACATTTAAGTCTCTGATCCATTTTGAGTTCATTTTTGCATCTGATGTGGGGAGAAGGGTCCAACTTCATTCTTTTGCACGTGGCTATCCAGTTGTCCCAGCACTATTTTTTTAAAAGAATATTCTTTCCCTATTGAATCATCTTGGCACCCTTGTTGAAAATCATTTAACCATAAATGTGAGGGTTTACTTCTGAACTCTCAATCTAGTCCACTAATCTATATGTCTATCATTATGTCTGCTACACTATCTCAATTACTATAGTTTTTGTAGTAAGTTTTGAAATTAGGAATTGTGAGTCCTGCAACTTCATGCTTCTCAAGATTGATTGTGGCTATTCTTGTCCCTTGAATTTCCATATGAATTTTGGAATGAGCTTGTCAGTGTGTGCAAAGAAGCTGGCTAGGATTTTGAAACAGATTGGGTTGAACTGTAGATCAATTTGGGGAGTATTGCCATCTTAATAATATTAAGTCTTCCAATCCATGAATATTGGATGTCTTTCCATTTGTATTAGTCAGCCAACGGGGTGCTGATACAAAGTACTACAACTCTGATGGTTTTTATAAGGGGTATTTATTTGTGGTAGAAGCTTACAGTCACAAGGCCATGAAGCTTAAGTTGCTTCCCTCACCAAAGTCTGTGCCATGTGTCGGAGCATGATGGCTGCTGATGGCTGCAAGGGTTCAGACTTCCTCTTCCTCTTAAGGCTCCTTGGTCCCAGCTTCTCCCAATATCAGCCAAAGGACTGTTTGCTGATGACAATGGGAATGACCAGCCCCTGACACCATAATCCTTTAGGTGTGGCTCAGCTGTCACCTTGGCTCCCGTCTACCCACCCAGCAGCACTCACGGCCCCCTCATCTCACCTGTGCTCCCACCAGTTTTTGCATCTAACTTGTTGCCTCACCAACCACTTTCTCCTGGGTTGGCTATTGAACCGTTTGACTGTTGTGCTAAAATACAAGCTCCTCCAGTACTGGTATCAGTATCCTGTTTGTCTGGCAAATTCTCAGTAAGTGTTTGTTAAATGACTTATGTCTACCCGCCCAAGGACCTTTCAGGGAAGGCAAGGAAACTTAGAAATGATTCAGTAGCCTGTTGTAGTGTGAATGTTTTTCAAATATTTTTTAGCAGCAAAATCCTTATTTCAAGTAGAACTTTACATAGAATGCTGACATGTAAAATGTATAAAAGTGACAGCTGCTTGAGTTGAAGCACGGTCTTAGCCCTGAGCCCTGCCCACTGGCCTGCCTTCCCCTCCTTTTCCTGCTCTGTAGAAGATCTTTACGGCACTCCTTGAGAGCCCTGTGCCCGCAACTGGACAGAGTTTGGGGACCACGGTAGAGTGGGAAGAGCCCTGAACTATCTCCTTCTCTCGAGCATTAGGCTTCACCTGCTAGACCTGGTTTTCTCATCCTTAAAAGGAAGAGCTGTGCCTTCTGGAGTTATAGCGTGGACGCCAACACTCCTGCCTCCTCCCAGCCCAGCTGATGGCGGGCTCCTTCTTGTTGAACCCAGAATCCTCCACATCCCAGGGTGCCTCAGCCTGCCATGAGGAAGGGGTCTATTTGCCATCCAGGATGAAATCATGCTCAAGGGCTGTCCCAGCCCTAACATTCTGTTACTGTGCACTTCATCATAGCATAGTCTTGTGTCCTTGCTCAGAAAAAGGCAGATTGGGCTGCAGTTATGACTATTAGCAGTGTTTCCCTTGCTCTGAGCTATCTAGCCCTGGAGGTGTGCCTGAGCAGGAGGGATCTTAAGACCCCGTCACAGCCAAGGGGCCAAGAAAGGCCTGCATGGAGACCCCAGACTCCTAGACAGACCTGGAATCGAGACCCAGCAGATAACCATAATACCAAAACCCTAGAGTGTGCTTGGGTTGCAAAGTCCTCTCACATACGTAATCCGCTTCTCATTTTGAATGGCCCAATAGCCTTGCAAGGCAGGCCGAGCAAGGTTTAAATTGCATGTTATACATAAGGAAGTTGAGTGACACAGCCAAGCTGCGCAGCAGTTTCAGACCGAACTGGAACTCCTTCGGGTCCAGTGCCCTCATCGTGACCCTCTGCCCATTCACCCAGGCTCCCCACCTGGACTCAGGAGCTGGTGCCCCCCACCACTAGGAGGCCTGTCCAGGCTTTAGACAGTGACCGGCCAGCGAGGGCCTGGACCTGCTTGGCCTGCAGGGGCAAGGTGAGGGCAGAGCATGACCAGAAACCAGTAGCGATGACAGGGAGCGAGAGGCACCAGGAGCAGGGAGCCTGAGGGTACAAAGGCCAGGAAAGGGGAGGCAGCTCAGCCTGTGGTGAGCCCTAATCTCTAGCCCCAGATTATTTTAAGACCTGCTGGAAGTACCTGTCACCAGTCCTGCACCTGGGCCGTGGGCTCGAGAGCTGCCTTTGGAGGGGCAATCTGGGATTCTGACCTTCCTTTGCTGGAAACACTCAGCAGTTCATCCATGAATTTACCTTGGTTGGACGCCTTCGTGTTATTCCAAGATGCCTTCCCATTTGAAACGAGCATCTTCTCAGAGTCAAGAATTGAATTCCATCAGTAGCATGGAGCAGCCAGACAGGATGTGGTTGGATGAGGCCAAGACACACTTCTCCAAGCAGACCAGCAACTGCCTCTCATGTGGGCTGTGTCCAGAGAAGCATGCAGGGACTCTTGATCCTGCTGATGTTCACCTGGCTCAACTCCCATCAGCTTGCTGGGCGCTAATATTCTACAATTAGTGGTTCATTCCTTTGACTAAAGAATTTGTCCCAACTTAAAAGGCAAACATATCAGGAGAAATAATGTGTTAAACTCAGTCCTCACATCCAACTTAGCGTGAATGAATGACTCCATCCTTCCTGGAGAGAAGGTTTTGCTTGTGGAAGGGTAGAGAGTATGGGTGCTAGGGAAATGAGGAGAAGGACAAGGTACTGGGGTCACTGTCGACTTTTGGGCAGTAAGCTGCCCTTTTGCTGAGACCTGTCTATAATCTATGCATCCTTGGTAATGCTGCAGTGTTTTGAGAGGTTGACATGTCCTGGGGATTGAAGTAGAGAGAAAGAGAAAGCTTTTGCCATCAACAATGATAACAGTGACCCTGAGTTCAAATTCCAGCTCTTCCACTTCTTAGCTGTGTCACCGTGGGTACATTATTATTATTATTATTATTTTTCCTTGGGTACATTATTTAATCTCTCTGTGCCCTTGTCCTTCATAAACAAATCTGGGGGTAATAATAGTACCTACTTAATAGAGTTTTGTTAGAATTAAGCAAGTCCAGGGTTTGGAATTGTCTGGCACGAAGTCTGCACTCAAGGAATGCCCGCTATCCTAACTAACAGAAGCCAGCATTTGCTGAGCATCACGTGCCTGACGTCAGGCTCACTGCTGCCTGGGACACAATATGTCACAGTATCGCGTTGGCTGCTGCCACAACGTCTCCAGTTCCTCCTGGATTCCGTGTGCTGGTCCAGCTCCCCAGCCGCTCCTGAGCAGGCCTAGGGCACCCCCACACCTGGGCCCCCAGGGCCCAGCCCCCCATCATTCCCAAGGAGCCCCTCCATGCTGGCGACTGTGCAGCTCGCCCACCTGCTGCCCACCACCCTCCCTGGAGGGCCCCTGAGGGCCCTTGCTGTCCTCTCCTGCCATCACTCCTTCTGCGGCCCACCCTGACTCACCCGGCAGAGGGCTCAGACTTCCGACCTCGGGAGAACAAGTTGAGGGCTGGTCGCCTCCCTCGCCAGAGGCCCCTGAGTTTGCTGTCCCTATGGCTCTGCCTTCCTCATAGCTCTGTTCAGCTGGGGTAGGGCCAGCCTTCCGGTAACACAGGGAGAAGGTCCCGACACGCCCTGTGCTTGGGTCAGAAGGGACCACCGGCTTACAGTGACAGAATAAATAAATAACATAAAATGAAATAAGTTGTAAACAAGTCTCCCAAGGGGATTTCCTCTAACGACAATAACAGAACAGCCTCACGGTGATGCTTGTCCTTTCATTCCCCCCACAAAGAGGAAACGGGCTTAAAGGCTGGTGTGTGGGGAAGTGGATGTGGCTCAATGGATAGAGCATCCTCCTACCAGACGGGAGGCCCAGGGTTCAAACCCAGGGCCTCCTGACCCATGTGATGAGCAGGCCCATGCTCAGTGCTGATGTGCGCAAGGAGTGCTGTGCCAGGCTGGGGTGTCCCCCGCGTAGGGGAGCCCCATGTGCAAGGAGTGCGCCCACAAGGAGAGCTGCCCCAAACAAGAAAAGCACAGCCCGCCCAGGAGTGGCACCGCACACATGGAGAGCTGACACAGCAAGATGACACCACGAAAGGAGACACAGATTCCTGGTGCCACTGACAAGAATGCAAGCGGACACAGAAGAACGCACAGCGAATGGACACAGAGAGCAGACAACAGAGGGGTAGGGAGAGGGGAAGGAGAGAGAGAAAAAAATAGAGTAAAACTAACTAACTAATTAATTAATTAATTTAAAAAGGCTGGTGTAAAAGCCGCTTCCTGAAGCCCAGTTACCCCCACGGCCTCACTTAGCAGCAGGGAGTGATTAGCCTTTTGACAGAGGAGGGGACGGAAACTCAGGTGGCTTGACCACCCCTTCTGGCCCCTGAGCCGCTGCTCCTGACCCCACCCTGCCCTGCCCCTCACAGGCTGGTGGCCTGGAGCTGCAGTCGGGGTGGCCCACCCAGTTAGGGGGCAGGGTTCTCCTATCACCTCAACCCAGGCCCAGGGCCAGGGTGAGGGGCCAGTCCCGCCTGAGGGCTGTAGCCGCGCAGCCTGGCCCCGTGGCAGGAGAACCACGGCGGGTCAGGACGCCCCTGCAGAGCTCCTCCGCTGCCAGCCCACTGCTGGGCAGGGGCAGTGCCCCAGAGGCTCCCCTCCGGAAGCCGTCCTCTCCTCCTCCAGCGCCGGGAGGGCTCGCTCTTGGGCTCAGCAGCAGCTGATCAGAACGGATGATATGTTTTCACTCTGGTGTGTTCAACAGAGCGGATCGGACAGGGAGCGGAAGCCGGAAAGATAAGTGGGAGATAAATCACCGACTTGATTTAGTCATAATAGTAGGGAGAGGCTGATTGCCCGGCTGCCACCAGAGCCTTGATCAGCGGCCGCCGCCTGCTCCGGGGACACGAGGCGCTTGCTCGCCATGCGCCCACCTTCTGAGGCCCCTCGCAGAAGAAGATGTTGGGGAAGCGATGGGGTGGCCGCGATGGCAGCCGCTCCCCGAGTTGGCTGGGGACAGGGCCGCGCCCTCCGTGGGAGAGGCCGTCCCTTCTCCTGTGCATGGAGACCCCTGCCCACGATGCCTGGGGAAGGGGCTCTGCTTCTTGAGCTCATTTTGGTGGGAGTCGGCAGGGGTTGGTGGGAGGCAGGGGAAGTGCTGTGGCCGCTGGCTGCCCCTGTTTTCAGTGCCCTGCAGAGAGTAGCTCAGCCTTGCCCTTTCCCAGGCAGGCCCTGGCCCCGCTCCGCCAGCCTGGCCCTTTGGAAGTCCCACAGGCACACAGTCCCTCTGCCCCTCCCCATTCCAGGGTCTCTGCCTTGGAACGAGTCCGAGTCTAACCTGGAGCCCTCCTGCTGCCTTTCCAGGCCATTTCCCCTCTGCCTGATGTGGGGCGGCATGTGGCGGCCGGAACATTCCAGAAGGACAGACTGCCTTGGCCTGAGCAGGGCTCCAAGCAACAAGGCCCAGAAGAAGCGCAGACCGGGGTGGGGGTGGGGGGATGACAGGGAAGGGCAGCGATTCTTAGAGGCCTGGGCCTTAGGAGAAAGACAGCTTAGGTGGCGCAGGAATATCTATTCCAATCCACCAAGGAATATCTGCCTTGGCAAGTTATAAAATACCATTTCCACCGAGGCTGTAGAATTACTTACAGGAGCTACAATGAAACCAGACAACCTTTCAATCAAGCTGCCTGTTGTTCCCGCTTCAAGGCTGGCGAAATAAATACTAAGCAAATAAAGTTAGTCGGCAGCTGAGCACTTTAATGAATAAAGAGCAGCGGGAAGGCCTGGGGAGGGGTCGCTTCTGCCTCCACCCTCGCTCCCCCTTCCTGGTGGGCCGTCCTCAAGCTTCCCTCCTGCTGGGGTCCAGAATCCCATCCCCTGCCTCGGGTGGTCCCGGTGGTGGTCCCGTTGACCACCCAGCCGGACCCAGCCAGCCCAGGGCCAGGGGGCTCTGCCACCTGGCCTGGGCTTCACCTTCTCATGGCTGGGAAGGTGCCTTTGGGGTCAATTTCCTGCTCTCCATAAGCAAGTGAGTGCCAGGAAGGCTAAACCAAGGTGAGACGTGAGAAAACAGTGATGCAAGGCCTTAAGGAGAGGCTTTTCATGTTGTTCTTGTGGCCAGAACCAGAAGGCGGGGGGTGCTGATTGGCATAGAGGGTGCCATGTAAGGGGAGGCCGGGCTCCGTTTTGCTCCCTTCCTCTCTGTCCACGAGCACGGGACTGGACTGGAACAGGTAGAACAAACCCTGTCTGAGGGGCCCAGGCCAAGGCGGTGAAGAGCCTGGAGGAGACGCCCTGGGGTGCCAACAGGTGCGTCGTCTGGCCCCAGTTAATTCCCTCCCGGGATGCTAAGAGGAGGCGCTGCAGACAAGGTTGCTAAATCACCGCCAGCATGCCCGGGGAGCTGCGCAGCACTGCAGGGAGGGCTGCAAGTGGAGGGAAAGGCCGGCATTGCTTTGCTTTTCAAGGGAGAGAGCAGGGGGCTGTTGCAAACGATCCACAGATGGGTGCAGCACCAGTCCCAGGCCGGCTTCTCAAACAGACGTGGGATGGGGGGGTTGCAAATGCAGAGGGAGGTAAGGGGTCATCACCAGAAATCATGGTGGGCTCACTAGGAATCAGGCATGCCAGAGAAGCAAGGCTTTTGTGCGGGTTTTTGTAAAATACTGGTAGGCCAACAGAATGTTCTGGACCTAAGATGAGGATTCCAGCATGGTATTTGTCACAGTCTTCCATGGCGTTCCTGCGGACAAGCTAGAGCTGTGTACCTGGCCGGTATCTGGTGAAGATCATTTGTAACCAGCTGAATGAATGCACCCAAGGGCATCCATTAATGGATTGAGGTCAATCTGGAGGAAATTTTCTTGGGACATGGGGATCTCCCATTCTTTCCAAGATTTGTTATCAGTGACTGGTGAAGATATAGAGGACGTACTAATAAAATATGTGACTGTCCTAAAACTGCAAGTGGTGATAATTACCTTGCATAATAGAAATAAGAAAAATAATAGCAAATAGCTAATAATAGCTAATAGCACTCTATAGCACTTATCACATGCCAAGCACTGTCCTCAACAGATTACATAATTTAACATTTAGCCTGCACAGCATCCCAGTGAGGTAATATCCTCATTCCCCTTTTACAGATGAGGAAACCAAGGATGAAGAGGTTAAAGTAACAGTTAGAGAACCCGGACTCAACCCTAGGCCATCTGATGCCAGAGCCAGGGCTCTCATCTCCTAGCTATAAAAGAAGCCTGCTACAAAGTAATTTCGATGGACCAGAGTTGTGGGTTGATCATGAGATGAAATCTAATAGATGTGCGGAAAGTACTGCCATGTGTTTCCAGAATCAAAGACACGATGTGGGTGTGAGGCTTGCCAGTGGCACAGCTGAACAAAGCTCAGGGGTTGGCCTGGGTACATCCAGCATGAATCCGCAGTGACAGACTGGCCAGTCCATCGCTGTGGACTTCTGGCTTCACGTTTTCACCAGGACTTTGGCAGAAGAGCACCTGCCTGGAGGAGAGGTGGAGTCAGGAACCCCTGCCGGACAGAGCTAACTAATCAAATGACATATCACCCATTGAAGGATGGTCGAAAGCACTGCAGACCAGTTGGGGGAGGGGCCGTTATTATCCTCAGGGCCCGACAGGAGGGGCTGGATTTTACATGGGTTTCCAAAGGGCAGGCCCAGCGGCCCTGGGTGGACGTTAGGGAGAGACACATTGTAGCACTGTGGGGAGAAGCTCTCTCTAGCTCTTCAAGCTATTCAAAATTGGGACGGGGCTGGAGCGTCATTGGAGGAAGTGACGCACAACTTGCTTCGCATAGGACTTGGCACATAGGGTGCAAAAAAAAAGATCATTATTGTCATGATTGTGATTATTAATTCAGCATTTGAATCCAGCCTCTACACCTGCTAGGTGTACGATTCTGTGCAAGCCACTCCACCTCTAGCCTCAGTTTCCTTGTCTGTAAAATGGGGATGATAACGCCTGCCTCAAACAATTGTTGAGCATGAAAATGAAGTGTGATTCCATCTGAGAGGGGCCCTAGTATAATGTCTAGCATGTCGTAGGTGGCAGTGACGTCTTCCTCCAGGAGTTCTTGGAGGACAGAGGCTGTACGGTGCCTTTTTTTTCCTAAAGATTTATTTCTCTTCCCTCCCCCCTTCACCTCCCCCCGCCATTGTCTGCTCTCTGTGTCCATTTGCTGCGTGTTCTTCTGTGTCCGCTTGTATTCTTGTCAGCGGCACCAGGAAACTATGTCTCCCTTTGTCGCGTCATCTTGCTGTGTCAGCTCTCTGTGTGTGCGGTGCCACTCCTGGGCAGGCTGCGCTTTTCTCGTGCGGGGCAGCTCTCCTTACGGGGTGTACTCTTTGCACTTGGGGCTCCCCTTCGCGGGGGGCACCCCAGCGTGGCACAGCACTCCTTGCGCACATCAGAACTGCACGTGGGCCAGCTCACCACACAGGTCGGGAGACCTTGGGTTTGAACCCTGGACCTCCCACGTGGTAGGCAGATGCTCTATCTTTTGAGCCAAACCCCTTCCCTGTGCTGTGCCTTGATGCAGGATTTAGCTTAGCCTCAGCTGCCCACTGGTATCAGTAACTATGAGGCTTTCCATTTATGTACTTTCTTTGTGTTAAAATATATATGACATAAAATTTGCTGTTTTAACCATTTTTAAGTGTACAATTCAGTGGCAGTAATACATTTCACAATGTTGTACAACCATCACACTATTTCCAAAATTTCTCATCACTTCAAACAGAAATTCTGTATCCATTAAACAATAACTTTCTATCCCTCCTCCCCCACCCTCACCCCTGCCCCCTTCCCTGGTAACCTCTCATCTACTCTCTGTGTCTATGAATTTGCCTGTTGTTGACATTTCATGTAAGTGGAATCATACAATATTTTTTTATTGTGTCTGGATTATTTTATGTAGCTTAATGTTTCCAAGGTTCACCAGGTTGTGGCGTGTTCACAACTTCATCCCTTTTTAAGGCTGAATAATATTCCATCATATGGATATACCAAATTTTGTTTGCCCATTCATCTGCTGGTGGACACTTGGGTTGTTCCCAGCTTTTGACTATTAGAAATAATGCTGCTTTCCTTGTGATCTATTCATTAAAAATAATAATAATGCTGATATGAACATTGGTGTACAAATGCCTGTTTTCAGTTCTTTGGGGTATCTTGGAATGGAATTGTCGCGTCTCAGGGGAATTCCATGTTTAATTTTTCGAGGAAGCACGCAGCAGCCACACCATTCTACACTCCCACCAGCAATGCGCGACGGATCCAGTTTTTCTGCGTCCTGGCCAGCACTTGTCATTTTCTGTTTTGTTTTGTTTGGGGCGGGGGGGGGGGGGAGTTTACTGGTTTCCTTACAGCCACCCTAGGGTTGTGATCTTTAAGCCCTTGCTGTGTGTCAGGCAGTCTCCTGAGCAGACCTCAGGCCTTCTCTGTTTCCTCCCCGCGACACCCACACGGGGCGAGCCTCGTTTCCGTGTTCGCCGTTTTGCTGAGAGGAAGCTGGGCCTGGGAGGGCAGGAGAGCCAGGGCTTACACCTGGGCTGGCCGAGGCCAGCCCGTCACTTCAAAACCCTCCTGCCGCCTCCCTGGGACCTAGAAAATGACTTAGGACCCGAGAAGGTGGGCGACAGTGGAGGGGGAAGGTGCAGGCCGTCAGGTCTGATTTTTCAGCCCTTCCTTCAAGCATTAGTGAGCAGCGGGCGGAAGAGAAGGAGCCACCGGGCGGGAGGGGACCGGCAGGCCTGGCGGCGCCTGCAGAGGCCGGGCTCACCTCGTCCTCGCCTCCCGCCCCTTCCAGACGCCCCGCTTCGGGCTTTCCGCTCTTCAGCCTGTCTGCCTCCATCTCGGTACTTTGTCCTGCTAATTCCCAGGCTGGGAGGGCGTGCGCACTCTTTATGCCGCTCAGCCCTAATTAGAAGTTCCTGACAGCTTGTTTGGGGCCCTGTCAGGCTCTCTGACTCGCTTTGCACCAATAAGTAAAAAGGAAAATTGCTATCTGCTCCGTACCTGGATGCCTGGGTGTCATTCTGAGCGGCATGTGCGGGCGGCGGGCTGCTTGGCTGCTCCTGTTCCGGGCGGGGCCGGGCTGAGTCTGTACGTGCGGGTGACAAGGGGTCTCTGCCAGATTCCCCAAGGACTCTAGCAGGGCTAGAGGAACCCAGTGACTGAGGCTTCATCAGGGCGGCCAGCTGGTGCTAGGGCAGGCGGCTGGGGCGCTGGTTTCTGGTCCTTTCTGCCTTGGTAGCCGTGCCTGGCTTCAGAACCAGGAGGTTCCAGGGCCCAGCCAGCTCTTTTCCTGGTGCCCTGCCCTGCAGGACGAACAGGCTTGGTGGGAAGGGGGTTTGGATCTCCTATTTACCCAGTGGCCAGGGAATGAGGTAGGAGGGGCCTGGATCCCTGGGCCTTCTGCCCACGGACCTGCCTCCTGAAGAATGAGAGTCCTGTTGCCGAAAGACAGTGCAACACAGCACTTAAGACAGGAGATTGGAGCTAGACCAGTTGGGTTCAAATCTTAGATCTGCCATCAGTAAGTTGTGTGCCTTTGGGCAAGTCATTTCACCTCTCTGGGACTTAATTTCGTCATCTGTAAAATGGGAATAATAACAAGAGTTGTTCTAAAGATTAAATAAAGCCTTTAGCACTTTAGAACCCAAAAGGTAGTAAGCACTATATAAATGTCAGCTACTATTATTTTTACAAGGTTCTAAACTAGAGCAGTACAGTTACATGGTTTGAAATCCAGTTAGCCTGCACGTTAGCTTTGCCGTCTTGGGCAAGATCACTAATCCTGAGTTTCCTTATTTCTGAAAATGGATATTAGAATAACAGTACCCATTTTCTAGGGTTATTATAGGGATTAAGTGAGATTATGTATATAAAACACTTAGCACCCTGCCTAGAACAGAGGCCCACCCCTGCTTCTATAAATAAACTTTTATTTGAACACAGCCACATTCTTTTAAATATCATTCATGGAACTTTTAGGCTGCAGCAGCAGAACTGAGTACGGTCTGCAAAGCCAACAGTATTTTCTCTCTGGCCCTTTGCAGAAAAAGTTTGCCAACCCCTGGCCTAGAACATAGCAAGTGCTCATTAAATGCCAGTCAGTGTTATTAATAAGTAATTGTAACTCCACACTCTTTGGAGACGATCTTTGCAGTTACAGGCAGCTTCTAATACTTTCTAACCAGACAGGGTTTTTTAAGGGCCTTAACAGATGGGGAATTTTTTGAATGCTCACCTTTGTTTGTGTGTGTTTTTAGAAAGGAAAACTAACCCACACAATGGGAGAAAATATTTGGCAACCATATATCTGATAAGAGACTTATAACTTGCATATATAAAGAACTCATAGATCTCGAAAACAAAAAGATAAACAACCCATTTAAAAAATGGGAAAAAGATTTAAACAGACACTTCTCCAAAGAAGAAATACAAATGGCTAAAAAGCACATGAAAAAATGCTCCAAATCCCTAGCTATCAGGGAAATGCAAATCAAAACTACAATGAGATACCATCTTACTCCCATAAGATTGGCAGCCATGAAAAAAACAGTAGAATACAAATGCTGGAGAGGATGTGAAGAAAGGGGAACACTCATCCATTGCTGGTGGGAATGCAGAAGGATCCAACCATTCTGGAGGACAGTTTGGCAGTTTCTCAAAAAATTATCCATAGATTTGCCATATGACCCAGCAATACCACTGCTGGGTATATACCCATCAGATCTGAAAACAAGGACACAAACCGATATATGTACACCAATGTTCATAGCAGCATTGTTCACCATCGCCAAAAGTTGGAATCAATCCAAAAGTCCATCAACAGATGAGTGGATCAATAAAATGTGGTATATACACACAATGGAATACTACTCAGCTGTAAGAACCAATACACTACAATCACACGTGATAACATGGATGAACCTTGAGAATCTTATGTTGAGTGAAGCAACCCAGGCATTGAAGGACAAATACTATATGACCTCAATGATATGAAATAAGTTAACTGCCTCAGAGAGCTAGAGTCTGGAAAAGTGGCTTACTGGAAATCGGGGGGTGGAGGAAGGATGTGAGTTAATGTCTGTAGGGGTGGAATCTGTGATGAGCTGGGGGTAAGTATGAGCACAAAGAAGGGACAAAATGGGGGCAAGGGGTTACCTTCGGGTGGGGTTTTCTGGGTTTGAGGGGGGCTGGGGATGGGAAGAGGGGTAATATGGTCCAAGAAATAGGTGGGAGGGAGGGGCAACATACAAACATGGGAGAGTGCCAGAAGTTCATTGAGAACTAAATGTTGAGTAAAACGTATCAAAGTATAAGTAGGAGGGTTACCTGGTTAGGACGCTCAGGGGGTATGGTCTGATGCGGGACGGACTCCGGAGGGAATAGCTGAAGGCTCATTTTGCCAAGGTGGGTTCTACCATTGGGTGGGGTGGACCCATATCCTGGGGAAGACTAATGCCGTCGAATAGAGAGAACTGTATCTCTCGTGAGAAAGGACGGCTCCCGGGGCATTAGATTGGCAGGCGTTGTGGGCCCTAAGGGGAGGGGAAAATGGACGTGCAATGGATGGAACAAAGGTAAATAAGGGGGCAAAAGAGGAGTTATGTGAGAGTACACGAGGATGAATATAAAACAGCTAATATTACACCAAAAACATATAGGGGACGACAGACTAATAATGAAAACCATAAGACAAAACATAGGATAACTAAAAAATTTAGAAAACTGTACAACCTAAAGTATGGACCACATAGTAAGCACAAATGTTACTTTGTTTGAAAACTATAGTTTCAGAATCTGTACATCAGTTTCAGGAAATATGACATGAATAAGTTAAAAGATTATTGCTGTGGAAGGGAAAAGGTTTTATGGTGGATCTGGGGAAATACTGTATATTGTATATATGAATTTTGGTGATCTAAGACTCTTCTGAAGCTGACATTATGTTGGGATTCACTTTACGGGAAGTTTTGGATCACAGAGTGGTTCAACAATGGCAGCGGAGGAATACTGATATGGGATGTTATTGACAGGATATATATGGTTGACAGGGAGTTATACAGGGCATATGCCCAGGGTATATGGTAATGTCTATATATACTCATAGTGGAAACAATTAAAAACAACAGCTGGGGGGGGTACTGGGCTCCTGGCCGGGGGGTCACTGTTGTGGGCCCTGGGAGAGCAGCGGCAATCCTCCAGGTGCAACGGCAAAAACCAGGAAGGAAGGAGGGCCCAACAGTGGGCTCTTGATACTAATGGCTACACTTTTGAGCCTATGCACCTGCAATAAGAACAAGGCCTAGAGTAGCATTGTGCCTGGGGGTTTCCTCCTGACAGCCTTCATGTTACTCAAATGTGGCCACTCTCACAGCCAAACTCAGCGTGTAGATGTGATGCATTCCCCCCAGCGTGGGACACGACACCCGGGGATGAGCCTCCCTGGCACCGAGGGATCACTACCACATACCAGCTGAAGAAGCAACTAGAAAATGACCTTGAATTAAAGATTCAATGCGGAACAGCAGAATATACCTATCTGCATATAATAACATGACTTCGGGAAGCGGTTTGACCTAATGTAAGGGGGAAATGGAAAGGAGAAATGAGATTATAAGGCTGTGAGTCTCTAAAAAAGAGTCTGGAGGTTGTCAGAAGGAATACCCCTATGTACAACTGAACAGAGTCTAAGAGACAGATAAGGTAGATACAACCCCAGGTATTGGTTCTTTTGAGGGATAAAGAGACCCACGGGTTCTATGGTCATGGCAGAAGGGGTTCACTGCCATGACAGATGGCCCTTCTTTGGAGCTGGTGTTTCTGCGTGATGGAAATGGACTCAGAGGGGATCTCTTTTCACAAGACTTGCATGCTACTTTATTGGAATTGTAGTTGGTGCTGGGTTTAAGATATATGTAAGGGATTTGAATCTCTGGACTGATAATATGACACCCAGGCCCAGAGCCTCAATAGACTTCAGCTCCTACACTTTGACTTATTGGACTTACTCCACTCAGCTAACATGGAGTTGAAGAAGGTCAACCACCACAACATGGAGCCTAGAGTGTCTACAACTAGAAGCGGGAAGAGTGCATCCAGTACCCAAGTGGAATCTAAGCCCTCACTTGACATAGGTGTGCAATGGACACAACCAATCCAATGTCCACAGAGAAAATGTGGAATGGGTGTGGGAACGGTAGCCATGGGGGCTGCTGGGTGTGGGGAACGGGAGGAAGAGATGAGATGTGGAGGCGTTTTCGGGACGTGGAGTTGTCCTGGATAGTGCTTCACGGACAATTACGGGACACTGTAGATCCCCCCAGGGCCCACTGGATGGAACGTGAGAGAGTCTGGGCTATGATGTGAACCATTGACTATGGGGTGCAGTGATGCTCAGAGATGAACTTACCAGGTGCAATGGATGTATCACGATGATGGGAGAGAGTGTTGCTGTGGGGGGAGTGGGGGGCGGGGGCGGTGGGGTTGAATGGGACCTCATATATTTTTTTTAATGTAATTAAAAAAATAATAATAATAATAAAAAAAAAAAAAAAAGAAAGGAAAACTGGGAATAATATTTAGTACAGCTGCCCACTTTCTGTCTTAAGGGATATCAGGAATTTGGGAGCCTGATTAGTTCCATCAATGAGGAAACTTTTCATTCCCCATCGCTTCCCCTCCCCAAGAGGAAAATCCGTACTGGATGCCACATAACCAAAAGCTATGTGAATTGTTGGACCAAGGGCACTGCTGCTGTGTGTAGGGCCATGTTTGTAGACCCCTCCATGCCCTGCCCAAGGGGGGTTGTGAGGGTAATATGCCCACATCAGCTGGGTTCAAGGGACAGTCACAACAGTTCAAGGGACAGCCCTCGCGTCCCCAGCAGCGCTGGCATGAGGGAGGGGAGGGCGAGGAGGGTGCTGCAGGGAGGGGCTGGCGCTGGCGCCGGCAATGCCCCACTGACCTGGCACACAGCCAGGCTATTATCACTCAGTTTTTACGCTGTGTTCCGGACATGGCCCCACCTGCCACGGGCGTGCAGCCGTTAAAATATTAATGTCCGGCATGTGGCAAACATTTAAAATATGCTGAGATGTGGGCGCTGCCGAGCCCGGCCTTGCACCTGGGTATTGTCGGTTCTGTAAACACCAAGGAGACCGCCCTGAAGTCGGGACTAGACTGGTCAGGCGGGTGTTCCCTGACCCCACGGGACCGCCCCAGACGCTTCTTTGGGAACAAGCCAAAGGGGTGCGTTTAGTGCCAGTCGTCGGGGGCATTATCAGCCACGGTGCCCGTGGAGACGCCCTGGAGGAGCTCGGTGCCAGGAAGGTGGGGGGTGCCTGCCCACCAGAAGCTTCCGCTTCAGGAGAGAGTTGAGATGGGTCACAGATGTCTCGAGTGCCGTTTAGAGCTGAGGGGCCAAGAAGCACCCCCGTGCCTTCACTGAGCCCACCCGCCTTTCCTGCTGCGCCCCAAAGTAGCCTTGCGCCCTCAGTGGCGCAGGAAGCCACCTCAGTCGGAGGAAGCCGGTTTGTGGCCCCTGGTGGAGGATATGAGGAGAGATACGGGGGAGTCCTGAGAAGAGATGCGGGGGAGTCCTGAGGAGAGATACGGGGGTGGCCTGAGGAGAGATACGGGGGAGTCCTGAGGAGAGATGCGGGGGAGTCCTGAAGAGAGATATGGGGGTGTCCTGTGGAGAGATACGGGGGAGTCCTGAGGAGAGGGATGGGGGAGTCCTGAGGAGAGATGTGGGGGAGTCCTGAGGAGAGGGATGGGGGAGTCCTGAGGAGAGATGCGGGGGTGTCCTGAGAAGAGGGATGGGGGAGTCCTGAGGAGAGATTCAGGGGTGTCCTGAGGAGAGATACGGGGGTGTCCTGAGGAGTGCCGAGGGGTCTGAGGAGGGGAGGTGCTCTCCTGGGTGGGAGAGGCGAGGCTCTGGGGAGGTGACCTGTAAGAGCGCAAGATGGGGCCTGGGAGGGAGGGAGGGGACGTCGGGGTGCCAGGGCCCAGGAGCCCAGGCTCAGGGGCAGCCTCGGGCAGGGCAGGTGCGGGGGGACGCGTCGGGTCCTCTGGCTGCTTTGGGGCTCTACCATGTGACCATCCCAATGTTGGCGGCTCAAGGCCATCCCTCGTCTCTGGACACCCCCTACCCCAAGGGGTTTATTTTCCTGATAAAACCCTCAGGGCACCCCTTTCTCCCTCTAAGAGTTTCCTGGAAGACCCCCACCCTTCCAACCTAAACAGAAAGCCAGTGATGCCAGCCCACACGGAGTGTCTCTAGGATGAAGACGTCTGACATCTCCAGTCATTTAGCCCAAGGGTCGGCAGATGATTTTTGTAAAGGGCCAGTGAGAAAATGTTTCAGGTTCTGTGGGCCGGACGGTCCCCGGGGCAGCTACTCCCCTCGGCCGTGGTCACCTGAAGCTGTGCAGAACATTTTTTAAAAACCTTATTTATGGACACCAAAATTTGAATTTCAGCTAATTTTCAGGTGCCGTGAAATATTCTTCTGATGCTCTTTCCCCCCATTTCAACCATGTGAAAACCATTCTTAGCTCTTAGGTTGCACGAGGATTTGGTCCACGGGCCGCAGTTTTCTGGCTCCCGATCTCGCCAAATCATCCTGTATGTCTCCAAAACTGGGTGGGCAGCTTGCGACATCTTCTTGCTTCTTGGGCCGCCCTCCCAGTTCCGTCGGATTAGGCTGGCTTTGCAGAACTCAAGGCCCCCATGTAGCAGAGGTGGGTCTCAGTGATAGTAAAAGCAGGGGAGAGTTGGTAAGGCTAAGCTTTGCAAGAGTCAAGGCCAGCTCTACAAGCTGTCCCTGTTTCTTGCTGGAGACCTCCCAGTCATCGGTGGTTGGAGATGGTCAGCGATGAGGAGATTGCGGCCCAGGGAGTAGAAGAGATTTGCTCAGGTTGGCTCAGGGGGTGAACAGCCCAGTGGGAACCAGAGCCCCTGCCTTCTGGGCGCGGAGCCTTTCTGGGAGATCTAAGGGCACCCAGGTCAAGTATCATCTTACCCCTCACTCCAGGCAGTCAGGAAGCGACCCTGTGCTCCCCCGCTGCTCGTGTCCACCTGCTGCAGCACCTTTGGGGCACAGCAGGCCACGGGCACCAGGCCCCAGCATCGGGGTAGCCCAGGGAGAAGTAAACATGACAAACTGCTGCTAATGCTGCTGGGTGACTGAGATAAAGGCTTGATTGTTTGGGCAGCATAAATCAACACCCTGGGCTGGCTGGGAAGTAAAGCAATAATTTAAATCTATTTTCAGGGGCTTGTGGGCTGAGTGACCGACTAGGAATTGATATCCGAGGGTGGAAGAATGGATGGGGTGGGGGGTTAAAGACAGTTGAAGCCCAAAGAGTAGATATCTCTGTGCTCCCCCAAGCCTGTCGCAAGCCCCAGGGTGGCACCAGGCACAGCCGTCACTCTGGCCTCTGCTCCGTAAGGAGGCTCAATGGCCCCGTGCCAAGCCCCAGCCAGCCCACCCCCAGTCTCTGCCCCACCCTGTCCACTTTCTTATCACACTTCAGGGAGGGATGACTTTTGTTAAGCTCCGTGCTGGGCACAGAGGATCCAAACATGAAACGCACAAACCGAAATGAGGGCCCCCGCATTGTGAGTGGCGTGAGGGCGAGGTCTACCGCTGTCTAGTTCACGGCCATGCCCCCACTGCCAGCACAGCGCTTGGCCCACGCTAGGTGCCGGATACGGTTTTTTCATTGAGTAAGAAAATGAACAACCAAAAAGGGTGGCAGTGAAGTAAGTGGCCTGCTCTACGGAGGTCTGGCTTTGGCAGGGGCGAGGGGAGCCGGGAAGGGGCCACGAGGCCCAGCTATTCCTGGGAGATCTCAGAGGTGAGGCTTGAGCTGGGCCTTGAGATAGGAGTAGAGTATGGCTAAGGAAAAGGGACGGGAGGGGGCAATGCAGGCAGAGGGAGACCCGGCGGAGGTAACAGTGCCACTTCCGAAACCCAAGAGCATGAGGCTCTTGAAGCAAGCGGGCGCCAGGCTGGTGGGCTGTAGTTTCCAGTTTCACTTCATATTTGTCCGCACTCTACTTTCTCTTCTACCCGGTGTGGCTTCTTTTGGTTTGTGATAATTCATGTGGGTGGGAGGGTGAGCATAAGTGCGCAGATGGCATGGTATTATTATAAAATACCATATTATTATGAAATACGGTATTAAGGTGACACTTGGGCTGGTCAGGAGCCGAGGTCCTAGCTCCAGTGGTGCTACAACTGGGATAAATGCACGGTTGTGTGCAAGTCCTTTCTCAACTCTCTTGAGTTTCTTTTCCTTATGCAGAAAACGGTGAGGTGGGGAGAGTTCAATTCGACGGCCTCCAGGTCTCTTTGAGCTGTTGGATTATTTCTGGGCTCACGTTGATGCTTTAAATTCTTTCTGGGCAGGCACCACCTTCTGGAACCAAGATGCTCATCCGGGCCCTATCTGAAGGCTAGGACTTTGTTGGACTTTAATAAATACTTAGGGAGTACATTGAGGACAGATTGTCCAGCCTTTCAGAAATACTAGAGCCAGAGATGGTCTCTAGTCTTTATCCATCCCAATTGTAATAACAGTACTTTAATGATCATGGATGGTGCTGTAGTAGTTACTATAGCTAAACACCTTAGATGCATTAACTCGTTTAATCCTAACAACCCTAGGGACTAGGTGTTATTTTTATCCCCATTTCACAGATGCAAAAACAGGGACCCGGAGCTGTGAACTAATTTTCCCAGTGCCATACAGTGAGTAAGTGGTACAGCTAGGAGTGGACCAGGTGGCAGGGTGCCGGCAGCTGCGCCACGCTGCTCCGTGGCTGCAGGAGAGGTGGGTGCACCAGTGGGTGGCAGTGTCTTTGGTGCTGGGGTATTTCTCCCCCCACCATCACCACCCGCCACCCACTATCCCTTGCACCCGAACACAGGCCTTCAGTCCTGTAGTGTCAAGATGGATGGGCTCCGCAGGATCTGTCGAGGGCCGACAAGGGGACATCTGAACCAGGCACGGAAGTCGTAAATTTTTGTGTTCATTATGTTTGTTTTGTTTGGTGTAATTAATGGATCTATTAAATGCAATCAAACTCTGACCTCTTTTACAACCAATATAAATCAGCTCAAATGGCTGTGGGAGGGGTGGGTGTCATCCTGCAGGCCTCCCTGGGAGAGTGTGGCATTCCAGGAGGGGCGCCCACAGGACCCGGAGGCAGTGTAGGTCCTCCAGGGGCTGAGCTGTTAATGGGGGGATGGGGAATGGAGGGAAAAGGAGATATAGGGAAACCGAGGCAGGGCGCCTTGTACATGACCCCCACTCGGTGACATTTAACCAGAAAAGACCTTAGGAGACCTGGGTGGTTTGGCGGCAGCGAGGGGTGGGGTGTAGGGTAGACTGGGGAGGGGGGCTTGTTAGTTTGCTGCAAAAAAGGGAGGTGGGTGGGGAAATCAGCAGAATCTCCCATACCTTAACCACTTGGCCCTAAAAATGGCTTCTCGAGGAATGAACACACGCTACCCAGTCCCAGGAAGTGAGCAGGGCACAGGGAAGGGAGAGGAAGGAGAAGATGAGGAGGCAGCAGGGGAGGAGCCGGCAGGCGCAGCCGCCCGCGCAGCGCAGGGAGCGGACGCTCACGGTCGGTTGTCGCTTTTCCATCTCGGCTCTCTCTGGTTTAGTGAGCAGAGTGATTGAGTGTGATTGAGCAGGGTCGCAGACGCTGGTTCTCAGCTCTTAGGATGAATGGATCCCTGGGACACCAGCGAGGATGCTGTCAGCGTGCAAGCACTTTAATAATCACAAAAGAAGAAACTAACAAAATACCCTTCCCCGTCATTAAAATGCAGAAGCAGATAAAGAGCAGCCCCTGTGTAATTACCAAAAATTCTTATTTCCATAAGAAACCAGCACTTCATAAATTTTCCAACCTGAGCCTTTCTCTCCAGGGAAACTGGATTTCTATGAATATAGAAATTTGGTAATTGCCCCTGAAACTGTGCTTTTCTGTGTTAATGAGTAGCAGGAACTTGCATTTGCTTACAGCCCCGAACGGAACACAGTGCCAATGAGCCCCACCCCACCCCCAGCACCCACGCCCCCACGCCCATTATACCCATCTGCTGCCTCCAGGCTCGGGGTTTTGGAGGAGTGATTTCTTCTCCTAGGGAAGAAGGCAGCGGGAGAGGCCCTGCCAGCCAGGAGCCTCGTTCTCCGTGCTCCCAATTGCATTTCTATTCTTCTTTACCACGGGCATGTATTTTTATTTCAGTGCAACATGTTTTTAAAAAAAACTAAAATAAATGGGCTATTCGATTAAAAAATGCACAGCATTCTATAGCTCATAATGCCGTGGTAGATTTTAAACCTCTAAAAGCATACGCATTAAAGCAATTTTCTAAACTAATATAGCAAGAGGTCCACGAAAGCGCTACAACATTTGATAATAGTTGCCATCTTTGGCTGAGGATAATGATGTTAACAAATGTAAAAGGAGTCATGAGTGGAGATTCAAAAAGCTGCTTTTGTTTAATTTTTTGTGATGCAAATTCAGTTGGGGAATAAAAGAGGGGGATGGGGAGACCTCTTATTTGAAATGAATCTTAATCCTAGCTGATGATAAGCCAGTTGTAAGCAGAAGTGGCTTCATTGTGGAATTAAACAATCCGAAGATGCAATTATTGAGGTGATGGGGATGAAACTGAAGGGGGAAAATAAAGGAGCTGCAGAATTGAATCTTTTTTTCTGGAGCCAGGAATTACAGATGTTTGAGTAAAGAAACCTCAGGATGCCAAGGGCACTGTCCCTGGGGTCATCTGTGCCAGGGACTTGGACCCCAGCCCGGTGGGCAGAGGGGGCTGTGGACTCCTAAGCTCCGTTCTAGAAGAAGCAGGTGTAGGTAGGGAGGCGCAGGGTGGCAGGTGCTGGGACCCCTTCACCCAAGCCAGGCTGTTCGTAGGACCCTGAGTTATTTTTCAAGCCCCACAACTGGTTCCATTGAGAGACTTCAGCAAGCTCTTCGTCCCCTCGATTTTTCTCTTCTCCAAAACAGGAGCAGCAGTGAGTTCTGATAACCAGCACCTTTTTGAGGATGGCTGGGCTCACATCTTAATTCCTCAAAAGAAAGGAGAGTGGCACAAAGCAGAGCAGTCCTGACTTCTCTCAACCCCATTTTTCTTTACCCTTGGCTGAGCTCAGCCTGCCCTGTGAAGCAGAAAGCAAAACCATGACTGTGATGCTCGAAGGAAGAACCCCATTCGTGAATGCCATCCCGGATGGCTCCTCGGGGACACTCGGGAGCGTGTTCAATTTTCCTGATTGAGTCCAGAGAAGGCGGGAGCAGCAAAGCTTGAACCACAGTGCATACTCCCCCAAGAGTATGTGGGAAGCAGGGGTGGGCGTGGAACGGAGACAGCCCCCACCGCATATGCCTGGGTGGCCTGGAAGTGATCCAGCTCCAGTCGAATCAGTGAGAGCGGCCATGGGACTTTGGGCACGCTGGCTCTTTCTTTTCACGTTTGTTCAATTTCCCCAATGAGACTGTTGACTTATAGAGGAAA
Organism: Dasypus novemcinctus; assembly: GCF_030445035.2. Classification (NCBI taxonomy): domain Eukaryota; kingdom Metazoa; phylum Chordata; class Mammalia; order Cingulata; family Dasypodidae; genus Dasypus; species Dasypus novemcinctus. The sequence goes on along the minus strand of NC_080699.1, from coordinate 23,943,010 downwards.
GGACACTATTCTATCCTCGGTCTTGTCCGCAGAGCCCATCCAAGTGCTGGGCTCAGCAGACATGGCCCGTCAGCTAGCAGTTAGGAGCACTTACCGCTTTTCTAAGGGCTTTAGAGTGCCCGTCTCACTGAATTACTAACAGCAGCCTCCCACGTAGGTACCATAATTACACCTGCTGTACAGATGGGGAAACCGAGTCAGTCACAGAGAGATGAAGTCGCATGGGCTGTAAGCAGCAGAGCTTTTGGAACCGGTTGTCTGATTTTCAAGTTCTGGTTCCTAAGGATGACGTCGTATACATGTGTAAAGCTGGTTGAGGGCAGCGATCTTCACCCAGGCCACGGTCAGATCTCACTGCCCACAGCCAGGGAGCCACAACTGAGAGACAGCCCGCCCAAGGAAGGCTGGCTGCTGGCCACAGGGAAGGCTTTTGGGGGTAAAAGAATTCTTAGGAAGAGAGTCCCCTAAAACAATGATTTTGAGAGGGTGCAGAGAAGTGGGGAATATGAGCTAGAGTCACCAGCTTCCCCAGTTTACAGCTTTAATTAATCTGCAATTGCAACATAGATTTTTATGATTAGCAGGGACTGCTCAGTGAGCAGAGAAGGAACCTTAAATGATGATCCCAAGATGAATCTGGGAGATGAAATGTCCATGCAATAAACAAGGCGGCATTAGAGGAAGCGATGCAGAATAAAAATCCCAGGCCATCGAACAGTCACCTGCCAGCAGGACAAGGCCTTCCTGGATCTGTCCCTTGCAGAGGGGACCATCTTCCTCCATCCTTGCACCGAGGCAGGACTGCACTGTGTCTAGGTCAAGTCCAGTGACTTATTTTGTGGCTCGCCAAGGAGGCCTCTGCGTGTGGCTCCCTGCTCCCTCTGCCTGGACCGTCCCACTGCCAGTCTCACTGCCAGGGACCGCAGGCTCCTGCAGGGACCCGGGCCTGGACCAGCTCCCAGTGCTCTCATCTTTCTCACAACTGCTTCTGAGGCTGATAGAGCAGGAAATTTGCCTGTTGCCCTGAAAATGCTGCTTTAATGGCTTATCTCTTACGAAGCCGTTACCCCGGAGCCAGGGGAACAGGAAAGAAGAGGCTGAAAGCAGGGAGGACAGGGTTACAGAACCATCTACCTCTCGTGAAGTTTATTTAAATGAGTAGCCACTTAAAAACGTTTTTGACTACCATCTTATTGCACGACCACTAATGAGCAACTGCGCCACAAAAAGACGCGAAGCTGTTTCTGCGACCCATTAGTCATGTACTGAGTTTGGCTCAAGTCTATCACCACATTTCTACTTATCCCAGAATGAAAAGCCCATGAGGTTGGTATTATCGATATCCCTATTTCACGGATGAGAAAGCTGAGGCTCAGAGAGTTTACATTTCTTGCCTAAGGGAAAGAGTTAGTGAATGCACTCACAGGTTCTCCAGCTCTGGCACACGGTGATTCTGGGGTAGGCTTCTGCCTTGGCTGGACTTGGGATGATTTCTGGGTGGCATAGACGAGCCCCCACCCCCACTCTGCCTCATTTGCTGTGGTCTCAGTCTCTGGGGGGCAAGACGCAGGAGAAAGTCGGGATGAGTTCCAAGGGCTGTGCTCCTTGGAAGGCTCCTTCCCCGTCTCTCTCATGTTGTTTTGAACCCCTCCAAGGTGGTTTTGAATTGCTGATCTTGTGTGCCACTTTACAGAGGCGAAAGCTCGTGAACATCCTGCAGTCAGGTTTGTGTTTGTTTTTTTTTAAACATTTATATATATATATATATATATATATTTGAAGATACTTAGATTACGCAAAATGTTAGACACAAAAATATAAGGGATTCCCATCATACCCCACTCCCCACACCTCCCACCCTTCCCCACATTAGCAACTTCTTTCATTAGTGTGGTACGTTCATTGCAATTGATGAACACATTTGGAGCATTGCCACCAAGCATGGATTATAGTTTACATTGTAGTTTTCACTCTCTCCCACTCCATTCTGTAGGTTACAGTAGGATACATAATAGCCTATATCTGTCATTGCAATGACATTCAGGACAATTCCACGTCCCCAAAATGCCCCCATGTTACACCTCTTTTTCCCTTTCCCTGCCCTCAGCATCTCCAGGGCCACTGTCTCCATATCGGTGATATAATTTCTTCCACTGCTAGAATCACAATAAGTCTATAGTATAATAGCAGTAAATCTACTCTAGTCCATATTTTATTCCCCAATTCTGAGGATTCTGGGATGGTGATGCCCACTCCACCTCTAATTGAAAGGGGGCCTTGGTCCCATATGATTGACAGATGGGACTCTCTTGCTTGCAGTTGTAGACTCTCTCAATTCCTTGGTATGGTGGTTGTCCATCTTTACTTCCTTGTTAGCTGTCCTGGGTGAGTCCAGTGAACTGGAAAGCAGGTGTTGCAACTCCAATGAGGCTCAGGGGCCAGCTGGCATATGGACAGCCCAAAGATTCAAGCCTCTTGGGCGTACACTTACCAGCTGCAGCACCAACTATAGATTCAAATAGAAGGGACAGTCACAACTGAGAAGTCACAACTGAGTCCAACTCTGTCATACTGGGAAGCACAAACTCCAAATTAGGGCCCGCTGGCAGGGCACGAGACTCCAGAGCTATCTGCCATGACCTTAGGACCTGTGTATCTCCAGAGCCCTCAGGAGGCCCACTATTTGGAGTAGTGTCTATGTTGGCAGTCTATGAGATCCTGCTGAGATGTGCATAAGCATTACTTCTGGAATGAACTCCCAACTCACTCTGAAGTCTCTTAGCCATATGCAATCAGGTTTTTTTTTTAAGATTCATTTTCATTCCCACCATCCCTGGTCCCCCAGTTCCCCCTGTTGTCTGCTCTCTGTGTCCATTCGCTGTGTGTTCTTCTGTGTCTGCACATATTCTCATTAGGTGGCTCCGGGAACTGATCCTGAGACCTTCTGGAGTGAGAGAGAAGTGATTACTCTCTTGTGCCACCTCATCTTCTTATTCTGCTATGCCTTCTAATTTTCTCTCCTCTGTGTCTCTTGTTGCGTCATCTTGCTGCGCCAGCTCTCTGTGTTGGCCAGCACTCCTGCATGGGGCAGCTTTCCTGCTCAGAGTGCCATTCCCATGCAGGGCAGCACTCCTGCATGGGGCCACATTCCCGCATGGGCCGGCACTCCGCGTGGGCCAGCTCACCATGTGGGCCAGCTTGCCCTCACCAGGAGGCCCTGGGCACCAAATCCTGAACCTCCTAGATGGTAGACAGGAGCCCAGTTGGTTGAGCCACATCCGTTTCCCTACAATCAGATTTTGATTCCAGGTCGGAAGTTCTGTGGAAGGCTCCAAGAATCTGCACTTAATAAGGGTCTAGGTGATTTTAGGCAAGTTTAGGAACCATTGGATTAAGGAACTTGCCTAAGATATCAATGGCAGAACTGGGGCTCCACGCTACACCTCCTGCCTCCCCTCTGGCTACACACACGGGTGTGCAGTATTTGCTTGGACCTATGGGTGGTTTGCCCAAATGCGTCTGCCTCTGTGGATGGCGTCCCCTCTGACTCGCAGTTCACCTGGCGGAGTCAGGCTGGTCCAGGTTGTGGGCAGTAAAGGGTCCACTATAGCGGGGGTTTCCCCATTTACACCTCTTCCTTCTTAGCCCTTCATCCTGCTGAATTATCCACACCAAACACTGAAGTCTGATTACTTTCTTTTTTCCCTGGGAAGAAGCCAGCGTTGAGTCACAGGAAAGTTAGAACTGAGCTGAACTAAGTCTCTCTCTGTGTTTTAGTGTTGCGGCTGTTGAGACAAACACCTTACAAGGGGTTGACTTACAAACAGGAATTTGGCTGGAGTTTCAGAGGCTGGAGGGCTTGTTTCTCTCCTGGGTCTGTCTTCTGGCTGACTGGCTATCTTCTCCGTCATGTGGCAATGCACGTGGTGGTATCTCCTTTCTCTCCTGGGTTCCATCGACTCCAGCTTCTGGCTGCTCCCCCATGGCTTTCTTCTTATGGCCTTCTCTACAAGGCCTCTAGTAATAGGATTAAGACCCATCCTGGTTCAGGTGGCTACACCTTAGCTAAAAATAACCTCATCCAAAGGTCCTATCTACAATGGGTTCACACCCACAGGGAGGGCAAAGATTAAGAACATGCTTTTCTGGGACACATAATGCAATCCCCAACAATCTGCCTCTATGGCTCAGTTTCTTCTAGGACAAAGTAGAGGGGTGGATTTGAAACAATCGAACCAACCAACCAACAAAATGCAAACCTAGGGAAGACGTCCAAGGGCAGACTGTTTGTCAAGGTGGAAGAAGAGGGTGGGCTGCTAAAAGGATGACTGGGAGGGATGAATTGGAGAGTTGGGTGTCAGTGGCTAGCAGAAAGAAGTTGGGGTTGGTATGAAGAGATGGGGTTCTCCGTGGTTAACTGAGGGCACTTTTGCTCTTGAGGTCTCCTGAAATTAACTTACTGACTGAGGCACTCTCATCTTTTCAACTGCATTAGAGAAGACCAAGGTTAGACCAAGGTTAGACCGAGGCCTGAGTGGGGGCATATTCTGCAGCCTGGCTGCCTACCTTTATGGTTATCGTCACCACAGAGGTCGAGGACAAGTCCCACCTGTCAGCGCGCATTCTGTGGAGGACGCCGTGCTGGCACTTCACCCTGCAAGGTTGAGATTTTACATATGAGAAAGTCGAGGCTCAGAGAGGTTAAGAGCAGGCCTGAGCTCACACTTCCCACCCTAGCTCGCCGCCCACCTCCCCCGCTATTAAACACGGAGGAATTTAGAAGCCCAAACTTCAGTGCTAAAAAGACAGAGGCATTCTGAGACCTGGGTGGTGGGCGGAAGGAATAAGGAGCAGACACTCACCTGTTTGAGATGATTTCGATGCAGCCTTGGTTAGAGGCAAGGGGATGGTCAAGCTATCCGGGTGCAGTGATTTGGACCCCTCTTCTCTCTTTCTGAGCTGCAATTTTTCTACTCGTAAGTGGAGCTATTCCGCCCGCTACCATCGTGGTCATTAGCCCTGAAGAGGTCTTCATGTTCATCAGTGAGTTTCTACAGTAAAGAACAAATGTTAACCATGGTAGATGAGCGGGATGAGGAGAACAAGGAATTTTTAGCAGAGAAACACAATCTTTCTCCTCTATGTTGCTGGAGGCAGGAGGGTGGGAAGTGTCTTGTTTTTAACAAGAGAAGAGAAAACATTATCTTAAAAGAAAGCCTGTATTCAAGCTAATGGTGAATTGGCTTTTGATGGGATTGTTCAGTCCACACGTAGACCCCCAAGTCGCATTTACCTGCCAGCCAGCACTCACCTGGCCTCTATAGCCGTCGGTGGGTTCTCGGAGAAGGCAAGCTCATTTGAATATCAGCCTGAGCAAAATAAAATTAGAAAGGAGTATCTGCTGAGGGGAGAATCATATCTCGCAAGTCAAAGGCAAACGCACGCTATTTTTAGACTGTGCACTGGAGGGGTATCTGCACCCCCCACCTCTCCCAGCCCCCGGACTTCCCTCCCGGGGCGTGGGTACGGAGCCCGCACATCCGGGGAGCACACGCGCACCTTGACAGCGCTCGACTTAGCTCGCTGCCTGCACCGCCCACCCGGCGCCGGGGAGCGAAATGCAACCGCGTCCCCACCCAGCCTCCCCCTGAATGAAGAGCTCTCCATTAGTCACCACCAGGCTGGGCCCCCGCTGGAGAGAACCATCCCCGCCACGAGGAGCCAAAATAAACCGCTCCTGAGGCACCGCGGGGAGCGACGCGGGGCCTCGCACAATTAAAACGGCTATTAATGCTTGCCTCGTCCCTGCGCGCCGGTGGCTCAACAGCCACCTCCTCCCGGGGGCCGGAGGGGAAGGAGCGCACCCACGCCCTCCTCGCGCTGCGGGGCTCCTCCCGCAAGGGTCTGCCCCGTCTGGACAGGAGAGCTGGGGGACCAAGTTCTAACCTCAAGATTTCTTCCGACTTCACTTCTGCCGTCTGTTTAAAAGGGGAAAAAATTCAGCGTGTATGTAGGAGGGGACCCAGGTGGGGGGTGAGAGCAGGGGAGGATGGAGGAACAGCACACCCTGCGGATGCGAGGGCCCTTTGGCCTTTCAGGGAGCGAGTCAGAGTGAGGACTGATAACAAGGTCTTTTCTTTTTAAAGATTTATTTATTTATTTATTCCCCTTTGTCCCCACCCCACCGGCTTGTTCTTTCTCTTTGCTGTCTCTTCTCTGTGTCCTTTCGCAGCACATTCTTTCTATATCTGCTTATCTCTCTTTTGTTGGGTCATCTTGCTGCGCCAGCTCTCCGCCGTGCTCGAGCCAACTTGCCTTCACAAGGAGGCCCCGGGACACAAACCCAGGGCCTCCCATATGGTAGACGGGAGCCCTGCTGATTGAGCCACAGCTGCTTCCCTGATAATTAGGTCTTTTTTTTTTTTAAGTATATCTATTTGCCTTTTTTTTTATGATTTATTTTTTTTATTTCTCTCCCCTTCCCCCCCACCTCTGCCCCCGCCCCGCCCCAGTTGTCTGTTCTCTGTGTCTATTTACTGCGTCTTCTTCTTTGTCCGCTTCTGTTGTTGTCAGCAGCACGGAAATCTGTTTCTTTCTGTTGCGTCATCTTGCTGTGTCAGCTCTCCAGGTGTGCGGCGCCATTCCTGGGCAGGCTGCACTTTCTTTCACGCTGGGCGGCTCTCCTTATGGGGTGCACTCCTTGCACGTAGGGCTCCCCTACACAGGGACACCCCTGCGTGGCAGGGCACTCCTTGCGTGCATCAGCACTGCGCATGGGCCAGCTGCACACGGGTGGCGGAGGCCCGGGGTTTAAACCGCGGACCTCCCATGTGGTAGACGGACGCCCTAACCACTGGGCCAAGTCCGCGTCCCTGCAACTGCCTTTAGAGAAGTAAAATTCTGGGTGGGATCAGGATAACTGAAGGGGAAACCCCAAGTTTCAGGTATCGGGAAAGGTCGGGAGTGGAACAGAGAGTTCTAGTCCGTGTTGTGATGGTAGGTAGTTAATGGGTGTAAACTCCATTCGTCACTGGGGAACGGAGGTTTCCTGGGACCCGAGAACCAGCAACCACAGAAGCAGAGTTGGTTTCGGAGTTAACACTTGCCCTACGAGGGGAATAAACGAAGTCTCCTGGGTCAGAATCTAGCTGCCTGGGGAGGGAGACAGTGGCAGGCAGGAGGCGTGGTCCAGAAGCCCCTTTCTGGACAGTTGACAAAAGGACTTGAATGGGAGGAAGAACAAAAAGTCTCTTCTCATTCCCCTTCGGGGTTAGGTGGGTGGCGAAGGCAGCCTGGATGATCTCTAGCTGGAATAGCCCCTGGGAAATGTTGAGAGTTGGAGGCATGAGCGCTGAGCCATATTCCTTCAAAGTCACTGGTTTTCACAGTGGAGTGACCGGGCAGCCGCAGCCTCTCTGTGCAGGCTCCTGCCAGGTCGTCCCCTGCGTCCCCTGCTCCCACTGGCCCCTGCAGCAGCTCCTAAGGCCCCTTTAGCTGCATCCTTAAGGTATGAGCCTCAGCTACAGTTGCATTTTCAGAGAAACTGCAAGTTAGCGCTGCTAATTTAGGAAATCTCCGCATTCAAACTTAGTCGATAAATTAGGAGGGGGTTATTTGCGTTGCAGAAAGTCTTCAATTTTATAATAGGGTTTAACCACAAGAATCCTTTAACTATCGGCTTCTTCTAGACCATTTTCGGGGTTGATTCATACCTAACAGAGGCTTTGAGGGAAGATGCATAAAGTTAAAAATTTAGAACCGTTGTTAATTTCTCAACGGTTAGAAATGAAGATAAAGCACCTCTCGTATTATAATGTGATGGAAAATACCATTTGACTTACAAACATGTAATAAATACACAATTTTTGATAAGCTGTATTAAAAATTCATTCATGCAGCAAACTTATATTGAATTCCTACTATGTGTCAGGGAATGTGATAGGAATTAGACATAGTCCTTTTTGCCAAGGAACTTTCAAGACCGATAAATCAACGGTGGTAGTATGGAAGGATTGCTGTGAGGAGGGGAAGCAGGATGTGCAGTGGACTGACGGAGGAAAGTCGACCTCACACTGGGAGAGCGGTAGTCAGGAGGGCTTCCCGGAGGAGGCAAGCTTAAGCTAGTTTCCGAAGGAAGAGTAGGTCTTTGCTAGCTGTATAGAAGGGGAGGGCCATTGTCTTAGTTTCCTAGGGCTGCTGTGATGAAGTACTTGCAAAGCGGATGGCTTAAAATCACAGAATGTCTTGGCTCCCAGTTCTGGAGTCCAGAAAGCTGCAATCAGGGTGTCAGCAGGGCCAGCTCCCCGGAAGCCTAGGGGAGAACCCTGCCCGGTCTTGGCCAGCTCCAGGCATCTGCCCGCCCTCCCTGGCAGAACTTGGCTTGCAGAAGCCTCCCTCCGACCTCCGGCCGCCTTCCCTCCGTGTCTCCTCTTCTTAGATGACACCTGTCGTTTGGGGCCATGGCCACCTTCGTCCAGTGCGGCCTCATCTTAACTAATCACATCTTCAAAGACCCTGTTTCCAGACGGGGTCACACGCACAGGACCGAGGGTTGGGACTTGAACCTATCCTTTTTTTTGGCGGGGAGATCACAATCCAATCCCTAGACCCATCCCGGCAGTGGGAACATCCCCCAGGGAGGCGTCACGTTCTAGGGAGGTAGTGGGGACACGAGGCTAAGAAGGAGGGCGGAGGCCAGCCAAGGCCCGGGCGGTTTCTGTGCCTTTCCGAAGAGTCTGAGCATCTCCTCAACAGCCGCGGAGGCCACGTTATTGTTTCAAGCAGGGGACGGATGTACTCTTATCTGCATCTTCAAAAGATCTTGCTGGCAGCAATAGAGAGGGCACATTGGAGAGCTGGACAGGGATGAGGGACTTAGCAAGGAGGTTTTCCTGGCAGGCCAGGTAAGAACTGAGACGTTGGAAGAAGGAATGGAGAAGCGGTCCTCAGTTCCGGATGGAGTGAGGTTGAAGGCGCTGCACGGCGCGGCCCTGGGGTCGTGGAGGGGAGGGGCGAGCCATCCGGAGAACGCCCGAGCCAGCCACCGCGGCTGCCGGGCCCCGTCCATTGCCCTTGGCGGGCTCTGGGCTGTGTGGCTGCCATGCATTTGCGGGGGCAGTGAGTGGTCTGGAAGGTATGAGGCCGGGCTGCCAGGTGTGACACCCTCTGGACATTCAGGTCCCCAGGTTCTGGGGGCAGGAGGGTGAAGGCTGGAGCCAGGAAGTGAGGCCGCCCGCCTGGGAACCTGTAAGTGACAGCCGGGAGGGGTAGGAGGCCCTGGGCCCCAGCAGCAGGCCTGGGTGCGGACGTGGCCCTTTGGTGGACGTAGGGGGCGGGCCTCCTTCTCAAACCCCCGCCCAGGCCCTGCTTCTTTCGCTGGGGGGGCTCTTTTCCACAGCCCCCAGGCCCTTCCCCAGAAAGCAGCCAGCCCTTCCTCCTCTGCAGAAGCCTGCCTCATCTTCCCCCTGCCAACGGCTGCTTCATGTCCCGAGTTCAGGGACAAACACTGAGCACCTCTTCCCAAGTGCTAATTGGGATTTTTAATTGACCATCAGCAGGTTATCAAAGCCCATTTGTCTCTGGAGGGTGCGCGTGCTCCGGGGGCCACTCCTGCGCAGGGTGGCGTCGTCACTCAGCAAGCACGTGTCCCCCTACCCCCCAATTGCTGCTTCTTTTTTTCCCTTTTCCCTCATTTCAAGATAAAAGACAACAAAGCAGACTCTGTTCTATCTTCAAAGGCAGGGCCTGGAACGCTTGGCTTAAGTGCTGGCCGTGGACGTGGCCCTAGCGGGGCTCCTGCAGCACCCCTCGGCTTCAGCTGGCTGGAGCGGGAGCCCCCAGCCCCCTTGGGGCTTTTGCTCCTGGCACTGGCCCCATTTGGGGGCACGTCTGGAACAAACTAGCCTCGGTCACAGTGGCCGCTCGGGCTGGGGCTCTGTACCCCGCGCTTTTCCTTGCTGGCCAACACTTCTTAGACGCATCCTCCGAGCCTGGTTTGCCACGATCGGGGGACTGGTTCTGGACAGCGCAGAGGGCGACAGTCAACAGCAAGGTGGCCCCACCTGTCCTATTTCAGACCTAATGCTGGCCTCATGCTCTGAGCTGCTGTTTCTGTAGGCCTGGGTGGCTTTGGCTGGGACATCTTAGAGGTCCCAAGGTGGAAGCAAGGGCCAAGCGCTCCTGTCCAGCACTCTCTGCAAAGGGGCCGTATTGGCACGAGGGAGGAGTCGGAAGGTGGGGCTCTCTGGTGGAAAGAGCCTTGATGCTGCCATCGACCCCCCGCCCCCCGCCCCGGCTTCTCTTACCTCGGTCGGGTGTCTTTGAGCCCTTCCCTGTCCAGCCTGCTTGGTGGAGTGGTAGAGAGACTGAAACGAGAAGCTAGACTGGAAACGACTTGGGCAAAATGGAGAGCACCGTTGTGATGCATAAACACATTCATTCTTCAAATATCTAGCAAGCAGATGCCAGGCGCTGCTCCAGGCCCGGAGATGCAGAATTGAATCCAGTCAAGCTTCTGAAGGCTCCCAACCCGTGAGCTCCCGGAAGCTGAGGGGTGAGGCTCATTGGTCAGTGTCCTCCCACCCACCGAGTAAACGAATAAGCTGGTCATTGCGCCCCTCGATGCCGCGTCGTTTGTTCCTGACCCTGTTGTCTGTGAACGCAGCTTGCCCGTCCTCTGATCATCATTTAGCCCCTGGAAGTGGTGACGAGTAAGGTTAAGCCTGGGCGAGCAGTGGCTGGTATTGAAGGGCCGGGCAGGGTGTGTTTGGGTAGCTCCTGGGTCCATTTGGATCCTCCGAGAAGCAGATGCCCAGGTGGAATTAGATGTGCAACCAGCTTATTGGGAGAAACACCTGTGGACAATAAGGGAGGGAGCAGAAGTCACTGGGGGGCTGTGGGACCCCAATGTACGTGTGACACCTGGGAGAGGAGAGTGGGAAAGGAGGGGGTTGCAGGATGGGCCTCAGACTGCAGTGTGCCCAGAGGATCTCCAGCAGACGGATGGGGAGCCCCAGAGCCAAGGCTGCCTGTGAGAGGGGACCTGTGCTGGGCACGGATGTCCCTGCTCTACTGCCGCTGCTGTGGCTGGTCCTGGGCTGGGAGCACCGGGAGAGGGTGGCCTTGGCGTGAAAGCTGGAGGCTGCCGGCTGCCTGCGCTCTTTGCAGCTGTTTTCTCTGGTAGGGGAAACAGAGCAGTTCACCCCCATGCCTGCCGCGCCCCATTTCCCCACATCTGCCCCGCCCCCCGCCGGCTTTTGGCAGCTCTCCTTTCATTGCAGCTCTCACCCGTGTGCCCCGGGGGGGTCTCATTAAACCAAAAGCTCCCGCTCACGTTCTCTTTCCTGAGCCCCTCCACTCGACCCAACGCCCCTTCCCCTAATCCCTCCTCACCTTTCTCTTCTCCTTGGAAACAGGGCCTTATGTTCCCAGCCCCTTCCCAGGATAGTCTTCCACTCCATCTGGATATCCCCCAGGGAAAAGGCTCCTCCCCACCTAGGGTCGCCCCTGCCCCTGTTTGCTTCCTGCAGATTGGGCCAGAGCTGCTCGTTGGCTGGCTGCCCTCTCTCCTTTCTGCCACTGCCGAGCTCCGCCAGGGCCCACCCTCTCCCTCGTCCCAACCCGCCTGCCCTGTGCCCCTTCCTGGATGGTTGACCAGCTAGCTCCCTAAGCTAAGGAGTTCAAGTTCAAGTCTAAATGAGCCACAGTGGTTTGAACTACCTCTTGCAGGAAACATTTACACATAACAGAGGTTTTCAATGGAGCGCCACCCAAAGAGTGGGCTGTTGTGCTTAAATGTTACGTCTTTGGCGAAGCAAGTAGGATGGGGGCGTGCAGAGGAATTATTTTGCTCCCACAGAGTGCACACACCGTCTTTTGGGCAGCCGGTGCACAGTCCTGGGAGTTGCTGTGGAGGTGCTGGAACAGAGGGCAGAGAGGTGTTTTTTTTTTTTAAAAACAACAACAACAGTGTGATTTACCACAATAGAGAGACAAATAGGTGGATCGCAGGTTTGTCTGGGAATTTCTGCTCTGCCTCTCCCAATGAGGGTAAATGACAGGGCAGAACCAAAGTCCAGAACACAGAGGTTAGAAATCAGGGGTGGGGGTGGGGGGTCCCTGCCGAAAAGCAGCTCCGTGAAGGCAGGCCGCTGGGGGCCAGGGGCTGAGCCCAGGGACGGCAATCAGGGCGTCAGCAAAATGTGGCTTGGATCTCAATGCAGTGTGACTTTGCACAGGTTATCCAACCTCTCTGAGCCTTTGTTTCTTCATCAGTAAAATGGGGCTGCTGTGACGCTCCAGGCGGTCTGGCCGTGATGTGTGTGAGCTGCTGCCTAGCGCGGAGAAGGCCCGGTTGAATGTCAGCTCCCAGAGTAGTCCCTGAAGAGCCTGCGGAGGAGGTGGGGTTTCCAGGCTGCTTAAATGCCAGCGGCTGCCTCGGGCGGCAAGGGAGGTTGTACTATTAATGGGAGCGTGTGTGCGCTGTCCTTTTCCGTGCTGTTGGGAAGGAATTGAGCATGTGGGACGTGAGCGGCGTGGCGAGTACTAAGCTCTTGGTCATAACTACGGGAGATTAGCATTTCTAGCCCCCACCGGCATCTGGAGAACTGTGAAAGAAGAGCAATTAGGCAAGAGCGCGGGAGCCTGCGCTCTGTGCTGGGCGTCGCGCTAAGTGCCAGCGGTCAGCAGCCAAGAAGGCACCGGCCAGCCCCGCTGTGCTCCCCAGCTCGGCAGCGGGACGGTGCTCGAGATGGCAAAGCAGAAGGCCCGTGACTCATGCTGGGGGCTGCAGGGAGAGCAGGTGAGCCAGGAGGGCGCAGCCTCCCTGGGAAGATGGATGAGGGTTGGTGAGTGTCCAGACCCAAAAAACTCCCCACCTCCTCTTTTTCTGTAGTAACTAATCTTCAAATAGCACATTATAAATGTATGGTGCCAGCGCTCCTTGGAATACGTTTCTTCAGTTCCTCCTCCATTCCTCCCCATAATCCTCCCAAGCTTTTATCTCTCTCAATACCCCAAGCTCGTGTGTGCCCCTCTCCACAAATACCATCGCCTGAAATCCCCCCACCGCGGAAAAGACAGAGCCCACCGGATGTGGGCCAGCTCTACTTTCCTGTCTGTCATCTCCAAAGTAGCCTGCCCTTGGTCTGGAAAACAAAAGCAGCTGAACCTGGGCTGTGCTTCTCACTTCCATCTCCTCCCATCTCATCTAGAACCTTCCTGCCTCATTAGAGGTTGCCCTCTGATCTTTGCTTCTTCATTTTCCCTTTTCTTTCAGCTTTCATCCATGTTTAAATCCACTCATGAAAAAAACGTTTTTTATTTAGTCTTACTTCTTCTCCAAGTATCCCTTTCACTAAGCCTCCAATATTCTCTCTTTACTAACCTTACAGAGCCTCTATTACATGCCAGGTACCATTCAAAGTGCTTTACTTTTATATTATCATATTTAATCCTAACAACAACCTACAAGTTAAGTCTCCTTATTATCCCCATTTTATAGCTGAATAAACTGAGGTTCAGTGAATTAATAACTTGCCCAATATCCCGTGGCTGGTAGGTGATGGGGCCAGGATTTAAACCCACATTCATTATAACCATCAGTCCTCCAACCATGAAAAACACCTCCCAGGTGTCTCCACCAGCTCCTCCAGTGTCACTTCTGTGGGTCTAAACTTCTGGATGTCTGAGCCTCTGAAGTCTGCTCCTTTGGTTTCTGTGACACCATTCTCTCCTCTCTTCCTTGGACGTCTTTAGCCCTCTTGTCTTGTTCTCTGGGTGAGTTCATCTCCTCTTGATTTTAACCATCCCTTGCACATCACCAATTCTAGAACATGCATCTTCAGTCTCTACCTTGCTCAACAGGTCTCCAAATGAGCTCATGACCTCCTTCACGTCAAAGCTGGTCTTACTCCTTTCTGCCTTATATTGATGAGAAAAACCATCCTCTTCCTACTCATTTAAACTAGAAATCATGGAAAACATCAGCAGCAGCAATTTTTTTCTCTGTTCCTTAAACCTAATTAGTCACAAGTCCTCTTGAGCCAACCTTCTCAACAGCTATGGACTCTTTCTTTGCCTTTATTCCCTTGCCCACTGCTCTTGGTTAGGACCTGGTCATGTTTCGCTTGGACTCGTACTGTCTTGCTTCTGGAGTCTTCACCTCCAGTCCATTCTCTACACTGCTACCAGGTGTCTTTCTAAAGCCCAGCCTTTCGTTCTGCCCTGAAGTAGTCCCATCGTCCAAGCATCTAGAGGTTGATGTTCAAGTCCTCAGCAGGCATTCAAGGTCGTTTACAATCCGGCTCCCATCTCTCTCTGGCCTCATCCTCCAGAGCACACCCCGCCTGCCCCTTCCCTGCCCCCAGTCTTCATTCCTATCAACAGTCCCTGAAAGTAAAACACACATTCACGCCTGCATCACAGAGCAGGTAGTGTAAGGTCTATCTCTTCCATGATACTGTCCTCAACTCCCTCTTCCCCTGCAGGCAGAATGGATGGCTCTCTCCTTCAAACAACCAGTGTGGCACTTACCACACCAAACTATGGTTTGTTCTTTGTGTGTGCCTGCTGGGCTAGATCAGGGCAGGGACCTTGCTTTTCTCAGCTGTGGATCGCTGGTGCCCAATGTCAGTAAGACAGTAGATGGCATGGAGGAGTGGCACAGTGTAGGAGCTCTATAAATGTTAGTTTCCCTTTATTTTGAGACATCAATGGAGCAGGGAAGTGGTGCCATGAGACTATGGATGGACAATATCCTAATTAAAAGACCAAAAAAAAATGAAAAGAGACAGAGCCTAAAAATGACAAGGGAGGGAAACCCCAACCTTCTACACTAAGCTGCACTGTGGGGAAGCAGACTTGGCCCAGTGGTTAGGGCGTCCATCTACCACATGGGAGGTCCGCGGTTCAAACCCGGGCCTCCTCGACCCGTGTGGAGCGAGCCCATGCGCAGTGCTGATGCGCGCAAGGAGTGCTATGCCACGCAGGGGTGTCCTCGTGTAGGGGACCCCCACGTGCAAGGGGTGCGCCCCGTAAGGAGAGCCACCCAGTGCAAAAGAAAGTGCTGCCTGCCCAGGAGTGGCACCGCACACATGGAGAGCTGACGCAGCAAGATGACGCAACAAAAAGAGACACAGATTCCTGGTGCCGCTGATAAGGACAGAAGTGGTCGTAGAAGAGCACACAGCGAATGGACACAGAGAGCAGACAACTGGCGGGGGGAGGGGAGAGAAATACATTTTAAAAAAATAAATCTTAAGGAAAAAAAGCTGCACTGTGTTAAGAAAAAAAGAAAGCGTGTCATTAAGGAACCAGCTTGTGTTCAATTGAAACAAGTCGTGTCAAAAAGCTCCTCTCCTATTTGCATAAGGGCACTGGACTGGTAGGAGGAGACATTATAGCTGCACGACATCTGGATTTGCATAAAGCTCTTGGCCTCGTCTCTCACTGTGTCCTTGTAGGCCAGGCAGAGAAACATGGCTGAGGAGAGCCATTGATGCTCTACAGTGCTGCAATCGAGAAAAACCTAGGGGCCATTCACTGTCACCCTCTCACATTAGATGAAGAAACCAAGGACCCAAAGGCTCATTCTCCCAAAGAAACACAAGCTTATGAGCAGCCTAACAGGGCCCAGAATCTACTTCTGTGGTGCTGACACAAGGCTTTTCCCAGAGTCCCCTGGTCTGTAGCCCACTGAGCAATCGTGCCCAAAGAATGTTCCTTAACCAGCTAATTTGTACCTGCAGAGAGCTGTCAAACGGTATGCTACAGGGTGTGACCCTCCACCCAGCCCATTCAGTAATTTTATCAAGCTTTGGAGTAAACCCTAGGAAGCGTATTTTTTCAAATAAGTGAAAGCACAAATAAGTGGGGCAACAGAATCGGCATTCAAAATCTCTCTTAGGCTGGAATCGTGGGCTGGAAGGAGATGAAGCTTAACTGGCATAAAAGGCAAGTCTTGCATTTTTAGGCTTCCAAAAAATCAATTCTGTAAGTACAGGCTGGGGAAAACTTGCCGTGATGTACTTTCAGAAAGTAAAGACCAGTGAGACCGAGTCGACAACACGCGGAGCTGAGGGTGTCTCAGTTGCTGAAATAGCCACAGTAAGGTGCTGACGACAGCTCTCGGGCTGAATTAATCCACGTTGGGTTCCAAAGCAGAGGATGCGATGCTGCGTTTTTTCCTGGGCTCCGGTTCTGAGGGTCACACTTTTGGGGGGACTTTGACAAACTGAACATGTCGAAGGCAGGTACTCAGATGGTGACAGGTTTGCAAATTCTGTCAAATAAGGGGCACTTAAGAAATTGAGTGGTCTGGAGAAAGAAGCTGTAATCTGGAAACATCTCTGAAGACCGTTGTTTTGTGGCAGGGAGAGCAGGCTGGTTCCATGGGCTCCAGAGGGCAGAACTTGGGTGCTGTAGGACAGCAGATTTTGGCTCCATGCAAGGAAGACATTTCAATTGAGTCTTGCCATCCAGCAATGTGTCCGTGCAAATCCTGAGCTCCGTGTCACCGGAGCTTTGCCAGCAGGGGCTGGGTGGCCCCTTTCCAGGAAGCAGGCGAGTGCTGTCCTTGGGGAAAAGGTTGACTTAGGTGATCTTGAAGGTCCCTTCCAATTATTCTATGACTCTAGGACCTTGTATCTATTTATAAAGCTAGACCTTGAAAAGCCAATGATGCTATGACCTTTTACACGTTTCTAAAACTAGACCTTGAAAAACCACCTCTCCCATTTCTCAGCCCAATACCATCCTCCAGATTTAAAATTCCAGCCAACATCTGGTTCAGGAGCATCAGCTATGTGCACAATCCTGCCCTAAGTGTTCCTGGGAGGTGTAAAGGAGGGGAAAATGCAAATGAAAAGGACTTCACCCTTCTGCATCTCTGAGAAAATCCATCTAGAACAACACCAATGAGAGGGTGCAGGCAGAGAATGTGGCAAGCCAAGGGGTCTGACATCTTTGCTCTCAGTCACAGTGGCAAATGCCAAGGCCAGTAAGCGAGAATTAGTTAAAAGGGGCTGATCTGGCCACGTGGACGACGGCTGTGAGAAGGGGAACGGGAGAGCGAGGCGAACAGAGGGCGTGAGCTGAGGGGGTGCCGAGGCTGCGGCGGGCAGGGGGACACTGGGCGGGGAGCCGGGCCCCCGCCTTGGTCCAGGAGCCTTCCTTAGTGAGAGGAAACCGCACTGGCCCCCTGCAGCAGCTCGAATCCCCCCCAGCCGCTGGGGCCCAGCTCCCCTGCTGCAGCGGACTTATTTATTTGTAATAGAGCCCATTTGAGGTGGTTGTGTTTTCAAAGGGTGATGTACCGCTAAGGACTTTTCATTCTCACAAGTTAAAATAACATCCTTTCATGGCAGAAGTGCTGCGCTGGACAAGTTAAAATAACATCCTTTCATGGCAGAAGTGCTGCGCTGGGGCCGCGTGGAGGGCGGTGCTCGGCAGCCCCCGCAGCCTTTTTCACAGGGCGGGTGGCATCTCACTCCCATCTCAGAAAGCCAGAGACGGTGGGAAACGCAAGTTGTGACCAGGGAGAGGAGAGCGGGCCAGGGGCCCTTCCTGAACAGGAAGGGTCGACGTAGTCATGGCTTTAAACAACATTACACACACTTGTCGTCCAAGATAAAATGTTATTAAGATTAAATGCTGAGCAGGGAGCAGAATCCGACTTCCCAGCGTCATATTTCAGCTAGGGTGAGTGATCGCCTTTCGGTAGCCCCAGCTCCTAAGCAGGGAAACGGCATTATTATCATTAATAAGCCCATAATGGGGAAGAGAAATTATAAACATTTCTGCAACAAGCGGCCCTCCAATGTTAATATTTTATGAGCACACAGAGAAGCCGCAACAGAATGTAAATGGTGGAATTATACCTAACCGTAATGTAAACACGCATGATTGGGTTGCGCCGGTGGGAGGGGCGGAGGCCGGGGGCGGTGGGGGTGGCGTGGAATTTAGAGCCCAGGGTGGGTCCCCAGAGGCCCAGGTGGCGTCTTCCTGCCACTGTGTCTCCAGGACACCTGTGGGCAGGGAGGCAGCCCATCTGTTCCCAACCTCACACATCAGCCCCTGGCCCCGGGTCGCTTTAGAATCCACTCGCTCTGCAGTCAGATAATGACGGGGCTAAACGCCTCTTCCCAGAGGCTTTCAAGTCTGCGCACGTGTGCGTTTCCTCCCTCGTGGAGCCTGGTGCTCACACCTGGCCAGAGGCTGCCTTCTCTTCCTGGTGTAAATCACCAAGTGCACAATTCACGTGCCCCGGGAACCCGCGATAGATATTCGGAGCTAGTGGTTTTGGATTTTTAGCAGGGGCACCTTTTGTACAAACCAACAATTCATGGAAGGGGGGCGCAGCTCCACCCGCCCAGCTCCCCTTCTCTCCCGGGAGGACTGTGGGTACCTTGTGGAGCACCCCGTGAGAACCCCTGAAATCCCCCGCTTGCTTGCTGTTTCCAGATTACAGAACGGAGGGTCCCGGGAGGAGGTGCGACGCACCTGCCTGGGGTCCCACATGGGGTCCGAGGCACACCTGGACTAGGACCCACTCCCCTGCCATCCCTGGAGGTGCACAGCATGGTTGAGGCTGAGCTCCACTTCTGCCTTTGCCATTTACTGCCTGTGTGGCATTAGACAAGTCTCACTGCCTCTCTGAACCTCACTCTCCCGTCTATTAAAATGAACGGCCACGAGTAGGTGATCTCCAACACTCCTTCCAGCTCTGAAACCCAAGTGGTATGCAGTTCTCAAGGAAACTGTATTTCCTTTTTTAAAAAGATTTATTTTTATTTATTTTTCTCCCCTTCCCCCTGTTGTCTGCTCTCTGTGTCCATTCACTGGGTGTTCTGTGTCCACTTACATTCTTTTTTTTAAAAAAGATTTATTTATTTATTTCCCCTTCCCACCCCGCCCCCAACACCGGTTGTCTGTTCTCTATGTCTATTTGCTGCGACTTCTTTGTCCGCTTCTGTAGTTGTCAGTGGCACGGGAATCTGTTTCTTTTTGTTGCGTCATCTTGTGTCAGCTCTCCACGTGTGCGGCACCATTCCTGGATAGGCTGCACTTTCTTTCGCGCTGGGCAGCTCTCCTTACGGGGCGCACTCCTTACGCGTGGGGCTCCCTTACGCGGGGGACACCCCTTCGTGGCAGGGCACTCCCTGCGCGCATCAGCACCACACATGGGCCAGCTCCACACGGGTCAAGGAGGCCCGGGATTTGAACCGCAGACCTCCCATGTGGTAGACGGAAGCCCTAACCACTGGGTCAAGTCCGCCACCTCCACTTACATTCTTGTCATGTGGCACTGGGAAACTGTGTTGCTTTTGTTGTTGTCGTTGTTGCGTCATCTTGCTGCATCAGCTCTCCGTGTGTGCGGCGCCACTCCTGGGCGGGCTGTACTTTTTTTGTGCAGGGTGGCTCTCCTCGCGGGGTGCACTCCTTGCGTGTGGCACGGCACTCCTTGCACACGGCAGCACCACGCATGGGCCAGCTCACCGCAAGGGTCAGGAGGCCCTGGGGATCGAACCCTGGACCCTCTATTGGGTGGGTGGACGCTCTGTCAGTTGAGCCACAACTGCTTCCTGAAACTATATTTTCTAATGCATTACCCAAGGCAGTTGATGTTGAGAGGTCTGGAGACCCTGAGATGCCCCCTGCACCATGTAAGGCCATCTCCGCTCACCAGTCCTGCCCTGGCTCTGCCTTTGGGCTTAAAGCATCCCGGGGCAGGAATCTTGAGGGGCACTTCCCCACTGCTAAGAGCCCAGGCTGGAATTGGCCAGGAGGGCAGAGATCACGGTGTCCGGCCCGGTGGTGACTTATTAATAGCAGCTATTCATTTGAACCTGCAGAACAAATGAATGGTTGGATTAATGAATTCCTTTGTAGATTATTTAATTAACAAACCAGAGCAGCTCCTTCTTCAGCTTTACATGGCTGCTTCTTTCCATTGCAGTCTACGGCTGTTGAAAAATACTTATTGCATGCCTACTCTGTGCTGGAATCCTGCTGGTGACTTCCAGAGAGGAGCACACCTCGGGCTGGCAGCCTGTCTCTCCTCCACCTCCCTTCCCCACCCCCTGCCTCTCTGATTTCCCTTTCCCTCTGCTCCTATTCATTATTTCTCTCTGCAGTTATGTTATT
Source organism: Dasypus novemcinctus (assembly GCF_030445035.2). NCBI lineage: Eukaryota > Metazoa > Chordata > Mammalia > Cingulata > Dasypodidae > Dasypus > Dasypus novemcinctus. Next base: position 23,922,868 of record NC_080699.1, on the reverse strand, counting down.
ATTGGCCTTGGCAAAGAGTTTCAGGGGTGTCGTTTGTCTGAGCAACATTATGCAGAATTAAGTTCCAGGGTAATTTCCGATGCAAATACCTATCCTCCAGGAGAACGTGAATCAGACCTGCCGGCCCCGGCTCTGCAGAGGCGGCTGCATTTGAATCCAGGGCTCCAGCAGTGGGGGCAGCTCCTGCAGGGGTGGGGGTGTCCAGCCCCACCTCGGGAGGCTCCTGAGTGGCCCAGGGCACAGGCAGGAGGGACCCTTGAGCAGGCCTCTCCCTCACCCTCCACCTCTCCCCAGCATCCCCGAAAGCTAGGCTCTCTGCCCCATCCTTAGAGAAGGGAGCTCCTGAACTATATTTTATAACCTGTCTGGCAGGCAGTTTTCCTTATAGCTAACCCAATCTTTCTTGTTTTGGGTTCTACTATCCTTTAGGCCAATGCTTCTCGAATTTCAGCGTGCACAGAGGTCATCTGAGGCTCTGATACCTTGGGGCAGGGGCCGGGCCCGAGATTCTGCATTTCTAATATGCTCCTGGGTGATGCCATTCCATGGAGCCCATTTTAAGTAGCAAGGCTTTAGAGAACAGTTGGACAAAATAATAAATAGAAAAGATTAGACAAACAAACAAAAATCAACCACCAAACAATTCTGCTTAGTTGGATTTATTTGTTTGGGCCCCTTAAATGTGTCTGCTAGGACTGCCTTGGCTCTTCCTGCAAGAGTCCTGGCCTCTGTGCCTCAGTTTCCTCATCAGTAATACCGGGATGATCGTGCGTCTCTCCCAGAGTGGTGGTGAGGGTGAAGATGAGAGTGCCTGGCACAGAGCGAGGTTCAGCCCCGGCTGAGTCACCTGCTGAAAACAGAAGCCCCTGGAAGACGAGGGAGAAGCATGGGGGCTGGCCCGCCGCCTTGGGGCTTCCGGGGATGGGAAGGATGTGTGTCAACACTGCGTCTGACCCTCCATCGGGCTCGTTTCCTCGATGGTGCCTGGTAGCCAAGGGCTGAAGGGGAGCTCAGCTTCCGTGGGGCATTAGGAGGTGGCCCCCAGGGGAGAGCCAATGCACAGCCGGGTTAGCCTAACCTTGGACTTTACCTGTGAACCTCGGGTGTCGATAGGTGCGTTTAAAAAAGTGGTTTTAATAAGATGTTGGTGATCGGGTTTTACGTTCATTTCGGGCTTTTATTCTTTTCCAAGTATTTTCTCCTAACATCTCTCCATGGCCCTTTAAGACAGGCAAAGGTTGGGGACTTGCCCAAGGCCACACGGGTTGTGCTTAAAGGATCCCAGTCCGGAAATCTGTCTCCTGCCTCCTGGGCCTCTTCTTGGAGACGGAGGCTGCCGTCGCTGGTTTGACGGGGAGAGGAGGGGGGATGGGAGCTGCTCCCCTTCCCCACCCACCCCCACTCTTCTCAACTCCAGCTGGGCCTCAGGCCTCCTACCAGGGAAAGGCAGGACCGGCCTGGCGTGGCCGGGAGAACAGGGCCTTCACCTTGCCCCTGCAGGGAGATGAGAGGCGTCCGCGGGCCGCTGGACCCCCAGGGCCGTCCTGGGCTCACCAGCGCGGCCAGCTGTGTCCCGGTCTGCTCTGTCGCCGGGGTTGACCCCTCAGCAGCAGTTTGGGGCTGAACATTCTCGCAGTCGTCTCTTCCCAGGCACCGCTCTTCCTTTCCCTGCTGCTGCTGAAGTCCGTCCTTCCGCCCCTTCCCTCGGCGCTGGCTCGCCCCAGGGTGGGTGTCTCCGAAGGAGCTTCTCCTCTCTCAAAGAGCTGTCCAGAAGGGGAAAGGGCCACCCCATGCTCATCCAGGGCCTGCAGGTGGGGCCCCCAAGTTCCCATCTCGGGGCGGCTCCTAAGACCCCCTTGCAACTTGGCCGCGTGGCCTGTCCAACCAGGAGGACTATTTTGGTCAGACCCGCGGTCCAGGCCATGCAGCCTTCTTTCCCCTGAGGTCCCTGGAGGCCTTCGTGTGGGGAAGCAGGGCACCTGCCATCTCCTCAGCTGCCCTGAGCAGTCTGGAGAAGGATTCCGAGTCTGGAGTTTTTCCACCATAGCCTAGAGACACGACTCTCCTGAGCTCTGATTTCCTCCTTGCAGACAGAATAGTATTATCAGCCTCCCAGGGCTTGGGGGAGGGTTCTGTGCACCACACACTGCAGGGTACACAGTAGGTGCTCAATAAATGATTGTTGAAACAAAGTGCTGCAGAGGAATTGGGCGTTTGGGTGCAGGTTGGCCTGAGAGTCCAGCTAGCCTTTGAATCCCGTGACCTTCCATCCTCCTCCTTTGACTTTGGCTGGGAACTCCCTGGTTCCCCCTCTTCCCTGGCCCCTTCCCCTGGGGCTCTTCTCCTCCTCCTGTATGTCTCCCCCCATGTTCAGCTCTTGGCTGCCTCCTTACTAGTCTGTATTCTTTTTTTTTTTTTTAAAGATTACTTATTTATTATTTATTTCTCTCCCCTTCCCCCCACCCCCAAGTTGTCTGCTCTCTGTGTCCATTCGCTGTGTGTTTTTCTGTGTCTACTTGGACTCTTGTCAGTGGCACCGGGAATCTGTGTCTCTTTGTTGTGTCATCTTGCTGCATCAGCTCTCCATGTGTGCACCTGGGCAGGCTGCCCTTTTTTTTTTTTCACGCTGGGCGGCTCTCCTTACGGGGCGCATTCCTTGCACGTGGGGCTCCCCTACGCGGGGGACACCCCTGCGTGGCAGGGCACTCCTTGCGCGCATCAGCACTGCACATGGGCAGCTCCACACGGGTCAAGGAGGCCCGGGGCTTGAACCCTGGACCTCCCACGTGGTAGGCGGATGCCCTATCCGTTGAGACTAGGGGAAGTCTGCTTCCCCTAGTCTGTATTCTGTGCCACCTTACCCACTCCCCATGGCATCACGGGAGAGATGGGGTCCATCAGAGCTGATCCACAGCTGGCAGAGCCCTCCCTCAGTTCCCACCTCGGAAAGAGCAGAAAGCACAGAGTCTCCCAACCCACCTTCCCACTTGGTGCCAGAATGCCCCATCCTTAGTGTCAATGTGTAAAGACTTTTTGAAAACACTGAGCTAAATAAACATGTCATGATCACCGGCCTCCACTGGTCGAGGGTGTGGTGCACGAGCTTCACCCGTTGCCCAGGGTGGCCCTTGCCTCCACCGTTGGATTTCCAGGCCCCGTTTCTTTCTCCCACCCACAGATGTCTGCCTGCCTCTTATTTAAAACTCGGGATCCTCTTTACGCTCAAGTGCTCCAAGGGAAATGTAAGTCAAGGCTTTAGTCATTGACCCCCAAGTATGACCGAACTGGGCACAACCAGTGGGAAGAGAATTTTGCCAGGAAGGAGACACCAGGTGCCAGGGGGGCTCAGGACAGGGACCCTGTAGTGGGGGGCGAGGACACGGGATAGGGAGGATGAAATGATGACAGCTGTGCCTGGCAGAGTCGAGGAGGGTCCTGGGCCATCAGGGAGAAGATGGGCTTCAGCTCTCAGCTGGGCCCCTGGCGTGCTCAGCGCCCCATCACCTCTCCTTGTGTCCAACCCAACCACGTGGGTGACTGCGCTTTGCTACTCATACCAGATACTCATGGCGGGCGGGGTGGCACTGCTGCTGCGCCTCTGCCGACGTGCAGAGGCAGGGAGGCATGCGGGATTTCCTGCAGTTACTGACTCTGAGCCAAGCAAGGGGTGGTCCAAGGCCAGCCACGCCCACACTCCCCTCCCACCACCCTCCTCTGGACTACTGTTCACGGAAGGGCTCGGCCCTTGGAGGTCTTTGGCCAGGAGCTGGAGTCCCGAGGGTGAGGAGGGAGCCTGGGACCTCAATCCTGGGTCTCAGCTTCTTTTCCCTGCAGCCCTTTCTTCGGGGGTTCAGCCTGAGAGTGCCCATCGACCAGGGCGGGTACAGCTGGCAGGTAGAGAATCCACCCATGGCCAGCTCCCTCCAACCTCAAGGAAGGAGATAACATCACATCTTCAGGGGCCCACACTCTCCCCATACCCTGCTTTCCAAAATGACCTGAAATGGAGTGGGTTCTAAATGTCCACTCTAACCACCACGCGTGGAGGCGGGGGCGGCTGTCACTGCTCGAAATCATCCCCCTCTGAAAAGGACAGGTGTGTACAGCTCCCAAGCCTCTTCTGCCTGGTTGGCCATCCTCACCACACTCCTGGGAGCCACCAGGCTGAGTAGGTTTGCAGATAAGGAAAGGCTCAGAGAGGTTAAGTTGCTCCCCAGTCACCCAGCAGTAAGAGTGCTCTCCATCTCCTCTTGGGGACCCGAGCTCTCATAGCTGCTCTCGAGACAGTAAACAGTGCCCTGGGCTCTTCCAGAACATCTGAGGTGCCCTCCTGTAGCCCCATCCCTACAGCCAGCAGGCCTTGCATTCCACGTGTTACCTGGGGGCAGGGGGCTTGGGGCTGCCCCTGGGGTCCTACATGCCACTCTGCCTGGGTCAACTTGTGCGTGCCTTGACATCACCCTGGCTGGCCTGGCATCCTCTGCCTGACCCTGCTTCCAGCCGACCTGACCAGAAAGGAGGGGAGGAGATATGGGAGGAGGTAGATGGGGGTGATTTGGGAATCATTAGCTCTAGATTCCAGCTCTGAATCTGCCATTACTTTTCTGTGTGATCTTGGACAAGTCTCACAACCTCTCTGAACCTCATTTTCCTCATGTATGAAAGGAAAGGGCCTGGCTGGGTGATTTCTAAGATTCCTTCCAGCTCTGAAGTCCAGACTCCTACAACGTCCCCCTGCATTTCCATTGCCCACGGTAGGACCCGATGCCAGTTAACGTTGAGAGGCCTAAAGCAGGGATTCTTAACCTTTTTTATTCCACGGGCCCCTTTGCCAGTCAGGTGAAAACCACAGACCCCTTACTAAGTCCACACCATACTCTGTATTATTTAATAAATGTATCACACCTGCACCAACACGGCCCACGAAAAGAAGTTTTTATGCATTTTCAGTTAAAGCTCATGGACTCTCTAAAATCTTAACCCCTGGTTGAGAAGCCCTGGCTTAAAGGGAGCCACCTGGAGACCTTGGACGCCTCCAGGCCGTGTAAGAACTTGGTGGCCCTCCAGGGCTGGCCTGGCTCTGCCCTGCAGGGGCCTGGACAGGGGCCTCCTCTGCAGCCGGTTTCCACAGTGAACCGGCGGGGCTAACCTTGACTCCACCCTTGGGCCTGAGACCTGAGGGTTGTGAAAGCCCCCGTGAAACAAGGAGAGAGGAACTAGACCCAATGCCTACTTTTCTCTTTGTTCTCAAGCACACATACTCTTCAGTTTTGCTTTATTGACTTAAAAGCATTTCCTATTCAGCATCACTTTTAAACCGCGCAGCTACACTTACCAGCAAAGAAAAAGGCGCACCAAGACAAACGGGCCGCCTCCTTCCCAACCCGGCTTCTCTTTTGTTAATGAAACTCCGTCCCCTTCTCTATCTCAGCCTCTTGCTAACCCTAAGTCTCTGTACCTAGTTGAGTTAGATGATTTTGCTGTAATAGTGTCTTCACCCCACACACCCCCTTTCTCCTCCCCCCCCCCCTTTTTTTTTTGGTTAATGATACGTGTGAACTGTTTGTTCCCAGCTAAAAACAAGCGCCGATGGGTTTCCTACCTTTCTGTGCAGGAGAGGTTCTGAGCAGCTCGCTGGCTGGCGGTGGGGGAGGCTGCGGGTGGGAGCGGGGGCAGAGAGGAAGAAGGAAAATGGCAAGAGCAGGGCAGAACTTCACGTGCCATCTGCTGGCCTTTCCTTCTCCCTGCGTGCAAACCCTGCCATCGTCTTTCTGATCGGCGCGTGGGCACGGGGGCTTGGGGAGATCCCGCCGTGAGCCAGTACCTCCGTGCGGTAGGAGAAGAGGATCGCTGCTGGGATGGCCTTAATGGGAGAGCAGGGTCTGTTCCTTGTTATCTGCTCCTGGCGGAGAGCACAGTGCCAGGCATGGGTAAGGACTTACCGTGGCCTGGCTGGAAGATGCCATCAAACACGCGTGTAGCCGTCTGTGTACTTGTTTGTGCTCACACACATAACGCGTACACACCCTTCTGTGTCCTTTCAAGCCAGCACTTGGGACCTTAGCTGGGGGTGAAGGACAGGGGCAGTCTGCAGGATGATAGCATAACGGTAGCTAACTTTTATGTGCTGTCACCTATGAGCCAGGAGTTCCAAGTGCTTAAGAGAGATGTCCACAATTTCCCCCATTTTATATATGAGGAAAATGAGGACTGGAGACATTGAGTGACGTGCTCAAAGTCACACAGCTTTCAAGGGCTGGATCTAGGACATGAACCCAAACAGTCTGGCCCCCGAGTTCATGTGCTTAACCCATGTGTTAGACATGAAAGGGTCCGGAGGCAGAAGGTCTCTTTTCCCTCTTTGCTGTGTAGCTTCTGTCTGGTCACTAACCGCTCTGAGCTTCCATTTCTTTTAAAGAATTATTAGGAGACTCAAATAAGGAAATGCCTGCAAATATACTTTGCAAACTTTGAAGGGATGTTGATAGCCTCCTGATGACTGAGCTCAAGTTTTTATTTCTTTGTTCTTTACACACAGTGCGTTCCTTTTGCCGCGAGATGCGCCCACATCGCTTGGGAAGGGAGGGGGCACAGGGGACCCTGGCTAGGGGGGCGGGGAAGCTGCCTTGCTGCCAGTCCCTCCCCAGGTGCCCTGTTAGAGCTTCTACAGGCAAAGTGGGAGTTTCTGGGACATCAGGCCAGGCCATGGTCCAGAGGCAGGAGGAAAGTGTCGGTCATCCCGCCGAGGCTGTGGGAGGCCGGCAGGGCTGGCGGCGGAGGACGCGGAGGCTCTGCCATCCTCGCGGCACAGCCTCTGCCCTGGGTCATTTCCCAGCCGCCCAGGCGAGTCCGAGCAGCAAACCCGAAAGTCTCCCAGCCCCAGACCTCCACCTCCCTCCCCTGGCGGGGAGCGCTCTCTCCCCACCCCTGCAGCTCCAGCACGGCCTTGTGGAGTGGATGGGGGTCGCTGGGCCTCGGGGCCTGGTAGGCCAAGGGGGCCCACTGGAGGGCCAGGGGACCCGTGCCGGCCACCAGCTTTGGGCTGCTGTAACAAAGGACCGCAGACTGGGCATCTTAGAACCACAGAAACCTGTTTTCTCGCAGTTCTGGGGCTAGAATCTGAAATTGAGCAGGGCTGCGCTCTCTCTGAAGCTCCAGCGGTGAGTGGGTTCCAGGCCTTTCTCTCAGCGCCTGGTGTCCCCGGCCGTCCCTGATGTTCCTCGTCCTGTAGACATGGGGTGCTGGTCACACGGCCTCTTCTCTTAGGGAGCCCAGTCATGTTGGATTTAGGGCCCACCTACTCCAGCGTGACCTCATCTTTAGTAATTATACCTGCAAAGACCGTATTTCCAAATAACTTCATATTCTAAGGTTCTAGGAAGGACGTGAATTTGGGGGGGAGGCACCATTCAACCCTGGGCTCTGGGTCTTGCCGGCAATGTGACCTGGGGCAAGCCACTTGGGTTTTTGGAGCCTGGGACCCCATTTACAGAAGGGAAAAAATAATCCTTGCCCCCTTTTAGCTCAGGAGGATAGACAAAGAAACCCGGGTCGTGGAGCCAGGCTACCCCCAAGAGCACCTGGCGAGAACCAGAGAGGAGAAGGAATTACCTTCACCCAGAGGATGAGCACCTGAGGGGGGCCCGGTAGGTTCCGCCAGGTGCTGAGCACACAGCTCTGACCTGGGAGAAGGGGAGCAGGAGCACGTGAATCTGAGCAGGCCACCTGGGCGGGGGGCTTGGGTGAGGTCGGCAGAGGGGCGGCTGCTCACCAGGGGCTGGGCAAAGCACCCACAGACCACCAGATTTCAAATACTCATTGGCAGGGTCTCCTTGCAGTGCGACCCCATCTGCAAGGGCTTTTCAAAGGCCCCTAGTCTGGGGAGTGTTCCCCGCTCCGCAGCGCTGCCACCCACTTCCTGCTGCCTCTTGGGGTCCGACCGGCCACCTTGCTGTCTGCTGATGACAGTTGCTGGTGTACAAATCCCAGGGTCCTCCCAAGCCCTGGCTGGGCCCCTGCCGCGAGGCGGGTCTGCGGTTAAGCCACAAGGCTGCTGGACCCCAGGGTCTATGGCACGTCCCCGAGTCTCACTTTTCTCATCTGTAAAGTGGGGGAACTATCCCCCACCTCCTAGTGCTGTGAGGATCAAATGAGGCAGTACGTGTAAATTAATAATACGGCGCCTGGTTCCCAGAAGTGCTCAGTAAAGATTTGCTAAAAAGTCTTCTCAGAAGCACATACATCAGCGCTCACATCACAGCTTCGTTGACGGCGCATGCGGACTCATTGGGTGTCATTGGCAAAGAGCTCCACCTCCATTCCACTGGGTTTCCTTCTCTGCTCCTGTGTGACAGCAGGCAATCATGCACCTTTTCTGCTCTCACTTTCCAATGTGAAAACTCTCATGACGTCCTTGCTCCAACCCCTCTGCAGGTCCCAGTTCATCGTCATGCGAGCCTGTGGGCAAGGTCCCTCACGTCTCTCCAACCCGCTCACTACCACCTTCCCCGCCGCCCCCTCCAGGCTTAGCAGCCTTGCTGCTGTTGCTCACAAGCCAAGTTGCGCTGGCCTCTGGCCCCCGAGGGGCTGCTCCCCTTGCGCGAGTGCTCCCTCCCTCCCTGCCTTCAGGTCACTCTGCAGTGTCACCTCATGAGAAATGCCTTCTGTATTAGTCAGCCAAGGGGTGCTGGTGCAAAGTACCAGAGACTGGTTGGTTTGTATAAAGGGTATTTATTTGGGGTAGGAGCTTACAGATACCAGGCCATAAAGCATAAGTTACTTCCCTCACCAAAGTCCATTTCCATGTGTTGGAGCAAGATGGCTGCCGACGTCTGTGAGGGTTCAGGCTTCCTGGGTTCCTCTGGGCTCAGCTCCTCTGTTTTCTCCACAAGATCAGCTATAGACTATCAGGCAAATGACTCTATCTCCCTGAGGTTTCTGCCGTGTCTAAGGAGCCGTCTCTACTCCTCTGTGTTCTCCTGGCTCAGGTCCTCTCTTCCTGGGGCTTGCTTCTCTTTCCTCTGTGAGCTTACTTCCCGGGGCTCCAGCTTAAGGCTTCAGCATCAAACTCCATCATCAAAACTCCAACGTCAAAATCCCTTGCATCAAAAGCTCCAACTCTGTCCTTTGCCATGCCTTTCATCTGTGAGTCCTCACCCACCGAGGGGTGGGGACTCAACACCCTAATGATGTGGCCCAATCAAAGCCCTAATCATCTCAATCATGCTCAGGTACAGACCAGATTACAAACATAACCCAATAGCTATTTTGGAATTCATAACCAGGTGCGCAGGTTCTCTGCTCAGCCCCACCCCTTCTGCCGTGCTCACCACCTGACCGTGAGGCATTCACTTGTTCCTTGATGGGCCAGGGCCCACCCACCCCCAATGCCACCTCCCAATTTTCAACTCCAACAGCACTGAGTCTGTCCGTTTTATTCATTGCTGTATCCTCAGGGCCTAAACCAGATCCTGGCACAAAGTAGATGCTCCGTAAACATTTGTCGGTGCATCTAAGTCAAACCTTTGATCCCTTATCTATCAAGGCTTCTTCCATGCCCCCAGCCTGGGCTTCCCCTACGCCAGGTAACCCGCAGGGAGAAAGGAGAAGGTGACCTATTTTTCACACACTCCTTGCTTCACCTGCCAGCTGGAGAGGAGGGATGAGAGCGAAACAGGGCAAAAGGTCATGTTACTGCGCGCCGGTGCCGTGCTCTTGATTGGCAGCCGCCCCCTCTCGGAAGGATTTCATGAGCTCTTTGGGGCAGCTCTCGGGGACCTTTAACCTGGGAGCTCTCCCGCTGCAGGCAGTGGCATTTTAGGATAGACAGGTAACTGAGAGGCTCCGGGGCCTGCTCGAGGTCCCCAGCATTAGAGCTGGAGTCACAACCCAAGCAGCCTTGCCCCAGAGCCCTGCTCTCCCCCGCTCTGCCGTCCTGCCCTCTGGCAGAGCTGTCCTAAGGACCTGCCGCAAGGAACGCCTGCGTGACCGGAGAGCGAGCCTGGGTTGCGTGTCCTACAGCAAGCAGGTGGTGGTGGGGAGTCGGGAGACAGCACCCGAAAAGGTCACTGGGGGACGGTGCTGGAGAAACCCCAAGGAACTCCCAGAATCATTCTGGGTGAGACAGGGCTGCACCCAAGAGTGAGAATTGCAGCCCGCCCTCGTCCTCCTGAATGCACACCCGGCAGGGCATTAGCGCCGGCCCACGGGCCCCTGCTGGCCCCGTGACCACCATCCCGGACCCCCTGGGCAGCCTGTGGCTCTGGGCGCTGTCCCCGTGCAGAGCAGGGTAGGGCTCTGCCAACTGGCCCCGTAAAACGAAGCTCCCACCCACGCCGCTTGTCACTCACCCAGCTTGTTGGAAGAAGCCGGCAGGTCGCCGCGGGGCCTTCTAGGGAGCCCTAGGTCCCTGGTGTTGGAGGCGGATTGAGTGGAAGTGCAGCAGCTCCTGAGGGGCCAGGGGAGAAGGGCTGGTCTCGGAACACCCGCCCTGGGCCCTTTGGAGGCAGGGGGTCCTGGGCAGCGGGAGGCAGGAGTTTAAGAGACCAGGGAGACAAGTGGGCTCCCAGACCTCACCCCGACTGCTCACGTCGGGAGGGGCTCGCCTTCGATGTGCAGAGTTAAGATGCTGGTGGCAGAAGAATTTTCCAGCCCTGGTTCAGGCTCTTTCCTGACCCCTTTGGTCCAGATAAAGGAGAGTTCTGGAACTTGTCAGAACCGTGTCCAGTGCCTCTCAGTGTCCGCCTCCTCCCTGCCTTTTCTATAAAAACTACACTATTGGAACTGCTGGCGCCCTCCTCCCTTCCAATTGCTTTTTTTTTTTGATAATCAAAACTAGGAATGATTTTTTTCCCTGCCAATTTGTGATAATATTGCCAGTCCTCTAATGGGCTTTCTGCTCTGTTTTATCATTTCCATCATAATGAACTATTTATGAGGGAATCTGGTGGCTTTTGGGGCCTGTTAGCAGAATGCCAGGCTCCTCTTCACGCCAACCCCCCACTCATAAACCCGTCCCCATTTTTTTGGTACAGAAAGCGAATGGTGGTCAGAGGAGTGGAACGTCTGATGCAGTTTGCATCTTATCAGGAGGAAATATCGATAAGCCCGAGGCTGGAGAGGCCCGCTGAGGGTCTGGGGGTTCCTTTCGGGGTTGCTGGTGAGTGAAGGCTGAGGGCAGGAGTCGACAGCTGCCTTTTAAACCACGCCAGAAGCAATGCCCAAGGCGTCCAGCTTTAGCCCTGCCGGGGGAGCAAGGGGGCACTCGCCTCAGAGCTGGCCTGCCCCGAGCGAGCGCCTCGCGGGGCGCGTTCCCGCACCCCGGCCGCGGCCAGGGACCCAGCCGGCCAGGCCGGGTTTCACCCAGGAAGGAGTTGAGCCCCGATGTTTTGTGGTATGTTTTGAAAATATCCAAAGCTGTGGTATTTCCCATATGTGCGTATTTTGAGAGCAACACAGTGAGAGAGACTGTCCGCGTGTATATTGTCAAAGCTGATCCTTGCACAGGGACTGCTCTAAGTCTTCACCTGTATGACTTCATTTAATCCTCATCACCACCTATGAAGGATTTGCTATTATTATCTCCATAGTACACATGGGAAACCGAGGCACAGAGTGGGCAGTAACTGGCCCAAAGTCACACAGTAGGCAGCAGCATAGCCAGGATGGAAGCCTGGCCGCTATTTCTGCATCTCTTCTCTTACCACTGTGCCATCTGCCTGACCCTCTACGAACCTTTACACCTACCATCCTATGTGGTCCTTAGTGTCCCTATAGAGCAGGCAGCCAGGGCAGATTTGATCCATTTTACAAATGCACAATGTGGCCTCAGAGAGGTTGTCCAATTTGCCCAAAGCCACACAGCAGGTAGGAGCAAAAAGACACAGAACACACAGGAGGGGAAGATTTAAAGTGCTGATTATTTGAGGGTTTTAGGAGGATACTCTTTCTCGTAGACCACTTGTTCAGCCCGCCTCCTCCCATAAACGTAATTGCCTATCTTCAGTCCATACAGAGGGAGGGGGCTGTGGAGGATGGGGGATCCTGGACCCGCAGATCCTGGCATGTGGGGGGACTACCTTGCTGAATATCCATTAAGACCCCCCTCTCCCGAGAGGGCGTGGCTCCCAGAAGGCATGGCACAAAACATCATGGCCTGGTGTTCAAGCGCCTGCGGGGTCCCCCCCTCCCCGAGACGACCGTGGCAGTCCCACCTGGCCCGTCAGAAACGCCCCTGCCCAGGACCCCCCTCACATACAGGGGTGCGAGGCAGGAGTGGATGGGACACGCCGGCATCCACACCGTGACGGCCCAGCACAGGGGACCTAGATGAGCCCTGGCGAAATAAATGGCCTTCGGTGTGATGCTTCTCTTGCTTCCTCCTTCTAATTTGGGGCTTGCAAGGAGGGGAGATGGAGGAAAATCCCCCGGGTGGGGGAGATGCAAGGAAAGTTGGGAGCTGGAGGGAAGCGAGGGGAATAAACGCGTGCTTCTAATGGAATCCGTGTCACGGCAGCGTCTTCCCCAGCCCAGAGCTAACATGTGCACAGAAATAAGGAGATAAATAAATGGAGACGCTGCGTTCCAGGGCAGCCTCCGAGGCTGGGGGAATGAATCAATGTTCTCCCCGGGCAGCTGTCCGGAATGAAGTGTAATGGTTAATAAAGGCTGATTGTGCACACACAGCTGGGGCCAGCCGAGGCGCCGGAGCGCTTCCTTCCCCTGGACCCGTCTCCCCCCACGTGGCCATCACAGGCCCATTAAGTGAGCCTCCTCGGCGCGTCTCCAATTGGGGGGGTGGGGGGGCCGGGGGTCTTGGGCGTTACCAGCGACGGAACAGAGCATCTCAAGGAATCCTTGATGGCTCTGATTTGCTTCCCCCGGCAGGTGCAGGGGGTCGGTAAGGGGAGGGGGAGGCAGGGGACAGACTCCGGAGGGAGCAGAGCCTCAGACCATCAGCGCTCTCTCAAGCGTCACGGGGAGGGGGCGAGGTTCCGCCCGTGGGGAGCTGTTTAGTAGTTCAAGTCCAAGCTCACAGTGGCTCAGGGAGGGCTTTAACCTCAGCAGACACAGGGCACAGAGCTTACAGGAGCCCTGGGTAATTTACAAGCCGTTGGTATTTGGCTTCAGAAGACGTCGATTTCCCTCCCTGAAGATCTGCCTACCTAATTCTCCTGGCCTCAGGCAAGTCATAAAAAACGTGTTTGCCTTTCTGGGTCACATTTAGATGGCAGCAAGGGGCGAGCGGCTCAGACACATGCAAGGTGGCTGGAGGTACTTTGGGTTTACAGCTTGTCCATGGAGACCCATAAAAACAGGCAGGTGGAAGGCGATTGGCCTGAGGAGGTGGGCAGGGAGCGCTAAACTCCACCTAGCCAGGCTCCATCAGACTGGCGGTCTAGGAAGACTTCCTGGAGGAGTTGCCACTTTAGGAGTAAGTACAGAAACAGCCCACCCAAACGTCTTCCCCCCTCCACTCTCTCCAGAATAAGTAAACCAAACGGCTTCTTACTGGGCATAAAAGGCTCCTCGTCCTGCATGGGTGACGGTTGTCTTACCCTCAGGTCTTGGAATCGGTTCAGCGAGTATGCCAGGCCCATAGTGGGTTCAGTGTCACGCAACTTAAGGGTGACGGGAGAAGAATCAGACAGAACCCCAAATGATGACGATGCGTGGGGTGTAAGGAAACCTTGGACAAACAGAGCAGTGCACGGATGTCCGCACGAGCTGCCCCGGCCCGGGCTCAGCCTGCGCGGCGGGGGCCTGTCCGGAAGCTGACCCGCCACTGCTTCTCTAGGGGCAGTTCGGGCCCATGTGCTCATGTTGACATTTCTGAGCGATGCAAAGCCTCATCCTTGGAGGGGTTCCCCTATGGGCTTTGCCAGAAGGGCATTGATATTTAGGGCCGGTGTCCCTTTGAATCTCTGCCGTGGGGAAAGGCTGGGTGTTTTGTGGTTAGGGGGAAATGACCACTTGGAAATCTGATGGGTACCCCTAAGGGAAAAGCTGCTGAAAGCACCCCCGATGTCCCTATCACGCCCCCCAATTAAACAGCGGAGCTGGCCCTCCCCGAGAGGGCCCTGGACTGGGGTCAGGAGTCAGTAATTTGACGCTAACCTGTGGGTTCCCTCGCACTGGCCCCTCACCTCCCCCACCTTGGCGTCCTCACCTCCAAAACGAGGGCGTCCGACTGGGCGCCCCTCAGTGTCTCCTGCGTCTAAAGGCCTGTGGCGCTGCACAGCAGAGTCTCGCTGCATCTGACTTTGTCATACTGTGGCCACGGGGCTTCTGTTTTATTTCCTTCCATGTTCCAGGATCTCAGCCTCACTTTTGACTGACTGTAGGTGTAATAGAATTCGTACTTTCTCAAAATTTAATTACTAGCAGTAAACGATCATTCAATCCATTGATTAACTACCTATCGATCCCCCCTGACAAGGCTCCGAGACAGTTCGGCTGCATTTGGAACACAATCCTTTGGTAATTGGCTTATCCTGCCAGGGTCACAGCCTCTGCTAAAAGGCATTTGGGTCTTGGTAAATGGCTTTTTATCTGAGTATTTATTTCTCGGATCCCCGGACTGCTGTTGGGAAACATTTTATGTGTGCACTGAATTTAGCAAGTAAGCCCTGAGAGGTAAACCCGGACTCTACCTGAAACCCAGGGCCAACAGGCAGGCTGGGTCTTTCACCGAGGGTCCTGGGCCCTTCAGCCGAGGGTCCCAGGATGGGTCAGTGCACCCCAGGATGCTCTGCCATAAGAGGAGGGCTTGGGGATCCAAGATCTCTGAGGGCTCAGATTCCTCAACTGTGATTCTAACTCTCCACTTCACAGTCTAGTTTAAGGAGATGGAAAATTTGCATATCAAACGCTGCGGCAGACACAGGTTGCCCGGCTGCGGCCCTCTCCAGGGACGCTGTGGACCCTTCGGGCGCTTTGAAGCGTGAGCATTAAGTGCTTTCCTCCTGCCAGGGGCGGGCCCGTGGGAACTGGCCCCGTGATGCCCACATGTGCTCCGCTTTCAAGGTGCAGCCGGCTCTCTGAATCCACGTGGGGCTGCGTGTGAAGAAATGAGCCCCAATCCGACTCCCTCGGCCACCGGGCCCACCGGCCTCTTTCCCTTCTGTCAAGGTAGTGCGTGCCCTGGAAGGCACATTCATTTCGCTGTCAACATCAGCAAAATGACAGTAGGGGATTGGTCTGCTCCCTCCTTCCCTACGCCACTGCCGAACCCTTAAGGGATTCTAAAGCCAGGAAGAAGGGACTGCTGGAGTGTCTGTTGGTTTGGATAGCTGTTCAGGGCATACAGCTCAACCGGGGCACAATAGAAGTAGGAACAAAACATCTTCCAAGCGCAGAGGCCTGGGGAGGGGGCCAAAGCTACCAGGAGGAGTTGCCTCCTCTCTCCAGACAACTTGCCACTTGCCTCCTGCCCACCCCCCCATCTGCCCATAGTAAGTATTCAGTCAATGTGGAGTGAAAAAATGGCTGAATGAGTGGGTTTGATCTTGGAAGGTAAACTGAGGCACAGGCGTATGAAAGCATAGAGCGTCCTTAAAATGATGGGGAGGTGATGAGAGTCAGACTGCTGCCTTAATTTCTTTCCTCCTTTCTGAAAGGCAGATCACATCCCTGAAGACCCGGGGGACAGAAAGGTCCTTCCTTTAAAGAGGATCCGGCATCTCAGGCTTGGCTAGGCCATCAGCCCAAGCTCGGCGTGCGCATATACTGCACTGCGCCCCAGAGGCCCTCGGGGTCTGGCCCTCGCCTCTCTCTGACCCTCCCGTCTCAAGCCATGGTCCCCCCTGCTCACTGAGCTGGAGCCACACTGATCTCTTGGTTTCTCAGACAAACCAGGCTCTTTCTCCCGCTTCGTGCCTTCGCACATGCTGTTCCGGCCCCCTGGAATGGGGCACCGTGCTTCCCATGGTTGGCTCCACCTCAGCCTCCAGGTTCCCAGGTAAAGATCATCTGTCTCAGAGAGGCCTTTCCCGGCTTCCTATGGAATGCCGACTTCCCTGTCCACTATCGACTTGCCTGTCCACTCTTGCCCGTCTCACTCCTTTCTTAGTTCCCACCCTGACCCTCCCACCTTCCTTGGTGGTATTTATTTTTATCTGCTCTCCCTGGCTAGGCTAAAGCCCCATGTGTCTTATTCAGAACAGTTCTTGGCACTAACAAATGTCCATTAAATGGTTGTTGAATGACTGAGTGATCTAACACAGAAGGTTGGGCCTGGGAGGAGCCACAGCAGCCCAACTTCTCCCCACTCGCCGGGTCCTTAAAGCAAGACACCGCGGCCAGAGGCAGAGCTTGCCCATCCCCAGCCCGAGGGCCGTCCCCTGTGCCCCGCTGCCCGCCCTGGTGCCCGCCTGTGCCAGGGCCGCCAGGCCGTTGAATGTGCCCTTCAGTGCAGGACTTGTCTTGGAGGGCTGCACTCCCCGGCGGGAAGCCTTGTGGCTTTCTCCTTTTATGGGGAGAGTCTGCTGCTGGATTGACTGTAATTGTCGGATTTGCATTTGGTACACCTGCAGCAAGAGGCCCCCGGGGCAGGCAGGCCTTTAGAAATCAATAGGAATAAACAAACAAATATATTCATAGGAGGGGGCCTGGAGAGGAGGGGCAGCTGGAGAGAAGGAAGACGACAAATCAAAGCGCCAGGCTCCCCAGTCGGCAGCAGCAGGCCCGCTTCCCCTCCCCCGCCGCCGCCCCCTCCCCCAGACAAGCTCCGTGCCAAAGTCCCCGCCTTCTATCGCTACAGTGAAACCGAGACTCTAATTTCGGAGCTAGCCTGAATGGGTTCATTTCTCTTTATTAACTCCGGCGGTGGGGTTTTAGGCAGGCTGGCTATTGTTCGAGCTGCGCGCCTCTCCTCTCCACTCCCCGTGCTTTGAAGCTGCAGGAGCAGCCTGGAAAGGGATGGCACTGAGCAGCAGTGGCTGGTGTGAGACGTGTCACCCGGCAGTCAAACGGAGGCCAGACTCGGAGTGTGGGAGAGCAGGGCCGAGCGGAGGGCGACCTCTCCCTCCCTGGAACCCAGAGCTCCTTCAGCCATGGGCTGAAGGGGTGGGCACCGCTGGCCTGCTGGGGCTTACCTCCCATTGTCCCCCCGTTAGCCTCCAGGGCGCACTCTGGGCTACAGCATAACGGGTCAAAAAACAACCAACGGTGCCCCGCGCTTTAGAGTGACAAGGTTCCTTTACGCAGCCTTATGTGTAACCGGTTTTTGCTAAGAGCTTGCACCAGCCGCCTGAGACCCCCAGCTGCGGGTGGAGGGGCTGCTGGGGAATGAACTGAGCCCATGGGAGCTGTGGACCGCAAAGCACCCTGGGGAGAGACCTGAGTCACGATGTCACGACTGAGCGCAGACGGCACGGGGCGCTAACCCACCGTCCTGGGCCTCAGTTTCCTTTCTGGATTGTAAGCTCCCAGGAAGACAGGGTTTGTGTCTGTCTTGCTCATCACTCAGTTCCTGCCGCTGTGCCTGGCACGAAGTTGACATTTTAAAGGAATGAATAAATATCAAAAAAAAAAAAAAGAGAGAGAAAGAAAGAAAGAAAATGGGGATAATAAAGATCCATCTCCTAGGGTGGTGGTTGAAATAAATGAGATGATGCGCACAAAGCTTCAGCAAGCAGGAAATGCTGGTGGGCCTGTTATATGTTAACTCACTTGCTCCAGTGTCAGGCTCTGAGTCGTAGTAGGTTTTCCAGGGCTAGTTTCCCTATCCTTTCTATAGCAAAGGAATTAGAAAACCAGTACGACTTCAATGTGTTCAGATACAGGGTCACTCCTGGGACAGGAAAGAAAGTGGAAAACAAGTGGGTGGGATGCAGCAGCTCCTCATGTAAGGTGCAAGTCTCCAACTACCTTTGGGTGCCCCCATCAATCCCACAGGTCTGTGTCAGGCAGGGAGGTGGCTTCAGAGGGCACCCAAGCCAGAAACCAGAGGAGGGGGCCAGGCTGAGAGCTGAGTGGGAACCTGAGAGAAAGAGAGAGTTGAGAATAAGCAGGGAGTGCCGTAGCTGCCTGGGACCACCCTCCTTGTCGGAGCCGCCTCTTCAGTGCCCATGAGGCCGCTGGGAAACCCAGCCCCTTGGAGGGCTGGGCAGACACTAACCTTGACTTGGCCAGAAGGGCAGCAGTTCCGTGCCTGCTTGGCTCTGGCCAGCCGTCTCCTCTGGGAAGCTGCTTGCTGCTCCTTGGACCCCCAGCTGCTGTCCAGACTGCTGGTCTATGTGAACCAACCCTGCAGAAGCAGACCCCACCCCTTGCTCACTGCCCACCTGACAGCCACCCTGGGAAGTCACGACAGTGAAGATCCGATGGTGGCTGTAGCAGTTCCATATGGTTAGCAATTCCAAAGATATTGGATTTTGTTTGTAATTTGGTCTGTACCTGGGTGTGATTGAGTTATGATTAGGGCTTTGATTGCGACACATCATTAGGGCGTTGAGTCCCTAATGGTGGGTGGGGACTCACAGATAAAAGGCATGGCAAAGGACAGAGTTGGGAGTTCTTAATGTTGGAGTTTTGATGTTGGAGTTTGATGCTGAAGCCTTAACCTGGAGCCCCTGGAAGTAAGCTCACAGAGGAAAGAGAAGCAAGACCCTGGAAGGGAGGAACCCAGGACGCCTTGAACCCTCGCAGACGTCGGCAGCCATCTTGCTCCAACACGTGGAAATCGACTTTGGTGAGGGAAGTTACTTATGCTTTATGGCCTGGTATCTGTAAGCTCCTACCCCAAATAAATACCCTTTATAAAAACCAACCAGTTTCTGGTATTTTGCTTCAGCACCCCTTTGGCTGACTAATACAGTGACAGTGACGACATTTATATCGCCAGGCACCATTACGGAGTGCTTACCATGAGCCAGCTCTGTGCTAGGCATGCCACACCTACCACACGCTGTTAATCCTTCCAGCCACCCGAGGAGAGCCGAGGCATTGCTGTCACCATCGTACAGAAGAGGGCCAAGGCAGCCACCCCTCCTGAAGCCACGCCTGAATCCGCCACATTCCGCTGGACAATGCACCGCAGGGCCCTGGCCTTCAGAGGGGCCTTTGCCCTGAGCTTCGGTCTCACCACCGTCTCACACTCCCCACCTCCTGGGGCTAAGTTGGTCTCGGCAGACCTGGTGGTTTTGACACAGACCCAGGTGTAGGGATGGGTTTGGGATAGACCCAGGTAGGTGGGCCCAGAGCAGGGACAGTACCTGGTAGCCAGGTGAGCTGCACCAGGCTTTTGGCATCAAGGGCGTCGGGCAGGTCTGGGATCCCAGGCCCACGGTCCAGAGCCAGGAAACAGAGACAGAAAGTCAAACGAGGGGCAGAGGACACAGGCCTGAATTAGGGGCAGCCTGTGGCACAACAGGGATCAAATTATTAACAGAGGCAAGGGCGCTCATTATGCACCTTCTAATATTCATTATGGAAAATGCCATCACTGTGCTGGTTCCTTACACATGTGACCTTGTTTGATCTCCCACCACCCATTCTACAGTTAAGAAAACTGAGGCTCACGAGGCTGGCTCACGGTTTCTCCTGGGGCACGGCGGCCAAGGGGAAGGCTGCCCAGATGCCCTGGCTGTGGGTACTGAAATAGTTTAAATCACCCTTTCCTGTGGCTTAGAAAGGCCAAATCTTCAGAGCAGGTTACAGAACCAATTTGGGGGCCTTGGGGGAAGGGAGGGGGCTGAGCCAGGAGTTACTAGTGTCGTTACAGGGACCCCAGCAGCCCTGGGCTCTGACGAGGAAGGAGAACCAGCCCAGGACCTTCCTCCGTCCTTGTATGGGGTAGCAGAGAGAGCGCTGGTCTGCATTTGGGACACAAGGGCTCTGGCCCTGGCGTTGCTGCTGTGCACATTTGCAAAAACCCACTAAACTTCCCAGAGCCATGGAGGGGGGCTAATTATACACCATCTCTGCTTCTGTCTGTCCCTGACTTCCCGCCAATGGATACACATCGGCAGTGTCTTAGATCACGTGGCCTCTCCTCACGCCTTAGGTGCCCTCAGCCCTGAACAGTGGATCAAGGCAATTGGGCCTGAGGGCTGTGGCGCCTCCCTGCCTGAGTTTGCATCCCAGATGCACCATGTGCTAGCTGTGTGACATGGGACAAGTTACCGGTCTCTCTGGGGCTGTTTCCTCCTCTGTAGAATGAGGACAGTAGAACTACCCACTTGGAGAGGTAGGTTTTCCATGACACAAATGAAACTTCAGCTTCGAAGCACCTCATTCGCACAGGCCCATTCTACATAGCCTTGTTTGTTTTTTAAAAAGACTTGCAAAATCATATAAGCACTCTCCGAAATCATGTAATCAGGCCCCAAAAACCTGGGCCCACTCCTGCCTTCCTAACAGTTAATGAGAGCATGTCAAGAAGGCTCTTAGACCAATGACTGGCTCAAAGAAGGCCCTCGAGAGATGTTAGTGGGGAGCAGAGGTAGCTCAAGTGATCAAGTGCCTGCTTCCCACGTATGAGGTCCTGGATTTGATCCCCAGTACCTCCTGAAAATACAAACAGACAAAAATACCAACTCTCATGGGGGGGAGGCAGATATAGCTCGGTGGTTGAGTGCCTGCTTGCCATGTACAAGGTCCTGGGTTCAATCCCCCAGTACCTCCTAAAAAGTAAAAATAAAAATAAATGAAATGTTACTTGTGTGGCTGTTGCCATCACTGTTGTTTTTCCATGGAGGAAGCCCCGTTTAACAGTGGAAGAAACCAAATCTTAGAAACGTTATTTGATTTGCCCGTAAGTGTTTGGGCAGTAGGAGACAACTCCACAATACGTTTTGCCATGTGACTTTTCTCTTTGGCGGGCTCACACAGCCTCGTGTGGCAGTGCCTACTTTGGGACACCAAAAAAGAAAGAGAGTTGGTCCTCAGCTTCCAGGGGCTTCTTCCCTGATTAGGGACACTGCACTGACATGAACGATGCATCGTTGACTGTCAAGAGCCGTACATGATGAGATGCTAGTGTGGAAGAGGAGATCCTCAAAAGGCGTTTTCAGCAAAGATCTCCCAGGGAAAATGGACTTTAGCTGAGATGGGCAGAATTTGAACTTGCATTGCACGTGAGAGGAGCAATAGGCAAACACAGCCATGGGTGCTGCGTCCAGGTGTCAGAGCCAACTGCAGCAGCTGTTGATAGACGTGGCTCTGAAGGTGCAGCCAGGAAGGGATGTGGCAGGTGCTGATTCGGGATGGAGGTGGGGGGAGGGTGCAGTGCTCTTCCATCATGCATCTGTGGGCTTCATCTCTCAAGGTGAGCTGGAAGCCTTGGAGAAGGTCAGGTCTCCCTGCACTAGGTAGTCTCATTGGTATGTAGGCCAGGCCATCAGAAACCTGATGGCCTGTTCCGCAAAAGCTGTGCGTCCTCAACACGCGTCAACCAAACATGTACCAAGCTGCCTTTATGGGACATCCATGGGTCAGGCATCGTGCTGGGAACTTTTGTTTGCTTGCTTGTGTGTGTGTTTTTTTTAAGCACTTTTATTGAGATATATTCACATACCATATGTTTTAATCAGCCAAAGGGGTGCTGATGCAAAGTACCAGAAATCTGTTGGCTTTTATAAAGGGCATTTATTTGGTGTAGAAGCTTACAGTTACAAGGGCTTAAAGAATCCAACTCAAGGTTCCTTCCTCACCAAACTCTGTTGCCACGTGTTGAAACAAGATGGCGGGCAATGCCTACAAGGGCTTAGCCTTCCTCTTTCCTCTTAAGGCTCTGTGGTCCCAGTTCCTTCCATTCTCAGCTGTAGGTTGGGGGCTGTTTCTTTCCAGGCTCAGCTGCTCTGGTCTCTTCACAAGGTCAGCTGTGAACTATCAGGCTCATTTATCTCCCAGGGGCTGCAGGATCCTCTGTGTATCTTCTCTGTGTATCCACTTCCATGTGAGAGTCTGTTTTATCAGCCCACCAAGGAGGCTGAGACTTAACCCTAAGTACCACTCTAACATGGTTGAATCAAAGCCCTAATCTTAACATAATTTAATCAAATATCTCAACTGAATCTAATACCATCAGAGGGTTATTATGCCCAGAAGAATAGACTAGTTTACAAGCATAATCTCTCCTTTTGGAATTCATAAATAATCTCAAACTGCCACACCATACAATCCATCCAAGGTGTACAAAAGATGGTTTTTAGAAGAATCACAGAGTTGTGCATTCATCACCACAATCAATTTTAGAATATTTTCATTTCCCCAAAAAGAAACACCCCCTAACAATTACCTCTCAATCCCTCGATCCTTCTGGGGACTTTTTATATATTACCTTAATATGCCAAAACAGTGATGCAAGGTTTATATTGTTATCCCCCCCCTTTTTTTTTTCCAGAAAGGAAAACTGAGCCTTGGAGAGATTATGTGACTTGGCCCGAGTGGGCATGTGCAGGGAGGTGTCAGAGAGGCCACTGGAGCATCATTCTGTCTAAATCCAAAGTCCATGTACCCTTTCTACCCCACCCCGATTAGTAAATGTGCTTATTTATACAAATTGTTAAAGAAATGAAAAATACTTGCTCACAAAACCAGCCAGCGCCTCCTGGAGCATCACTGTTGATCTGGCTGCTGGCCTGCCGCAGCCCGTCCTGGGCCGGGCCTCTTAAAGAGGCCCCTTTGCTGTTCTCCTCCACCCCTCCCTGTACGCTCCCGCCGCTCCCTCTCCCTGCATCCCGGGGAGACACCCCCTTTCTTCCCAGGCCTGGCCCTCTGTCCTACGGTCTCTCCCTGCTGCAGTGTTTTCCGGGGTGCACTGTTGTGTTTAAACGTTCAGCGTCGGCGCCGAGCGGTACAGCACCGCGGTGCAGCGCGCTGCACTTGTCACAGCTCGGTGGAAGCACTAGTGCTCTTTGGAAGGGCAGGGGAGGAATAAATGTTTCAGTCATGCTATAAATAATGTAGCAGGGAAAGATGTTGTGTAAGTGGTGCTCTGGGTTTTGCCAGGAGGTATGTTTTCCTTCCTTCTTTCTTTTTTTTTCCCTTTCCCTTCCTCCCCCAGCCCCCCTTTATTCAGTCCCTTACAGAATGCCTCGCACCAGGGATCAGAGGAAAACAGCTCTGCTCGGAGGGAAAGAGGAGAAGATTAAACTGTTGAAAGTCAACAATTCAATCCCTGGAGGGAAAGGGCAGAGGGGAGGGGGGCCTCTGGCCTGGCCGGGCAGTTGGCAGTGATCTGGGGACTGAAAGAGAGAGATGCTCCTGGAAGGCGCCGGGTTTCCTGCTCTCAGAGGGTGGGGAGGATACTGCCTGCGAAGGGAGGTTGGGATGCGATTCCAGCCCCTCCCAAGCGGAAGAGACCTTGGAGGGAGGCCGGCTGGGTTCTGCTTGTAGGGCTGGAGCGAAAAGCCGGGAGTCGCTAGTCCCAAATCGTAGGGCCCTGCGGGCCACGCTGGGTAGCCCAGGGCAGTGGAGCCAGGGAAGGGGCCAAAGCACAGTAATGGGTGGGAGCCAACACCTGGGCCCAGGTGGGAAGAGCACAGGTGGAGCCATGGCTGGGAAAGTCAGAAGCGTGATGGGAGACGGGCAAGGGTAAGGGGGGCCAGCTCTACAGTGGCGTGGAGTGGGTGGCTTGGGGAAGGCCTTATACTGAAAGATGCCTCAGCCTTCATCCTGCTGCTGTGGGCCTTGGTGTTTCCTGGGGTTCAGCCAGAACTGGATGGAGGCCACCCCATCTCCAGGGCACGTGGATGTGGTAGGTCAAAGGCAATGCAGCTCGGCTGGGCTTGCTCGTATCAGGGCAGCCGGCGAACCTATGGCTTGGCTAGCAGGCTTAGGTCTCTTTAAGTGTGGTCTGGTGATCCCAGGCAGAGCAATCACCTGGGGGGCTTGTCTAAAAAAATGCAGATTTCTTGTCCGCATTCTGGACTTACTGAATCCAAATTCTGGGGTAGGGCCCAAGAATCTGCATTTTAAATAAGCACCCTGAGAAGTTCTTATTTATATGAATTTGGTAGCCCCTTCTAGGAGCTACATTCAGTACATTGGGCTGGAAAGGGATTTGCTGGAGACTGTCTCTACCACCTACCTAAAAACCACGTGTAATTGAATATTTTTCACCCAACTGTTAGAAAACACTGTTGGAGTACCTGCTGGGTACACGGTGTTATGCTTTCTGATCTAGGTGGTTGCCTGGGGCCACGGACATAGGGCACGTTTGGGTGGAAGGGACCTCAGGGAGCCTCCGCCACCCAGTGAGACCTCCTCTCCCATAGCGTCCTTGACCAGGGCTCATCTGGATGGCGAGGCAGCCAGGGCCGCGGTCGGCCGGCTCACGGGTCCTGCCTCCGCCTCTGGGCACACAGGTCCAGTCTGCCCCCTCTTATACATGACAGTCTTCAGATTTTGAAACCAGCTGTTGTGTCCCCTTGAACTCTCTTTTCTAGATTAAAAACTACCAATTCCATGAAAGGAAGAGTTTTTCCAGACCTCTCACGTTGCCGGTGTGCCTTCTCTGGATACTTGGGTTCATGACTGTCCTCCTTGAAGAACAGCACCTTGATAAAGGGGTGGCTTGGCCAGCCAGAAGCGAGGCCCGATTTGGATCCAGACCCCCATTCACCTTGCACTTGCCTTTGGACAAGGGAGGCTGATTCCCCTTGGGTGGCCAATGTTGGTGGAAGAATTTCCATGAAGGTCCAGAACCGAGTTGTATCCAGGCCACTCCCAGCCTTCCTGGTGCTGAGGTCTTACTGACTCAGTTTGGGTACCAGGATTCAGCCTTGGAGGAGCTGTTTGCAGGGTGGCAGCCAGCAGGCAGGCGGCAACGCCACACCATGCTGGAAGGCGCTAACTCAGTGCCCGCACCCTGCCACTCTTCCTCGTGGGCCCGGTCTCCAGCACCTTCTGACATCGCAACTCTCTCCCTCCATCGAGGCAGCACTGAGAGAGCGACTCACTTAGCACGGGAAGAGAAGGGGAGGGAAGCACCCCTTCATGGAGACAGCTGCAGGGGCCCCTGTCCCCTGGATCGTGTTTTGTCAGTGACTTTGAGGAGGGTGCAGGGGAGGGTCCGAGGAGGAGGACCAGGTGGCAGGTGAGGAAGAGGATCTGAGTAGTGGCATTTGGGACTGATTGGAGGGGAGAGAGTCTGGGGCTGGGGAGACGTCATTATAATAATTGTATCCTTCCCCTGTAGTTACGACCTTGCAAATGTAACTTGATGTTGGTAATGAGCCGTAATTAGACAATCACCCAAAGTTGCAGAGAGTAGTGCAAAAGCACAACCCAGTCAGCAATGGTATCCTGTGTCGTCACTGTCCGCATGCACCTGTCAAATTCGCATTTTCCTCCTTCCTTGTCATAGAAGCCCTGGGGTAGGTCTGCCATGGCGACCGCCCCGGCCACCTGCCGTTACTTAGCGAGGGTCTTTGGTCCTCTGAGGAGCCTCTCTCTGGTCCCCAGCCCTTGGGTTTCCTCCTGCTGTTGGGGCTCTTCAGGTTGAACCCCAGAGTCGTCAACCCTGAGAAGGTGGAATGCAACGCTAGGGGTCTAGGTCCCAAAGAAGAGAGTCCTGGGGATAGACCATTGCAATAGCCCCTCTTCCCTGGAAAGGTGGCCTGGCTTTAATTGTCACTGTTTCTAAGAAGTATCAGGAGCCCAAAATGGCACAGTGAGGACGTGACCAATAACAGAACAGACTGCCTCTTTTGCACTACTTGTCTCCTAACAGGAGCGTGGTCCCTAACTCAGAGGAACATTCCATGGGGGGATTTTAGGCATCAGCAGCGTATACAGTGGGGTGGGAAGACATCTGGGGGAAGGGGTCTTTCTCAAAATCAAGTCCCATAGGTGGCCACTTCTTTCACCTCTGGACATAGCTCGCTCTGTGAGTTAAACTAGAGGCCACCCCCCCCCCCCTTGCGTGGGTGCTCCCCGTGAATGAGATCCCCTCATGGAAATTTGCATGGCAGCATATACGGGGCACCTGTTCACGCTAATGACGGCGAACGGTGCCCTGACCCCTCTCGACAGCTGGGCCCCAGCTCCCAAGGTGGAGCGAGTTTGAATGCTTACAACATTTACATTTTAATTAAAATGCTTTTTGGACTCTCCGGAGTTCCATGAATCTCTTAGTCCCTGCTACAGCCTCCCCTCTTATGGCAAAGTCATTTCAGAGGATGGGACCTATACGAGGATTCTGCTTTGGCAGTTTATCAAACGGAGGCCTCGTACAGAATTGGAGAGTGGGAAAGGAACGTAAGAGATTCCCGAGTCCAACCTATCAGTTTTCCGATGAGGAAACTGAGGCCCTGATGGGGAAAGCCATTTGCCCAAGGCTACCTGGGCTGAGGCAGAACCGGGCCTTCAATTCAGGGCTGACTCTTCATCACTTAGACCCTGACCTCGGCGCCTTCCCAGAGCAGAGGATCCACGGAAGGGCTTCCCGGAGCCTGGAATTCTGAGCTCGTTCTGTGGGACTGGAGCCCTCGGAGGGGGTCTGAGCTCTGAGCCACGAGAACTTGGTCATGTCGTTGAAACCTTTCCTACAGCCTGTGTCAGCGATGAGAAGAGAGGGAGAGAGGGAGGAGGAGGAAAGTGTGATATGAAAGAGAGAAATGGCTCTGAGTGCGGTTAGGACAAGGTCTTTGGGATGGGGACAGCACGCCAGGCACGTTGGGGAGCTCAGAAGGTGACACACACGGCCCAGAGCCGAGCCCGGCGGCCTCCCCATCTCCTCGGCTCGTTCCACAAGCTGGTCCGCTTTGGACCTCGGAGGGACCTGTGCTTCAACAAGAAAAATATCAGCTGAGGCTTTCGGAAGACAGTCTCATCTCAATAAAGAGGCCGGAAAGCGCCTTCTGGTCCTGCCTTGGCCAGCAATTAAGTGGTCTTGATCAAGGCACTCCACCGCTTTTGACCTCAGTCTCCTGCTGTTCAATGAGAATAATGTTCTTGGCTTCCTGCTGCTGGGGTCAAGTTTATATTAGATACAGGTGAAAATGCTCCATAAACTGGAAAGCACAATAAGGACTTCCAAATATTGGGTGTGAACATCACTGCCAGAGAGCCTCTTCTGGTACCTCTGGGTGCCAGGGAAACGTAAACTAGGCACGAGGGGAAACTCATCTTTCAAAAACCAGCCCCTGGTGACTGCAAAACTGCCTTGAGCTGATGTCACCCTGAATCCCAACCACAGAGTCCTTCTAGAACTCTGAAACATGGTATTGCCGACCCAGACTGGAGGGGTGAGGGGAGCCTGCCACCTGGCCAGGCTCCTCAGAGGTCAGGAAGGACTGGTGGAGCAACGAAGGAGGGCAGCTCTGTTGACAACCTCCAGTTGGAGGCCGCTGCGTCCAGCGCAAAGCCTCTCTGCCAGCCATGGCCAGGCCTAGAATGAAGGCAGGGACAGCGGGCTGGAACCCCAATCTCCCCAGGTGACCTGGGAGCTCCCAGTGAACCAGTTTTTGCAGTGCGGGTGTAGTGTATCTGGATGCTGAGGGAATGGTGCAGATTTGTTGTGTTGACACTTTAATGGGACTATTTCATGGCTAAGCTGCCCCGTTTACCTGAGGGGAGCCTCTGCCACTTGAAAATGTGTTTTGCCTAACCCTGAGCTCTTGCTTGCTGCCTTCTAGGGCTTGAATCTCTTGTCTGGGGGCTGAGTGCGAATGCTAACTCCTCGTTGGTCTAGGTCATAGTTGTTGCCTCGGGCCCTGGGATGGGGTCCAGTCTTTCAAGAGCCACAGAGATGTATACTGTGTATACCCTGGTGTATACTAGACTCCCTTCAAAAAGAAAACACCTAATCAGTGCCCGAGCTAGACCCCAGCCAATGTCGGACTTCTCCCCAAAGATACGGGTTTTAATTCTTGGTCTGCGGCAACTAGCAGCATGACTTTGGGCAAGTCACAACCTTCTGGGCTTCAGTTTCCCAATCTGGAAAATGAGGATGTTGAACTCCTTCAGCCTGAAGAAGTGGGTCGGGAAAGTCTTGAACTTGAAGGAGAGGTGGCACCACCAACCTGGGCATGGCCTTGCAACTTGCTGAAGCTCGTCAGACACTGTGCCTTGGAGGAGCATATGGCATAAGCTCCAAAGACTCCAGGGCTGCAGAAGGAGTGCCGGGGTGGCCCCCGGATATGCTTAGAGCCACGTCTAAAGGACACTTGTGTTCCGGGCTTGTTGTAAAGTCAGCCGTGTGACTCCAGGTCCCTGCTAAGGCTTTGTTGTCAATCAGCAGGCACTTGCATTGTGGGAAGGCCATTGTTCTCAGGTAGTCACAGTGCCTCCTTGCCAGGTGGCATCCTGTGACCAAGCCCCACTCAACTCTGTAAGGTGACGCCGGCAAGAAGCAGCGGCCTCTGCTCATTGTGCTGTTGCCATAGCACACGCTGGAGTCGATCACTTCTTGACATTCCAGGAGCAGAACACTCCTTTCAAGTAGGCAGCGAAGAGAAGAAGAGCATGGCAGGCTGTTTACTGGTTCCAGTTCCAGACTCTCAGGGTGACAAAGGGGCCTAAGAGGGTCACCCAAATCCAGCTCCCTCCCCAAGCCAAAATCTCCCTCTGTAACCCAGCAGCCAGTTACAGCGTATGTCCTACCAGCACGCAAAAAGGAGAAATGGGAATGTGGATGGTTACAAATGAAGTCAGAAAAGGCAGAGTCCCCATGTAGATGAAAAGATGGGGTGAGAAGATGATTTTGCCAGGGACCTAGGCTTAGAGGGCTACTGACATTGAGCATTAAATTCACTCTGAGTTTTTTTGGCAGCAAAGGCAAAAACGGAAATAGGATTATTACAAGGGTGCCTGATAAAAGAACTTGTGACAGGGGAGAGACTCTTCTCCCTGGCTCTTTATTTTAAAGGAAACGACATTCATTTACTGGCCAGGGAAGGTGACCCTGAAAGTCATGGCTCGATGTTTCTGTTTTCCTTTCTTTCACTCTGATACTCTTGTGTTCCGGGTTCTATAAGGCGGCTCAGGACTTCTTAGATTGGCTCATATTTCTGCATCCCGAGGAAAGGAGCCCATTGAGTTACGGTGTGGGCCTAAAGTCCAGGAAGCCCGGTAAGATGGCCTGTGGAAGCGCCAAGGGCTTTGATCTGGGCGGAGAGCACTCGACTTGGGATGTGATGGTGATTGGCAGGCCGGGGCGTCACCTCAAGCACTGGTTGCTGCTGAGCCTGAGTGGCAGGAGACCTCTGACGCCACGGGCTGGCACGCTCCCACCTGCGAGCTGACGGGCCTTGCCAGCCTCCAGGAACTGGCCTGAAGACCCCTTACGCGCTTCAACACTTCAGCTTGTCTTTATGTTTTTTTTCCTTTAGAAAAATAAGTACATTTCTGGTTCTCCATTTAGTTAGGGCAATGGCTGGACTTGGCAAAAAAAATAAAATAAAATAAAATACTGGCACCTCCTAGCTCCTGGTTCCTCAGGGGTGGCCTAGGGAGTTTCTGAGCCACAGGTACCAGGTATGTGTCCCTACTGCCCACCAGGCACGGTCCTGCGAATGGTCTGGGCATCAGTCCTATGGTGCAGACACTGTATTCTTCAGAAGCTGTGTTGTCTGGACTCTGGACTCACACTGCCTAGGGTTCAAATCCCAGCACCCCACACTAACTTGGTTTTATGACCTGGGCAAGTTTCTTAACCCTTCTGCATCTCACTTTGCTCATCTGTAAAGGTAGTAAATGAATTTGAGTATTTCAAAATATTAAATTTTATATAGAGATGATAGTTTAGATAGATCGATAGAGATGATAGGTAATAGATGATGGATGGAAGGAGGGATGGATAGATACATAAATGATAGGTACTTACAACGATCACTCTTGGCACATAGTAAATATTACACAAGCTTTACTATCTTCATCTGCATCATCCTCAGAGCATCTCATTGGCACAGGTATTGTTTTTGTTTTTGTTTCTTTTATTTCTCCCCCGCCCCTCCCCCCTCCCCCATTGTCTGTTCTCTGTGTCTATTTGCTGCGTTGTCTTCTTTGTCCACTTCTGTTGTCAGTGGCACGGGAATCTGTGTTTCTT
This sequence comes from Dasypus novemcinctus, assembly GCF_030445035.2. NCBI lineage: Eukaryota > Metazoa > Chordata > Mammalia > Cingulata > Dasypodidae > Dasypus > Dasypus novemcinctus. The sequence goes on along the minus strand of NC_080699.1, from coordinate 23,892,873 downwards.
TTTGTTGCGTCATCTTGCTGTGTCAGCTCTCCGTGTGTGCGGCACCACTCCTGGGCAGGCTGCACTTTCTTTCACGCTGGACGGCTCTCCTTATGGGGCGCACTCCTTGCATGTGGGGCTCCCCTACGCGGGGGACACCCCTTTATGGCACGGCACTCCTGGCGCACATCAGCACTGCGCATGGCCAGCTCCACACGGGTCAGGGAGGCCCGGGGTTTGAACCGCGGACCTCCCATGTGGTAGGTGGACGCCCTAACCACTGGGCCAAGTCCGCTTCCCGACAGGTATTGTTGTTCTCACGTCACAGCTGGTGGAATTGAGGCTCAGATGAGTTAAGTTCCTCTTCGAAGGCAATGCGGCTGTGACGTGGTGGAGCCAGGATCTGGAGCCGGTTCCATCGTCCTCCAGTCCCTGTGCCCTCTTCACCTCAGGCTGCCTTGCACGCCAAGGCCGAAGCGTGTGAGCTGTTGTCCCCCTGCTTCCACCCTCTGAGCAGAGGCTGGTCCCATCTCTGCAGTGCAGCCACGCTGCGCACTCCCAGCCCTGCCAGCACCCTGAGCGGGAATCATTCCTAGAGGGCAGCAGCAAAGGAGGGAAAGTGCTAGCCAGACCTCCCCCAGGGGATTAGGCCGCTGTCCCCAGGCTGGCCTAAGTCCTTCAAAATCCATCCCTCTCAGAGTCTCTGTCCTGAGATGAAGCAAAATCCCCTCACGGTCCCTGTCATAGGTGTGTTTGGGGCTAGACCAGCTCCCGCAGGGGCCCGGGCATTGCCTGGTCGGGACCCCTGGGCATCCCCAGCCTTTCCAGCACGGGAGCTCGGGGTAGGAGGCCCGGAGGGACTCGGGTGTGGACTTCACGTTTCCTCTCATTTTACATCGGCCAGGCCTTGTGTAAATCCTAGCTCTAGGGAAGCGGCTGCAGCTCGAGCAGTTGAGCTCCCCTTCACCACAGGGATTCGATCCCTGGGACCCCCTGGTATAAAAAGCAAAAAGTCTTCACAGACCTGCGCGGAGAGGCACAAGGCCCCCGCGCGGCGAAGCGATGCACCAAAAAAGATGACACAGCCAGACAGAAAGAGAAAAAAACCCTGGCTCTTCTATTTAATACCCGTGGGACCTTGAGCAAGACACTTACCCTCTTTGAGCCTCAGTTTCCTCACCTGCAACATAAGCATGATAATATGTAAGTACTGACTAATAATACCTGTGCACTTTATACCTGGTGCATGGTGAGATGGAGCCATTCCGTATCGATGTGGCTTTTATTATGTGATGGTCCTTGTCATTATCCTATCCTGCTGCCCGAGGAGTCAGAGCCTTGCAACAGTCAGCCGACTCCTGCCTGCACCTTGAGCCCACTGGAGTCCTGAACCTGGGCTACCCCAACCCTCCTAGTCACAGGCCCCCCAAAGCAGATGGGCCCCCACGTCAGGGCACCAAGACGGCAGCTGGGTGTGAGCTGGCGCTGTGCCCAGGGGCCACGCAAGCCTCTCAGCCGTGGCTCAGCTTGGGCTACGCACTCAGGCTATGGGGAGAGGGCAGGTGCTGGCAGCTGCTGCTACACCTGGGCACCTGGCACTGGGGCTAGGAGGCCGCGTGGGAGGGGAGTTTTGTGTTTCAAGGAAGCTCTTGCACCCGATGCCATATTTTACTTCCTGGGTGGGGCTGAGGAGAAAGGCCATCCCGAGGGGCCCCGCCAGGGTACTACCTTGCCCCCCGCCATGTCCCCCAGCAGCGCCTTCCGTGCTGCAGGTGAACATTGGCGACGACGCGGGGAGGAGCGGGCACGCGCCCACCCAGCTGGGCTCTTGATTGATCTCTAAGGTCCCTTTCAACTCAGCATTCTGCAGGGCCCCGAGCCCATAACTCAAGGAAGCCGCACGCTAAGAGCGGTGACATCTCGGCAGTAAATCCTGCCCATTTAAATAATGCCGCTGTCCCCGTGGCTCCCGCTGGCGAACCTTCCATCCCTCGAGTCTCACAGCACTCCTCAGGGACAGGAATTATTCTCTCCCTGACTCACGGAGGGGCCAACAGGGGCTCCGGGCAGTAAGTGACTTTTCTAGTGCCACGGAGCTCACCGGTGGTGTGTCCAGAATGGAGCCCACTTCTCCCAAATCCAGTTTCTTGCTCTCTCTTTTAACAACAACTGAGATTTAATTTACATACCATACAATGCACCCATTTAAAGTGTACAGTTCTATGATATTTTAGAATATTCACAAATAACATGCAACCATCACTGCAGTTAATTTTAGAACATTTTCATCACCCCAAAAAGAAACCTCAAACCTTTTTAGCTATGGCCCCCTATCTCCCATCCTCCTACCCCTAAGCAACCACTACTCTACTTTCTGCATCTATAGATTTGCCTATTCTGGATAGTTCATATAAATGGAATCAAAGAATATTTGATTTGGGGGAACTGGCTTCTTTCGTGGAGCATGTTTTCAGGGTTCATCCACATTGTAACCTGCATCAATACTTCGTTCCCTTTTATTGTCCAATAATATCCCATTGTATGGATACACCACATTTTCTTTATCCATTCATCAGCTGGTGGACATCCAGGTTGTTTGCACCTTTAGATTACTGTCAGTCGTGCTGCTATGACATTAGTGTCGATGGGTTTGAGTGCACGTATGTTCTCATTTCTCTTGGGCTGTCTCCAGGAGTGGAATTGTCGGGTCACGTGGTGACACCACGTTCGATTGTTTGAGGAACTGACTGACTGCTCTCCACAGCAGCTGCACCATTTTACACACGGATACCAGTATTGCGTCAGCCTTGCCAGCACCTACGCTCTTTTGGTTTTTTATTAATTAATTAATTAATTAAAATGTTACATTCTAAAATATGAAGTCCCCATATACCCCCCACCCCCCTCACCCCACTTCTCCCACATCAACAACCTCCTTCATCACTGCGGGCCATCCACTGCATTTGGTGAACACATTTTGGAGCACTGCTCACCACATGGACAATGGTTTACACTGTAGTTTACACTCTCCCCCAGTCCACCCAGTGGGCCACGGCAGGACTTAAGCTGTCCTTTCCCTGTCTCGGATTGAGGACTTAGAGGCGAGCTAGGGGATCCACGGGGAGAGGATCATTACACACCCTGGGATCAGACGTGACATAAAGACCAGGGCTGGTGTCGCCTGGAGACCAGAGGTCGGGGATCGTCCGAAGTGTTGCAGCCAGAATGCGGACCCCTTCACCACTTGGGGGAATGCACCAGAATTACAGGTCTTGTTGAGCACCGGCCACTCCTTCCTAGGTCAAGTCTGGCTGGGGACCCCGAGTATGCAGGAAAAACCCTACTTGAGCCCTTTGGGGTAACTGAAATCTGCTCCGCCAGGCCAGAGAGCTGGCTGGTTGTCTCAAGTAGCGGGGTGGGAGAGACGGCAGATTTCACACACAGCTTCTCCTACCACCTTCAAATGCCAGAGTCGTAGTTGATTTCCCTGACATTGAGCAAGGCTGGATATTTTTTTTTTGTCTTTATTTATTTTTTTAATGTTACAGTCAAAAAATATGAGGTCCCCATATACCCCTCATCCCCCTCACCCCACTCCTCCCCCCATAACAACAACCTCCTCCATCATCTTGAGACATTCATTGCGTTTGGTGAATACATCTCTGAGCACCGCTGCTCCTCGTGGTCAATGGTCCACATCATAGCCCACACTCTCCCACAGTCCACCCAGTGGGCCATGGGAGGACATACAATGTCCAGTAACTGTCCCTGCAGCGCCACCCAGGACAACATTTTCGGAGGCTGGATAGTGAACTCTGAAGAACTTGGGAATGGGCTAGCACTGGAGAGAGAGGAAAAAAGCATACCCTACTGCAAAGGAGGGGAAAGAGGTGGCTTATCTAGGGGAGAGACACTGACCCCTGTGCTTCCCGTGCCTGTGAAAGCCAGGCCAAGCCGGTTAACACCTTTATTGGTGAGCAGGGGGCTGCAGTGGGCACGTGCGCCCCCCACCCCCTCCTCGACACAGTCGTGGTTGCAAATGTGGCTCTGGAAGCATTTTATGTCTAGTCCCAGTCCTTCTGCTATTCCAGATGCTGCTGGAGGGCCAAGCAAATGCCCATGCATTCTAAAGCTGGGCACCTAGGGTCCAGACTTCTGGGGGTCGCCTTTTCGCGACCACACTTCCACCCACCCTGGGTAACACCAGAGCCACGGCTGCCTCGAGCGCGTGCATTTACCCTGTAAGCAGGAGAATATTGGCGCTAGAAGGGACCTTTGGGCCTTCCTCAGTCTCAGGTGGGGAGGCGAGGGCAGGGGCGAGCGAGCGACCTGCTCAAGTCCAGGGCATGGTGGAGGTGGGCCAGGAGCTCTGCCCCCTCTACCCTTGTAGGAGTGGGCACATCTCTCCCCCTCTTCTATGCCGTGAAATGGGGTAACACACAGCTCCCCCCCTCCCAGGCATCGGGGTGGCCTCACTGCCATGTCTGCTGCAGCCCAGGTGTCCTCTGATACTCAAGGGGAAGATCTGGGGACTAGAACAGGCAAAACTCTTGAGACTAATTCTACCAGCGAAAGGCTAAGACACCGCAGGGCTGGGTGGCTGTTTCCACGCGGGGACGTCTCCCAGGGCTGCTGAAGCCTGATGAAGGCAACGTGGCCCAGAGTTTGCTTCCAGCCTCAGAGCCTCATGAGCCCGATGAGGATGCTGGGGCAGCGGGAGCCAAGGCCGATGGCTTCAGACCTTGCTGGTGGCTCAGAGGACAGAGAGAGGGCAGCCAGGCTGCCCTGGGAGCCAGGACTCATGCCCACTGTCATTTACTAATAGACGATAGAGAGCCACAGCCCTCTTGCCATGTAGCCATCATCCTCCCTGATGTCTCCCATCCTTATCGCAGGAATGGCAGCATCTACCTTGAAGAGGCGCTGTGACTGTAACACCAGATAATGTCTGGTATTTCTGCGTGATGGAGCTAGACACAGATGGGATTTCTTTTCACAAGACTTTCATGCTACTTTACTGGAATTGTAGTTGGTGTTGGGGTTTAAGATATATCTAGGGATTTGAATCTCTGGACTGACAATATGATAGCCAGGCCCTGAGCCTCAACAGACTTCAACTCCTACACTCTGATTTATTGGACTTACCCCACTCAGTTAACATGGAGTTGAAGAAGGTCATCCACCACACCAGGGAGCCTAGAGTGCCTACAACTGAAAGCAGGAGGATTGCATCCAGTATCCATGTGGAATCTAAGCCTCCTCTTGACATAGATGTGCAATGGACACAACCAATCCAAGGTCCACAGAGAAAATGTGGCATTGGTGTGGGAAAAGTGGCCATGGTGGCTGCTGGGTGCGGGGAATGGGAGGAAGAGATGAGACGTGGAGGCGTTTTCGGGACTTGGAGTTGTCCTGGGTGGTGCTTCAGGGACAATTACCGGACATTGTAGATCCTCCCAGGGCCCACTGGATGGAACGTGGGAGAGTATGGGCTATGATATGGGCCATTGACCATGAGGTGCAGCGATGCCCAGAGATATACTTACCAAGTGCAATGGATATGTCATGATGATGGGAAAGAGTGTTGCTGGGGGGGGAGTGGTGGGGTGGGGGTGGTGGGGTTGAATGGGACCTCATATTTTTTGAATGTAATATTTTTACAAAATGAATTAAAAAATTTAAAAAAAAAACTATCTTGGGGGTTGATGGAAAAGTTCTGGTAATGGATGGTGTGATGGTAGCACAACATTTTGAATGACTTAACACCCCGGAATTGTATACTTAAAAAGTGGCTAAAATGGGAAATGTTCTGCTGTATATCGGTTACCACAGTGAAAAATGTCTAGAAAAGAAAGCACGCTGAAGTGCAGGAGGACGGCAAGGCCTAGGGTTCTAGGTGTTCTCACTTTAGCTGGCGACACCCCAGGGCTCAGCCAGCTGAGCAGGCCGCCGGCGAGCCATGGGTCCCAGCCTGTTGGAGAGGGGAGGCCGCGCCCACGGGCCCGAAGTGCTGCCGCCCCCGCTCTTGCCGGGGGGGTTTTGGTGGTCTCATCCTCTTTTCCTCTTCCTTGCCCCTTGCCTGGGCGGGCGCCGTGGCAGCAGGAGGCTGGTGCAGGAGCCGGAACTGAGGCAGCAGGTGGGACAGGCTGTAGGAGCCGGGCGCTCTCAGCAGAGGCTTGGGTTCTGTGCCCGCCGTCCATTTCCATACATACCCCGCGGTCCAGGGCCGGCCCCAGCGTCCCTCCCACGGCCCGCCTAGGACCACTTGCCAGGCTGGAGAGAGGGCATGGAAGACACACCAGATCAAAGGACAGTCCCGCTCTCCCCTGGGAACCCATGCCACCTGGACTTTCCCAGGGGTTGAAGGAATGGCAGGAGCATGGGGTCTCTCTGGAGCCTTCTAGAGAACCCCCTCGTCTCCTGGCCCTGTGGGGTCCCCAGGCCTCGGCCGTGTGGGAAAGCCGGGCCTTTAGCTGCTGAGTCCTTCATGGCCCTCAATTGTGATAATCCCAGCCCCCCACCTGGCACCCCAACCCCAGCCCCCCTCCCCACACTCATGGCACTTTAAACAGACTGACTCAGCACGCAGCTCTGACTCGCACTCAGGGCCCTGACCTTCCTGTAGGTGTGTGTCAGGCTGTCAGAGGCGCTGACAACCCGCTTTGCACGCGGCGGCATGTGATTTCCTTTGCTTTCTACCTCACTGTCCTGAGAAAAGGTTTCTCCTAGAGCGGCGGCTGCTCCCTTCAGGCACACATTCGTTCAGCTAACACCAATGAGCATCCTCTGCATTCCACGGCAAGCTCCCGCGAGCCTGGGGAACACACGTGGGACCTGTCCTCTTGAAACTCGTGGGCTACACTCAGTCCACGTGGAGGTGGATGGGTTCTCTAGTCCAGAGACTCCCAAAGCTGGCCACGGTCAATGCAGATTCCCAGTCCGCACCCGGGAAACCCAGAATCGGAATGCCCAGGTGATGCCACTGAGAAGCCATAGCTGGCCACCCCTGCTGGTCCATTCTGTCATTTCACACATGAGGAGCCTGACAGCAGAGGGGATTTCTTCACCTGCCCAATGAGTGGCACAGACAGGCGGCCCCCCCACTCGGGGCCCCTCCACGATAGCACGCCAGCCAAAGGGAGGACGGGATGAGCCTGGCAGGGGGTCTGATGAGAGATGATGGGGAGGCTGCTCAAGAGGCAGCACTTGGGGACAGGGGTGTTTCAGAAAGGCGGAGAGAGGAGGAGGCGGGGGGCATGGAGGAGGCAAAGGCTCAGAGCTGAGAATTCCCCGCCTGTCTGGAGAGTGAGCCGAGCCCAGGCTGCCTGGCACAGGCTGTCTGTATTGGAGAGAACCAGGGAATGTGTCCAGAAAGGCAGGTTGGGAGCAGATTTGGAACCAAGGAGCACATCCATTCATCCATTATCCAGTGGGCCATGGGGACCTCAGAAGGTTTTTCTTACCTCGTGGTGTTTTTTAGAAATTTATTTATTTCTCTTTCCCCTCCCCCCCAGTTGTCTGCTCTCTGTGTCCATTTGCTGTGTGTTCTTCTGTGTCCACTTATATTCTTGTCAGAGGCGCTGGGAATCTGTGTCTTTTTTTGCATCGTCTTGCTGCATCAGCTCTTCATGTGTGCGGCGCCACTCCTGGGCTGGCTGCACTTTTTTCGCGCTGGACGGCTCTCATTACAGGGTGCACTCCTTGCACGTTGGGCTCCCCTACACGGGGGACACCCCCGCGTGGCATGGCACTCCTTGCGTGCATTAGCACTGCGCATGGGCCAGCTCATCACACGGGTCACGGAGGCCCGGGGTTTGAACCCTGGACCTCGCATGTGGTAGGCAGATGCCCTATCCATTGGGCCAAATCTGCCTGGTGGTGTTTTAGGACAATGACCCTCCCCATCAAGTGGGAGATTAGTTCAAGGCGGGGCATGCCCGGAGAGAGAAGAGGGAGGGGAGGAGAGGTCCTGGAGCCCGACGAAGGAGAGCCCGCCGCCTGGGCAGGCGGCCAGGGGAAGGGAGGGAGATGGGGCGACAACGACGTTGGCATTTGGAAGAACCAGAGGGTGGCTGGTGGAGACAGGGCCTCTGTGGAGGCTGGGGAGACCTATTTTCAGGGAAAGCTACCTCGTGGGAGTCTGCAGGATGTACAGAAAGCTTTTAGCACCCTTCCTAGGTGGAGCAACTGCTGGTAAGAAGAGGCTGTGGTCCTTGTTCGAAAGACAGGCTAAGTTTGTGCTTGCGGGCACCTCACCTGCCCCTTGGCGTGAGTCTCTGGCAGGCGCTCACCTGCCCAGGAACCACCGAGCCTTTGGTCCTGCAAAGCTTTTAGCCTCCTGTCTCCGGAGGAGCCCTGCCTGGGCTGCCGGGGGCCGGGAGTAGGGGCGGGAGAGGAGGGAGAGAAGCACCTATCAGGAAGCTACCTAGTCACAGCACCTGTGCGTAATTCCTTTCTAACCCACCCAACCGAGGGGCGAGGCAGTACTGCCTCTGTCCTGCAGAGAAGGTAAGCCCCTCGCCCTAGGGGGCCTGCGGGCCCAGGTCTCGGGGAGTCTTCTCACGGGTGCACGCCGCTTCCACCTCCACCACCTGTCCTCCTTCTCTTTCTCACATTTCACTCCGCCATCCTCTAGCATCCAGTAGAAATGCCCACAAGGAACTGAAGTCAGGCCCTGAGTCTAAGGCAGCGGAGTGAATCGAGGTCACCCCTGAGTGTAAGGCAGTGGTCTGGAAGCGAGGCCGCGAGGCTGGCTCTGCTCTCGGGCCCCTCGCCAAGGGGCTTTGGTGCCGGGGAAAACGCTGCCCATGCAGCCAGGAGCCTGCCCCTGCCCGGGGAGCGGGAGCTTCTCTCCTAGACGTCCCCTTGCTCTGGATGAAAGCAGTTCACCCCACGGACACACAGCTGGGCGGCAGGGCCAGGCCTCCTGCTCTCCAGGCCCTGGCGGCCCCCGCTGCCTGGTGGCATGAGGACGGCACAGATGGTAGAGGGAGGGCTCGAGGCCTTGGGGCGGGCAGCAGTTGGTCCCCAGCACGCTGGAAGGGCCACCACCCGCAGGGCTGCAACTAGGCCGCAGTGCCAGGCAGACGGCAGCTCTCTCAATGTGGGCACGTGCCCATGGACTGGAAGGCCCCAACAAGCAGTCATGACCTGGCGTCACAGGCCTCCATGGCGCAGGGTCGTGGGGCAGAGGGGTGCAGCTGGGAGGAACCCGAGCAGAGCCAGGAAAGAAGGGACAAGCCTCCCTTGCTCACTCTCCCCTGGGCTCCCCATCTGTCTTTTTTTGCATTGCACGCTCTCTCTCTCTCTCAAGCTCCTTCCTTTTTGCTTTCTACTAATCAAAGGGACTTTTCTCTTCCATCTGCCTTCACCTTTTGAATTCACTCTTCTGCTCTTACTCCCCAGCTCTCTCTCTCTTCCCTTCAGCCTTTGTTTTTATGGAAACACTGGCCTCTTTCCCAGCCATCAGCACTGTGCTCCAGTGACATGGAAGTCTGGAGTGGCACAAGTTCTCTTTATGTCCCTCCCCCTTGCTGCTGGCACCCAAGCTCCGAGCTGCCCTCTGACTCAGAGAAACGCCCTGCTGGAAGGCCAGGGCGAGGGCAGGTGACGGGCTGCCTGGCCAGTTTGCTACGTCTGTGGTCTGGCCCTCCCGATTTGGTGGCAAGGGACCTAGGGGCCACACTAGCTCACCATCCCGCTGGCCAGCTGGGGAGGGACCTGGCCCAGATGCCCCCGTCATCCAGACAGGCCCACCTGGCCCATTACCCTGAGGCAACTCAAGGGCTTGCTCAGCACCTTCTAGACCCTCAGCCCTTTCCGGGGAGAGCAGCGTGGCGGCGAAGGGCAGGGGGTGCCCAGGGCGCCTTCCTTCCCACCGCTGGGCCTCCGCGTGCCTGCCCGCTCATCCTTCCTTAAAAGCCCGGCTCTGCTCTCCTCCTCCCTCGTTTCTCCTTGCTGAGGACTCCTTAGTAGTTTTCAATTGTATTTAACAAACCCTTAGGAAGCATTTTCTATGTGCCAGGCCCCATCCTAAACAAATGTGTAAATGTAACATAGTTAATCCTCCTAACAACTCTGGGAGGTAGGCCTTAGATCTCCATTCTACAGATGAGGAAACTGAGGCTCAGCCCTGGGAAGGGGCAGGTGTGGGGTCCGAAGCCAGGCAGTCTGACTCTGGGTCCACACTCTCAACCACGTGCTTCTCCTCAGCACGTTGGCCCGGACGGTGCGTGTGTGGCCGGAGAGCACTTGCTGCGCTCGCCCTTCTCCCCTCTCCCACGGTGTAGCAAGAATTCCCTGCGATCCTGATCTGCAGAGCACACTGTGGGCAGCAGGTGCTGTCTCAAAAGACATCAGTGGCAAAGCCCCATCCTCAAGGAGAGAGAACCCTGCCCTCGCCCCTTCCCCACTTCCCCCACCCGTGCAGATACACACTCAAATACCTGCAGATTATTGGGAAAAATACATGCAGATTAATAAGTATAAATCGGTGTAAATTTCAAAAGTGGGTCTGGGCCCACTTGGATGCTGCCTTGGGTGACCCCTTTCCAGCCCCAGCTCCTGGTGAGGGTCTGACTCAGGATTGGGCATAGGGCTGTGAGACACAGTAACACGTGCTGGGAAGGGAAAGGGAGTGGTGAGTTGCATGCACACCCTTGTCATTTGTGAGCTATGGGACCTCATTTTTGCTTTCTGGCAGAGGAGGATGGACAAGACAACTTCTAGGGACCTGTCAAACCAGCAGATACCATGCGGTGGCTGCTCTGCTGAGGTGAAATATCTCACTATTGGTCTTATACCTGAAATTTGACCATTCGTGATTCGTTCCTTTAGCTTTCCAGTGTTGCTCTTCTCTAGGAGACCTCTTTTAAATGCAAGTATTCTTGGGACACTTAATACCACTGGGGCAAGTATTTATCAACCAGTTCTTGGTAGGGTGGGGTGGGGGGAACCCTGATTTGTAGTATTTGGTGATTCCTATGGCATAAATACTTCATGGCCAATTGCAAGCTACCAACGTGTTGACAGTGGACGTGGAGCTGGGGAGAGACACACAGTGACTCTCTGAGCCAGCATGGGCTCGCTCCAGCACTCTCAGTTAACCTCTTAGCACCTGGACAAGTGCACGGAGTAGGTACTAAAAAAGCACTATTAGGGAAGAAGCGGCTGGCAGCTAGCTGGGAGCAGCCTGCGAGAAGGGACCACGTGGGATGGGACTGGGGAGGGCTGGGGGGAACCCTGCTGAGCCACCCAAGGTCAGACTTGTCCACCCACCCCCCACTTTCTCTTTATTGGACTCCTCTTTCCTCATAACATATTTGGGGGGCATGGGGGTCCATCTTGAAGCTTGGTAGGGAACATTACCCTGGGATTCCAGACCTTTCCAGAGAGGCTCCAGGGAGTCTGGCAACTTCCCTCCCCTAAAGTCAGGCCAAGCCACAGCCGTGGGGACTGTAATTTTCCCACAAAAAAATCAGGGCCCATGGTCTGATAGGGGAGTTTTTTCCCTGAATTTGAATGCATTTAAATGAAGCCTTCCAAGGTCTAAAAATTAAATCCTGGCCATACATTTAATGAAATGCCTTTATTGAAAAGAATAAAATGGTTTTACATTTGAAAAGAGTATAAAAATTCAGCTAACCGCATAGCAGCTAATACCATATTTGAAAATAGACAATACTCAAGTTATTAGGATTTGTTAACACTGGGAAGTGGGTACACAGACATTGGTTACATAATTCTTTAGGCGCTTCTGTACATGTGAAATATTTTGTAACAAAACAGGGAAAGAAATGACTCAAGAAATCAAGAAGCTTTGCTTCTCCTGGATTTCAGCCCCAATGATCCTGGGGATTTCTCCCCTGACCGCCTTTAATTCCAGGGAGAGGAGAAGAGCAGCAGCAGTTGGCCTGGGTCCTCAGATAAAGGGGCAGCGATGGTGAACTGGGGGCCCCAGGCCATCCCCTCTCTCTGCCTGGGACTCGTTGTCCTTATCCACCACATGGGACAGGCTGTTTCCAGAGCCTCCGAGACCCCTCCCTGGGCCAGGCAAGCCCTGCAGGCCTCTGTGGAACTGGCTTTCCTTCCCTCTCCAACGTCAGCCACCACCGTGGAGGGCTCTTCCGGGCTGTGGCCCTGTCCTTGTGCCCAAGGCTGGACTGGCTGGAGCATCCCGGGGGGGAGTGTGGCCCCACACCCCTGGCTTCCAGGCCCCGACCGTGTCCCAGGTGGCCCACGGGGTCTGGGACAGCATGTGAGCGTGTTTGCCTTTCTCTGGGCTCTTTGAGGTGGAGTCCCCTGTGTGTGGGCCCTCCTCCCTGTCCTGCCTCAGTGGGTCCTGGTGACATCCCTCGGCCGCCCTGCCATGGTCCCCTGTGGCCGCTTGAGAGTGGGGGCACCCATGGAGCACAGCTCACCCCCAGCATTGGAGCTGGGGTGCCTCCTTGAGCCTTACCGAGCGGCACTGTAGAAGGGGGTCCCCTGACCCGGAGGCTGAACGAGGCAGCGCGGCCGGGAGGACCCCAGGTCCCCCTCGGCTTCCCTGGGCAGCTACAAACAGGCCCCTGCATGTATTTAATAGGCCCCGAGAAGGAGCCGTGGCCACCTTGCCGCTAAGGGAAGGTGACAGATGCCTTCAGTGGGGCGGGGAAAGGAAGACCTAAATGGGCTCAATTCAGGAAAGAGGGAAGCAGACTTGGCCCAGTGGTTAGGGCGTCCGTCTACCACATGGGAGGTCCTCAGTTCAAACTCCGGGCCTCCTTGACCCGTGTGGAGCTGGCCCATGCGCAGTGCTGATGCGCACAAGGAGTGCCCTGCCACACAGGGGTGTCCCCGCGTAGGGGAGCCCCACACACAAGGAGTGCGCCCCATAAGGAGAGCCGCCCAGCATGAGAGGAAGTACAGCCTGCCCAGGAATGGCGCCACCCACACAGAGAGCTGACACAACAGGACGACGCAACAAAGAGAGACACAGATTCCCGTGCCGCTGACAACAACAGAAGCGGACAAAGAAGAAGATGCAGCAAATAGACACAGAGAACAGACAACCGGGGTGGGGGAGGGGAGAGAAATAAATAAATAAATAAATCTTTAAAAAAAAAATACAGGAAAGAGGCCGGGTGGGAGGTTGGGGCAGCTGCACACTCACGGGTGTGCACACCTGACACATAAGTGTCGTTGTGACCCCGCTGGAGCTGGAAACACCCTGGGGCGTATCTGGGACATGCAACCCGGGGGGGTCCAGCCTGATCTCAGCTCTCAGGAAAAGGGAGCACTGTGGGGAGTGAGGCAGGCCGGGAGACGCCTTCTCCACGTGGCCTTGACAGGAGGGCTGGGAACCTCTTATATCTGTAATGTGACATTTTGTGTGATCTGTGTATCTTTGAAAAAAAAAAGATAATTTAAAAAAACCTCTACTGTACACTGGGAGGAAAAAGGAGGGCTGGAGTGGACGACAACCTCTGGCACTGTGGGGTTCTAAAAGACTCCCTTATTTCCTGAGAGAAGCCTTGAACCTTGTACCTCAAACCTTGCAGGGGTGGGGGGAGTGTCTGTGAGGCGTGTTCTCCGGGTCAAGAAGAAGCCAGGGTGGCAGGCTCAGAGGGACCTGGTGGCCCTGAGCACTGGACAGAGCCCTGGCCCCGCGCACAGGGCCCGCAGGCGTCCCACGAGGAGCCGTGGCCCACAGAGAAGGAAACGTCCTGGGGCAGGAGGTGGGGACGCGGGGAGGGGTCCAGCAGGACCCCCCAGGGCAGCCTCTCCGCCTGAGGGAGCGCCCCAGTCTCTCTCTTTCCTCAAACGTCTTTCCTCCTCAGCAAACAGCACCGGCAGCTCACCCCACAGGTTGGGGCAACGGGGTTGTGAGCAGCTCTGTGGGCTTGGTCCAGGGCGTAAACGTGCGCGTCGACAGGGATGGTGGCATGTGCCAGCGCCACCCCGACGTCATGCCTGCGGAGCGGCCGCCGTGGAGCGCGTTCCTTCAGGAAGGGAGGGCGGTGGGTGCACGAGGCCGCCCAGCTCACCTAAAACCACGCAGGCCTCGGTGGGTGGGATGGGTCTTTCCAGAATGACTTGGCAGCTCTGCTTGGACAAGCTGCGGGGAATGAGACAAAAGGAGCCAGAAGAGCCCGCCCCCTCTGGAAAATTCTGACAAAAGGTTAATTGGCAGAAGAATTCCTTCAAGGGGTCAGCTTCAGAGGGAAGCGCCGAATTTTCCTCCCTGACCCCAACCTCATAGGTCAGGGACCTGGAAGAAAAGACAGGACTACGGGGAGGGGTGACCCCGCCACCAGGCACACCACACGAGTATGTAGCTTCCACGGGCGCTTTGGCCTTCTCCAGTTTTCCCTTAGAGTTCTGACAGCCATGAATCCAGCTACTGCCTTCCGGAAGGTATTTATATTTCCGGCTTGTCCCATCTCAAGTTTACTCTGGTTTACAAGTCCCTTTCTCTTCATCTTAAACTAGCCCCATAAAAGCTTCAAAAGAAACTACGGGGATACAAGCAGACATAAAGAGCACACCTGGTGGACAAATTCAGACAGAACTAGTAACAAGTACACCAGCGGCGCGGCTGAAATCCCTGCAGGTTGAGGGAAGAGCTCAGTCCAGGCAAATAAAAGGAATTTCCTGTTTCCAGACCTGAAGTTGGGAGAAAACATCCTGACTTCTGTTGCTCCAGGAGGGCTTCCCGGGGGAGGCGACGTTGGCCAGGCTGCTGGAATGCAGGACAGCTTTGGCAACCTGGGCCGGGAAGGTGCTAGGCAAAGGGTCAGAGGTGGAGGGGGGTGATGGAGTTCAAGAGCAGGGTGGGCACCCGCGTCCCGGAGTGGTTCTCAGCCCCTCCGGCCTCAGCAGCAGCAGGAGCGGGGCTCACAACAGGCTCCGGGCCCCCTCTGGGTTCCCCGCTGCTCCCGCCGCTGCCCGGGCCGCTGCCCGACCGATGTTCACGGCGGCTCCTTTCCAAATGGCCGCCTGGCCTCCTGGGGCCCCTGCTCTCCCAGAAGCCCCCCTGGTGGCCCGCCTGGCACCTTGGGGACTGATGGTTCCTGTTCTTCCCCACCCACCCCCAGACTGGTCCGAGGTGACCTGGGGGGAGGAGGCGTATGCGCAGACCAGTAGCGAAGGGCAGATTTGTGGGCACAGCCTGAGCGAGACGAGTGCAGGTGTGGGAGCACGAGGACGGGCGTGGCTCAGACTGGACAGGTGGAGAGAATCCCAGCTCCCCTTGGAGGGGCGTGGTGGGGGGCTAAGAGATAATGCGCCATCTGACCCATCCTCCCCACCCTAGCCCCCTCAAGCCTGCAAAGCCCACCCAATAGTATCCCTATACCCCCATCTTATCCCTTCCCTGTACAAATAGGGGTAACAGGAAAGTGAAGAAGGCCAACCACCACACCAGGGAACCGGGAGTGCCTACAACGGCAAGCAGGAGAATTGCATCCATCATCCATGAGGGATCTAAGCCCCCTCTCAATATAGAGGTGGAGTGGCCATCACCATCCCAGGGCCCCCAGGATGGAGGACTAGAGTATGGATTAGAGTGGATTTACTGGTGTTCTACTATGAAACTATTGTGACTACTAGTGGAAAAAACTGTAGCATTGATGTAGAGAAAGTAGCCACGGAAGTTGCTGAGGGCAGGGAGAGGGAAGAAGAGATGTGATGTGGGGGCATTTTTTGGGGGTTTTGAGTTGTCCTAAATGATATTGCAGGGACAGATGCAGGACATTGTATATCCTGCCATAACCCACTGAATGGACTGTGGGACAGTGTAAACTACAATGTAAACTATATCCATGTGGTGCAGTGCTCCAAGATGTATTCACCAAATGCAATGGATGTGCCACAAAGATGAAAGAGGTTGTTGATGTGGGAGGAGTAGGGGAAGGGTACATGGGAACCTCTTATATATATATATTTTTTAAGATTTATTTTATTATTTATTTCTCTCCCCTTCCCCCCACCTCCCCACCCCAGTTGTCTGTTCTCTGTGTCCATTTGTTGCATGTTCTTCTTTGTTTGCTTCTGTTGTTGCCAGCGGCACAGGAATCTGTGTCTCTTTTTGTTGCGCCATCTTGCTGCGTCTGCTCTCCGTGTGTGCAGTGCCATTCTTGGGCAGGCTGCACTTTCTTTCACGCTGGGCAGCTCTCCTTAGAGGGTGTACTCCTTGCGCGTGGGGCTCCCCTATGCAGGGGACACCCCTGCGTGGCACGGCACTCCTTGTGCACATCAGCACTGCGCATGGGCCAGCTCACCACGGGTCAAGGAGGCCCAGGGTTTGAACCGTGGACTTTTCATGTGGTAAACGGACGCCCTAACCACTGGGCCAAGTCTGCCTCCCTCTTATATTTTTTAATGTAACATTTTTTGTGATCTATGTATCTTCAAAGAAATACAATTTTAAAAAAAGAAAAAAAAAGAAAATAGTTAAAACATAAAAAAGAGAGAGATAATGCGTTCAGAGTACTCAGCACAGCAGCCGGGGCCTGGAGGTGCTTGAAGGACCGCAGCCAGTGGCAGCCAGCCCCAGAGCAGTCGCCTGGCCCGTGACCTGCTCAAACGGGATTTTGGTGCTTGACAAAGCTGACGACTTCCTGTTTTGTTTTCTGCTAGCATAGTTGTAAAATTCGACTTTTATGGAAGGGGAGGGAACTCAATGCCTCTGGTGAACATGGAAAAAAGGAGAAATACAGACCGGAAATAACCACCATTCAGTGAGGCCCTAGCACGTGCCAGGGACAACGCCAGATGCTTTCAGCATATCTTCACACACACACACACCGTGTGTTTTCTTTTTCTTTTTTTGATAGTTTATTTATGAAAAATGTAAAACAGAGAAGTGGCGAGGCTATATAATGAGCCCCCCTTATACTCATCAACCAGTTTCATCAGTTGTCAAAATTTTGCCACGCTTACTTCAATTTGTCTCTTCTTGCTCCTTTCCTTTTTCTTTTATTTTTTGCTGAGTTGCTTTTTGTTGGTTTTTTTTTCCTTTTAAAGATTTATTTATTTATTTTCCCCCTTCCACTCCTCCTGCCCTGCTGTTTTTTGGGGGTTTTTAAAAATTTTATCCCCTCTCCCCTTTGTGGCTTTTTGCATGCTATCTGCTCTCTGTGTCCATTCGTTGTGCATTCTTCTGTGTCTGTATTTATTTTTATTTATTT
The DNA here is from genome assembly GCF_030445035.2 of Dasypus novemcinctus. Taxonomy (NCBI): domain Eukaryota; kingdom Metazoa; phylum Chordata; class Mammalia; order Cingulata; family Dasypodidae; genus Dasypus; species Dasypus novemcinctus. The sequence goes on along the minus strand of NC_080699.1, from coordinate 23,875,726 downwards.
CCTCCCCCCCTTGCAGCTTGCTTACTGTCTGCTCTGTGTGTCCGTTCACTGTGCACTCTTCTGCGTTTTTGCTTGTCTCCCTTTTTGTTGCGTCACCTTGCTGAGTCAGCTCTCTGCAGCGTTTGTGGGCCGGTGGCACTCCACACCGCTTGGGGGTTGGGTGGCACTCTACAGCGTGCGAGTGAGCCTGCCTTCACAAGGAGGCCCCAGGACATGAACACAGGGCCTCCCACATGGTAGACGGGAGCCCAACTGCCGCTTCCCCCGTCCTGCTGTTTTTGCTGGCTGTGTTGTTTTCTCATTTTTTTTTTTTAGATTTATTTATTTCTCTCCCCCGCCCCAACCCACCCCAGTTGTCTGTTCTCTGTGACTATTTTCTGCATATTTTTTTTTGTCTGCTTCTGTTATTGTCAGCAGCACAGGAATCTGTGTTTCTTTTTGTTGTGTCATCTTGTTGTGTCAGCGCCATTCCTGGCGCCATTCCTGGACAGGCTGAACTTTCTTTCGTGCTGGGCGGCTCTCCTTACAGGGTGCACTTCTTGCGTGTGGGGCTCCCCTACGCAGTGGGCCAGCTCCACACAGGTCAAGGAGGCCCAGGGTTTGAACCACGGACCTCCCAAGTGGTAGACAGACGCCCTAACCACTGGGCCAAGTCCACCGCCTCCCTTTTTAAAATTTTTTTTATTTTTTATTTATTTCTTCCCCCCTCCCCTCCAGTTGTCTGCTCTCTGTGTCCATTCGCTGTGTGTTCTTCTGTGACCACTTCTATCCTTATCAGCGGCACCAGTAATCTGTGTTTCTTTTTGTTGCTTGCGTCATCTTGCTGCGTCAACTCTCCGTGTGTACAGCGCCATTCTTGGGCAGGCTGCGCTTTCTTTCACGCTGGGCGGCTCTCCTTATGGGGCGCACTACTTGTGCATGGGGCTCCCCTATGCGGGGGACACCCCTGCGTGGCATGGCACTCCTTGCGCGCATCCACACTGCACATGGGCCAGCTCCACACGGGTCAAGGAGGCCCAGGGTTTGAACCGCGGACCTCCCATGTGGTAGACGGATGCCCTATCCATTGGGCCAATTTGCTTCCCTTCTCATCTCATATTCTCTCCTCTGGGATTCAATCCTGGGGACTCCTGATGTGGAGAGAGGCTCCCTGTCAATTGCGCCACCTCAATTCCTGGTTTCTGCTGCGCTTCACCTTGTCTCTCTTTTGTTGTGTCATTCTCTTGCTGTGTGACTTGATTGTGCGGGCACTGGCTCACTGCTCGGGCACTTGCACTCACCACACGCCCATTGACCCGCCACGCAGGCACTCACATGGGCACTGGTTCACCGCGCGGGCACGCTTTCTCTTCTTCATTTTCACCAGGAGGCCCCAGGGATCGAGCTCAGATCCTCCCATATGGTAGGCGGAAGCTCGATCACCTGAGCAACATCCACTTCCCACTGCGTTGTGTTAAAGCATACCCCAGATGTCATGTCGTGTCCCTGCCGTCACCATCACTACAAAATGTGGACGTTTTCCTGCGTAGCCCTAACACCATGCTCACACATAAACTTAGCACTGCTGGCTCGGTATCGCTTCATACCTAACCCACCTGCAAGGCCCAGATTGAAGTCCTTCGTCCCCACGACTGCCCCGTGATGGCAGAACCCTTGCCCGCTTTACTGCTCAGCTCGGACAGGTGACGTCACATGCCCTGGTCCCAGCCGCCCGGAGCAGCCGAGGCCCGCTGAGGGCAGACCAGGCTCACGGCCCTCCCCGACGCCCGGCCCGGGAAGCTCGGGGGACGAGGGAGTTAGGAGGGGCAGGAGCCAGTTAGTGCCTTCCACTCAGGCTCGCTAGGCCTGGCCCTGGCTGGCTCCCGACAATCGTTTTCAAGGCTGTGAATCTGAGCAGTCGCCAGCATTTGGTGCCCTGCAGTGTCCTGGGAACAGTGAGAGGCCTCTGGAGCCCAGGCCACTGGTCACTGCCCTTTAGGGCTGACAGTCAGGTCAGGCTGGAGAGACCAACCAGAAACAAGTCAAGAGCAATGGTCAGAGCTAAAGGGCACTCAGATCTAAAGGGCACCAGGGATGGGGGGGAGGGTGTTGGGAGGGATAGGGTGGAGCAGAGGAGCCCTGGCTTGGCGGCAGGAGGCGTGGATGGAAGCCCCGCCCTCTCACCTGCCTGCTCTGTGGCTTAGGTCCCTGGGCTCACCTTCTTTCATAGGTAAAATGCATCAGTGATAGCTCTCTGCAGCTCATGAGGGGCCTAACTCTGCGTGCTATGCAGTAGGTGCTCCACAGTTGCTCGCGTCCTTCCTCCCTTAGCTCTGTGGGGGAGGCAAGCTTTGTGACGGCCCTCAAAGGGGAGATGGGCTGGCTGCAAGGCGAGGCCACACCCTCAGCCCCGGATCTCTCCACGTCGTAGGGTGGAAATCCGGAAATCTGCCGCAGTCACTGCCCTGTGGCCCCAGGACCTTCTCCCTCCTCCGAGGCTGGCTCCCTCTTCTGGGTCAGGTCTCGCTCATCTGGGAGTTCTGGGAGGTTCTGGGAAGTTCTGATCTATGGCTCCAGAGCAGATGCTTCCTAGGCAGTGAAAGGACCCCGTAGCCAGGACCCCATGGCCAGGCCTCTTGGAAAGGCTGCTCCAGGCGCACGGCGGTGCGGCGTGCAGGCTGAGCATGGCTGCTCAGGGCTGGGGTGTGTGTGCACGAGACACTGGGGAAGTCATTATAGCCTCATCTTGGATGCAGACAACTAACCATAAGAGGCGTGCTCACCCTAATGTGATCACAGAGGGTGCTGGAGCCAGGCTTGAAAGGTAAGAGCTAAGACTGGGGTTGCCCACTCCCCAGCAGCCCTGCTGCCTTCAGTGTGATCAGGCTCCCTTCTTAGGGGTGGCGACAAGGTGGCATTTAGCCATCCGTGTTGCAGTGATCCCATCTGGTACCCTTAGGGTGACTTGTCCCCAGTCCTGGCATCTGATCAGCGCCAGTGTGCTTGGAAAGATAGCCAGGGACTGGAGGTGCAGCCTGGCCCCTCATCTTGCAAAATGCAATTACCACCATGTGCCTGCAGCCAGAGTGCGTATGTATGTGTTCACAGACATGCACGGTGGGGGATAAGTCTCATCTGGTTCTGCTATGCAGTCGGTGTCCATGAGTCGCAGCTCTGTCCCTGCACTGCACTCGGGGAAACTGAGACTGGAGAAGAAACCCCCCAAAAAAGACCCTGCAAAGGAATAAACAGTGCTGTGCTGGCCTTTGGGGGAGCAGGGAGGAGCTGAGGGTAGATAGAGGCATTTGCAGTCATCCCTATGAGAGATGATGGCGGTTTGGGCCGTGGTGGTGGTGGTGATAAGAAATGATCAGATCAAAGATATATACTGCACTGCTTTATTCCAAAGCCAGATTTCTTGCCAGCAGTGTTTTGAATAGAGAGTTTGGGGGTCCCAGCCAGTCTTGGGGAGATGTGGCTTGCTACTCTCTGCACATGTCTGGGCACCGGGCCTCCGAATCTGGCCTCGCAAGGATGGCAGCTGCTTACTTAGGTGGAGCGGAGGGGCAGGTGTAGAGATAATTTCTAAGGAAAATCAGTCTTGTCGGTATGTTCTTACTTGCTGAGCAACGGGGTCCCAGGTGCTGGTTTTTTGCTAATCCCAATACATTGGGAATTGTTTAATAGGATTTTTTTCCCTTTTAATTAAAATATGATAATGAAACTTGCCGCTTCACTCTTTAAAAGGGAAGGCTCGAAAATACCCACCTAGTTCCCAAATGTTTTGGCCAGGAGAAGCAGGGATGTGATTTTATTCAGTGCAGCCCGAATGCAGATGAAGGGCTCAGGTTTTCCCCATCCAAATACCGTGATCCTGTCACTGCCATGTTCCCCCAGCCTCACCTTGTCCATTTCCAGCCCCCTCGCATCTGCCAGGGCAAGGTCCCCGGCCTCCGGGAGCAGGGTGGGGTGACTGGGGACGATCTGGGCATGCAGAGAAGAGAAATTCCCAAACCCCTGCGCGCGGATGCAGTTTGCTTAGTCGCGCTTTAGAAGGGGTAGGGCTGGCAAGAGCAAAGGCTGGGGCTGTGCAACTGGTCATCAATCTTTGGGCAATCCCTTTCAATGATCTGGGCATCAATTGCCTCCCATTTCCCAGCACTGGATTTCCCTGATAAACCCAGTTTGGGCTAAAGCGACATTTCCCAGCCAGCCCCATGGCTTTGCTATGCCATAACCTCCTCTTCTGCGTGTCACGAAGGGGAACCTCTCTATTCCCAGTTCTCTTTTCCCGTAAACTCTGCTCTCCTTTGCTCCTCTCCCCGGCTTCGCTCTCCTCTTCTTGGCCCTCTGATCTCATCTTCCCTGCCCCCTCGGCGCTCTCCTTCCCCACATGCGTGATCCTGAGACCCCTCCTGGTCCTTTGGCGACCCTGGTAATGGGGAGTTGACAAGTCACGGAATTCTTTAAGGGACGTTCTGCGTTGAAAGCCATAAAACCCAACCACTGGTGCCACGTCCCTTGGCTATCCCTGACTCTGGCGCTGTGGAAAGACAACTCAGTGTGCTGAATTCCTGACCAGCCAGGGATGAAATGAAAACAATGTGCCCGGAGAGAATGGGCGGACAGAGCTGGGGTTTCGCTCCCCCTCCCCGCCCCTCCTCTTCCCTGTTCTCCCCGTTCTGTGCTTCAAACTGAATGTGCTTGTGTGCCTCTGCAGACATCAAAGAGCAGAAGAACTGCTTAAGAAGAAAATACTGGGGCTATGCATTTGAGAGCAGCCTGAGCGCCAAGTAACCTCAGGGGCTGTGCATCCATTGTCAGTCGCCCCCAAAAGGGCAATTTGCTTACTGCCGAGCAGCGTACCGTGGCCCGGGTGGGCGGCGGGCATGGCGGTGCCAGCCAGGGGAGGAGAGGGTTTATGTCTTGGCCACACTCTCTCCCTGAGCCAAGCCCACGGCATCGTGTCAGAGACGAAAGCCGATTTCAAGGCCCATTTATTGCCGGAGGCCTTGGCTCTCGAGAGGCACCGAACTTGAGCTCCCTCGGGGACCAGGGAAAGAACAAAGTGCAAGTCCTACAACCAGATGAGGCTCGGGACTCAGCAAGCTCCAGTGTGGGATCCGTGGAGGCAGCCGGGAGCGTGGTAGGTGCGCCACCTTGCAGCTCGGGGCCCAGACTCAGGGCGGGTTGGAGGGTGGCGCGAGACGAGAGGATTTGCAGGGGCTGTGGCTTTGTGGCCCTGCTGATCAGCTGCTGCCACCAGAGCATTAAGGAGAAATCACTAATGCAAATTCCAGCAGCACAGACCTGGGATTCCAGGAAGGCCCTGCGCAGCTTGAATCTTGGGCCGTTTGTTGCCTTTTCCTGACCTTCCAGAGCTTCCTATAGGAGCTGGAAGGGGCATCAAAGGTGGCCTCTTTCAGCAAGCCAGGAAGAAGCAGAGGACAGCTCCAGTAGCTGCCACGGTACGAAGCAGAGGCTCAGAGGCTATTGTGACACACAAAAGCTCACGCAGTTGGTGGCAGGGTAGCGCCCGGCGCACGGGCCTCCCTGGTGCCCTGGAGCTGCCTTTCTGCTCGGTGCAAGGAGAACCTTCCAAAGCATCTAAGGCTCCAGCCCCCAAGCAGCACCACCCGCAGGCGCGCCTTCTAAGAGAGCTGGATAATCTCTTCCCCCAGCACTTCCCTGCCCCGTGATCGCCCCACTTCCAGTCTGCCCTGAGTCAGGATTCTCTGGGTACGTCGCTGCCCTCCCTGCGAGTCAGCGAGTTCTCCGGGCCAGGCTACAACCGCATCCATCCCCGTGTCCCCCGGTGCCTAGCACGGTGCACGGCCCGTGTTCGCCGACGTGGAAGCTGAGGCTGCCCACTGCTTCCCCTCCTCGCCTGTGCGTGTGGGGCCAGGCCAGGGGACAGGGTCACGGGCCACATCGACCCTGCCGGAGCGTCTGACCCTCGCCCTAATCGCAGGGCCCTCCTGAGCAGGTGGAGAAGGCCGGGGGGGCCTGAGGACTCGGTGCCATCGTGCCGGGGCAGGTGGAGGGGGACGCCGCGCCTTCGCCTGCCCCTCCCAGAGGAAGAGGAAGCCGCTCCGTCTGCCGTGTTGAATTTTGAAGAGACGAGTGTCTTTCCCCCCACCCTTCAATCCCGAGGAGGGATTTGCACTTTGATTATTTTTGAAAACAGGCTCGTGTAAAATTTGATTTGAGAACGCGCTCTTCTCCCACACGCTGAAAGACTGGGGGCCTGTAATCCCTCTCAAATCGCCCAGACGAAGTTGGTATTGCAAGGGCGGTATCAGAGCTAACAAAGGGGGATTAGCGAGGAAAATTCTGCGTGAAAACCCGCCACGCTGGAGGCTTTCAGCGCAAAGCAGATAAGACAGGCACCGCCAAGCCATTTTTAACCCACTTTTTAAAGCGCTCACAGCCTCCTTCTGCATTGACAGGGAACAAGGGCTGGATTTAGTGGCACCCGTCCCCACGCCAGCCCCCCGGGCCCTCGCAGTCGAGGGACGCATCTCCAGTTGGAGGGGAAGTCTAGCCTTCACCGACCGTGGCCAGAGCCCCGGGGTTGGCTCAAGGGTGGCGGGCGTAAGGGTGACCTCTGGGCTCAAGGGCTCCTGCATTCCTACAAGCCCGAGGGACTACGCGTGAGCCCGGTACCCCCGCCTTCCTCACGGAGAATCATCACCCCCAACTTCCAGAAGATAGAGAGAGACTGGCTGCTCCGAGTCGTTTCTCCTGCACAGAAGCCGGGAGGGAGGGGAAAGCTTCCCTCGGGCTGGAAGGACACTGAGAGCTCACTCCCAGCCCCCTCCTGAGCAGCCGTGGAGGCGAGCCCTCGAACTCGGCACCCCGCCGTGGTGTAGGTATAAGTCAGTACGCTCCAGCAAGCCTCAGTTTCCTTTTCTTAAATCGCGGTGTCTGCCCCATCGCTTTGTTGGGAGAATTAAATGAGATCATACGTGGAGGCCCTTTGCCCAGGGCCTGGCACACAGCAAATGCTCGATTAATGGCAGTCATGACTATTATTATGAATGAATAGTTACTACTGGGAGATACCCTTCAAGGGAATGTGACCTGCTCTTTCTGGGCTCGCTCTCCTCCACCAGATCCCACTCTGTGTTGGGACCATGCCGTGAAACTCAGCGCAAGACTTGGACACACCCCTGCGACTTATAAGCGTTGGTGTTTTTGACCCATTTGGCTTGCGGCACCCCAGCTCCCAGAAGCAAGCCCTTCAATCCTAGCCTGCTTCCCCTTAGGATGAGAGGGTGCTGCACTGGTGAGGGGCCAGAAACTCACCACAGTGGAGAAAGGTACCAGTGCCACGGGATGAGGCTTGAGGAGAACCGATTCTTAGTCACTATAACCCACCGCTCTGAGAGGTAGTGAGCCTCCCATCCCTGGGAGCATCTAAGTCAGCATGTGGGTGGCCTGTGATAAAGAAGTTGTAAAAGGCATTCCCTTATGGGGTGGAGGCTTCAATTCCTTTACTGTTCGTGTCCCTCCTAGTTCTAACAGTGTGCGGGTCTTCTGCTAGTCGGGGCCCATTTCTGGACTGTAACAATGCTTTTATCTGCACGCAAGAGGCTTCGCCCCTCTGCTAAGGCCCCCTCGTGCCCTGCCTGGTAGGGGCCTATGACTCAGCTAGGGAGCTCCCGTCTGTAGACCTTCTCTCCTCTGCTTCTACCCCAGGACAGAGCTCAGCCGAGGGCCTGAGCCAGGGAAAGGGCTTGTAAAGGGGGGCTGGCAGGTTAGATGGACGTACGGCTGATCTGAGGAGTCATGGTACACCCGTGCGTAAACACACACTCACAGGCACATGGGCGTGCACACACATGCGTGCACACGCATGCAGGCTGAAGCATCTGCCTTCCCCCAGAGCCTGCTAGTCTAGTGTGTGCTTCTTTGAGTGTTCCTTCCTTTTGGGACTTCTTTCAGAATGCAAACGTCCCCAAAGACACGGCCCATTAGGCTGAACTGAGCTCATGTCTTGGACCCCCTGTGACACCCAGGCACCTGAGACTTCTGGGATCCAGGGAAAAGACCACTGAGAAGGTGGCTTGGGGTGTGCAGGTGGCCATCAGCCCGCGCAGGCTTCCCAGGGGCAGCAGGGGTAGAAAAGCAGGTGAGGCCGTGGCTCCAGAACCCCTGCTGGGGCTCCCCTGCCTCCTCTCCCCTGGCCCAGCAGGGCACATGTCTACACAGAGGCCGTCCAATGGGCTGGAAAAGCCTCTTGTCTTCTCAGCTGAGCTGGGAAACCTCGGCCCCACCTGACGAGCTGCAGGGAGCAAGCAGCCGGCTGGAGGTGGGGCAGCAGTGCTCTCCTTCTCCAAAACAACAGCTCCCACTCGCCGAGCACCTAGTGTGCCAGGCCTGGGGGCTCCGTGGGCCAAATTTCTTTGATCTCCACAACCCTGTCACGTAAATCCCAATTTTACAGATGAGGAAACCGAGGCACAGAGAGGCCATGGGACCTGCCGAGGTCCGGCTCTGCTCTTGGTCACCACACAAACTGGGACGCTACCTAGGTAAAGCAAATTCTCCCATCCAGCTGCCCTCCATTGACCTGCTGCGCGACCTTGGGCAGTTGATTTTGACCTGTCTGTCTCAGTTTCCCCATCTGTAGAGTTGGGGCTGCCCTAGCTCTCATTTCACAGTTGCTGTGAGTCTCAGCGCAGTGGTGGAGGAGCCAGCCCTCCAGGATGCCCTCTTTCCCCCCTTCCTCACTCCACCCCAACCCATGCCTGGAACATTCTGGAAACCGGAGCAGTGGAGCTGGAGCTAGAGTCTCCAGGAATGGAGTGGAGGTCTGAGGCCTCCAAGGCTGCTGAGCTGAGCAGATGTGTGTTTGTTTGTTAGGCCAATCAGCAGCGAGCAGGCAGATTACACGATGGCCCATTTAGGCAATGAGGCGGCCCTCTCTCCCTTCCCTCCCCCCCACCCCTCCTTTTAGCAGGTGAGGGGCTGGGAGAAGAAGGCAGGAGGGGCTCTGCAGTGGGAGAGCTCCCTCCCTGGGCCCTGCTCGGGCGCTGAGGGTGGAGGGGTGGCGGTGGGGGCTGAGGGGGCTGGTCTCGACAGGGCCTCCGCGTGGCCTCTGCTCTACAGACCTGTGGCCTCGATTTGCGCCTCTCCTTCCTGTGGCTTCATCTCTCTTTTCTTTAAATTTCTCCCTCCCCTCCCCCTCACTTTCTTTTTGTTATTGTTCAAAATATTATTTGGGAGGGGGTTGGATTTTTTTTTACTTAAAATACAAGTCATGAAAACATTTAGAAAATAATAACAAAAAGTAAAAGTAACCCAATAATCCTTTACCCATAGATAACTTCTATTGAATTTCCAAATTTTATATCATTTTAGTCTTTTTAACATACAAATTCCATTTAAATAAAAATAAAATCACACTGGAACTACTTTCTAACACTATTTTTTAATCTAAACATCACGACAATATTTCTATGACATTTAATACTATTCTACAACATTATTTTTAAGGCGGTATCTTATTCCTTTTATGGCTAAATCATCATTTATATTAGAAATGTCACACTGACTTTTATGTTATGTGCATGTTATCACTGTTATCAACCATGATATGGGTGGCCTTTTTTTTATATCGATGTTACAAGTTACTCCATTAACACAGGATAATAGCTGCAATAACAGTAAAACTGCTTTGGTCCGTGGTTCCACTGCCCACTTCTGGCTCATTCCTCAGTCTTGAGGGATTTGGGACAATGTCCACTCCGGCTGCTCCAGGCAGGAGGGCATAGATATTAGGGGATAGAGGGAAGGAACTGTCTTGCTTGCAGCTGAAGAGACTCCGTGTTCAGGGCTGGGGCTGGTTGGTCACCGCCGTCCCGTTAGTTGCCCAGCGCAGGCCTGAGGGCCTGGGCCGCAGCTCGCTGGGGGGGAGATCCATGACCCCGGCCCTCGCTTTTGAGCCTCCCACAAGTCTCTCGACTCTCTCTCCCTGTCCTTCTCTCTCATTGCCTGCGTCTGTCACTTGCAATTTCCGTCTTGCTCTCTGCCGTCTTTCACACTAGTGGCCTCTGCTCCACCCCTGCCCCGCCGGGCCAGGCTCCCTCGTGCCCAGGCCGCCCCGTGCTGCTCAGACCCCAGAGCAGGCCCCCGGCCACGGCCCGCAGGCCAGCTCACCCACCGCAGCGCAGGCAGAGGGGCTTCCTGGCCCTGGGAGGCGCTTTCCTGGCCCCGCGGCCCCACCCACCAGCCCAGCAGCCGTGCAGGGGCCTCTGGGGGCGCTGGGGGGCTCGGCACCCAGGGTGCCACCTTGCACCCCTGAGCTTCCCACAGTGGACCTCCCGCCACCCCACACTGCCCTCCGACAGTGACATGCGTTATGGAAAACAACCACATCTCCTCTCTCTTGAGCAGATTATGCTTGCGGTAGAGCTGATTCTTCTTTACCATCTTTTCCTGTGTGGCTTTTGGGGGGTTTTTTTAGTGTCCCTGGGTCTGTTTTAAAAAAAGACACAACCTCATTAACAGTGATCAATCTGCCATTTCCAATTTCCACTGAGTTTGGCAAGCGCATGTTCCTCTCGGCTTCGTCATGCTTGGCACCTGCTAAGCCTGATGACCTGTGCCACCCACGGCATCCACGAGAGAGGCTGGGCCAGGGTGGGGTAGACCCTGCCCAGCCGGCCACTGGCTGGAGTGGGCGAGCCCCGGACAAGGAGCAGGGCGCTGGACAAGACGCTTGATTTCTCTGGGCCTCGCTTTCTTCACCTGTGAAATGGGAGGGTTGGGCCAGTTGCTTCCAAGAGAAACAACTCCTGGTTCTGATGGATGGTTCTGGTAGGAGCGTAGGAAGACATAAGCCCACATATAAACCACTCCCTCCCCAAAGAATTTTCAATCCAGAGGGTGTGCGCCAAGTATACTCACCTGTGATGCAAGTGAGACCATGATCAGCCATTTCAGAAAAAACAAGTGCTCTGGGGCCAGGGAGAGCAAATCAGAGGAGAGAGAACAGGAAATGCCTGATGGGAGAGGTAGTGCTGAGATGGATCTTGAGGAGTGGACAGTTAGTTGTTCTATAAGGAGAAACTGCAAAATCAGAATGGGCCTCGTCTGGAAGACACATCTGGTCACCTTGCCAACTCCCTCATTTTACATGTGAGGAAATGGAGACCAAGAAGGACCCCATGACCTGCCCAAGCTGCCAAAGGTCATGAGGCTGGTGGGCAGATCAGGTTTAGAACCTGAGCGCACAATCCATTCCAGAGCAGTCGGACAGAACCTAAAAAATAAAATAAAATTCAAGGCCCATTCCAGGAGCAGGTCTTAAGGTAACTTCATGGGGAGAAAGAGAGAAAAGGCCATGGGGCTAGTTGGGGCCACCAGAAGGCACGTGAAATCCAAGCGAGGCTCTGAGCAGCTTTGGCAGGTGGCAATGCAGTCGGGACTGATGGGCTAGCCCTATGGGAGGTGTCAGACCAAAGGGAAAGCAGAGGTAGCAGGGCTGCTTGGAGGCCACGGTGGTGGTCTGGGAATGAGAAGACGGCCTGAGCTAGGGAGGTGGGAGGAGAAAAGGCAGGGGGTGGATAGGGGAGACACGCGTCCTGGGGGGGCCAGGGGGTATGTGGGGTGGAAAACCCCCCAAGGGCGGTGCACTGCCTGAGGAGGCCGAGGGGACCAGGGTGGGCCAGCAGACCAAGTCCTACCTGGGGGGATAGCAGCAGGCGTCAGATCTGGGAGAAGAGGCAAGTGTGGAACTGAAGAAAGAGAAGCAAATGGTCAAGGGAGGGAAAGAGGAGGTGGGAGAGGTCAGCGAAGGGCATGGGTGAGGACCCGTGCTCAGGAACCCAGCTGTCCATCAAGGAGCTGGTTCCAGGTGGTGGAGAGGTGGACATGGCCATGTGGGGAAACGGCTGTGGGCCCCACCGAGTAGGCTTGGCGATAGACGAGTTGTCAAGGGCAAGGGAAAGGAAAAAGTCAAAACGGGCCAAAATGACAAGCTGGCCCTTATGGAGTGCTTATTGCATGGCAGAGGCATAATTATTTTTATTATCGTCCTTCTTTATGGGTGAGGAGAGTAAGGCTTGAGGTGGCCAGTATGCACCCGAGGGTGCTCTGCTTGGACTGGGATGTGAATCCAGGCAGACTGGCTTCAGCACCCAAAGTCCTAACCATGACACCAACAGTGGGTCCAAGGTTTGAAACGCCTGTGGCAGTAAAAAAGGTAGTTCCATGCCACACAGTCAGGGAATCACTAAGGAAGTCCAAGGTGCAGCCCAGAGGCCATCCATGGTCCAGGCCAGCCTCGCCCTGGTGCCCTCTGCTCCAGCGCACTGACCCCTGCCTCGCGGCCCTTGCACTCGCTGTTCCTCTATCCTGAACGACTTGCTCCCACCACCCACGTGGCTCCCTCCATCCCTGCCTCTGGGTCTGTCCTCAACCATCCCCTCAGAACAGAGGCCTTCCCTGCCCCCCGACAGGAAGTCACAACCCAAACGTCATTCCCCTTCCCCCTTTGCCCCACTTTATTCTGTTCGTGGAACTCATAAACCACTTAACCTACAGTATCTGTTGGCTTATTGTCTGTCTGTCCTGTTCACTGCTTGGTTCCCAGAATCTAGAATAGTCCTAGCCCATAGTAGGCACTCAATAAAGAGTTTTTGAATGAATGAATGAAGTCTGGAGGAGGAGCTGTCTGAGGGGAGATGGAAGGGTCTCCTTCAGACTTGGTGACTCGCAGGGGTCAGCTGAGGCTCCTGGGAGTAGCTGGCTCCAGACGCACAGAGCTGGCAGTACAGGGGTGAGAGCTGAAGTCTTGGGAAGAGCAAGATGCAGGAGGCAACAAGTGTGGTGAGATGGAAGACGTGTCCTCCTCTGAAAGCTGTGCTACTACCTGTGCCGGGAGGCTGGGCAGGGAAGACAGAGGGGTCAGGGATGTGGGCACGAGGATGCAGGAATGCCTGCTCCCCCATGCCCACCTCAAGGAAGACTACCAAACGGCGCTGCCCCCAGTGGCCTTCAAGGAAGTAAGTAGAAGGATTCGTACCGTCCTTTCCTCAGCCCATAAGCTGGCGGTATGGGGGAAAACCCCAGATCTGGATTCTAGGTCTGTGTCTTCGCCAAACCCGCCACGTTTCCTTGGGCGTGCCCAGTTTTCTCATCTTTGTAATGAGGTAGAGGCATTTACCTCACAGGAATATTGTTAGTTGCCAATGCAATATGTGATGAAAAGGTTTGATGTCATAAATCCCTTTAAAAGATAAGGCTAATCATTGAGAATTTCTAAGTGCCCGGGGCAGTGATGGATCCTATGGGAAACCTGGCCATGTGGAGCGTGCAGAGATGCCTGCAGTTCCCGAGTAGAGCTCGAGGAGTTCGGAAAATGGAGGACCCATGAGGTCCAGAGGGGACAAGAGGAGCTGATGATGGTTGAATGCAGAGGAATGTGGGCACTGGAGTCAGGGGGAGGGGGCAGCTTGGCCGCATGCCCAGGTATGTGATACTGGACAAGGTACTTAACCTCTCTGAGCCTCAGTTTCCTCAGCTCCAAAATGAGGATAATGGAAACCCCTTCGCAGATTCAATGAGGTAATATATGCAAGGTGCCTGGAGCAGGAGCTCCTGCATTTCCCTTCTGGACATGGCATGATGAGCTCATACAAAGATTTATTGTTATTGATCCAAAAGCTGAGCCAAGCCATGGGTGATGGATGTGATGGATGGAGGTTACAAGAAAGGGGATGTCCAGGCCCCTCAATGGTGGGGAACTACAAATGCAATGGCTCAGAGGTGGCTGTGAGTGGGATGAATGGCTTTACCCAAAGAGTAGATGAGACAGGCCTTCATCACAGCCTTGCAGAGAAGTACCAGCCCATGAGCCTGAGACTGCGGCCCAAGAGAAGCTGGCCAGAACTAAGGAAAACCACCCTCAGATGGTGGTGAGGAAATCCAGTTTTTTGTTTTTTGTTCTGTTTTGTTTTGTTTTAGGAAGTACCAGGAATTGAACCTGGAACCTTATACATGGGAAGCAGGTGCTCAACCACTGAGTTACAACCGCTCCCCAGGAAAGCACTTTTGAAAGAGAAAAACATTTAAGAGGGACAGGAAGATTTGGGGGCATAGTGTAAGCTCTGGTAATATTTAGGTGACCCGCAGGACTGGAGAGGAAAACCTTCCCTGCTATCCTGTGTTTTGGTGGGATTCGATGACAAAAGACGAGCTTTGTCATGTCCGCCCAGGAAGAAAAGGAACAAATTATGTTTCTTTTGTAATATGTGGCCACCTAAAAAAGAGTTAGAAAATTAATTACCTGTTGTAATTAGTGTAATGACCTACACCATTAAAGGTTATTTACCACAGAAATAAAACTCCCGTCCATAAATGTCAGCTCAGCTTCCTGAACGTAAACTCTCCCAGGAGCCTCTGCTGACAGGCCTGGCTGATTTCTCTTGTAGTTTTCCTCCCCCTTTCTCTTTCTTCCTTAAGGGTTAAGGTGCTGATCGTAGGCAGGTAGTGGACACGCTGGAGTTTTACTATGAGAGTTGCCCTGCTGGGTACTGCTAGTTGCCAAGCTCCCTGAGTCATTCGCAGATGGGCAAGATGGGGGAGTCGATGGAGGGTTGGTCAGGCAGCCCCAGGTGTGCAGGTGTGGGTCCTGGAGACAGAGGGCATTGGGTACCTGGGAAGCTGATGAGAATAATAAGCATCCCTTTGTGGAGGAGGATTTCTTTGTGTAAAGCTTTATAGTCTGTCCCACATCTTTATAAACTTTGTCTCCTTGTATCTTCACTGTGATAAGGCAAACAGCATTATCATCCCCTTTTATGGATGAGGAAACTAAGGGTCAGAGAGGGCCCATGACTGGACCAGGAAATAAAGTAGCCTCAGACTCTTTAGTTCTCTGATAATGGCCTATCAATCTCGCCTTGCCCCATTATCAGTTTAGAAATGTATAAATATCCTTGGATTGAGAGGAGAGGGGTACCCCTGGAAACAATCAGGCGTAGCCTAAATTCACAACTCAGGGCCTTGGAACATGGGCCGTGTTCAGTCTCTAAAGAAAGGGCAGCCCTCCGTGTGTGGCATCCACAGTGGACCAGGGCCACTCTGAACCAAGCAGGGGCCAGACGGTGATGGGGGCTGACTCCGTGCCCAGGTCTGATGCCAGAAGAGGGGACGGTCTCTGCAGGAAGGGACTGGGCGAAACACCACCCAGGGACCTGACCTGAAGCTGGTGTCTGGGGCTCCAGCCTTACAGAGGGTCAGCGACCCTGAGATGAATGGGGTGACATTCCAGAGACCGACGGGACACCCAGCTGCCCGGGGACTGGCCTCGCAGTGCCTATAGCACCTACCTGGGGACAGGTGCTTCCTCTGTCCACCCCATCACTGAGCCAGCAAACATGGGACCAGTGCTCCTAGGCATAACGGGCCTTGGGGAAGGCTGGATGATTTCAACCAGACTCACACCATAAATAAAAAGGTCAAAATCTAGAACCAAAAAGACAAAACCCAAGCCCACTTGGTGCATTCTTTTATAACTTGTAACAGACTGGTTTTCCCACCTCTCCCACTCAGAGCCCATTTACAGGTGGGTTTGGAACCACTGAATCCCTTCCTATTTGCCACTCCAATCATTACTTTGTCAGGAGACACAAGGTCAAGAGGCTCTGGTCATTCTTTGGGGACTACTTTCCAGGTCTCCCCTGGCTCCTGCTGCTGACATCAGTCTCTCCTGATCCTTCTCACCCTTCCGTTGGAGCACCCCGGGAGGCTGTCACTCCGACTCAGCTAATTTCAATCAAATTGAAACTGGTGGGCGGCTTTGCAAGCTGGCTAGACTTATTTTAATTTGAAACCAACAAATGGTAAAAAGAAAAATTAATCATTTAATGAAGGTAAGCTGCTCTGTTTCTTCACTGTTCCTCCTGTACAGAAAGCTCTCTCTCCCACCTGTCTCTTCTGGTGCCTGGATGCCCACCATTATTCTCTTTGGAGTAAAACCTTGACAGTTCCTGTGAAAATCGTCACTATGTCTCTATGCTGGGAAACAGCAAGCTCTCATCCCCCAGTGTGTCTTCACATACATGACTCAGATTAGTCAGCATCCTGTAACGGAAATACTACTGGTCTTGCTGTCAGAAGGCCCAGATTCTAATCCCAGGAGTGTGATCTCGGGCTAGTCACTTAACGGTGTGAGCCTCTGCTTCCTTGACTTCTGGAAGGGTTGGTTAATGGCAAGAGCCAAGGTTTATCGAACATTCACCATATACCAGGTGCTGTGGCAAGCATTTGAGATGCAGTGTCTTGTTTAATGTTCACAACAATACACTGAGATTGGTATTCATATTATCCCCATTTTAGAGGCTAGAAAACGGTCTCTGAGGTTATCTAACCTCCCCAAGCTCCCACAATTGGCAAGTATTGGAACTCAGAATAACTGACCTCCCACCTAGAAGAGTTTTGCATTTTGGACAAGCAGATGCCCTTTCACATTATAGGGGTTTTCAATTGGTGTTGGTTGCTAAAAACCTGGATTTTCATTTCCAGGAAGAGTGAGCAAGAGGTGGGGACAGGTTAGAGATGTTAATGTGCCTGAGGCCATGCAGCTGGTGAGTGGCAGAGGCAGGATTTGAACTCAGACCAGCCTACCCTACAGTCAGGTATGCTATTCTGCCTGGAGGAGAGCTCACATCTCTGCATTCCCCTTGCAGCCTCTGCTCCATTGTATGGGCTCAATAAATAATCTTTCTTTCTTGCCTGTGTTACCCATGGGATCACGAAGAAATCTAGCACCAAATGGATGCCGGGTGCATTAAGAGGCGTGGGAGAGCGAGGAGGAGCAGTGATAGGTGTGTGGCTAAGGTGACCTTGGCCGGCTTCTCAGCTTAGCAAAAGGGCCTGGGTCATTCAGATCTGAATATAGACATGGAATAGGAGCCGCGGTCCCTTCATCCAGGAGTTTGCATTGGAGTGGGAGCCCAGGAATGTGCATGTGAACAAAACTCCACGTGAGAGCGCTGGGAACAGTCGGCTCGGTTGGTTAGGACAGTGTTCTCAGAGGCCCAGGCTGTGTGTGTGCCTGATCCCCAGATGGGCTGTTGGCTTTACAGCTCCACCACCATCTCCGGCCAGCTCCCTCCTGACTGCACGCCATCCATCATGAGAGGAAAACGAGGGAGGGCGGCTTCGGACAACCTGTCCCTGCTCCAGGGAGACCAATCCAAATTCTCGTTGTACAGATGGCAGCTTCCCAGTTTCACCAAAGATGGTGTGTGACACCAGAGTGAAGCAAGTGGACAGGTGCAGGGTTCTTCTAAAGCAGCCTGGCTCATGTCCGCGTAGAGCTTCTAGGCTGCTGGCCCTTTGGGCAAAGCTGAATGTGGATCTGGCAGAAAATATAAATCTGAGAGTAATCTGGTCACACCTCTTCATTTAAGGGGTCCTCACTTGAGTAAACATCGGAGACGGGACTAGGTAAATGCCCTCTCATTTCACCATTCATTTATTCATTCATTCAGCAAATATCTAAGGAGGGTCATCTAAGTTTCAGGCATTGTAGTATACTTGCAATAATCATAACTAAATATTTTTAAAATTTTCATTTATAGAACATTTTTTAGAGAAGTCATCATGTCATTTGATCCTCATGATTACCTTATGATAACCCCACTTTACAAATCAGAAATTGAGGCTCAGGGAAGCTACATAACTTACCCATAGATGCCTACCTACTGAGCAGCTGGCATACACACTAGCTCATTTAATCTTTAAAATAACCCAGGGAGGTACCTATTATCTCCATTGTATAGATAAAGAAACAAGGTTTAGTGACATTAAGTAACTTCCCCCAAACCACACAACCAGCGAGATTCTATATCTAAGTCTTTTTCTTCCCTAGAATCCAGTAGGGATAACAAGCTGAAAACACATTGACATTGATATTTTTTAAGAAAATGTAGCTGCTAACACAATATCCTTTTCCTGAACTTCAGAAATCACTGACTTCACCCTGAGCATTTTTTGCTCTGCCTTTCCCTTTGTTCAAAATATTTGTGTCTAATAGTGCTGGTCTGCAGTACCAAGCTTCACAGATAGATGCCACCACTGAGCTGCTTGGAAATTACTTAACCTTAGGGTTTCAGGCATCAGCAAATAAATTTGTTCCTAACAGTTGCACATCCACCTATCATATTTATTTATAACTGTTTTCTTTATAGTCTCAAACACGTCCATAAGTGCTAAAGGGCAACCAGTAAACAGAGCAATAGAACTTGGATGGTTTGACCAGAAAGACTCCTAATGGAAAGAATTTTGAACAAGGTTTGAACGGACCAAATTATCTTCAGCTTGATGGTCCCAGGTACCATAGACAGTAAACTGTTGGAATGAAAAGAGGAAATTTTTGAAGCCTGGAAGATTTTTCTATCTCTGTTTCCAAAGTTGAAATTCAGATTTTAACAGGGCTCTCATCTATTGAACACTTACTATATGTGCCAGGTATTACACAAAGCACTTTCATAAGCATTATCTTGCTTAATTCTCACAGTCACAGTTTCTGGACCTGTGTGCCTGCTGCTTACCAGCTCTGCATCTCCAGTTATTGTTGTACCCAAATTGCAGGTGAGGAAACTGAGACTCAGAGATGTGTAGTGACTTGCCAAGGCCACACAGCTAATAAGTGATGGAGATGGAATTGGCACTCATCCACCACCAAAGTGGTCTGACTACAACTCCACGCTTCCCAGCTTCCTGCACAAGCTTCATTCTGTGCATTGGGTCTCCACATATCCCTCGGGGGTGGGTGCCCCATCCTGCCTAAGGTGGGCTTACAGGGGCAAGAGGGTCCCCTCCGTCACATGAGGGAGGGGAGGGGCGCCTAGGGAGGCGGTGTGGCAAGGTGGGAGGCCCTAGTCCAAACCCGCGGCAGGCAGGCAGGCCTGTGTGAGCCAACGCTCGGAAACCTCCCCCTCCGGAGTTCATTTCAGTCACAGTGTCTTTCCCATTAAGCCTAGCAGTTGGTTGGCGCGAGGTGTCAGAATGGCCTGAAAAAACTGAAATCCAATCTAATCCTAGAGGGAGGAGCCTGTGTCAAGTAGAGAGGGGGAAGGAGGGGGGAGAGGGAGAGAGAAGCAGGGAGGTGGGGAGCTGGCAATGTTTACAGGCACAGGTGGGGTAAAGAGAGCAATTTGTCAGCTCTCCACTGCTGGTGGCTGATGAAAGCCAGCCCGGGTTCTGGTTTGTGCAGAGAAGCTGGTGGTGGCCCCGCACCCGCTTGTCTGAGCTGCTTCCTTGTCTACCTGAGGAGCCGTAGCTGTGCGTGCTGGGGAAGCCGGGACCGTCCGGGGACTGCGCACGTTTGGGACCTCAAAGCCACAAGGCTATCACTGACCAGGATAGTCTTTCTTCAGCAATGACTTGTTATCCCCAGTGTGCCAAGCACTGTGCTAAGTGTTTTACTAAGTTTGTTTTGATTCCCTCACCAAATTTACGGGATTGAAATTATTTATGCCCATTTTACAGTTTGGGAAAGTGGGGCTTGGAGAATTTTCCCAAGGCCATGGAGGTAGTAGAATAGTCAGCTTTGGAATCAGGTTTTTCCTCTAAAGTCTACTTTATTTCCCCTACGTCATATTGCTGAGCGCCCTCCCAAAAGAACTTGCTGAGGAGAGGGGCAGGAGACTCCCGGTCCCCGTGACCTGCAGAGGACGCGTGAAAGCCGAGAAAGA
Source organism: Dasypus novemcinctus (assembly GCF_030445035.2). Lineage (NCBI taxonomy): Eukaryota > Metazoa > Chordata > Mammalia > Cingulata > Dasypodidae > Dasypus > Dasypus novemcinctus. Next base: position 23,856,032 of record NC_080699.1, on the reverse strand, counting down.
GGGATCTCCAATCTGCTCATCTACTAACAAGAGAAGACAAAACAAGGGAAACCTTGCACTTCCCTAAATGTGGCCATTTTTTCAAATCTTCATTTATCGTCCTTTAAACACACCAACTTGAGCATTTTAGAAGCAAAATATGTGCTTCGTCATCCACTTTTAAGATCATTAGCTAAAAACGAGCTACAGATTTGCAAAGGGTATACGCACACAAAAGATGAAACTTATTTTCCTCCAAATCTCAATTTTCCTAAGTTTCCACCCCATGGTCTACAAATTCACGGCGAGGGCATCCCTCAGGCCTGGGGGTGACTTGCCCACCAGCAGCTTTCCCCGGACCAGGGCCCTGAGTGCAAATCTCCTGAGACCCAGGCCATCCGGGGAGCGTCCCCTGGGTGCCCGTGGGTGCACCTGCCACACCACCACCCCATCTGAGCCCGCCCCAGCACGGCGGTGAAGCCATTTCCTAGCGACAAGTTTGGGCGGGGAGAGCCTGCACCCAGTCACCCGGGGCTGGAGCAGAGTCGCTGAGCACCAGGCCCAGCTTGGCAGCCCTTGCAGGAAGCATATGGGACTGAGCAGATGCGCTGCGCCCAGGCACCCCGAGCTAGAGCCGTAAAGGCAAGAGTGGCGCTGGGAGGGGGAGCAGCAAAAGGGGCTGGCTCGGGAGCTGGCCGCCTGGGCCGCGGGGCAAGCTGGTCCTGGGACGTGCAGACAGGAGCACAGCTCCTACGTGCTTCAACAGCCCCCGTGAATGTCGCAATCTCCCAGGGACCCCCCGCCTCCCGCCGGTGGGGGGGGGGGTGGCACCTCGGGCCATCCCGAGGGAGGCTGCAGGACCTGCAGCTGCTCAGAGCAAACCTCAGGCGCCCGTCCAGGGCTGCCCAACACAGCCCCGGAAGTCAGAGGTCCCATCCTTCCATCCCACGCTCTCCTTCACCCCAGGGGTGAGCGCTCCCCTCCCTGCTCCTCGCCTTCCCCAGCCCAAATGCAAGCATCCATGTGCCTACAAAGATCGAGCTTTCCTTATCGCTCTTTTTTTTCTGGCACACCAAACCTAGAGGCACTAGGAAAAGGTGATGATGGTCATGTGGGCGGTAAGACGAGGCACCTGCTTTAAGGCTGGAGTTCGTTGCAGAGCTGTGCAGATGGATAGGTTTCTGAAGCTGGCTGGGACGGCCTGATTAGAAAAGCTTGCAAGAACTGGAGCCCCTCAGCCTGGAGAAGTCTTGGGGTAGTTGGGGGGAGCACGACTCCTGACTCACCCTGAAAAGCTGTCAGATAAAAAGGGGGTTCACTTGTCCTCCAAAGAGTAGACCCAGCAGGCGGAAGTTCCAGGGAGTACATTTAAGCTCTAGTATATGGAAGAGGTTTCCGTTTTTTTGTTCGTTTGTTTGGTTTGGTTTTTCATCATTAGAGCTTTCTTAAAATGGAAGGGATGCCTTTAGAAGGTAGCGAGTGGCCCATCAATGAAGGTATTCAAGCGGAGACTCAACCACCACCTGCAGGCGGCACGTCACAGAAGCCGTCCAAGCCCTGAATGAGGTTAAGTCCTTTTCCAACCCCACATGTCTATGAGTTTATGAAAGGAGTTATACCGAATAGCTCAAAATTCTGATCCAAGTAACTCTGAATTCCATATTCCTAGGCAATTGTCCTTTTTGAATGAGAAGTCATCCAGAGAAAGGTATTACGGGGATCAAAGGTAGCAGAGTTAGGGCGAGAGCAGGACAGAGGGTGGGGGCAGGTGCAGAACACAAGCGCCTGCGCCTGCCGGGCAGGGGACGTGGTCCTGCCCGGGTCCTGGGCCAGACAGTGTGTCCTTCGGCACAAGCCAGCAGGAGCCCACCCTGCCAGCCCCTCCTCCCAGCGAGGCGGGGTGGGGAGGGCGGTGCGGGAGAGCGTGACACAAGCCACGTCTTCTCCAGCCTTTTGGAGACGCCCGGCCACCTGGAAACGGGCCGTGTCCCGGGTCAGAGGGCTGCAGGGGGCTGTGCAGCGGCGAGCATGCGTGGTGTTTGGCGGCCCTGTGCTGCGGGTTGTTGTTTTTCCCCCAAATGGCTCAATACGCCAGTGTTTGTGGAGCATCCTTGGAATCAAAGTGTCTTTGGCGTAATTATTGTTAATTGCACAGACTATTCTATAAACTCATCCAATTAAGAGAAAGTTATTAACTTTATAAAATATCGCAGGCATCCCACAGTGCCGTGTGTAGATGGAAGAGCACTTTGAGAGGCAGAGTCAGCGTGAAATATCATGCAAATGAAGAGGGTTATTTACTTCTCTTTAAAAATATGGCAACATCTACGCTACGTGGGGGCAACTTTCCTCTCCACTGGCCAGAAGCACTTGGGCCAGTGGCGGAGGCTGGAGGGCTCCCTGCCCAGCTTTCTCCAGAAGAGGCCCCAGGGTGCCTTTAACAGAAGATGCCAGGGGTTCAGAGGGTGTCCCCAGATCCTTGGGCCTGCGACAGGCAAGTCCAGAACCCCAGTTCCACCACTTATCAGCTGTGTGTCCTTCCAGTGCCCGCATAACCTCTCTGGGTGTCCATTTCCTTCTCAGCAAAATGGGAATACTGACCTCCTGGGAGCGTTATGAGGATCTGATTAATTATTACACAGAAAACATGTGAAACAGTATCTGATAAATAGTAATACTCAGTGGCTTTAGGTGAATAATATCTTAATCAATGCTAGACATATCATGATCATTCTGCGAAAATGGCAGGATGGCCCTTAAAGTCTCCTCCTATCTGTTGCACTTCCATTAAGAAATTGCAAAGACTAGTCATTACAATATTATTATTTTAAAGTCAACCATAGTTGGGCTGCAATTTTTAAATAAATGTTTTAACGAAGTATAAATATGTGTGTCAAAGGACACAGATTATAGCTGCACGCTCTGCTCATTGTCCATGAAGCAAGCTGTATTATCGTCAACTACACCAAGAAATAGAACATTCTCAGCTTCCAGAACTCTCCTCATGGCCCCCTTCCAGTCACTGAATACTCCCACCACCCCTGAAAAAAAGCATAAAATCACATCATACAAAGCATACTCTTTGGGGGTCTGGCTTCTTTAGCCCAGTCTTATGTTTGTAAGAGTCATTCATGTTAGATTCATTCATGCAAATCTGAAGCAAACTTATATGTCCAGCAGCAGTAAAACAGACAGCTAAACTGTGCCATATCCGTACAGTGAAATACTATGCAGCAGTGAAAAGTATAGGCACTGGTACAGCCTTCCTGTGGAGACCAGAGGACAGTGAGTCAGTACTGACACTGACCAGAGATTACTGTAATTCTTGGACCACCCACAGTGACACCCACCTGAGCCCCTGTGTCAGCTCCAGCCGTGGGATCAGCTTCCCTAGCTCTGACTCTGCCTTAGGCAACGGGCCTAGTAACTTGCCAGGCCTGCTGAGAGCGCTGAGCCATGCCCTAAGCCAATAAGGCAAGGGATGGCGCCGTTTGAGTGGACACCTTGGGAGGTAGTGAATGCCCCGTCACTAGAGGCATGTAAGTAGACACTACAAGGCTGCTTGCAAAGGAGACTCAAAAATCAAGTGACCGGTTGGGTTGATCATGACCCAAGGGTCCCCTCCTTCTTTGTGACTGTATTAAATATGGGTGGCCATGTATGACACCCAGCCCAGACTACCTGGGAGGCCATCTTAAGAATCAACGACTGGGGATTAAAGGAGGAGCAAAGAATCAACTGGGAGAACCAAGTCTTTTGATTAGGTCACGTGGATTTGCATTAGAATCGCCTGAGGAGCTTTTAAAACTCCAGCTGCCACACCCAAGAGCAATTAATGTGGCATCCAGGTGAGTCCCCTGGGCCTCAAGTTAGAACCAGTGGGGTCAAGTACCGAAGGGGCATTGGCATGGCTGACATTCCCTCCGTGCACTCACCACCCAGGGCCTCTGTACACCGGACACTGGGGACTGGGGACAGAAAAGTGAGCAGAGACACAGCCCTTGCTCTCAGGGTGCCTACAGTCTACAGGAAAGACAGACATCGGACAACCACCCACGTGTACGTTCAACAGTAAACTGAGAGCTTGCTTTGCAGGAAAGGAACGCACATCGGTGGGGATGTGCATGCACAGATGTGAACGAGCCCCGCAGCGGCTTAGCAGCCTGCTCTCCCCTGCAGCGCCACGCACCTCCCTCTTCTAGGGAGAAGTACAGCAAAGGGAGTCAATCTGAAATATGGAAAGCGACCCCTCCCTCACCAAGAGCACCCCTAAACTTCCCCAACCCCCTGCCCCACCCCAGCAGCCAAATCAGGATGCAGCCAATAGACCTCAGTGCGCCACACCCCCGGTCCGCCTTTGGGCATGGGAAGAGGGGCAGGGGAGGGGTACTTGCAGCAGAGCCTCGAGCTCAGCAGGGCCCGGCTCCCACCCAGGCGCCCTCCCCTAGCTCTGGCAGGAGGCAGCTGGGAAGAGCAGCTTTAGTCCCTGACCCCCTGGGGCGGGTTATATTTGGATGTTAAAGTAATGACACATCTCCACGCAGCCCTCCTGCCCGCCTGCCTAATGCGGCAAAGTCTTCTGGCAGGGCAGGGGCTGGCTTATATTTAGGCCTGGCATTCCCTGGTAGGCATCCTATTCTGAAATGGAAATTCTTTTAATAGCTAGCCAGCCTCGAGCATTTAATGAGCTGGTGCTTGACTTTTTGATTTCTTGTTCTTGGTGGAGGACTGTGAGCTGCTTCAGTTAATTGGGGGCCCTCTTTCACAAAGCATCCCTTTTTTTATTTTTATTTTTTTCAGCATGGGAAAGAGGAGAGAGCAAACTATTACTCTTCAGGACCCCTTTGCCTCTAAACATCTCGTTTCTGCCACACCCGAGAGTTTGGCTTTCTTGTAAAAATGCACCTCTTCCAGGAAGTCTTCCCAGATTTACCCATCTGCCTCCGAACATCCTTTTACTATTACTCCAAAAGTGCCATTGGGTCTTTTTCTGGAATGTCTGCTATGTAGCCCCAGAAATATCAGCAGCTGTAAGAGATTCTGTCTCCTGCTTGGAGTCAAAGAATGCTGGGCCTGAGTTGATCACCTGAGGTCAAGGAGCCCTTTAAGAAGCTGATAATAAGAGGGAAAAAGCATGGGCTCTCTACCCAGAAAAAAATACACAGGCACACAAAATTGGAAGACAATTTCTGGAGTGCATGGATCCTCTGAAGCCCATCCATAGATTCTAAGTCAAAAAATCCCCTTACCTGGTTTAACCTCCTTGATTTACAGATGCAGAAGCAGAAGGGGACTTGCCCGAGGGCACACAGCCAGTGAGTGGCAGAACTGGGCCCTGACCCCAGGTCTGCTCTCTGCCCCCATCACCCTACCACCTTTTTGTAGGCGCCTCCACCACCACCCCAGGCCACCACCCCCCCAGAGCCCAGAGCGAGGGACTCTGCGCCCAAAGGAGGCTCACCCCGCGGTGGTGGCCTGTGACTTCTCTGCAAACAGCCTGCCTGGGTCCTGGGCACGTCGGGCCTCTGTCAGGAGGGGGGGAGGGTGGCGGGCGATACGGCAGGGGCGGGCTGCACGGTGTGGTCTTGGCGATGAGAAGCAGGGATGTCCCCGGCCCCCTTGCTCCTGAGCGTTCTGGTGTGACCAGTATCGATCCCTCCGGTGCCTCCTGGAAGGACAGCCTCATTTGTCAAGCAAAGCCCCCTCTGTGGCTGCAACACGGGAATCGATCTGCAGCAGGGGCTATTGGTGTGTTAGCTGTGGAGGGCTGGGAGGCAGAAGAAGGAAGCTGGCTGGAGAAGAGAGAGATGGCCCCGATGCTGATGTGGAGAGGAAAATGGCAACGTTCCCCAGTGACGGGAGACATCCAACATATTTGAAGATACTTACCTGAGTTCTGGGATGGGGATAATACAGTTTGCAAGCTGGCGAGCCCCTGGGTTGGGCAAGTCTGTGCCCTGGAGAGAAGGAGCGGGGAGAGAAGGGGCTCTCCTTTCCCCACTTGTGCAATGGGACCTCTGCTTGGAAAACCTCTCCAAAGGATTGGGTATCAAGACAAGCCCATTTGCTTGAGCAACATCTGGTTGAATTCTTTGCAAGGTTTTTTGACCACCTCCTGTGTTGCAAGCACCATGCTTGGAAGGTCACTCAGAAACAAACAAGGACAGCTCCCTGGGTTCCCACCCCCGGTGTTGAAGGAGGGGTGGGGATGGGAAGCAGAAAACGCTGCAGGAATTCCTGTATCCAGCCAAGGAAAAGGCGCTTCAGGGAAACAAAGTGGTATAGGACTATGAGAGAGGGAGGGGTTAAATTTGACCAGGAGAGCTGGAAATCTTCTGGGGAAAGATGGAATATGTCCCCAAGGAAGGCCAGGGGTCCTCAGGCAAGGTAAGGAGGGACACAAGCCAGCAGGTAAGGAAGGGACTGGAACGAAGACCTGGAGATGGAGGAGGAATTCCCGCTGTGGTGTGAAAGTGATTTGACAGCTGCTGACTGTGGAGGGAGAAGAGAAGGGAGCCACAGAGACCTGGGAGACTCTTCGTCAAAGTCCTGGAAGAGAGCTGATGCCCTACACCAAGCGAACGCGCTCAGGGGGAGGAAGGGATGAGTTTGTTTTAAGTGTTTGCTCAGTCATCCGGTAAATATGTTGAGTGCCTTTTCTGGGTACTGCGACCTGCTCTGGAAAATACGGTGGCGATTAGAAAGAGACTCCGCAGAGCCTAGAGTCCAGCAGGGCATCCGACATTTATCAAATAATCCCAGAAACCGCTGGAAAGATGCCCCTGGGGCAAGAACTTGGAAGGCCACTGTTTAGTTTCCCCGGCTGCTAAAACAAACACCATCCACGGGTTGGCTCGACAACAGGAATTTATTGGCTAGGGTTTCAGAGGCTAGAGGCTTGCTTCCTCCCATCTTGCAGGCAATCTTTGGGGCTTCTTGATTTTTCCATCTCGTGGCAGTGCACATGGCCAAGGCTTCTCCTTTGTCTTCTGGGCTCTGTTGCCTTCTGGCCTCTGGCTTCTCGCTCCACCTGCTCTCACTCAGTCTATGAAGGTCTCCTGTAGTTCAGGTTAAAGCTAGACCCGTTTGGTAAATGCACCGAGGCAACATCCCTGTAACGGGCCGGCTTTTACACTGGGGATTTATTACCCTGGAAGCTTACAGATCTGAGGCCGAGAATGTGTCCAAACCCAGGCATGGCCAGGAGCTGCTCCTCCCTGAGCTGCAGCTGTGGGCGGTCAGGCACAGGACGGGGCCCAAGGGCCTCTCCCCTCTCTCCGGGCCTCACTGCTTTCAGCCTCTGGCTCCGGGGCCTCCTCCCCCAGCTTCTAGGAGTTTTTTTCTCTGTGTCTCAGCATGTTTCTCCCATTTATAAAGGACTCCGATGAGAGGATTAAGACCCACCCTCGGTCACACAACCTAATCAAAGGCCTTTAAATGATGTAATTCAACCACAGGTCCCACCTACAGCAGGTTTACACACAAGAATGGATTAGCGCTGAGGACAGGCTCTTCTGGGGTCCACCCAGCTTCGAGCAGTGGCCCTGGCTCAGTGGGGCCGTGCGTTAAGTGACGGAGCGTCTTGAAGAGAGCCTATTCACAGTGGGTCCACCCCCCCAGGACCAGGGGCTGGGACCTGGGCATGCGCTTTGTGGGGGGCATGAGCCCATCCCCAACAGTCACCCTCCTCCAGAGCTTGGCCCAGGAGTCCAGGGAAGAAGCCGCACTGGGGCGGAGACCTGAAGTTAGTAGCGGGAGAAGGAGGAGAACATTCCAGGCAAGGGGATGGCATGTGCACAGGTGCACAAGCGAAAAAGGAGGGAGGGGAGAGGAACTGCCCTGAGAGGTTGAGAAGAGGTGGGCTGGGCCACGAGGGCTTGGGTGGCCTTGTCGGGAGCTCCTCCTTTTTCTAATGGTGCTGGTGTGGGAGGAGGCACTCTCCAGTGCTGCTGCTGGGGCGTTAACAGGTACACCCTCCACAGAGGGCAATTCGACAAGTGATCTAAGCAGTGAGAAGGTGTGTACCCTGTGGCTTAGCAACTCTAGGAATTTACCCTATCGAGACACAAGTATCCATTCATGCACTGCAAAGAGATCCATGTACAAGAATATTTTTTGCCATGTTACTTGTAAGAGCAGGAACCTAGAAGCAATTTAACTGCTCAGAAATATAGAACTGGCTATATAAATTAATATAGCTGTGTGTAATTGAATACTGGGCAACTGTCATGAAGAATAGGGCAGTTTTGTATGTACTAAGAAGGAATAATCTCCAAAATAGTTTCAGTAGAAAAAGAAAAGCAGACTAGAGGGGGCGAGTGTGTGCAGTTTGCTCCTAGGGGAGCTCGCTGCTGAGAGCCCTAACTCCTCCACCACCTCTTCCCGGAAGCCTGGCACCTGCTCACTCATGCACAGTCGCTACGTTTGAGGGGAGGGAGAGGAGTTGCCCCTAGAAACTAACTAGGCTTGGTGTGTGAGAGATGGCTGTTGGCAAGGCCTCTGTTAACCTGGCAACCCCTTAGTCAGAGGTCCGGGTGAGAATCTCCTCCAGCTCCCAGCTCCACACCCGGGCAGCTTATGCGTGTGCCACCAGCAGGTGACTGTGTGACCAGAAGGGGTGTGGGATGAACTGGCCTCTGGAATTCCAAGTTGACTGGACAGGGAAGGAGCAGAGCAGGGGAGTGTCTCGTCAGCTCCCAGGATGCACCAGGCAGGCCCCTGGAGCCAGTCACAATGTCTCACCCCAAGCCCTCGCCTGGCCCAGCTGGAGAGCCCAGGCGGGCATAGCCTTAGCGCCCCCTTGAGGCTCAGGGTGCTTTGTTGTGCGCGTTGAGGGTTAGTGGCTCCTTTGCTGGGGACGGGGGAGAAGGGGAGGGAAGGGCGTCCTCGGAAGAGCCTGTCGAGCATCAGGGTGGGTTTGGAGGAGCCCACCATCCAGGTCCCCAGACCCGCTGTTTTGCCCACCAGTCTATGGGAGGAGGCCGGAGCGGAAAGCCAGGCTTCCAGCCTGCAAAACATTACACCCACCACTTCTTTTCCTCATACAAATACTGCGTGTACAACGAAAAAGCAAACTGTAACCCAAGAAAAAAGTTACTTGAAACAACTACAGAAATGGGTTAAAATTAAAATCCTTAAAATATGGTGCTTTTCTGGAGCATTAAGAAAACACTAACAAACAAACAAACAAAAAATATGAGCAAAGAACATGACAGAAAATTTGTAGAAGGAATAAAAATAGTTGAAAGGAAGACGAAAAAAATCAACCTCACTAACTATCAAAAAAGCAAATTTAAAGTAGCTGTCATATTTACCTTTTCACTTTGGCACGTATTTAAAATAGAATGCCCAATGTTGGTACCTGTCGGTACCCTGGTAATGAACATGTAAATCGGTACAATATTTACAGTGATCAGTGTCGGCATTTATGGCAATAGCTGTCAAAAGCCTTTAAAATATTATTTCCTATAGATCTAATAATTTCATTTGTAAGAATTTCTCTTAAGAAAATAATCAGAAATACAGATAAAGATTTATAATAGTAAAAAATCAGAAATAGTCTAAATAGGCAACAACAGGGATTGTTTAAAATATATTATAGGACATCCTTACAGTAGAATACACATGGGCCTCAGATACGGTGGTTTATGCAGAGCTTTCAAAGGTATAAAAATATTATGTATATTATGTCCATCTCAGTATAATGTTAAGTGAAATAAGCAAGAAATGTAACTGTATATACTATGATCTCAACTGTGCCAAAATGTGTGCGTGTTTGTATGTGTATGTTTATATACACATGTATAAGTAGAAGATGACTTAGGGAAAGTACGTCAAAATGCTAATAGAAATTACCATACTGGAGTGGGGGTGTGGGTTTCAATTCTTTCTTTTATACTTTTCAATGTTTCTGTTTTCTATAATAAGCGTGGTTTATTTTTATGATCAGGAAAAATACTCACTAAAAGTCACCTCTATCTGCAAGGCTGTGTTAACTGTACCAGATCATTAAGTACTGATGTCACCTCTCCACTGTGGTATTGTGTTGCTGCTAAATGTTGTGTCCCTTCATTCTCATCTCCCACCTAGATTTCCCATGAGGTCTTATCCACAGAGCTGGCCTCAGTGCCTTTGCACAGGCAATCTCAAGACACATGCCATGGTCACCCTTGATAGACCACAGCTACAAGCCTTTCCTTTAGTTCCCATGACTGATCCCATTGCTCAAGTGCCCCATTCCCTCTAACACATGTGGAGAGATCTTAAGGTGCATCCTCTTTCCTTCTAAAAACGGGTATAAGCCCGTTGCAAAGTTCACACTTGAAACCCATGTGAAACGAAACACCTAAGCTCGTTGCAAACCACACCCTTTATCAGGGTTCCCGCTAACACGACCCCTGGACTCTCCCTGCCAAGAGGGCTTCTGGGGACCCCTCGGGCTCCGACGCTGCCCTCCTTCCGCGGGTCCTGCCCTCACCCCCCATGCTGCGAAGGTCCCCACAGCTGGTGGGAGCAAGGCCTGTTCTCTCAGCAGAGGTAAGACCGGGCTCGCTTGTTGCAGCCACACTTCTTCCCTGCTGCCACTGCCTCGGGGGGAAGGCGGTGCCACTGGCTGCTGGCCTCGGGGGCCTCCCTACTCTTGTAGCCTCCACTCTCCTGCCCACACCTCCGTACCTAGGCCCTTGGGCCAAGCTGCTTCTTTGGAACCATCTGAGGTGAAGCCTTTTCCTGCTGGGCCTGACTGATGCCGCAGGGCACAGTGGCTTCCGGCGCCTGGGTTTGTTTGGGTTTGTGAGCAGCCGGTGGCCTCCCTCGGGCTCAGCACCCACAGCTACACGCCTTCTCCCTGAGCCTGGCTGCCCACTCTAGGCCGTGGAGCTGCCACCCCATTTGTCCCTCTCCTTCCCCTTCCCTGAAGCCTGTTCCAGCCACCGAGGGGCCATGTGGGATCTGGACCTGAGGCCGCAGTGGACTTAGCCCTCTAGAGCCACGGGGAGCCAAACGCGCATGTCCTGCAAGGCCGGCGTCCCTGCCCTGCTCCCTTCCCGCCCACCAGCGTGCCTTCTCTCTGCTAGACACTTTGTTCCTAGAACAGCCTCTGGCCCTGTTAGGCGATGAGTTTCCTGAGGGCAGGAACGAGTTGAGTCATTTCTGCTTTTCTGTGCTCTCAATACTTCGCAGCAGGCCTGGCATGAGGCAAGTCCTCAGTAAATATCACCTAATCAACGTCCCTCTCCCACACCACCCATCCTTCAATGGCCGGCGGAAGAGGCTCCTTCCCCAGAGAGCTGTGGCCTCATCCGCACATTCGGAGAAAATGGACTCCAGGATCCAAATCCACACGTATCTCCTGAGGCTGCAATGGGGGCTTCCTTTTGCAAGATGAAATATAATAGAGATAGATAGGATCCCTAAAGTCTCCTATAAAAGTGGAGAAAGGGAAGTCTGTTATCTGCAAGACCAGTGCAGGTGTCTGGTCAGGTGTATGGAAGGACGGATGGAATCCACGAAAAATGAAGAATGGCTTTTTTTTTTTTAATGAGAATATGAGTATGTCTCTCTGAGAGAAGAGAGACTATTTCAGAGGGTTTTATAGCTGTTTATAAATACTTTAAGGGCATTATGTGGGAAACAGATCACATTTATTTTAGGGTATTTCTAGAATCAGTGGGTGACGGTTTAAGGAAGTGGGATTTAGCTAATTTTTAAAGGATGTTCCAAAAACTGGAGCTGTTTGCAGATGGAATGGGCCGTTTGTAGGTTTAAAAGGCCAAGTGCCCTTCTGCTGGGGTGGTGGAGGGGAGCCCTGCACTGTGTCAGCACCTGCTGAAGGCCCAGCAGCCAGCTACGGAAGGGAAGGTCATGCTAAGACCCTGACAACTTTTCCGGTGCTTGGAATTTACTTCCAGGGAAATCTCAGGGCGGAAGGAAAGAACGCTGAGTAGTGGGAGCCCCCAGCCCACAGCAGACCTGAGAGCTCAGGGGAGCGGCGTCACAGCTCTCCTGGGAACAGGGCAATTCTGTGAGTACTTTGCGGCCAGATTCCCACAAACCCAGCGGAAGAGCTGAGCCCATTCCACAGAATGGAATATTGAGGCCAGAGAGTAGAAAGGACAATAATTCTAGCAGCAGCTGTTGCCGTGTTTTGGTCCCTTGCCAGGCCCTGGGCCCGGGGTTGCGAGCTTGCGGCGGCACCCAGGAAGGTTGGGGTGAGCCTCAGTGGACACCTGAGGAAACTGAGGCTCCAAGAGACTAAGTGACTGCCCTCCGGTGGCACAGCTAGAAAGAAGCCGGGCCAGGGTGTGAATCCAGGCTGGCCTGGCTCGGAAGCTCTTTCCACAGCATGTCGCGGGGGGGCGGGAGGTGCTCACCTGCACAGCTGGAAGGAAAGTCAGAGCCCTTCCCAGGCTCTCACCCTCCCCGTCCTGCCCAAGCTCCGCCCTCCTTCCTCCCACCACAGGCTGCCCTGATCTAAACGAGGAATCTAGGCCAGTCAGGACAGACTCCAGGCCCAGACCGACAGAGGCCGGGTGGTGGAGTAGAGGAAAGCCAGTTTTTTTTAAAGATTTTTTTTTTATTTCTCTCCCCCCCACCAGTTGTCTGCTCTCTGTGTTCATTCACTGTGTGTTCTTCTGTGTCTGCTTGCATTCTTGTCAGGTGGCACTGGGAATCTGTGTCTCTTTTTGTTGTGTCATCTTGCTGTGTCAGCTCTCCATGCGGGCGGCACCACTCCTGGGCAGGCTGTGCTTTCTTTCGCGCTGGGCGGCTCTCCTTACGGGGCGCACTCCTTGCACATGGGGCTCCCCTACGCGGGGGGCACCCCTGCATGGCAGGGCACTCCTTGCGCGCATCAGCACTGCGCATGGGCCAGCTCCACACGGGTCAAGGAGGCCCGGGGCTTGAACCCTGGACTTCCCATGTGGTCAGCGGACGCTCTCTCCATTGGACCAAATCTGCTTCCTGAGGAAAGCGGCTGAGGGCCTCCTTGAAGTGTTCCCACCCCGCCTCGTCCTCGCACTCGGGGCTGCACTGGGTTTGCGTGCGGCTCTGCCTGCGCTGAGGGGACGCTGTGCTGCGTGGGTTGCAAATCCCAGCCCTGGGAAACACAGGGCGTGGCAGAAGGGTGCCGAGGGGCACGCTGAGCTCTGGGAGACGAGCACGCAGTCGGCCCCCCTTTCCCAGCCAAATGAGCGACTCTGGGAAGTTCATCAGGCCAGCCCTGCCACGGGGTGGGGGTACAGGAAAGGAGGCGGGGTGGGGAAGGGGGAGAGCTGCCCCCCAACCCTCCTGGCTCCATCCACAAGAACCCTCTGACCAGGTGCCTCCCCAAATCCGAGCACCCACCCCACGGCCCCACGCCGGGAGCCCTGGATCCCACGCAGCCCTGCTTGCCAGGGAAGCTCGGGTAGGCAGGCAGGGGAGACTGTCTTTTCCATTTCTAGCCCCTGCCTCCTACACCGTGGGCTCTTGGGACAAGCAAGCCACTCAGCTTCCAAAATTCTTGCGCTTGGAGTCCTTGGAGAGAAGCTTTCGAAAGAAAAGGGAAAGGAGAGCGGGAGTCAGGGAGGGAAAGGATGCCTGCAAATGGGCTTGGCCCACCCTGTCTGAGCATGAATAAATAAACAACAGCCATAATGAGCGGCCGCCCTGCCACCCGGCTCTGCCAGCCAGGAGAGAATTCTTCAAAGGCACGAGCCTGCTGCAGGTTCATTATTCATGAGCAGGGCCCGCCAAGGTGGAGGGCTCCGTTGTTTGTGGCATTTTTAACACGGGTCCTTGGTGGAAAGGGGAGGGAGAGGGAGCACTGGGGAGGGAAGGAGAGCTCTGTGCAGTAGCCCAAAGCAGTAAAAGGCCAAGGTTCACGGAAATCATCTGCGAAAACATGCCCCACGCAGCTTCTCCTCCTCTCACAGTGACAATGGTCTGGGGGCTGCAGCCCTGCTTGGCCCCTTCTCGTAAAATGTACTTCTCCACCACCCCCCAGCACACAACATCGATTTATGCCACCAAACGCTGAGCTCGGTGCCAGGTGTTGGATGCCCCGCATGGGGCAGATGCAAGCCAGGCAGAGCAAGAGTGTGGGAGGCTGAGGAGCAGGACTCCGATGCCACGTTAGCCTGCAGGGAGCTCATGCTCTAGGGCTGTCTGGGCGCGGGAGGCTATCTGTGCCCGAGAAAGGCCTGGCCTTCCAGCCAGCCGCCAGCTCTGCTGTGTTCAGCCACGGCGCCCTGGCCAAGTCACCTGCCCACCTGAGCTGCAGCCTGCTCACCGATTTAATGGGGATCATAATGCCTTCCTGGAAGTGTCACTTTAAGGATTGTAGTGAATGAATCTGCACAATCCCTCGCCCGCAGCAGATGTCCAATAAATGAGAGCTGCTACCAGTGGTGATCGTATCGGAGCCTCTTTCAAGGTATCTTGATCTCTATGCTCGTTCAGGAAATCGCCTATCCGTGTGTGTGTGCTTATCCCAAGGTTCAACATTTCTTAGAATCACTCTCCTTGCCTGGGCCCAAGTCGAGTCTCCCCACTTTGGGGAGCACCGAGTAGTGCTCTGTAGCGACCTGCTTTCAGAGGTCACCCCGAGGCAGTGGTGACTCTCTGGGGCCAGGCGCATCTGGGTTGCTGATTCTCAGGTGGCGGCAGAGGCAGGGAAGCAGTTGTCCTTTTGATAAATCTGCACATTTAAAAGAGAAATGGGCTTGGGCTCTGAGGCATGTGTCCTCATCGCAGAGGTGGGCAATGTAGTTAGGGCTAAAAGAAAATTCTCTGGTTCCCTTTCAGGATTGCTTCTTCCAAGACCTAAACTCAAGCGAGCTGCCTCTCAGCTCGGTTGGCTTAGACCCGGGTTTGCCCAAATGTCTCCACCCAGGGACCAAGGAACCAGAACTAGCCCTGGGGGAAAATACAAGAAAAGGCCCGATTCTCCCTCCTGCGGGTGAACCCCGCCCCCACGCCTTTCAAGGGTATGATATTCGCAGCCTCTTTTCCTTTCCTTTATAATCAAGGCTTATTCTCAGAAAAGCCTAGTGGACCGCCTTCTCATGAAGGAGTAAATAACTGAACGGGTTTTTATAGTGTTGTGTCTCTCGGGGGTATTTGCATGTGAAGGAGGATCAGAGGTTTAAGTGGCAGGAAAAAAAACCTGGACAGTGGAAGTGCAGGTCTCGGTGGGTGCTGAATAGTGCCGGGGATGGGGTCGTCTTCTGGGGGATGGGGTCGTCTTTCCTGATAGCACCACCTGCTCGAAGGGAGCACAGGCTGCTCCCAATCTTGGGCAGCTCAGCTAAGCCCTCCCTCGGCCTCAGAAGGTTCCAGGAAGTGTCCCTGCGCATGCCCCTCCACCTGGGGACAGGCCTTGGACCCGTCTCGCCGCAGGCCGGGGCAGGCTGTCTGCTCCAGGCTGGGGAGTCACCTGAGCACCTGTGCCTCCGGGTTCTTTGCTTTGTCCTGTTTCTGAGAACAGGAACGCTGGGCCTGCACAACCAGCCATCGTCCCAGCCTTTGGATCCCACTGTGATTTATTTAGAGGCTGCGGTGGGGGAGAGACAGCGAGGAGATGTGGGTGCCGCTGGGGGCAGGGAGCAGCTGCGGAGCCTGCTCTGTGGGTGTGCAGCAAAATGGTGGCTTGTAAGGCTGTTCTCGGGATGATCTTGTTGAATGCATTCCAGCTGAGGAGGTGGGAACTGTCCTTGGATGAGTCCGCCCTCCCGTCCCCCTGCAGTGTCCCCCAAAGACCCTCCCCACTGCCCGAGCCCAGTTGGATCCAGGGGCCTCTGGGGCCTCCCCCGCCAGCTCTGGACTCCTGACCGCCCACCAGGCCAGCCGGGGCAGGAGGAGAGGTTCCAGGCCCTTCGTCGATCACCTTTGCACATCCACCCCTGCCCAGCAGCACCCCGGAAAGGAAGCCGCCATCCCCACAGCCGCATGGCACGGCTACCAGCGATGCCAAGAGATAATGACAGGTTGAGTGTTCTCCGCCTGGTGAGGACTTGCATGCAAATGACTCGTCTCTGAATGCGCTTAATTGTCACTGTCTGATGTGGTGGCTCATACCACCACCCCTCCCTCCCCTCTAGTTGGGAGAAAATGCAGCAGGGAGCAAAGGGGACCCTGTGGCGTGGGGAGGGGTGGACTCAAAATGGCCAGCAGAGCCCTAGGGAGAGGGAAGCTGGCATTTCCCCTCTCCTGGGCCCGGCCTGCTAGGGCACAGCTGTGAGCAGAGAGTGGGCATTCACTCCCCCAACGGCGAGTGAGATGCAGCTCCACAACTGTAAATCCCTTTATGCATCGCAGCTCAGCCGTGAGAGGCCGTCACGTGCCTACAAGATGTTCCCTCTCGGCCAGTTAGGTCTGCGAAGAAAGAACAGAGGGTGCAGAGGACAGGGTGATACGTGCCCTCCCTCTGCACTGAACAAAGCCCTGCCCCAGCCCACCCTCCGGGAACTCCAGCAGGGGGCTCTGGCTGGGCACAGAGACATCCCGGGCAAGGGATATGTGGTGGTAGCAATAGTAAGAAATCCTTCATTTCAGTCATTTTTCTAAATGCTACTACATGGCATGTATTAACTCGTTCACGTCTCACATCACTCTACAGTGTAGGTCCTGTCATCACTATCCCTCTTGTAAGGAAAATGAGGCATCGAGAGGTTAAGTAACATGCTCCAGATGGCACACTTTGGCAGAACCAAGATTCAAATGCAGAATCTGGCCCTAGAGCTGGCATTCTGCTATTCCACCTCTGTATGGCAATGAACCACCAGCCTGGTGCCATCCTAGAGTCAGGGCCACACTGATGAATCCTAGACACACATCTGGGCTTTAGGGTCTGTTTATGAGTGTGCACCCCTGTCTACCTGATGTTTGTACACATGCATGGGCTGTGTGCCCATTTCTTGGCCAATCAGAGCCAGGTCCTGCAGCCCTCCTGGGTTGAATCCTGGAGAGGAATCCATGTTCACCAAGAAAGCACAGGGGAGTGGCAGCTGCCTTGCCCTGATGAGGAGCCGGCTGGGAAGAAGCCATTGAGCGGGGTTTCTTCCACGTAGTGTGGTGTGACTGAGAAGAACAGGCTCTGAGCCCTTCACAGGGCTTTCCCAGAACGTTAACTTTGTCCCATTTTCTCCCTTGGGATCCATGTGAGGTTTCATTTGAAAAACAGCACCGCACCCATAATCCAAAGAAAAGTCTATCCAACATTACAAGATTTCTAAGGCCCCATTTTAATAGTTTGATGAGTCTAGGTAATAGGGAGCCACTCAAGACTTTTGATTCAAGGAAATAATTTGGAAATACCCTTCAAGTGCCAGTGGATAGGACTATGGGCAAAAACCCGTGGCCAGGGCTATCTCATGAAGAGGAGGGAGCTGAACATTCTCTTTCATAATCAAAATTTGAGGCTGGATCCAATGGAACTGCCTGAGAGTCATCCTAGGAAATGGGGCAAGAAGAGGAAAATTCTGGAAGGGGCAGGGTCCACCTGTGAGGCAGTAGGAAAAGATTTCTGGTTTTGCATGAGCCATCCAGAAGTTTACCCCAAGCTGCAGAAGAACATTTCATGTTAATTGGTCAGGAATTCTCTAAACACCAAAAGGAAACTGGTGTTGAGATCCATATTAACTGAGATAATTCTGTAATTCAGCATATTAGTGTTATTAAATGTCACTGAATGATTGCTTTCCAAATGTTTAAACTGTTAATGCATTTATCTTTGCAAAACGTTGGGGCACCAACATTACAAACCACCAAAATCCCTTCTCCAAAATGGCTCTCAAAACTCTCAGAGCTCTTAATCTGTTTAAACCAAAGCAATTCAGCCCTG
This sequence comes from Dasypus novemcinctus, assembly GCF_030445035.2. NCBI lineage: Eukaryota > Metazoa > Chordata > Mammalia > Cingulata > Dasypodidae > Dasypus > Dasypus novemcinctus. Next base: position 23,838,232 of record NC_080699.1, on the reverse strand, counting down.
ATTTTGAGATAATGACAAACTAACTTTGGGTTCTGATTAACTGCACCCTCAGGATGTTGGCACTGCTCCCCTCTCCACAAGTGCCTTCCGGCTCCCCGTGCCCTTTCTTCAACCCCTTCCCCTAATCTCCCCCAAATCCTGAAATTATATAGACAAGGGCAAAGAAAGGATTAGAGTTTATGTTCAGGAAATAAGAGATGAGATCAGTTTGGATGGGACTAAGTATAGACAGAGATGAAAGAGCCTGAATTTCTCCATAAAGTCAAGAATTACCAAAGTGACGGGAGGGGATATAAAATGGATCCCAAACCTATTTCAGCCTCATTTCCAGTTCCTTCCATTGGACAGCTGCCATCCTCTAAATTGTTATAGGTGCCCATGATATAGCAGGATGTACACTGGACTGGAATTCGAAAGCCCGACTTCTCATCCTCTCTCTGCTCTTCGATCTTGGTTAAATGAGGTTAGTAAGTTCTACTCCATGGAATATGAGAAAGCATTACAGTTCTATGCCAACTATTGCCATTTTTGTTTTTACCTTGTATAAATGTATGGATATGGAAAAATTATCTCCTTGGAAAATCTCAGGAAATGACCAGGATGGGGACATCTGATAAACTGGCATTCCAGATCTCTTAAGCTTGTACAGTGGGGAGAAGGAAGGGAGAAGAGCTGGAAGGTTGTTTGTTTGAGCATCTGCCCTCGCGGGGAAAAATGTTAAACAAGTGACCAATAAATGCTTCACATCTTCCCTGTATATTTTTTATAACCTCCTTCAGGACCTGGCCAGAGTTTATGGATAGGGCTTGGCATGGATTAGACGCTCAATATGCCTTTGGTTGAATGTTTTTTTTAAATAACGACAATATTCTCAAAGATTCCGAGAAAGGAAGTGGGTTTATGTATGATTCGGGAATTGACAACTTTCTAACGAAGTCCAAGAAGGCACATCAAAGGCAGCACCCAAATGAAAAAAAAATCAAAAGTAATCCACAACTGCTCCATCTCCCAGGCTGCCAGGGGCATTGGCCTTGGTCCAGGTTGGGTCTTAGAGCACCTGGCCCTGCCGTGCTCACCTTCCCTCCGGTTTTGTTGCTTGCAGAGGTCTTCCAGGCCTCACCGAGGCTACCTTGGCGCTGTCCCGGGTCCTGAAACGCCACTGGCTCCCGTCTTCGTGATTAAAGTGGCTCTGTAGTACTCCCCTCCAGCCAGCTGTTGTGTGGAAACTAATTTCCATATAATAACATTTTGTTATTTGTAATAAATCTTATGCACAGTAAGGTGACTGGGTTATGTCATTATTTGCAAACCTACAGAGGTTATGTCATTATTTGCAAACCTACAGAATGTAATTATAATACATCTGAAAACCTCCATGCAGAACAGGGTTGTTCCCAGCCACCGCACCGTCCAATCATAATAAAAATTTATATTGTGCTTTAATGTGACCACTTCATCACAGTAACCGTTCTTTACCAAGGGAAAAGAAACCCCACAACAGTGATAAACCCACAAACGTGGAAAACTTGTAAGTGCCAAACTAGTTGATCCCAAAGCTAGCTACTGGGTTTCCTCTTCTCTTTTACTATGAGCCTTTTATAGTAACAGACTAGGTGTCCTGGTGCCTTCAAAACAATGAGCCTTTTCTTGGAGTTTCCTTTTTATGCATTAAAGATGTATGCAATCGGCCTTGGCTGCCATTGGTTCATAAGGCAAGCTCTTTGAACAGCAAGACCTGCATTGCCCCTTTTCACGCTTTTCTGCCTGCACCCCTGTCTCTCACCTCCACACCTCATCGTTATTTTGCTAGAATGCATGGTTCCATTGCTTTCTGTGAGCATAGTAATGCAGGTTTCCTGAACCGTAGCTGAGGGACATACACTGGCTATTTGTTCTGCATTCTGTTCCCAAAATTTCCTCTCTGGTTGAATTTCACCCAAGAATAGAAACATTTTACTGCAATTAGAAAGGGGTTCTCCAGTGCTGACTCTAGTACATAACCTGCTATACAGAACTTCTCTCCGTCTTTGGCATGCCATCCTGGAAATTTTTCCTGAGAAGAATGGAAAATTCTGACTGATCTGAAGATAATCTGAAGTTCCAGGAGGCTTTGTTTCTTGGTAGGAATTCCATTAAGAGCAGACTCTTGTAGTTTCAAAAAAAAATCTGGACTTAAGAGTAGCGTTCTTCACCATCCAGTGCCTTGCAATCTTATAACTCTGGGGAAACATTCTCCATTTTAGCTGCAATCGTCTTACTTTTATTACATGTGTGGTGGTGTCCTGCTCTCTAAGATATTTTGTTTAGGGCTGTGAAATTTGCCTTCAGACCCGAAATTGAATTCAATCCACTGCTTTCAGCACGAGTGATGCTTATGTGTATATCTCTTTCCCCAGGGATGTTTGCAGTTATTGATGCTGAGCATGGTCATTTATCATGAACAATACAGAACAAAAAAGAATTTATTAATAAGTGCCGGCTCCCACACGATTTTTCTTGACATGACATTTTGTTACTTAGTTGCCTGTATCCTGCATATTTCCCCGCCCATCTCTTATATCCATTCCGCTTTGGAAGTTTGTTGAAGAAAGGTGGTCTTACGTGGTTGTGTTGGAATTAGAGCCTGAAAGGTGGCTTTTGTTATCACACAAGTGGCAGACAGAATTCCAACTAGAGTGGCCCCATGAGGGTGGACACAAGGATGAGGATGCCAAGCTCTTCCTGAACTAGGAAGGTAGTGAGGTAGTGAAAGCATCACTGGGGAGACAAATCCATCCCCTGCCTCAAGGAATTCTTGTGGAAATATTAGGCAGGGCCAGCCCTAGAATCTTAGGACTCTATGGTGACTTCCCAGAGGGGATATTGTGTAGTCCTTAAAATTGTGCTTTTAAAACTGTTTTAATGATACAGAATAATAGCTCTTGTAATATAAAGTGAAAAATTAACTGTATATGCAGCCTGATCTCTGCCCCTCATTGTCCCCCTCTCAAAAAAGAGACTGGCTCTGTGATTATACTGAGAGCCATTGATTGTACACTTTGGATGGATTGTGTGGTGTGTGAATCAAACTGCTTTAATAGAAAAAAGAGAGAGACTGGAAGGAAGCATCAAAATATTGTTTTCTTTCTCTTGTTGATGGGATTATGGGTCATTTTTATTTCTTATTTAGACTTTTTTCTAAATTTTCCAGAGTTATTTCTGTGATTCACTATAATCAGAAAAAAAAAGAGATTATAATTAGAAAAAAAAAAGATAATTTTTAAGGTCTTCAGAGACAGCGGCTCCACTGAGTTCCCTGATCCATAGTCTAATGACTTCCTGTCCAGCCCACCCCTCCCACTTGGAGAAAGCCTTCCTCATTAAAGCTGCCCTGTAGCCTTCCTCACCTTCAGGTCTTCAGAGAAGTACCTTAGGAAACATCAAAGAGTGTGTGTGTATGTGTATGTGTGTGTGTCTGCGAGTGTGAGTGAAAGAGAGAGACAGAGTAATCATTTTATCAGGAAGGCATAGAAATGCAAAACAGAGCCCTTGAAGGGAAAGGCACGGGTGAACTCCAGCGGAGTCCCATCTTGACAGAGGTAACAATGAGGAATTAAAATCCCACCATAGAAACTTGTCAGAGGGCAGGGATGAACGGGAAACTGAATAATAGAGAGGGTCTATCCAGGGGAAGGGACACGCCCTACACCCTTCCCCCTCCCCGGCCCGCAGCCCCTTCCTTCCTTAGGCTCCAACCACGAAGGTGAAGGACGTTGCCACAAAGCAGGGAGGGGCCAGGGATGAGAGGACCCGGGAAGGAGTGGAGGCTGCTGTGGCCCCTCGGGATGCTAACCCAGCCCACCAGGGACATAAGCACAGAGCCAAAGAAGGTGAGGGGAAGAAGAGGCTGACTGTGCCTGGAGCCCTAGGACAAGGGGACCCGAGCAGCTGCGTGTGCATTGCTAAGAGTACGAGACCGGCAGGTCTGAAGAGCTTCCCTGCCTGGGGCAGTCTCACCCCGTCGTGGGTATTTGAAAATGGTGGTGGGGGGGTATATTTGGTTGTCACAAGTGAATGAGGGGCACTACTGGCATTTTTTTTTTTAAGATTTATTTTATTTTTTTTTATTTAATTCCCCCCCCCCCCCCCCGGTTGTCTGTTCTCTGTGTCTATTTGCTGCGTCTTGTTTCTTTTGTCCGCTTCTGTTGTCGTCAGCGGCATGGGAAGTGTGTGCAAGCGCCACTCCTGGGCAGGGCTGCACTTTCTTTCATGCTGGGCGGCTCTCCTTACGGGGCGCACTCCTTGCGCGTGGGGCTCCCCTACGCGGGGGACACCCTTGCGTGGCACGGCACTATCCTTGCGCGCATCAGCACTGCGCATGGGCCAGCTCCACACGGGTCAAGGAGGCCCGGGGTTTGAACCGCGGACCTCCCATGTGGTAGACGGACGCCCTAACCACTGGGCCAAGTCCGTTTCCCACTACTGGCATTTAGTGCATGAGGCTTAGGGAAGACTACGTGTTGTTCTTTGCCTGGACAGACTCACCAAGGAACGTGCCTGCCCCAGATGCCAATATTGTCCCCATCGGGAGGCAGAGGGACATTTACTCTAGGATGGACTCCTCTCTGAAGTGGAGCCCCAAACAGGTCCCCAACAAATAGGTAACTCACTCTAGAGTTCTTTAAGGTTCACCTTCAGTGCCCCTTGTCCCACGTTCTTTCCTCTGAAAGGACCAAGAAACTCTGATGACTTCCATCTCTAGATGACCATGCCAGGCGAGATCTGGCTGGCTCCATTGGAAATGCAGCTGATTCAAGAAAAATGGGGACCCCAGGTCCCTGCAAGGGGCAGGAATCAGAGCCTCAGCTCGCTGGCTTCCAAGGGAGGCCCCGAGCCTAGCCCTGCCCCCAGGCTTTTTCTACTCAATGGGGCTGCTGTGCTGACCCGCCTCTGGGACAGCCTGTGACAGAGGCCCTGGGTGGCCTGCAGCTCATCATCTCTTCTCTCCAGCCTGAGTCTCGCCTCTGCAAGGAGCAGCGGAGCAGCCTTCCTTCTCATGCTTTCATCCGCGGGGCTCCAATTCGCCGGCTGCCCCACAGCCCTAGATGCTACCTGAGTGACCCAGGCCTGCAGTCCCCTCTGGGGCCCGCTCAGAGACAGCTTGGCCACTGCTCGGGAAATCCGCCTCTTTGGGCAGGTGGAAAAGTAAATGGCTATGCTGTAGGGCGGAAAGCCCAAAGCCCCCGTGTTCCTCAGCACTGAGTGTGAACTTGGCTGACCACTGAGCATCTCTTCCTATAGACCAGTTAGGTCAGATACTTCCAAGGGGCACGACTAGCAAGCGCATGGCCTTGCGATCCTTCATCAGTGCACTGAGCTGCTGGGCCTGTCCTTCACGGCCCCTTCTCTCCAGAGGTGGGGGGCAGGGATCCCCCCATGTTAAGTGCTAGATGCCTTGGACACCTTATTTCATTTCATTTCACGGTAGCCCTCTGGGGCAGGTGGAGGGGAAGCCTGAGTCTCATGGGAAGGATTTACCATAGGGCATCGTCAGAACACCTACCCCGAGCTGTCTGATGTCAAAGCCTTGTTAGGGCTGCGATTCAGTGCAGGCTGCCTGGGTGCAAAGCCTGCTTGCAACCGATTATTAGCTGCGTGCCCTTGAGTCATGTAGACCACTTCTTTATACCTCAGTTTCCCCATCTGAAAAATAGTACCTACCTCATAGGGCCATCCTAGGGGTTCTATTACTGAATGACTATTAGATCACTTAGAACGTTGCCCAGCACTTAGTGAGCCCCGTAACTATTAGCTGTGCCCATTAATGAACCGGTGCCACTTTGTCTTCATTATGAAAGAGAGGCCTTCACAGTCAGACATCAAGGGCATTTCGAGCCACATGCTGAGCCACGAGGGATCCCATGAAAGAGAAGACACAGAGCCAGCCCTCAGGGAGCTTCTGGGGAAAATGGAAGGCCATGGTACCCGCACACACACACAGATGCAGAGCAAGGGCTTGAGACCCCAAGCTACGATGGGCTAACTCTGGGGGTGGGTGCTGAGCTGCACTGCAGCCCGCTCCCTCCAAGCTGTGGGGCATCCTCAGCTGAGACGCTTCCAAGGGGAGGTGCATTGTGAGTTAGGGAGCAGAAGAACGCTAGGGGTAAGACTTGGTAGGAGGAGTGAGATGGCAAAACCATAGGCCAGGGCTGTGGAGAAGCCGGGTCCGTGAACACCCTGGGGCCCATCGCCGGCGTCTCCAAGCTCTTGTCCTTCCAGATCAGCACAGCTTGCCAGCCCAGCCAGGGGTCCTCCATCTGCGTCCCCAGTGGGGATGACCAACTCAGATGGGTGCACTGTGGCCCGAGCTGGTCCCAGGCTGTCCATGCCAAGGACAGTTGCCCGGACCCCCAGCCTGTGACCTTTCCCACCAGGCTCTTTTGAGACACTTTACCCTGCCCTGCCTCCCCTTTGTCCACAACCTGCAGGACAAAATCCTCACAGCTTGTGACCTCTGAATAGGAGCCTTCGGTGTGCAGGTGGACTCAGGTGTGGGTCACAGGAAAGAAATCCCCAAGGACCCCTCCTTCTCTCCAGGACATGAAAAGGGCACCCTGTGGCTTTAGTGACAAGAGCCCCTGGAGGAGAGAAGTTAGACCCTGGTGCCTGAGCCCGTTCAAAGCCCGTCGGAGAGCAGGGATAATTCATGAAGGGGACTCGGAAGGAATGCAGGCAGAGCCAAGAAGGCACAGGGGAGCACAGCCCTGGCCCACATACAATATCTAAAACAAATTCTGGGCTCCCGCCTCCCCACCTCCAAGACATCTCAACATTACAGATTGCAGCATGCAGGGCGCTCGGCGTTTTCCTGCAGCTCTGATGCAATACAGTAAATGCATCGTGACAGTAGCTGAGTGGATTCTATGTGCTGAACAGATGTCTCCTAGCAGACGAGGTTTCTGTGACTGTATCACGTTGTGCTTTCATCAATTATACATCACTCCTCGTTACAGAGGCAAGCGCTCATGACGGGCTGCGGCGGCTAAGGGAGGGACTCGCCGGCTTCGGAGGCAGAAGGCGAACTTTGGGGGAGCTGGCATACCCAAATGCCCCTCGCCCTGCTGCCTCCTTGCTGTCTGTGATACCCCTTTCCTCTCCTGTACTAGCTGAGCCACGGGTGGTTTGAGTTGCGGTTTTGTCATTATTGTTTTTTTATTTTTAAAATATTTGTTACAAAATCTTTCTAATTGTGTGGAATAATGACCCCAATATACACATCACCCCAATTCAACTATTATCAAGATTGGCTCACATTGGCTTTCTCTCCCACTTTGTGCTGAGGTTTTTTCCAGGGGACTCCCAGGCCTCTTGTGATTTCACCCCTACCCCCGATATCTCAGTGTGAATCTTTACAGGCAGCATGGATGTTTTCCCCGTGTGACTACATGTTCACTATCACATGCTGACAAATTAACAATACGCACCTGGCATCGTCCAGTGCTCAGCCTGCTCCTGAGGGGGGCTCCGTGGCTTAGGAGGCCGGGAACACAGCCCCGGCTCCACGGCCTGGCCGGCGTTGACCTTTCCCCAGCGCCCTTAGATCCCCCATCCGAGTCCCCAGCCAGAGCTCGGCTCGTATTCCCCCTTTAGCCTTGTGCTCCTTCTCTAGTCTACAGCAGGCCCGTGCTCTCAAGAGGAAGTTGCTGCAGTCGTGGGCAGATATTCCAGAATGTGCTAGAGTGTGCTCTGGTGGTAATTCTAGGGGGTCACGGGCACGCATTAAAAAAAAAGAACCTGCGCCTCAAGGTTTAGTGGATGTCATTGCTGCAGATGAGTAAAAAAGATGAGTGATCTAAGGTTGATTTTGAAAAGAATATTAAATAATAATGAAGTAGATGGTATAGATATCTATATAGATATATAGATATATACACACACAGTAGGACTCAAGTATCTGAAACTTAGGTACCCTGGTGCGGTGATTTGAACCACGTTCATTTGAATGTCAGTCCAAGCTCTGTTAATTACTAGCTGGGGGAAACGGACTTGGCCCAGTGGTTAGGGCGTCCGTCTACCACATGGGAGGTCCGCGGTTCAAACCCCGGGCCTCCTTTACCCGTGTGGAGCTGGCCCATGCGCAGTGCTGATGTGCGCAAGGAGTGCCCTGCCATGCAGGGGTGTCCCCCGCGTAGGGGAGCCCCACGCACAAGGAGTGCGCGCGTAAGGAGAGTCGCCCAGCGCAAAAGAAAGTGCAGCCTGCCCAGGAATGGCACCACCCACACTTCCCGTGCCGCTGACGACAACAGAAGCGGACAAAAAACAAGACACAGCAAATAGACACAGAGAACAGACAACCGGGGGGGGGGGAGGTGGGATTAAATAAATAAATAAATCTTAAAAAAAAAAAATTACTAGCTGGGTAACCTTGACCAAATCCCTTAACTTATCAGGGCCTCACTTGTTCACCTGCAAATTGGCGCGAGGCCTCTCTGCCCTATCACACCTCATTGAGGTCAAATTCAAAGGGACATGAAAGTGTTTTAAAGCAATGGAGGCCCTCAGCAGCACGTTTTCAGATATGCTAAGAAACCCCCCAGTTTTTGTCAAAGCTTTTCCTAGCTCCTGCCAGCTGCCAAAACCCCCCAGTTTTTGTCAAAGCTTTCCCTAGCTCCTGCCAGCTGCCCACCCTCACACCCTCAGGGGTTCTTTTTTTTTAGATTTTATTCTTTTATTTATTTCTCTTCCCTCCCCCCCACCCAGTTGTCTGCTCTCTGTGTCCATTCACTGTATGTTCTTCTGTGACCGCTTCCATCCTTATCAGCAGCACCGGGAATCTGTGTTTCTTTTTGTTGCATCATCTTATTGTGTCAGCTCTCCGTGTGTGCGGCACCATTCCTGGGCAGGCTGCACATTCTTTCGCACTGGGTGGCTTCCCTTACAGGGTGCACTCCTTGCGCGTGGGGCTCCCCTATGCGGGGGACACCCCTGCGTGGCAGGGCACTCCTTGCACGCATCAGCACTGTGCATGGGCCAGCTCCACACGGGTCAGGAGGCCCAGGGTTTGAACCGCAGACCTCCCATGTGGTAGGTGGATGCCCTAACCATTGGGCCAAGTCCGCTTCCCTCCCAGGGGTTCTATACAACTCAAAACCAAATCCGGGGAGCACATGTAGCTCAAGTGGTTGAGCTCCTGCTTCCCATGTACGAGGTCCAGGGTTCGATCCCTGGTACCTCCTAAAAAGAAAAACACACACAACCGAATCCAGTGCTCTGATCAGTTCCACCTGCTGCAGGTTGTTAAGCCTGGCCATGGTAATAAGCTTCGATGATCATTATCCACATTATTATATTTACCTAAGATCCCTGGTGTAGAGAAAAATGCAGAGGGTTCTCGTGCATCCTTTGCCATACAAGAATGATTTGCCGGATCTAAAAACCATTTCTAGAATTAATTTGCCTACTGCAAACAATTTATATTAATGAAAACACGTGGAGTGGGGGGAGGCAAAGTTCCGCCTGCAGACTGTGTTTGCTTTGTTCACCTAGAATGAAAAGAGTTTGAGTGTGTGTTTGTTTTGAATAAATAAATAGCTGGGTGACAGGAGGAAGGGCCACCCCGTGTGGCGAATCCAACGTGGTCTAGCAGGCTCCTCCAAGGCAGATTGCAGAGCCGGCAGGAGGCACGCTCCGCTACCGCTTGCGTTTGAATATGCAGCGGCGCTTGTCATCTGCTCTTCGGTATTTGCAGGCCCCTCTCAGGCTCGGATTTGAAGGTGGTGGAGGACGAGGCCACCTTCCCTTCCCTGGTCTCAACCAAGGCTCGGAATAAGCCAAGCGGGGACCCCCCCGCACCTCCCAGTCCTAACGCTCCCCACAGCCACCTTGCTCCAGGCACCCCTCTGCTTATGCGTGTGCTTATTTTATTTTGGGGGGGGCAGGAGTTGATGAGGCTTGTTTTCTTCCCTACGGATGGCAGCTGGGTTCCCTGATCTCAGGCACGGAATGTATTGGACTGATGTTTCCCCCACTTGTCGGAGGTAGATGGGAGGAGAGAGAGGAGAGAAGGGGAGGAGAGGAGAGAAGGGGAGGAAGGCAGGGGGGTAGCAGTGAGCATGGGGCAGAACCGGGCTGGCCTCACCCGCTCTGGTGGCCCCTCAGCCCCCCTTGGCTCCAGGCAGGGCAGATGCCCGTGTTTGGAACTCCCTGCTTCCCGCCCACCCCCCTGCCCACCACAATCCCTCTGCTTGGACACAAGCAGCTGAAAAGTCCAGTGTCCACTGCCCCTTGGTGGCGCTGTACTTCCGAGCTCGGAGCAGGAGCAGGAGGCGCGGCTCCACCTGGCTGCCTGCGGGCCTGGGCCTGCTGGCATGATAACCTACTAAGCGCACTGCTCAGGTGCCTGGAGTGGCCCGCAGGCTTGGTCCACACGGCTCTGTTTGGGAGCTGCAGCCAGCCGGGTGATCCAGATTAATTCACCCCTGCAGTCTGCGTGGGCTGCCGACAGCCAGTGGGAAACCAGAAGAGACAAGAATAAGCCCTCTCATCCCCGACGCGGTGCTGGGTCCCGGCGAGTGGACCCCTCTGTTCCAAAAGGAAAAGAGTGGCTGCGACACTTGCAAGTGACGCCCTCCAGGAGGGGTCACTGACAAGGAGGGCGCAGAGGCAGGACAGGGCCGCGTGGAGGCTAAGAGCCAACCCTGCTGCCAGACCACCGGGTCTCCTCCTGGCTCCGCCGCCCGCCTTAGTGCCTCCACTTCCCCGCCCTTAAGACGCTGGGCGAAAATGCGACCTGACCCAGAAGGTCATCATGTGGCTAAATGCGTTACTATCACTGGCCCGCCGAGAACAGCCCAGAGCCTAGAGGCCTGCTCGGTCCCAGCTCTGCCACCAACCGTGCGACCTGGGGGGAGGCGTTCTGCTCCCCGGGCTCAGTTTCCTGGGTATAAAACGACAGGGTGGGTCCCGGCGGCCCTCCTGGCATGCTAGGGTTCTGGAATCAGTCAGTGCCGTCAAGAGCACTCATTTTTGATGAGCCTCCCTGGACCAGGCAGGGTGCTGGGTGCCGGCACCCTCAGATGAATCGGGACAATCCCTCCCTCGGGAAGCTCAGGGGGTGACAGTCGGTGCAAGGCCAGTGGCGTACAGGAAAGCGCTGTGAGGGCGCAGAGGTGCCATCGGTTCTGGCAGGAAATTGGCCAAGAAGTTTTCGCAGGGGAACGAGGGGGCGCGCGCACCTGGCGACTCACACTCTCCAAGCTGCCTGATGGAGGCACTAGTTGTCCCAGCAGCCTCATCCTGCTGCCTCCTCCTCCGTGTGACGGTTCGGCAAGGATCAACGACGGGGTGCCACATATCCCTAGGACCGATGCTGTCACTTAGTCACCCAGGCTTTTCTTCTTTGCTCATGCTTACAGATGTATTTATAGAAGGCGTGAAGCTGCTCATTTGAAACAGCAGACAACCCCACCAAACCACTTCCATTTGATCACAAATGTGCTTTGGAGGGTAGAAAACCTGAATTCGTAATTCCTTTTGCCGAATCTCAAAACAAGGTGAGTCAGGTGGAAGGACTGACTGACTCACCTTGAAGCAGCCCTGAATAATCCTGGGAGAGAACATTTGCAGGAATAATCTGGGCAGAAATCCTCAAAATTAGACTGTAGCAAATACTCAGGTCATCCATTCCTAACGAGCAATATTTACTGTGGCTCCAAGTTCTATCGTAGTAAGAGTTAATATTTATTGAACCCTTGCCGTGTGCAAATGTTCCAAATGCGTCGTCTGTATCATCCCGCTCATCCTCCCAACAATTTTGGGAGGCAGATGTTTTGTTAAGCCATTTTACAGATGAGGCGACCGAGGAACTTGCCACTTCATTGTGGTGTGATATATATCCCATCATCTCTACTCAGATTTAAGAAGCAACATTTAAAGCTATTCACAGCTATTCAAAACCAACTAAAGTGGGAGCACATTTTTATGTTGTGGTGGTTATATTTATATGCCATTACCAAAACTGTTTCATCACCCCAAACAGCAACTCTTATACCTATTAAGCAATAATTTCCTATGCCCCCTTTGCCTCTGGCCCTCAGAACCTCTAATCTACTTTTTGTCTCTATTAATTTGCTTGTTTTAGAGATTTCATAAAAGTGGAATCATAAAATATGTGTCCTTTTGAATCTGGCTTATTTCACACCACAAAGCGATTTCAAGTTTCATCCACGTTGTCACATGTATCAGAGCTTCGATCCTTTTTACTGCAGAATGACATTCCACTGTATGGTTAGACCACGTTTTGTTTGTTGAGGGACCCGTAAGTGGTTGGTGTCTTTCGGCTGCTGTGAATGACGTGGCCGTGAGCGCCGGTCCACCTACCACCCACATTGAGATGACGCCAAGGTCTGATTTCTTATGACTCAGAACACGGAACAGACGAAAGGGTAGAGCTGTCAGGGGCTCCCCAGGTCCTGCCAACTTTGCTCAATGACTTTGCAGGGTCCGGCAGCAGCCAGCCAGCTGCGCCCTGAGCTGTTCTCCTTGATCCCACGCGGACGCCATGGGTGGCTCCGTGGATGGCAAGCCTGGTACCTTGACACAGGCCGGGCTCAGACGAATACCTTGCCTTTCAGCTCTGCTCTGGGCTGGGTCACTCCTCCAGACCCTCCCCGTCTCCGGCAGAATTCAGCTCCTGCGAAACTGGAAGGATCTAAACCGGGGGAGGGCCAGGGGCGGGAGCTTTAGGTGAATCAGACCAAGATTCCCACCATCTGAGCTTCAAACATAAACCCGGAGCTAGAGCCAAGACGCTCTCCCCACCCTGCAGGGTTAGAGCCCCGAGTTAGAGACAGGAAATGAGGCAAGCGTGAGTCAGTCATCTAAATGCAACGACAGAAGCAGAAAAGAATTGGAATATGTTTCTATTTTCTTAATCCCCTGAGGATCCCTTAATGTTGCATAGGGAGGCGGAGGAGACAGGGGAAGGGGAGGAGGAAAATCTCCGCAAAGCAGACCTGGCCCAGAGGAGAGGGACCCCTCAGAGGCCGTTCAGGGGTACCAGGAAGCTTCCCCACCCCAGAGCTTCTTCCCGTTGACTGAAAGCATTGAGCCTGTTAAAACGCCAAGTCCTGGAGAAGAGAACGTTAAGCCCTATCAGTCTTTCACGCCACCGTCTGAAAGAGAACTTGGGAGTCAAAGGGCATCCCAGACCTCAGGGTCCCAGCGGCCCCTGTTCCCTCCAGGCCACGAAGCAAAGGCCGAATCCAGCCGGCTGAGTCCCAGTGTGGTCCAGCCTCAGGGTGGGGGGCTGAGCAAGAAAGGGGGCGCTCATGGGGCAGAACGCCCCGGCCCTGGTGCGGGGCTCCGAGAGGGGCAAGCGCTGCGTTGGCTGGTGAGGCTGGCGGGGCTGCAGGGGCTGCAGGCGGTGCTGGAGGGGCTGCAGGCTGGCCAAGGAGCAAGACTGCCGAGGACCGACCGGGAGCCACAGCGCCAGGCTTAGAGCGCCCTCCCGCCCTCCGTCCCCAGCAGAGTGCCGAGGTGGAGATAGCGTTAGGAAGAAGTGCCTGGCGGACCGGTGTACTGGAGGAACTGCCACCGGAAGGGGCAAGGCCGGAGCCAGGGAGACTCGGGTGCAAGAAGCCTTGCCGGAAGGGGAAGGGGAAAGAGTGAGGGGGGAGGGTCCCGGGACCATCCAGGCCCCACAAAGCAGTGTGGTGAGGGGCAAAGGCAGGAGATCCCTGGTGACCTGTGTAGCTGACAGCATCTCCCTGGCCCAGCGGCCCCCTCTGTAAAATGGGGATGATGAAACAAGAACAGTGTCCCTGCTTCCTGCGCAGTGTTTGCAAGAAAGAAACGAGGTCAGGATATGAAAGCCCTTGGAAAGGGGGGCCGAGTGGTGGGCTCTCTTGCCCCCTTTGCCCCTTGGAAATCGATATTGAAAAGCCGCATGTTTCCCCCCTACAGGCTCCTTCACTTTCGACCTCACTTTTCTCCAAGCGCAAATGGAAGACATTTCTTCCCAGCACACTTGGGCAACCTGACCCTAGAGCAGAGTTCTGGGCCCACCCCCCGGACCCCCTCCCACTGCCCCAGGGATGACGGATCAATCTCCCAGCACCGGCACAATCCCGTGGGGAGATAGAGGGTCCTGGCGTCACCGGAGGCCCTGGGGCTGTTTTCCTCCCCCTTGGGATCCGGTGCTCTCCTGAGGAACCCCTCCTCAAGAGCATGAGCCACTCTCTCCCTTCCCCACCCCCATGCTTGCCCAGGCCTCCCTCCTCCTAATTTATTTATATTTATGAAACCTCCAACTAGGTCAATGCGCTTTCATGCACATCTTAATAATTATTGATATAGTGGGGGGGAGGAAGAAGGGCACGTGGGCTGAGCCCACTCTCTGGGCTGGCTGGGGCCACGGGGGACCCACTGCAAGGAGAGTGCTTTTGTCGTGTACTAATTGCTGCGTCGGCGTCATCCAGCGCCGCCTTCCACAGCCCCAGCTCAGCACTTCTACAAAGGAATGGAGAGTGGTTTTGCGGTTTCAGACCACACTGCACCCCCACATCCCACTGGGCCTGTAACTGGATACGGAGCCCAAAATCAACAAAGCAGCAGCTGATGTGAAATGAGACTCTGAGTCCAAAAGAAACCAATCTGCGATTCTTATCACAAATGCAACTGAACCTTCCATTTCTGCAAGTCCCGGATGCCCTGCTTGTCCCCTGAACTTAGTCTCCTCAAAATGAACTTCCTCTTAAGAGACCCACGCCCCCATGGCGGCAGGAGTTTCTGTGCCTGGTGGGACGGTGATTGTGTGGCTGCTGGGAAGCTGTAGCCTAGAGGTCAGGCATGGGCCTCTGAATCTGGAGGAAGAGGAAGAGAATTTTGAGGCGATAGGAATGAGTTTGGGGAATCAGAGTTTCTGGAAATTAGAGTAGAACCAATGCAAACAATTAACTGAATTTGCTGATATTGGTTTCTAGAAAGTCCATGCTCTGGTGAACTTGGAGTGTCACAGTAATGTGATCCCTGGGCTCTGAGGTCAGAAATTCTGAGTTTATATCCTGGCTCTTCGCTTTTCTAGCTATGTATCCTTAGTCAAGTTCACTCACATTTCTAGGCCTCAGTTTCCTCCTCTATAAAATGGAAATAATAATAATAGCACCTAGCTCAGAGGTGATTTGAGGGTTAGAAGAGATAATGCACGCCATACAAGTTTTAATGCATTCATCCCAGTGCGTTATGCTCCTATGCATTATGCTAGGTGAAAGAAAGGCTACCTGCTGTGTAATTCCATTTATATGGCACACTGGAAAAGGCAAGGCCATCGGGACAGAAAGCAGGTGAGTGGTTTCCAGGCAGTGCGGCTGGCAAGAGGGATTGACAACAGAGAGATACAAAGGAATTCTGGGAGGGTGACAGAACTGTTCCATCGTTGTTCCTAGTGGTGGTTACACAACTGTACTTGTTCGTCAAACCTTTTAGAACTGTATGCTAAAAAGGATGAATTTTACCATATGTAAATACCCCAATCAATGGGGACCCTTCCAAAAAAGAATCAATGCATTCCTGGAAAATCTTTATGGCACGGTGTTTACTGGATAGCTGCCCTTTCGTAGTGAGTAGGCGAGACACGGCAAGCTTTATGACCGTCAATATCCTCGGAAGCCATCCTAACTCAAAGGCGTAGGCACGGCTCCTTTTACAAGCAGGTGAAGGGCTGGGCTGGCTGCCGTCCTCCACCAAGAAGGAGGCTTTGGCTCAGTGACCTGAGGTGTCCCTTCTAGTCTGTGGCCTTTGTTGAGGATGCCCCACCTCCTTGGCTCCCCAAGTGGTTTTTTGCATAAGAATAACTATGAGTATTTTGTTCTGCTCTGAGCACCTTGGCAGGCTGGCAGACCTGGGGCCCCAGCCTCAGAGCTTAATAGCCACCTTCTCACCTCCCTGCATTGTTCCTTAATCTGTATAATTTTAGGACCCGGTTCAGCACCTTCTCCATGCTCGTGGTTCCCATTAATAATCATGATCAGCACTTACCTAGGTGCTTTTCATTTTCAAAGCCCATTAATTAACACTAATTAATCCACACAGCAGCACTGGAAGGAAGGGGAGCTATCATTATCTTGGTTGCAAAGAAGCAGGGGAGGGGAAGGCTCCAGGTGACTTGCCTGGGACTGCAAAGGAGAGAGAAGGAAGTCCCAGGCAGAGAACCCTGGAGCCATCTCAAGGCCAGAACTATTAATGATCATCGAAATGGCCACCATTGATTGAGCACTTACTGTGTACAAGGCCTCACAGAAGGATCTTGTGTACTTTCTTTGTTTAGTCATTACATCAATCCCGTGAGCACCCACATGCTGTGATTCTCCCCTTTTTAGCAGTAAAGACAGTGAGACACAGAGAGATAAAGTACCTGCCCAAGGTCGCACAGCCAACACACACTCCAGGGTTAGCCTCTCAATGACCACTCTTCTACTTCTACCTGTAGCACCTTAAAGCTACTGGTATACCAAGGCTGCCCTTGCAGGAAAGCTGCCCTTGCAGGAAAGCTGCCGGTGGCTTGGCCTTGGCCTCACCAAGTACGAGGGAGGAACGAGAAGAGCTATGGAGGCAGCCAGTCCAGAAAGCAGAACCAACTGAGCAGCCATAAGAGAGCGTGACCCTGGGCACATGTCCTCCCTACTCTGCCTCGCTTTCCTTCCCGAGCCCATGAGGAGTCTCTTTGCAAACTTTTATGGAGCAGAACCTTGACCTCTGGGGACATTTGAAGATGAGTGAGGCATGACCTCTGCTTTCATGGAATTCGTGGTGTCTCCAAGAAGCAAAGTCTTGATGCTTGAAACAGCCAGACAACTGAACAACTACAAGACACAGTGCAACTTTCCAATTTACTCCCTATTCAAAACCATATTCTTGGACCCTACACATTTTGGGGTGGAATAACATAATTAATTACTGAATATTCTAAATTTATTGTGTACTTCTAGAACTGAAAAGGAACTCACATTTATTCCTTTCCTTAGTATTTGTTGAGGGCCTACAACATGCCAAACAGTGCTTTAGGCACTAGGTATACGGCAGTAAACAGAACAAATCAAGTCCCTGGCCTCGTGATTTTACACTTTAGAGAAGATAGACAATAGACAAACCAGAAAAGCATTATGAACTCTAAAATATCAGACAGCAGTAAGTGCTGTGCAGAGAATTAAAACAGAGTAATGTATAGAGAGTCTAGACAACTATTCCAAACCAGGTGGCCAGGGAGGGACTCTCTGGGGAGGTGACATTCAGTTGAGACTTAAATGACAGAAGAAGCCACCTTGAGAGAGGAAACAGCCAGTGCAAAGGCCCACGATGGAACGATGGAACGAGTCTTGTGCCTGAGAAACGGGCAGAGAGCCAAGCGTCCAGAGTGAACGAACAAGTAAGATGGAGCCCTGGAGAGGAAGTCCAGGAAGTAGGCAGGGGCTAGATCATGTACAGCTTTAGGGACATGGTAAGGAGTCTGGGTTTAATTTTAAATGGCATGGCAAGTCATTGGAAGAGAGGACGTGTTTTAAAAGCTGCCAAGTGAAGAATGGATCACAGGAGATCAAGAGTAGAAGCAGAAAGAAGAGTTGAGCACTGGCGCCTGGGTGGGCAAGGAGAAGGCTTAGACCAGGTCACAGCAATGACATGGAGAGCCCTAGATGGACCTCTGGTAGAGCTGGAGATTGAACCAACAAGACTTGCTGATTGGTTGTGGACAGAAATGAAAGAGGGAGAATCAAAGGTAACTCCTATATTTTTTAAGTGAGCATCTGGGTGGACTGGGATGTTCTTTACGGAGAATGGGGAGACAGGAGAAAGAGGGTGGAAGGGGAGGGTGGGACCAAGTGTTCCATATAGGGCATGTACACTTTGAGAGACTTATCAGACATCCAAGGAGAGGTGAAAAGTAGGCAGTTCTGGGGGAAGGTGAGGGGTGGAGAGCCAGACTTGAGAAGCCATTGGTACGTGAGTGGGATTTGAAGTCCGGGAGGAGCTGCAAAAACCAGGAGCAAGTCGAGAGAGAGGAGAAGAGGCTTAAGACACTGGGGCACTGCAGCATTTCCATGTGGAACAGAAAAGAGGAAGCAGGAAAGGAGATTGAGAAGGTGGAGCCGTGAGGGGGCAGGGGGACCAGGATAACGCAGTGTCATGGAAACCAAGGGAAAGTGTTTCTGTGAGAAGGAGGTGGTTGGCTGAGTGAATGATGCAGATGGAGCAACCAAGATGAGAAAATATCTCCTGACCGTGTAGTTCCCAAACCCAGCCATGCGGTAAAATCACTGCGGGGCTTTAAAAAAGTAGAGATTCTCAGGTCCTACCCCAGAGCTATTTAATTGGACACTTGGAGATTTTTAAAATGTGTTCCTGGTGCAGCCAGGCCAAACACCAAGGTCTGAGAGCCACTGATCCTGTGCAGCTCCTGGGCCAGAGAGAGACTCAGTGGCCTTGGGTGACAGCCGTACCGGACCGTGCCTCCTGATTCCCTAACTCAGTGCTCTGCCTGTTATACCAGTCTGGTTTCAGGGATGTGATCTGCCATTTAGGAGTAAGCTATAGAAGAAATTTAATTCTATGTCAGGAACTCAAATTTAAAAGTAAGCCCAAGCCATGTGGAAAGTATGATGCCTCTCTGTAAGATGCCTAAAAATTTCAAATCAATGGCAATTTGCTTTCAGAGGCCACCATTTCTGTGACCCCAGTCCAATTCTCAATGATCTGTGTTTGGATTATCCACTTCAGCCGATGAAAATGTTGACTCTGCAGCCGTTTGCTCCCCAACTCTCAGGGCACAGCTGGGCCACTTCTCTCGGGCAGCTCCTGCATGCTCAGAAATGGAAAACTAAAGGGGTTTGGGGCACAGAGAGAAAAGAGCTTGCTGAGAACAAGCAGGCTTTACTTTGGTCAGATGAGGTCAAGGGAAGGGATGGCGGGTGCGGGGTGATTGCCATCTCGTGAACCCTTGGATGCCCACCAAGTTTGGAGCTTCATACACATCATCTCCCTTAGTAAGCAGAGTATCTTCATTCTCTTAGTCAATTCTGTTGACTCAAATAGATTCTGAAAGCTGGAGGGTGATGAAAGATACTGGTGGTAAAACGGGGGGGGTTGGGATGGGGGACTAGGAGTAGAAAGCATTCGAATAAATGCTGGGAGGGTCAAATGTTGGGAAAGCCACCCCCTCAGCCAGGAGGGCTCCGTGGCCAGCCAAGAGCAAGGCTGGACCCGACTGGCTGAGCCATCTCAGTCCTCATAGTCTGTGATGGCATCTAGGAATGTGGCTGTCCCCCTCCCCACTGGACAGAAACCCCACTCCCCACCCCACCGTAGATCAGTGTGGAGTCAGTGGGGAAAGCCATGAACGAGAACCCAGCCCCAGGCAAACCAGCTACTCCTCCCAAGGCAACTACTTCACAGGCCCAGGTTGCAAGCAGGAGCAGCTGGCCCCAGAGGGTGCAGATGGTGTGGGTGAGGGCACAGTGGCCTCAGCACCAAGCCCATCCCAGGGAGCTTGTGGGGAGCACCCGAGATCCCAGGCTCCACTACCCAGAGGGCAGTGCATGCCCCAGGAGAAGTGCAGCCTTTGGGCAGAAAGACTGGGCATCTGGGCCGCCCCTCTGGAGCCCAGACGAGAACCTGAGACCAGGGGCCCTCTGTTCTGCAGCCCGGCACAAGGGTCTCTCCCCCTCTTCCGCGGCTCTCAGATCCCACGTCACCCTGGTTGCCTTGCTCCAGGGGGCCCGGGTCTCTCGGGATTGAAGCAGCCCACACAGAGGCGGCCTCCAGACGTGGCCCCGGGGCCTCTCACTCTCAGGACGCAGCACTCCAGTTCATGCTTTTCTGAACACCGGTGGCTCACGTGACCCTAAAGCCCTGGGGTTCTTAGGATGGGGCCAGATCTCCTTCCCTGGGCCTGTGGGGGGAACTCTCCCCCCACGTGTGCCCTTTACTCCCTCCCTTCCCTGGAAGCCGCTTGGTGCCGGGGCCCAGGGGGGGCTGAGGGGTTCACCGTGGGCCCTGCAGCGGGGGAGGGGCAGAGCCAGGGGTCCTCGACACCTGCCCCCTGCCTACTCCAGGGCAGGGGGCCTGAACCAGAGCAGAGATGATAAAGGGGGGCCACGTGGAGGCTGGAGAGGCCCACCCGCTCAAGCCCCCGGGGGTGCTGCAGAACTGCCGGGTCTGAAGGCAAGGCCAGTCGTCAGTACAGAGAGCAGGTGCGGCTGAAAGGGCCCCAGCCAGCCCTGGAGCGCGCCTTCCGGCAATCCCTCTGAGCCCACCGCCCAGGGACCCTCCATCTCCTCTCCTTTACAGTGGAGACCAGCGGTCCCCCTGAGAGCAGGCAGACGCCCCAAACCGGGCCTCTGGGGTCCACCCAGGGACTCAGAGCTCTGCTCTCCCTTCCCTGCCACGAGGGTCCAGGCCCCTTTGTCCTTCTGGAGAGTTGCCATCCCCCAGACCTGAGACCCCAGAGCTAGAAAGTGCCCCCCTCAGAGGGGGCCCAGGGTCAAGGTCAGCCAGTGGGTGAGCACCCTGAGCTTCTCCCCTCCTCCCGGCTCCTGGAGTGAGGACTCGGGCAGTCTCAGCCCCAGCTCCAGAGAGTGGGGGGAATGCAGATGGAGGGAGCTCAGCAGGAAGAGGGGGGCGAAGGCGTGGGCCACAGTGCGGCCCTGGACACCCCGTCATTTCAGAGGGGAGGAAATGTCCCCAGGGCTGGGAGGGGCCCTTGAAGGGGGCCTGGGCCTCTGTCATGGTCACTCTCTGGGGAGTCCTGGGGTCCCAGCCATCCTGGAGGGATGAGAGGGACCCCAAGAGGTGGGGTTGGGCAAAGGCCCAGGTGCTCTGGCTTCCCAACCTCTGCTCTGACCGGGGCAGGAGGGCTGGTAATGACGCTGACGCCTGACAAAAGAGCCTGGAAGGCGTGGGCCTGCACCGGGCCACACTCCCACTGCCCCTCCCCTCGGGCGCCCCCCCCCATTTACCACATTTCCCTCTCCTAATAGCCTGCGCTCCACTGCCCACCAGAACCACAGCCCGCCCCCACCCCAGAGCACCCCGTCTTCCTGACCCCAGGTACCGACTCACTCATTTTAATCACGTCCACTGGAATCTGGCTAAAGCCCTCGTCACCTGTGTCACCTCGGCTCCCCAAGCAGCCTCTGTGCTCCTTGAGGGCAGGCTCTGGACGTAGGCTTCTTTGCATCATTTCTGGTGATTGAGCACCCATTCAATACATAAATAAAATATATGTATTTCTATATAACATATATTTTAGTTAGCCTGAAACTACCCTGACTTCCACTCATGGTCCTTGGACAGAGCTCAGTCACGTGGCCAGGCCTACCTGCAAAGGAGGCTGGGAAATGCGGTCCAGCTCTGCGCCCGGGAAGGAGGGGAGGAGGCAGGCGCTGCCCCTGGATGGGATGCTCAGGCCTGAGCGATCAGTTAAGGTTTGGGGCTGATGAACCCCGCAGCCATCTCTCCTCTCTTTCGGCCCTCAGTTTAGCCATGAATAAATGGGCAGGAAGCACCCGGTTTTCTCACCCCACTGGGCGGTTACATGGCCAAGTGATGTACCAGCTCTAAGCATTTCACCCTCTAGGGCTTGACAAATGATGGTGCTTTTCTAATACGAGTGACCCAGGATGGGCCCTGGAGTGTCCTGCCAAGGGTGAGAAGCCCACGGCAGCGCAGGAAGGCGGAAGCAACCTAGGGGTGCTGGGGATGGGGTTCTAGAAGAATCTAGTGAGGCTGGGAGGAAGGCAAAGTTCTCCTTCAGCCAGGAAAGGGGCAGCTGCTTTCACCCTCCCACAGTCTCCCCTGGGACACTGCCCTTTGGCTCTCAGGCTGAGGGCTCTAGGGGAGAACTCAGCATTTGGGACTCAGCACTTCAAGGGGGTTGCTGAATGTCTTCGGTTTGCTGCATAGAGGCTGCTGGCTCACCTGGGAGCTGCTCTCTCAGCAGGATCCAGCTCACCTCTGGATGTTGTAACTGGGGGGGGGGGTCCCTGCCTGAGGGGTCAATGGGGTAAGAGGAATATGGGAGATGACACTGTTTCAGGCATGAGGCTGAGGAATCCTGCAGAAGGCTCGGAATGGAAGGCTCCTCTGCCTACCTGTAGCTGCCAGGGGCGGACAGGGCAGCCCAGCCTGGGGCTCTCAGGATTTCCTCCAGGTTTGGATCTGGTAGTAAGTCCCTGTGTCTGGGTATCAATACCCGTAGGCAAGGACCCCCTGAAGGCCCCAGAAAGTCACATACACACTCACAGAAGGCACAGGGCAACTCCTCTGGGCATAATGGACTGCCAGGAGCAAACATGGTTTATGGAATGTTCCAGTCAACTTCCAACTGTGCAGCAGGACTTGCCTGGACTTTGAGTGCTGGCTGGGGCCCCTTAGTAGCAGCGTGAACCCTAGCAGATCCCTTAACCTCATTTTCCCCAATTGGAGAAGGGGAATGTGAAACAACAGCAGCCAAGAGAGCACCTGTGAAAGTGCTATGCCTCAGGAGCCTTGGCTGCTAGCACCATCATCACCATTCCCACCGTGAGGCCGAAAGGGATGGCGTGCAGAGGTCACATATCTCCCCCCTCAGCCTCTGGGCAGAACTTGCAAGAGCAGGGACAGGGAGGCTTCACTGGCCTCCAGGGCAGGAGGGTGCAGAGGGAACCTAAGAGCACCAGGTCTGATTAGAACTTCACCTGAATGAGGAGTAGAGAGCTTGATCAACTATCACTGTCTGGCGAGGGGACAGAGCACCAGGTAGCCCGTGTTTATTTCACCTGGATGTGAAGGGATTGCTTACTCACCTCTACTCGGGAGATATTTGAGCACCAGCTCTTTGCTGAAGACCTGTTTGCACAAGGTGTTCTCATTTCCCAGAAAGCCCTTCCCCACTTTCTTTGCCTTGAAAACATGTCCTCATCCTTTATGGCTTTATAGACAAGGTAGGTTGTTTTCTTTTTCTTGGCTGCCAAAGCAAATGCCATGCAATGGTTTGGCTTAAACAATGGAAATGTATTAGCTCACCGTTTTAAGGTTAAGTCCAAATCAAGGCATTGTCGAGGCAAAGCTGCTGCCCTGGCATTCTGGGGCTGACTGCCGGTGATCCTTGGTCCTGGGCTCCTCAGGCACATGAATGCATATGGCGGCCTCTCCTGGCCTCTCCCTTCTCTTAGGGGTTCCGTTGACTCAGCTTCTTGCTTCCCATAGCTTTCTCTCTCTCTGTCTGAAGTTCATTCTGCTTTCTAGTAGTAGTGTTAAGGCCCATCCTGATTGAGTTGGGCCACCCCTTATCTGAAGTAACCTCATCACAAGGTCCTACTTGCAATGAGTTCAGACCCACAGGAATGGATTAAGCTGAAGAACGTGTTTTCTGGGGTACATAGCTCCAAACCACTAGAGTAGGCTAACCGGTCCCCAGAGCTCAATGACTTAAGGCCATCCAAGTGCATTTCTCACATCACATCCCAGTAAGTCAGCTGGGGACAGAGCTCGGTTCCTTCCTTCTCCTGGCACCCCAGAGTTCTCCACTGGATCCCAGCAGAGGAGAGAGAATGGGTGGAGGAGCACACGGGAGGTTGGAGGGGCCAGGCCTGGAGACTACCCCGTCACCCAGAACTCCATCACATGGGCCCACCTGGGAGACCCCCCTAGCCCAGAGGAAAAGGAAACATGGTCAATTGCATTACCTGGGCCATGAGGACCCAGTTGATATGTCACCACCTCTGTGAAGCCTTCCAAAAGCTTCAGCAAAAACAGGATAAACAAAGGGAGGTAGGCTAGGAATCAGCAGACCTGGGCTCGCGTTCTATCTCTGCAATTTGCCAGGGGGTGAGGGCAGCCAGCCTTCTGCCTCCTTTGCCTACCAGCTGTCTGACTGAGGGGGAGTTACTCTATTGGTCACTATGCCTTCATCTATAAGGCGGAGGTGATGATGGTGATGATGATGATGGTAAAAATTATCTGGGAGGATTATTGGGTGGATAAGAGGAGTTAATCCACATGAAGTGCCCAGTCCATGGTGAATGCTTAAAAATACTATCCATCATTATCATCTGAGAACTTGGGTCAGACTGTCACTCCCTGAACCCTGACCTGATCATGGAAATGACAGTGGGGGAGGGGGAGAGACACAGTTCTCCGATAGACATCTGCCCCCTCCCGGAAGGGACCTGCTCTGCAGCTTTGAGCTTGCGGGTAACAGGTCTGCACTATCCGTGATCTGGCCACACTCCCAACTCAGTCTTCCAGCGGCCAGGCCCTGAGCATGCCTGCTTGTACATCTGTCCCACCCAGCTGGGGCAGGCATTGTGGACAGACAGGCCTGGGCCCAGTAACAAGAGCAGCCCACTGCCTGCCAGGAGAGGGGAAACACGCTTGACGGCACCAAGAGGGTAAAACAGTGGGCCCAACCACAGAGGGTGGGGGGCAGGTGGAGCTATTTTATTTCCTACATATCTACTGAGCCCTTTCTGTGTGGTGGGTACTGATCCAGGATCTTAGTGGACATCAGTGAATACATGTGCCCTCCTGGGCATAAGTAAGCAAATTATATACTATGTCGGGAGGTTGCTTGTGCTAAGGCAAAAGGAGAGAGGGGAAAGGGGGTAAGGGGCAGGTGGCCATGTTATGGGGTGGTCAGGATGGCCTCATGAAGGAGAGATGGAGGAGATGAGTGAACCAAGGGGACATGGGGAAGAGCTTCCCAGCGAGGGAACAGCAGGGCAAAGGCTGGGGGCAAGAGTGTGCTCAGGGGGTTGGAGGCCCAGCCAGGAGGGCAGGCCGGCTGGAGCGGGCTTGTCCCCAGAAACAAGAGTGTCCAGAGCAGAGAAACATCCCATTGGCCTCTTTTTTTTTTTTGTCTTTATTTATTTTTTTAATGTTACATTAAAAAAATATGAGGTCCCCATATACCTCCCACCCCCCTCACCCTACTCCTCCTCCCATAGCAACAACCTCCTCCATCATCATGAGACGTTCACTGCATTTGGTGAATACATCTCTGAGCACCGCTGCACCTCATGGTCAATGGTCCATACCATAGCCCACACTCTCCCACTGTCCACCCAGTGGGCCATGGGAGGACATACAATGTCTGGTAACTGTCCTTGCAGCACCACCCAGGACAATGCCCCTGAAAATGCCCCCACATCACATCTCTTCCTCCCACTCCCTACCCCCAGCAGCCACCATGGCCACTTTCTCTACACCAATGCCACATTTTCTTCGATTACTAATCACAATAGTTCATGAATAGAATATCAGTAAGTCCTCTCTAATCCATACTCTATTCCTCCATCCTGTGGACCTTAGAATGGTTATGTCCACTCCACATCTATATCAAGAGGGGGCTTAGATTCCACATGGATGCTGGATGCAATCCTCCTGCTTTCATTTGTAGGCACTCTTGGCTCCCTGGTGTGGTGGCTGACCTTTTTCACCTCCATGTTAGCTGAGTGGGGAAGTCCAATAAACCAGAGTGTAGGAGTTGCAAGTCCGTTGAGGCTTAGGGCCTGGCTATCACATGGTCAGTCTAGAGATTCAGGTCCCCTGGGTATACACTAAACCCCAGCACCAACTACAGATCCAGTAAAAGTAACAGGAGAGGCTTGTGGACAAAGATCACATCTGAGTCCAGCTCCATCGCCCAGAAACACAAACTCCAAAGTAGGGCCAACTGACATGGCACTGAACTCCATCTGCCATGACCATAGAACCTGTGGGTCTCTGTAGCCCTCAGAAGAACCAATACCTGGGGTTGTATCTACTTTATCTGTCTCTGAGACTCTGCTCAGGTTTGCATAAGGGCAATCCCTCTGATAACCTCCTGGCTCTTTTTGGAGACTCATAGCCATATAAACTAATTTGTCCTTTCCATTTTCCCTTTTTATTCAGGTCAGAAAGCATTTTTAACTCCTGGTATTATATGTAGACTGAGATATTCTGCTGGTCTGAGTTGACCCTTTTATTCAAGGTCATTTTCTAGTTACATCATCAGCTGGTACTTGGTAGTAATCCCTCGGTGCCAAGGAGGCTCATCCCCGGGAGTCGTGTCTCACGCTGGGGGGAAGGCAACACATTTACATGTTGAGTTTGGCTTCAAGACTGGCCACATTTGAGCAACATGGAGGCTCTCAGGAGGTAACTCTTAGGCACCCTGCAGTTGTAGGCCTTGTTCTTATTTCAGATGCACAGGCTTACAAGCATAGTCATTAGTATCAAGGGCTCATTGTTGGAACTTCCTTCTTTTTTGGTCTTTGCCGTTGCATAATCCCCTAAGTGCAACAGCAAAGACCATTGGCCTCTTGAGAGAAGAATGTTCTCAAGTGAATAAAGAGAACAATAATCGCTAGAAACGACCTTCCTAAAGTGTTCAGAGAACAGAGTATTTCTACACAGGGTAGAGAAGCTTCTCTAAGGCTCTCCACGGGCCTGTTTCCTAAGAGAGGTCTAAGTTTGCCCTCCCTGGGTACCAATCTATGAAACAGGAATGTGAGCCGGCCCTGGGAAGCTTTAAAACTGAGCCGACACTTCCTCCTTGCCCATGCAATATTTTCCCAAAATAGACCTGTTGGGTCAACCCTGAAAACCTACGGCAGCAGGTCACCCTCCACCTGGCTGCGCTCCTCCAGCGCCTCGGGAGCGCCCGGGCAGTTCTGCCATCGGCACTCGCCGCCACAGCTCGGTTTGCTGTCGGGCGGGTGCTCATGGGTCTTGAAACTAAAAACCATCCTCGGCTTGTTGCAAAAGTCCCATCGGCACCACCTCACCTCGCTCAGTCTTGGAGCTCCTAGTTAGACTGGCATCAATAGCAGTCAGCACCCGAAACACTTTTTCCATTTCATCCATCATACCTCTGCCTCTCCCTTCTTTTGCTCAGTTGCACAGGCTAGCCCAGCACTTCTTGCATGCTGCTCAATTTACTCTGTGCTCAGAATGGTTCTCACTAACAATTCAGCCCAGAAGTAAGCGGCACAGCATCCGTCATTTTCTCTCCACTTTCCTTTTTTCTATTTTTAAAGATTTATTTATTTACTTTATCTCCCCACCCTTCCTCCAGATGGTTCTCTCATCTGTCTGCTCATTGTTTGCTTTCCTTCTCCAGGAGGCACTAGGAACTGAACCCGGGACCTCTCACTTGGGAGGAAAGTGCCCTGTGGCCTGAGCTACACCCACTTCCCTCAGGCTGCGGCATCTGCTGCTTGTGACATCTGCTCATTTAGGTGTCTAGCTCATTGTGGTGGGTACAGTGTCAGCTCATCTTCTTTAGGAGGCACTGGGACCTGAACCTGGGACCTCCCATGTGGTAGGCAGGCACCCAACTGGTTAAGCCACATCCACTTCCCCACTTCCTTCTTTTTTTTAAGTTCTCTCCACTTTGGGGTTCCTTGTGACAGTACTCCTCTTCTCCCCAGCACTTCCCACATTGACTCTTTGACTATTTTTACATCTGCCAAACATGAAGGCGCTGACACACTGGTCATGAGGCTCTCCTAGCTAAGCACAAACCCAGCCAAGACGTGACAGACAACTTGGTGGCCGAGATCTAAATGACACACTGGGACCCTGGGGACACGGAGGCAGCAGACAAGACTTGAGTTCCCTCTTGCACGAAGCTTCGTTCACTGCCTTGGAAGTGTGGAAGCAGAAAGTTCACAAGCAGAGGAGCTTTTATAGATCGGCTTTACACGCACTTGACCCCCAAACCCTCCTCCCCAGCTCCTGCTAGCTTTTCCCTCTCTATACCGGGTTCGGTATTTAAGAAGCCTCTGGAGCTGGGGGGCTGGGGGCTACTCTGGGCTGCCTCTGCACAGGGGGCCATGGACACACCTTCTGTCTCATATGGTTCTTGTTTTTATTCTGGATTTTTTTTTCCCTCTCTTTTTCTTTTATCCCCCCTTTCTTGAATATCTTAACTTTTTTATGCAAGCACACAAAAATAAAATGGCAAGCTGGCCCAGGGTTAGCTACAAGCAGCCGGTGCTGCAGAACTGGCTTTGGGGTTGGTGACACACCACAGGAAATGGTGCTTCAGTGACTGCTCTTGACATCACTTCGTGTTAGCAAGCTGTGGTCTAGGTTAGGAGGCAAGGCTAGGGGTGTGTGGAAAAATAATATTAATAATAACCACGTCTTTCCTCTGTCAGAAATATACTTCAATGTAATATCTGTAAGTCTTACAGCATCCCTATAAACTAAATAGAATAGATAGGATTATGCCCAGTTTGGAAAAAATGAACTTGAGCTCCAGAAAAGTTAAGCACTTTCATTCATTCGTTTATCCATTCCATCCTTTTATGAAGTGCTGAGCCTAAGTCAGCTACTGGCTAAGAACTAATGTCAAGTCCAAGCCTGTTGGAGTCCACCACTTCTCACTACCTCATGCTTCCTTGAGCCTGGGCCTCAGAGATTTGCCCTTCAGCCAAGGAGACCAGCATGTCAACATTGCCATGCATCTCACAAAACTGCCTTAACTCCTGCTTCCCGGAGTCACGTGCCCTGTGCTCTGGGAACTCAGAGCAAGAAATGATTCCAAGGGGGCCAGTGGCGGCACACGGAAGAGGTGGGATTTGGGGGGGTTAGGCCTCCACACCCTGGTGAGGGCCCTGGAGTCATGGCCCAAGTTGGGGTGTGCTCGGGGAGCAGTGCTTCCCGGGCAGCGGGCAGACGAGGGGTTTCCCCGGGCCTCTGCCAGGCACCTGCTACTTTCTCTGCCCCTCATTTCCTGCTGTCCCCGAAGTCAGGTGAGAAATTCGGGCCCACAATGGATCAGGTGGGCTCTTCAGTCCCACCTGGCAGGACAGCGTCTTAGAAGACCACTTCCACGCCCCCAGCCTACTGGGTCAGCCCCCAGATAGCCTGCTCTAGCCCTCTGAACCGAAGCTGCGGACTGAAGGGAGCTGGGAAATGCAAACTGCTTTGCCAGCACCCGGGCCTCTCCCTTGTTTCCTGTTCAGATGAAAGGCTGAAAAGGGAGCTTGGGCCTGAGGGGGGCTGGCAGGGGCTCCTGGGAAGCCGCTGCTCTGCTCCGTCCCCGCTCCCACGGCACCCAACCCTTCCTGTGAAAAACAGAGCTGGGGCTGCAGGCCTGAGGGTGCTTCCCACGCACTTGGCCTCCCATCCAAGACACCTGACTCGTTAGAGTACCTGGGGCCACTTTAAATTCCTTCAGCATCGCCACCAACAGATCAGAAGAGATCCCTATGCCACCCAAGGTCTCGGCCAACGTCCATCCTACTGGGCCTGGCTGGCTGACCATTCCCCGCAGCATCTCCAGGAGGGGGCATTGCCCCAGGCCCAGAGTCCCCTTGCTGGGGGAGTGCCACCACACCACCTGTCTACCAGCGCTCTCTTCCCCACCCAGCAATTTGATCCGACGAAAATAGCTAACCCCTGCAGATAAGAAGATGTAGGTATGAGGATTGATGAACGCCAGAAGAATAGCTGGGAAACAAAAGAATGTCCAGCCCTTCCCCAGTGCATGTAGAGCCCCCGTGGAGGCAGAAGGCTGGCCAAGCTGACCTCCAGTTCGAGGTTGGGGCCACGTCTCCTGGGGCTGGTCACATAGGGGTGTCAATAGGATGGGTCCTTAACTCCAGTTTTCCCCACCTCCCAAGGCCCTTTCCCTTTGAGCCCTCTAGAAGGACCAGGCTAGAGGGTGACGAAAACAGGGAGGAACTTCGACTGATGACCATGAGCCTGGATGGAAAGTTCTGGTTCTTTCTCTCCTCCCGGCCTCCAGTTTGTCTCTGTCTCCCCACTCCTCCCCTATAAACATGGTCCAATTCTTCCTACAGCACTTCTCCCAACCGGTCACGCTGCATCCAGAACTTCCCATGGCCCTCCACGGCTCATCAGCTGAGACAGAGCTGCCCTGGCATTCCAAGCCCCCTTCACCCAGCCCTCCTCCCTCCCCCAGCCGGGCCTCCCATAGCCCCCCAGTGCCCCTGACCCCAGCCACAGGCCTACTGCCTGAACACCCCGCACTGTCCAGGATGTCCCCTGCCCATCTCTCATTGGGGGCTCTGAGCACCTACTGTGTGCCAGACCCCTTTAGGGCACTTGTCTGACAGAATTCTCACGACAAGCCTCCAAGGTCAGGTTCCATTCCCTTGACAAATGTGGGAACATCACTGGGTGACACCACTGGTAAGTGGCAGAATGACGTTGGCCGCATCAGGCCCACATAGCCTCCCCTGTGCCTGCCCCACCCCCACCACCCCCCTCCTTGCACACGGGGGCCCTGCAGTGGGCTCCTGCGGGCTTCGCGCGGCCAGCCTCTCCCCGCTCCACCAGAGAGAGCTCTTTCTGAATCAAAGGGGGATCATGCCGGTTAAGCTGAAGCGTGCGGGGGGCTGACTGCCGCGCACACGCCTGCCCAGTCCAGCCACGGCCCTCTCTTTGCCCCCGAGAGCCCTCACCAGCTGTGCATGGGCTGAGGGCGGCTCGTTCCACAGCTCCACGCTCTGGCCCCAACATCTCTGAGCTCACCACCCCCCGCCAACACCCTGCCCCTCTCCCTGCCCCACGCACCCCACAGCCTTCCCACCCTGGCCTGCCCTCTCCTGCCCTTCAAACGCGTCGCCTCGGCCCCAGACCCGGGAGAGCAGGCCCGCGTGCGCCCTTCTGGACCAGCTCAGCTCCAGCTCCCCTGCGGTGCCTCCACCCCGGACACGGGGGCGTCCTCCGTCCCTGGCCTCCTTTGCACTTGGGACTGCTCCGCTCAGGCAATGTGCCCCTGGATCCGTGTCTTCCTCCTCAGATCAAAAGCCCTGGAAGCCAGAACCCACCAGCATGGAACCCCCGCTAAGTGCCCGGCGCCCCACGCGGACACCGGTCCCTCACCTGACGACAGTGGCCTCCAAGGAACTGCTGTCAAGAGAGGGAGCTGGCATGAAGACAGCTAGTTGGACTTTTATTTTATTCTATAGTAGTAACATATATATAACACCACATTTCCCGTTTTAATCATTTTTAAATGCATGATTCGGTGGCATTAATGGCATTCCCAGTGTCACCACCACCATCCATTACCGAAACTTTTTCATCATCTCAAGCAGAAACTCTGCACCCATTAAGAATAATAAGCAATAACTCCCCACTCCCCCACCCCTGGCCCTGTAACCTCTAATCTACTTTCTGTCTCTAATTCGCTCCTTCTAGAGACTCCATGTAAGTGGAATCGTGCAGTATGTGATCTTTGGCGCTTGGCTTCTTTCACTTAGCATAACGTCCTCAAGGTCTGTCCACGTTGTGGCCCAGGTCAGGACTTCATCCCATTATCCAGCCGAATAATATTCTCTCATATGGCTGTCACCACATTCTGATTCTCCATCCATCTGTCAGTGGACAATTGAAAATAGCGAATTTTGAGAAAAGTTTCCAGTACTATGGAGGAGGTGGGTGTGGGGCTCTGGGAAGCCCAGATGTGGGCTCTTAACCCATCCAGGGCAATGCCTGACCTGAGTGCCGAAGGCTGGGTTAGAAGCCAGAGAAGGAAGAGGGCCTTGCCGAGGGCACAGCATGAGTAACGTTACAGACGGTGC
Organism: Dasypus novemcinctus; assembly: GCF_030445035.2. NCBI lineage: Eukaryota > Metazoa > Chordata > Mammalia > Cingulata > Dasypodidae > Dasypus > Dasypus novemcinctus. The sequence continues at coordinate 23,806,682 of NC_080699.1, read as the reverse complement.
TGCTTTTGGGTGATAACAAATTTCAGTCACGTTGTAGAAGTTTGAGCAGAAAGGTGGTAGTAGAAGAGGCAGAAGAGATGAAGAGCTTTAGATGCTGTATCCATTAGGATTGCATTTGGCTGCATGTAACAAAGTCATCTGCAATGGCTTAGCCAAATTAGACAGTGGTTTTTGTCCTTTGACAAGGAGTCTGGGAGTGGTTGTCCAGTTGCTCAGGAAACTAGACTCCTTTTCCTTTCCTGTTCTGCCATTCTCATGATTGCAAGGTGGCTGCTGCATGCCTGTACCCCATGCCCACCTTTCCAGCAGGAAAAATGGGGAAGGGCAGAGGTCAGATGGATTGTGCCAATGGAGTCTGCCCTTTTTGGTCTTCCCTTTTTGCTGGGAAAATCCTACCCATCACCATCACTGCCACCAAACTTCTGCCTGGATCTCATCACTCAGAATTGGCAATAATGGCCATTTTGCCACCCTAACAAATCTGGAAGAAAGGCAGAAGGATACTGAGTAGATAATGAGCAGTGGCTTCCCCAGCCATACACTTAGGGGCTGGTACTTGACCCTGGGGGAGGTGATGGGCCACCACTGAAGGATTTGAAGCATCTTTGCATCTGACCCTAACTTGGCATGGCACCATGTACCTAATAAATGCTCCTTAAATGTTTCTACAATGTTCGTCTGACTTCTCTTGGTCTACCCAGACCCCACGCATTCTTTAAGATGTGCTGCAAGTCCTGACTCCTTCGTGGAGCCCCCGGAACGGCACCAGCCCAGTTGTCTTGGCCTCTTTTGCATATCCACGGGATTTCTTATCTGCCCTGTACGTTCCAACGCTTAATTCTATGCACTTGAGTATTTGGGGGAGGAGGCTTGGACTGTTCTTATGGTTCCATTATCTGAGTCCTCCTCCCCAGATGGATGCTAAACTTCTCTAAGACAAGGGCTCTTGTCCTTGACCCCACTTGCTTCCCCAGGAGAGCTCTGGAGAGGATGGAGCCCGCAGGGAAGGCCTTAATAAGCAGTCACTCAGGCGAGTGAACGGAAGTCCCTGGGGATGGAAGAGTCAAAGATAGGCTAAGGAGTCATTTCATGACAGCAGAAATGACCCTGGATTTGAAATCAGAGCTTCCAGCCCTGGCTGGCCACTTTCAGCCTTGTTGCCTCCAGCAAGATGCTTCACTTCTCTGTACCTGTTTCCTCAACTTCAAAATGGTGATAACAATCACTTACCTTTATGTCAATGCTTCCCAGATTTTCAAAGCCGTCTTGCTTACATTATCCTTTGCAATCCTCCCAAGGACCCAGTAAAGTAGACCAGGCAGGGTTCATTTAATAGTTCGTTTCCAAGATGGGGAAATGTTGGCTCAGAGAGGTTAAGTGATTTACCCAAGGGTGCTCAGCTGCTAAATGCCAGAAAGGGCCCTCGGACTTCCTAGGTCACAGTAACCTCCTCCTGCCCATCTCACAAGGAGCCATGAGGATTAAATGATGGCCTGGAAGGGGAAGTGCTTTGCAGACAATGGGCGGTCTCTGGTTTTTTAGGAGTTGTGTAGACTGAGGATGGTCCTCTTTGATCCACGGGAGAGGGGGTGGGGGGAGAGGGCTAGGTCAGAGAAGGAGGGTTGGGGCTTCTGCTTCTTTCCTGGGCACCTGTGGGTTCAAACAGGACCCCTCCCCTGGCCAACACCCCCAACAGCCCTGTTGGGGTTTGGCTGCAGGGCCTCAGTTGGAGGAGAGCCGTCAGACAGGCTGGGGCGATGTTTCCAGACACCGTCAGCCCCGGGACCCGGCTGTAGCCTGCAGGCCCTGGTACGGCGCCCCACCTCCTCCTTCCTTCTCCAGGGCTGGCCCCCAGCCCACTCTCCCCCCACCTCCTCGTCCCCCTGCTCGCTCCCTCCTTTCAAAAGCATAATGAGTTTGATAAGAAATTGTCTCCTTAACAGGATTAGCCACGGAAATCTCTCGTCCCCTCCCATTCATTCTGTAATGCTCCTCGTTGCGTCCTGTAATTTTCTGCTGGTATCAGAGGCTCTGGGCTACCTCAGGGATATTAATTCACACTTGTTCTTTGATCGTGTGGCTGCTGATAATGCCAGGCACCGAGGCCTCGGGGCGATGACGCGCTCCCTCCGGGCTCAGCTGCTCCCCAAATTTCTGCTGCTGCTATTAGCTCTCCCACCCCCCCAGCCCCGACCCCTGCCTCCGCTTCCAGTTCTGGGGGCAGCAGCTGCCTCTAACATAGAGGGTCTACAGCGGGTGTTTAGGTGGCAAAAGAATGATAAATGACTGCCCCAGCCAGTCCTTCCCTTCTCTCTCTACCCCTTCCCACGCGTGTGTCCCTCGGAAGGCTCTGGAAAGGGTGCAGGAGAGGTGGCTTGGTGCGATGGGGGTCGAGCTGTGGACTGGATTCTCTCCCTTAGGTCTGTGACAACCTACTCTCCGAGCCTTGATTTCCCCACCTGTGCACTGGGGATGACAACACCCACGTGGCAAAGCTGCAGCAGAACCCGAGGGCGGCACCTGAGCTCAGCCTCTGAGCCTCCTCTGCATTCTCAACCCTGCAATTTAGTGGGTGGGGCGTTCAGTTCTTACACTTGACCAAGAACGCTCATTTCAACCCAAAGTTATGTCCCCAAACTCCCTCTGCCCTTTGTCCTCCCAGATATCTTTCTCTTTACCCATAGTTCAGAACTGATACAGGCAAACTTTATGGCCCCATTAAGCCCAAACCTTTAATTAGAAGAAAAACTCAGCATACAGGTTGAATCCCAAAAGGAGGCAGCAGGAAAAGACAGAAATTGCCTACCCCTGCCCGCAGACCACGCCTGGGGCCAGAGCAAAGGGCTGCCCCCAGAAGGAGTTCAGCCAGTTGGGGACCTCCGACCCAGGATCAGCAGGGCACGCTGGGGAAGGGAGAGGCGGGGAGGCCGTCGCCTGCAGGAGTTAACCGGGGGAAGGTAGGAAATTGCCAGTCAGGAGAGGTGAGGCCGCAGCTAAATCTAGGTTAATTTGGAAACAGTTTTGTGATCGATGGTGCAGAAAGTGTCAGAGAATGAGAGGTGGGAAGCCGCGCCTGTCTGCTCAGAATTCCAAGTGCCTTGGGGAGGCCGGGAGCCTGTGCCACTCGGAGCTAAGCCAGGGAAGGGAGGTGGCGTGTGCCGAGGGACAGGGGTTCCGCCGTGGGCGCCGGAGGGGCCAGCGCGCTGCTCAGAAGCCGCCGGCGAGGCCAGCGTCACCGCTGGGGATAAAGGGCGTCGCCCGCCAGCCTCGCGGTTAAGCCCTTCCCGGGCGCCGCGTCCAGCGCCGAGGCTTTACACACGCGCCTCGTTGCGCGCACGTCGTGGCGTCCTGAGAGACGGTCGTCACGACGGCTAACGCCGGTGACCAGGCTGAGCTTCTGCTCCGCGCCACGCACCCCGGGGGGCCGTGGGGCCTCTGTCCTCTGGGAGCTGCGGACAGTCCAGGTTCAAGTCCCCATTACGTGGCTTCCTAGCTGCATGACCTCAGGCAAGTTTCTGAAGCCGGGTGAGCCCTGTTCCCTGAGGACAGCAGTCCTTAACTCTCAGGATCGCTGTCAGGATCAACCCCGGCCCCGCGTGCCCAGCACCTGCTCTGAGCCTGGCACTTGGCGGAGATGGACAAACGAGAGGCACGGACCCCACCCTCCTCCCCTCCCCCTCCCCACCCACGGCCGCCGAGGAAGACGAGCCATCAGACCCTTATGAGATCCACAGCAAAGTATCTGATGGCAGCCGGATAACGGGTGCAGCTTCCACAGGGTGGGGGAGGAAAGGGTGACCGTGCTCAGGGCCGGGGAGCGGGTGCTGCGCCTGGCGCCGTGGCACGTGGTCTGGAGCTCACGGGCCCGTGGGCTGGGCAGAGCGGGTGTGCAGCCACGTCATTCCAAGGAGCAGGCGCGCTCTGGGGGCCGAGGAGACGCCGGTGTTGATGGGGCTGGGATACTCCTCCCTTTGGTGATAGGCTCCCAGGCTGGCACGGCCGATGGCCCCTAGGGTCACGGTGACCGGCCTGTAAATTAAAAAGGTGTGTGCAGGGAAGCGGACTTGGCCCAGTGAATAGGGCAATCACCTACCACATGGGAGGTCCAAGATTCAAACCCCAGGCCTCCTTGACCCGTGTGGAGCTGGCCCATGCGCAGTGCTGATGCGCGCAAGGAGTGCCCTGCCACGCAGGGGTGTCCCCCGCGTTGGGGAGCCCCACGCGCAAGGAATGAGCCCCGTAAGGAGAGCCATCCAGCGCGAAAGAAAGTACAGCCCGCCCAGGAATGGCACCGCACACACGGAGAGCTGACACAGCAAGATGTCGCAGCAAAAAGAGACACAGATTCCCGGTGCCACTGATAAGAATAGAAGCGGTCACAGAAGAACACACAGCGAATGGACACAGAAAGCAGACAGCTGGGGGGGGGGGGAAATAAATAAATCTTTAAAAATAAATAAATTAATTAAAAAGGTGTGTGCTCACGAGGGCAGAGCTGCTTCTGCTGTCGGAGCACCGTCAGAGGCCCCTAAGGGTGCTAGGCAGAGGGGAAACGGGGCTCAGAAATCTAGACCCACCGGCGCACGCTGTGTGGTTGCTCCAGGCTCTTGAGGGATGACCGGACGCTGTTGTTAGATGGACGCTTCTCTCCCAGGTGTTGTAGAAATAGCCAGCACTGTCGTGTACTGAACAGTCGCTGGGCCAGCCACTGGGCCCCAGCGCTCTGATTCCAGTGACCACCGTGTGATCTGTCCTCTGATGGACACAGTCCTCGTAGACAAGGAAGTGGAGTCCGAGAGGCTGGGCAGCCGTGCCAGACCACACCGGTGGTGCCAAGGTCTGACTTCGGAGTCCCGGTCCTTAATCATGGAGGCTAAAAGGCTGAGATCTGCGTGCTCCTTCATTCATTCACTCAAAAACATTCATTGAGTGCCCCCACGTGCCAGACGTCATGCCCGAAACGGAGCCTGGAGCCGTGAACTGCAGCGGAGGCCACAGGCTGGGAAACCACCGGGCACTGCGTCTTTACCCCGTGCTAGGCTTGGGCAGAGGCTGGAGCAGGTGGGTCAAGCCCACCGACAGCGCTGGGCCCGTGCTGCTCTCTGCAGCCTGCGGACCCCAGAGGCGCCCCTGGCGTGGGAAGGTGGTGAAGAGAGGAGCAAACGTGGAAGGACAGACGGAATGTCTGCAAGGCCCTCCAGGGCCATGGAGCCCCGCACGGGGCAGAGAGACAGATCCCAGGTGGCCTCGAGAGGTCAGGGTGCCAAGCCCCTTTGGCCACATCCCCTCCTGGAGCACTCGGGGACACCGGCTTGCTCCTCCCTCTCTATCGTCACTCATTTGTCCCCAAACGCCCCATAACGGGGCTCTTCCGAGAGACCCAGGGAAGAAATAGGACGAGAGGGAAGTCACTTGCCTCTGTGGCTTCCCTCCTGCAGCGGCTCGTTTCATCCTCATGTAACCAGGTGAGCTGAGTACGGCTGTCACTGCTTTTTAGAGGAGGACGCTGAGGCTCGCTGGCAGGCGGCAGAGCCAGCCCCGCGCCCCGGGCTCTTCCCGCTTCTCAGTGCTCCGACCAGCGTTGACCGTGGACGTGGGTGTCCCCGGCCCTGGCTGAGGCATTGAGCAGGGCTCAGAAGAGTGGTGAGTGGAGTACACAAGGCACTCGCCTGCTACTTGGGAATACAAGAATGACCCGCATGGGACAGTTAGAAAGCCACCCATTTTGTGTGACCTATGTATCTTTTAAAAATAAATAAAATATATGTTTTAAAAAAGAATAGGAGGGAAGCAGACTTGGCCCAGTGGTTAGGGCGTCCGTCTACCACATGGGAGGTCCGCGGTTCAAACCCCGGGCCTCCTTGACCCGTGTGGAGCTGGCCCATGCGCAGTGCTGATGCGCACAAGGAGTGCCGTGCCATGCAGGGGTGTCCCCCGCGTAGGGAGCCCCACGCGCAAGGAGTGCACCCCGTAAGGAGAGCCGCCCAGCGCAAAAGAAAGTGCAGCCTGCCCAGGAATGGTGCCACACACACGGAGAGCTGAAACAACAAGATGACGCAACAAAAAGAAACACAGATTTCCCATGCCACTGAAACAACAGAAGCGGACAAAGAAGACGCAGCAAATAGACACAGAGAACAGACAACTGGGGTAGCGGGGGGAGAAGGGGAGAGAAATAATAAAATAAATAAATCTTTTTTTAAAAATTAAAAAAGGAAAAGAAAACCACCCAAAGATGAGACCTGAGGCCCTTCTGGCTCCCAGGTATGGGCCCAACAGAAGGCACCATGGGCTGTCTGGAAAGGGAGAGGGGTCCGTGGTAGCTGGCTCTGAAAGAAGGCTCCCTGGAGGAGATAGGGTTTGAGCAGAGCCTTTGGGGTGCAGGGGAGATGGGTGGCCTTCCCTACGGGCAATACCGTGTCCTGGGAAGCAGCCGAGCACAAACAGGGCTGTGGATTTGGACCACCCAGGCTCTGTGACGTGGGGAAAGTTCTTGACCTCTCTGATTCTCAGTTTTCTCATCTATTAGAAGTGATGATAGCAAACGTCGCCCTCCATGAGGCTGTAGCAAGGCCTAAACAAGCTATCGGGTGAGTGCCCACCACCCATCCTGGTGTCACTGAGCTTCCACCTCTGAGCCGGGCGCTGGGGACACCGCAGTGGCTGCCACCCACACGCCCTGCCCTCGAGGGGCTTACATTCTAGAGACAGGGACAGGCCTTTAAGGCCTCATCACCACGGTTGTGACGTGCATGCAGCGAAAGAGAATGTGGGACAGAAGGCCTGGTGGGAACGTTCCCCTCGAGGACGGGGTTGAGCTGAGCTCTGAGGGGTGGGCCAGAGAGAACTTTGGGCAGGGGGTGGGAAGGGTATACCAAGTCACTGCAGCACTTCCGAGGAAGCTCTGAGAGGGAGGGGCACTCCAGAGGCCCAGGGGACGGCGAGGAGAGCGGGAGAGGGGCAGGGACGGGGCTGCGTGGGGCCAGGGGGCGGATGACGGGTGCAGCTGCCCAGTCGAGAACTCGAGACCTATCCTAAGAGAACTAGGGAGCTATGGGATAGTTCTCAGCACGGTCAGGGAGTCACTGTAACAGGAACTGGCCATCTAGTGAGGAGACTGAATTAGGACCACAGTAGGAACGGGCACATAGTAGGCCCTCAACAAATGGCAGCAGCCATGGCCTTTATGGGGCACCCGGGGCGCTGGGAGAGTCCACTCAACTGGGGCGGCAGCTCCAGCAGGGAGCAAGGGCTCCCCGAGGGCCAGGCTCTGGGGTCAGGCTAGGGTCTCCAACCCCTCCAGTACCTCTTTTTTTTTTTAAAGGTGTATTTATTTATTTATTTACCCCTCCCCCCCCCCAGTTGTCTGCTCTCTGTGTCCATTCGCTGTGTGTTCTTCTGTGACCGCTTCCATCCTTATCAGTGGCACCGAGAATCTGTGTCTCTTTTTGTTGCATCTTGCTGCGTCAGCTCTCCTTGTGTGCCGTGCAACTCTTGGGCAGGCTGCACTTTCTTTCATGCTGGGCGGCTCTCCTTACAGGGTGCACTCCTTGTGCATGGGGCTCCCCCATGCAGGGGACACCCCTGCGTGGCAGGGCACTCCTTGCGCACATCAGCACTGCGCGTGGGCCAGCTGCACACGGGTCAAGGAGGCCCGGGGTTTGAACCGCGGAATTCCCATGTGGTAGATGAGCGCCCTAACCACTGGGCTAGGGCCGCTTCCCCTCCAGTACCTCTTGGCTGCAGGGCACCCCCCCAAAAAAAAATTCCAGGTGCCCAGAGGCGGGGGGGGGGGTGGGGGGGGGGTGGGGGGGGGCGTGGTCATTCCAGGGAGGAGCAGGAGGGTGGGGTCCCTCCCTAGGTAAGTGCTGGGCAGGCTGGTGCCACCCTCCTCCCCAGGCCCCAGGACGCACGGCTCCCCCTCCCTTTCTGCTGTCGGGGTTCGGGGGAGGGCAGGCAGCTTTCCCGAGTGGTAAGAACAGTTATTTCTATTACGCCGTGAGCGTCTGACACAGGGAGCGAGGAGCCGCGAAGCCCCCCGGCGGGTCACATCAGCGGAGGGGTAGGGGGGCGAGGGGAGGGCTGCAGGCTGTCGCCTCCGGCTGGGCCCTGCCACGTGGAGCAGGAGGGGGCCGGGGAATGAAGAGGCTTATTTCAGCACCCTGTTATTAGAGCATCTTGTTTTCATAGTTTGTTCAACAAACCTCTCTCCCGCTCCCTCTCCCCACCTCGCCTCTCTTTTTTCATCTTCCTCTCTCAGCAAATCCATTTAAATGCAATTCTATTCTTAAAGCGCCCCTCTCATGCATGTCTAATGAATGTCAGGGAGCCGCTGCTACAATGGGACCGAGGAGGATCCAATCGGCAGTGTGTGTACAAGTCATTTGAAAGGAAGCCTGGGAGCGCTCCAGTTTTATTACAGCATAATTAGAAATAAAATCTTGTTGCAAGAGGAGAATGAGAGATATGTGCTAATCCGGTGGTGGAGAAAGATAGAGCTGTGTTTAGAGAAGAGGATTCAGGCAGAGAAGGGGAGACGCGCTGCGAAGCCTCCGGCCAGCCCAGGTTCTCACGCTGGGCCTCTCCGCTGCGCCCCTTGGCCCTCCTTGCCCCCTCTTGGCCCCCAGCTCCCTGGGACGAGGCCAGGCACAGAGCTGGGGCCGTCTCGGTCTCAGCTGCCTAAAGCGTCCGGTTCGCCAGGGCCCCGGGGGCGCCATGGCCTGTTCCTTCCTGGAAATCCGGGTTTGTGGGCAGTTAGGAGGCACTGGGAACAGACAGGGGAGCCCTGGTCTGGAGGCGCAGACCCAGGCCAAGTTCTGAGTCCCCCACTTAAAAGAGCTACGCATTCATTCGCACGTTCGGTCATGTGTCAGATACTCACAGGCTGTCAATCATGCGCCAGGCACCGGGTCGGGTGCCTTCAGGAACTCATTTCATTCTCGCCCAGAGAGGTTAAAGAGCTTGCCCAGCATCATCCAGCTAGAGAGTGGAATGCAATTCGAACCCAAGCCCTTCTGAGTCCATCTATGCTCTCCACTGGCCAGGTCCCTCTCAGTCCTTCTGTCACTTCCCCTCAAGGAGCCCCATCTCATATGGAGCCCAAACAGCAGAGGAAGATGGCAGGACCTGGCTGATCCCTCCATGGGGAAGAGATGGAGACATGGGTGGTGACGGCTCAGCACCTCCAGGACAGCACATCCACCTGGGAGTCCAGAAACTGGCATGGGGGGCACTGACCCATGCAGGTGACGCTAGCCCAGGGCAGTTGGGTCAATACTGGCACCTGTGCCCAGCACCCACTCAGCTCCCCAACCGAGAAGCAGTTAAAAGGGGAGGAAACCCCAGGTTTTGCTCTTCCACAGCCAAGTGGAGAGATCATATAACCACAGAAAAGTGACGCTGGGCAGAGACCTTCAAGACAGAATGGTGCAATCCCCTTGTTCATCATTTAGGGAAACTGGGGCCCAGAGAGGTGATGCGATTTGTCAACAGTCACACAGCAGATAGAAGCCAGGTTTCTCATCTCCTAGCCCAGTGCTGTCAGCCCCTCCATGCCCGCCTCTGCACAGGGTGGCCAGGGGAGGGTCACATACATGACTTTTCTAGGCCATGGCACTCTTTTGCACAGTCACAATGTCAAGGCGTGAGGAGGCTGGCACGGCACGCTTAGTTCAAGGTCAGCCAAGCTCTGGAGCTAAGCTGGCCCAAGGTCCTGATCAGCCTTGGACACAACAATCCCTCTGGCCAGCACCAGGACCCTCTAGCCTCACAGGAGAGACTGAGACTGTCGTGCCCCCGAGGACAGGGCAATGTTGGCCTCGCCCCACGGCTCCGGGTCTCCTCTGGGCACCAGCACTGTCACCTACGGGGTGGCGGGGGGAGGGGGTGTCACAGGCCTGCTCCCTCAGGAGCCGGGCACGCCAAGCCCCGGCCCAGCCTGGCGTCAGCCGGTGCAGAGGGGAGGAGCCCACGGTGTCACCCCACGTCCCCGGGAGCCCCTGTGCCAGGAAGCAGGTAAACTTGTCACCGGCCCCTTGGGAGATACTAAATTTTAAACTCTCCTTCGGCTCAGTGCCCCACTCCAGCCCTTGCTTCCGGGAGGGGCAGGGCAAAGCGCCAGCCTCCACCTGCCCATCCGGCCCTAGCCCAGGTGTATTCACCCAGCCCGATTGCACTTGTGCGCTGCCCACCTGCTGGCCCTGACTAGCTGGGTGACGCTCTAGGGGTTGGGTCAGGCTCGAGTCTTGGATTGAGGGTGCAGATGAGACCCTGCCTGCGGTAAAGGCCCGTTCTGAGGGCGGCGGCCCCTGCCCACCCGGCCCTGGCCCAGGCCTTCAGCTCACGGCTGCCTCCCTCAGTCTCTAGCACCTGACACACACAGGGAAGCTACTCAGGCTTGGTTCCCCCACCCCCTGTGCTCTCGCTCCCTGAACCCCAACATTCTCTGGTACCCCCAGTGGCCTTCGGGACTAGCCCCCCTCTGCTGTCCTCCCCCATCCCCCCAGCATCCTCACAAAGCAGGCCCCAACCCCAGAGCATTAGCTCTGTCAGGGTCCTCGGGGAATAGCCTATCCAAATCCTCCATTACAGAGGAAGCAGTGGAGAACAGTCTAGAACCCAGAGCCAGCAAGGGCCAGAGCTGGGACTGGCACCCAAGCTCCAGGGCCCAGCCCACTGGGGTGCAGCTCTCTCTCCAGGGTGAGGACTGCAAATCCTGGGAGTCCAGCATCCAGGGGAGGCGACCAGGAGAAGACCTGGCTTCCCTTGGGCTTCTCAAACCCGGGCTGGCCAGACCCCTGGGTCTCTCCCCCTCAGCAGGATGGACAGAGAAAGGAATGAAAGGGCGGTGGTCTGCAGAGTCGGCCTTAAGTAGCTCCCTGCGGGCTGCCCTGCTGCTGGGGCCCCCCGACGGACTGATTCCTAGGCCAGAAAGTATTGATCGCCCCCACCCACCTGCCCTGCAGCACCCAGAGCTTGGGCAGCAGCCCTGACCAGGGGGCAAGGGAGCTCATTAGTCTCATGAACTAGCCACGAGCTCTGAGCTGTAGGCTGAACACCCTGGTTTTATAAATCTGTAGTGGATGGAGCACCAACTGGTAACCTGTATCGATCGCAGTTTCTCTTTCGGCACTGGGAGGCCCCTGGGAGCCAGGCGAGGCGCTGGGAGGCCCTGGCGTGCTGGGGCTGCCCCGGGGGCACGCCGGGGCTCTCACGGGCTACCTCTTCCCTTCCAAAAGACACTGAAGGCTCTTTCTGACCCCTGGCCAAAGCCTGGTCTTGGTGCCAAGGGCCATTCCCTCCCCCTGACCCACACACAGCCCACTCCTCCCATCATTCCCTCCTGGGACCTTCTTTGTAGGGGGTGCAGGGGGCTGGCAGAGCAGGATATGCCTCCCTCAGCTTCCCGTTTTCCTGCTTCAGGAAGGCGTCCAACTCCAGGTGCAGGAAAGCAACTCCCATGCCCTCTGTGAATATCTCCTCTCAGGTGTAAGCGTACCGACACGCGCCCCTGTGCTTTACCCAACTCATATCATAACAATAACCCTTCCTTACCTGTGTACCATGCATACGTGCCACAATGCCTCTTCATAAACACTGTCCCACGGACACCGCAAAAGAACCAGTGAGCCGAGCAAATCAGGGACCAGTACTCCTACTTTAGGGCTAAGAGAAGGTCCAGGACGTTTATGTTTCCTAAAGCCACACAGCGACTAGGTGGCTGCTCTCAAATCCCCAGCTTCTGACTCCCGATGCAGTGCTCCCTATAACACCCGTTGGAGCATACGCTTTCCCCTGTCCCCTGAGATGACCTGTAAGCCCGTGCACATGTACCCAGCATGTGTACAGGCCACTCCTCCGCTGGGTACATGCCCCACATCCCCTCACAGGCCCGTGCTGTCCCTTGGCCACTATCACAGCTTCCCGCTAATACACGGCCCCCAGTCACGGCAGGGTGCCTCAGCATCTGCGCATCTCAGCGCCTGAGCGCTCCCAAAACTGATGACTGCATCACTCCCTGGACCTCCTGCTTCATTCCACACCGCCTCCTAAGGGACAGCATCCCTTCCTTCACTCAACAGTAATGCCTTCACAGCTTTTTGCACACCCACACTCTAACGTGGCTAGGGGGAGCGACGTCTCCAGCAGAAGAAACAAGGGACCAGAGGACTGGCTCACAGTCCAGAAGGGGTGGAGAAGTCCACTTCATGGGGAGGGAGTGGCCAAAACCCCCTCCAAAATGCAACACTCTCTTAGCAGCTGGGTTTGAGGAAACGCCTTTGCATTTGTGTTCAGGAGACTCAGGCGTGGCTCTTCCACCCACGGGAAGTGTGACTTGGACAAGTCTCTTAGCCTGAGCCTCAGGCTCCTCATCTGTAAACCATGGGTTTATGCTGAAGCTTAAAAGAGGGGACACACGTGGTCAAGTGTGAAGGTGGCCAGCACGGTGGGTGACAGCTGATAGGCATTTCAGTACAGGGTTCCCGTCGGTTCCAGGCACCATGGGGTGTCTTTCTCACTGAGTTTGTAAAACAACTAAGGACCAGTTAAGCCGGGATCCCTCTCCAAACCCAAGGTGAAACGTACACACATAGGGTACCCAAAGGGACTGGGGAGGAGTGGACGGCTGCAGCCTCTGGGCACAGGGCTTCGTCCTCAAAGGCCCCAGCTATGGAAACCTCTGACATATAAACAGTCGAGCTTGGTTTAAGGCAGGCAGAGATGAAACCTCCCCAGGCAGTTTAACTGCAGGGCCTTGGTGTCCTCAGAGGGACAGCAGGCCGCTCCTGCTCCACCGCCCTATTGCCTTCTTCTGGTCTAAGGCTGGCTCACGGGACACGAAAGCGGCTGCCTCCCAGAAGCACAGACCTCTGCGGGGAGTGGTCTGTCCCGTGGGCAAGCCAAAGGGAGGGCCTGCTGCCTTCTCTCGGCCTGGACCCGGCTCCCCGGGGTTTGAGGAGCCCCCGGGCAGTGTGACCTCGCTGTGCAGACCAGTCAGCCATAGCTTGCAGGGCAGGCGGCCTGCGCTCTTGTCACTGCCTGTATTTATTTCCCTTTGGTTAGCTCCAAACCATCAGTCTGGCTTTAATGCCGAGCATGGCCCAGGCTGAGCCCGTGGGGAATCAAAGCAAGGATCGACGGGCCCAAACCCTTACATGGGTGCAGCGATGCGGCGAGACACCCAGGGGAGGGAGGCAGCCAGGCTGGAGGTCCAGCTTCTCACCCCATGCCGGAGCTCCGCCTCCACTGCCAGCCTCCAAGGCTCACTCATTCCTGAGCGATGCTCACTCATTCCTCACCTGCTCACTGAGCATCTACTACGTGGCAGCCGGGCTCCGGAGCTGGGATGCCAGGGGGAGCTGAAATAACTCCTTGCTCTCCAAGAGGAACACGTGCTCTGAAGACAAATGAAACAAGATAAGGAGTCAGGCAGAGAAGTAAGTCACCGTCTAAGGTTAAAAGGTGGCCAGGCAAAGGCGTCTCCAAGGCCATTGGGCAGACTCCTGGCTGAGGCCGTGAGGGCATCCAGGAAAGAGCATCTCAGGCACAGAAGGAATAGTGACAGCAGAGGCCGTGGGTGGCAATGAGCACACGCGTGCACACGCGTGCACACGCACTCAGATGGTAGGACCACTGCAGTAGATGAGCTCTGAAGAGCTTTGCACCGCTGACATTCTTTAAGCCCTGAAATTCTAAAATGCTGGGAGGGAAAGAACCCTAAAGATGATCCAGTTTGTTTCTCCCACTCAATACGAAAATCCCCTGCACAATATCTCAACCAAGCGTTCCTTGAAAACCCCCAGTGACAGGAAACTCACTACCTAACAAAGACACTCATTCCTTTTTTTTTTTTTAACAACCTCAACTTTTGAATGCTCACAAATAATTAGCTTTAAAGGTTTAATTGGCTATAGCAGAAACAGTGACTAGCAGTAGCAGGAGATTGTCAAATGTAGACACACCCAGCAATGGGAGTGTAGTATCTGAGAAGACTTCCTGGAGGAGGTAAATTTCGTCCTGGGATCAGATCTTTTCAGAGATGGCATCTCTGGGGGATAGAATTACCGCAGAGGGTTTTGAGACGGTTGGCTGCTTCACTCATTCTAGAAATGCTTATCAAGTGCTTCCTTTGTGACAGGCATTGTAAACCCGGAGTGAAATGTGAAGGCACTGGAGGGTTTCCAGCAAGGGGGCGCATGCCGACTCAGGCCGTAAAACAGCTCTCTGGCTACATGTTGACAATAGGGCCGGGTGCCAAAGCAGGAAGCTTCAGGAAATGCAGTCATTCAGGAATTCCCCTTCCCCTGTTCCGAGGCTGGAAGGGATCTGCCCAGGCCACACACTGCCCCAAACCCTCAGCTGCCCCTCCACCTCTGCCCGCCGCCCTCTCCCCACCGAATTTCGCCCCCCCCCCCCCCCCCCGCGCGTCTGGGAGCAAAGGCTGGGGCCCCGCCTTGGCAGAGCACCACTTCTCTCCTCCACGCCCCACTGCCCAGCTCCTGCCACCCGGAGCCCCGAAGTTTCTATCCACTATCTCTCCACGGCTCCTGCGGAGCTGACCTTTCAAAGGAAGATGGAAAAGAGGCTGCCAGCTCCCTGAGCACCTGTGTCCAGGACCCAGCCTCCCCAAGGAGGGGCTGCTGCTTCCTTTCCAAGCTCACTGCTCCCCCGCCCAGCTCCCGAGGCAGGAAGGGAGCATCTGCAGAAAGCCGGACCACGGGGATGAGCCGAGAACACTGGGGGTCCCAGCCCCAGCCTGCCCCCAGCCCTCCCCCTTCCCGAGCGGGGTGCACGGAGCTGAACGACTTCCACGGCCACTTAATGAGCATCCCCAAGTGCCAGGGCTTTCCTTTCATTCTCCCAAAGCCCTGGGACGTAAGTACTACTTGTTATCTCCGTTTCCCTGAAGGGAAGACAGGGCTCGGACGAGTTTCATGTGAACATAGAGACATCAATTGTCAGAGCGGAAGGCCCTTACAAGTTTATCAAATCCAGTGCTTCTCAGGCCTGGCTGCGCATCAGATCTCCCAAGAAGCTTTCACAAAAGCGCCGATTTCCAGGCCACACCCCAGAAATTCTGAAATTAGTTTTAAAATCTCTTTGGATTGGGAAGCGGATGTGTTCAACTGATAGAGCATCTGCCTACCACACGGGAGGTCCAGGGTTCAAACCCAGGACCTCCTGGCCCGTGTGGAGCTGGCCCACGTACAGTGCTGCCGCGCACAAGGAGTGCCGTGCCACGCAGGTGTGTCCCCCTCATAGGGGAGCCCCATGGGCAAGGAGTGCGCCCTGCAAGGAGAGCCGCACTGTGTGAAAAAAAGCACAGCCCGCCCAGGAGTGGCGCCGCACACACGGAGAGCTGATGCAGCAAGATGACGCAACAAAAGGAAACACAGATTCCTGGTTCCACCGAGAATACAAGCGGACACAGAAGAACACACAGCGAATGGACACAAGAGAGACTACGGGCGGGGGCAGGAAATAAATAAAAATAAATGTTTAAATAAAAATCCCTTTGGATGATTCTAGTATGCAAATATGGTTAAAAATCACTGGTGTACTCCAACCCTCTTTTTTTTTTTAAGATTATTTATTTATTTATTTCTCTCCCCTTCCCTCCCCCCCCGCCCCCCAGTTGTCTGTTCTCTGTGTCTATTTACTGCATCTTCTTTGTCCACTTCTGTTGTTGTCAGCGGCACGGGAATCCGTGTCTCTTTTTGTTGCGTCATCTTGCTGTGTCATCTCTCCGTGCGGGCAGCACCATTCTTGGGCAGGCTGCACTTTGTTTCACGCTGGGCGGCTCTCCTTATGGGGCGCATTGCTTGTGCGTGGGGCTCCCCTATGCGGGGGACACCCCTGCGTGGCACGGCATTCTTTGCGCACATCAGCACTGCGCATGGGCCAGCTACACACAGGTCAAGGAGGCCCGGGGTTTGAACCGCGGACCTCCCATGTGGCAGATGGACGCCCTAACCACTGGGCCAAGTCCGCCGCCCCACCCGGCAGCCTGGCCACTCTTCATTCCCGTCTCTCTCCCACGCTTCCATTGAGCTGCCTCCCTGCCCCTCTCTTGTTGCCTACGGCTGGCAGCCCCGCCTTTCATGGAAGGACGTTGCCTTCTCTCTGTGGAATCCCAGCAGGTGGAGCGCAAGTCCAAACTTCTCCATGGGGCCCGGTCCAGGACCTGGAACCTCTCCATGAAGACGTGATGAATTGAGCCCAACAGAACTGGAAGGAAAAGCACTCCTTCACAAGGTCGTGAGGGCCCCGTCGACAGAAGCAACCAAGCAGAGGCTGGCACAGCATGTCCCTACGAGAGATGCTGTTATCCCAGGAGAGTCAGTCCAGCCCAGAGCTCAGACGAATGCAGTGAAGTGGATGAACACTCCAGGCTCTCCCTCTTCCTCACTGTGTGGACTTGGGCAGGTTAATTAACCCCTCTGTGCTTTGGTTTGTAATAATAATAGAATCCATTTCAAGGCTTGTGGGGATATTTGAGTTAATGTGTGGGCTGCTCTTGACCCAACACAGAGCAGGTACAGGAAAAGCTAACTGAAAACAGAGGCCTGTTCCACGTCACCAGGAAGGAAGCTGGCTAAGCAGGTCGGAGTAGTTGTGGAAATAATAAAAAATAGAAAAGGATTCATGAACCACACACCTCACTCCCCTGGGCATCAGCGGGTCCTGGGTGACCCCACGAGCTTTGAGAGCTCCCGGGAAGCGGCGTCAGTGGCGGGACGTCCGCCCAGCAGAGCTCTTCTGACCCTATGTTTGGGTCCTGGAGCGTCAGAGAAAAGGCCCTTCCGTGTCAACCCAAGGAACTCTGTTGGCATTTGGGGTTAGAGTCCTTTGTTTTTTTGTTTTTTGTTTTGCTTTTTTTAAAGATTTATTTATTTTTTTATTTCTCTTCCCACCCCTCCCCCCTCCAGTTGTCTGCTCTCTGTCCATTCGCTGCGTATTCTTCTGTGACCGCTTCTGTTGTTGTCAGCGGCACGGGAATCTGTGTTTCTTTTTGTTGTGTCATCTTGTTGTGTCAGCTCTCCATGTGTGCAGCGCCATTCCTGGGCAGGCTGCACTTTCCTTCGCGCTGGGGCGCACTCCTTGCCTGTGGGGCTCCCCTACGCGGGGGACACCCCTGTGTGGCAGGTCACTCCTTGCGCGCATCAGCACTGCGCATGGGCCAGCTGCACACGGGTCAAGGAGGCCCGGGGTTTGAACCGCAGACCTCCCATGTGGTAAACGGACGCCCTAACCGCTGGGCCAAGTCCGTTTCCCCAGAGTCCTTTGTTCTTCAAGACTCTTTTGGGAGGGCACTGCAGGATGCTCAGAACTCCTGGCCTCTGACCCCCAAATGCCATTAGCACCCCCCAGGTATGACCCCACACATTTCCTAACGGCCTCAGGGTAGGGGCTGGACCCTGGAAAGCCACTTCCCCTCCTCCTGGGGACCCAGCCTGCCCAAGGGGAGGAGCCGAGGCCATGGCCTGGCTACACCTCCGTCATTCCAGGGACCACTGCTTCCTTTTGGGGTATAGAGTATGCACTTGCCAGATGGCCAGGGTCCCCGCCGGAGGCCAGCCTTGTTGTCCAGTGGGGACCTCTGGGGGCCCCGCCAGTTCGCTCTGCCTTCCTCCCATCTCGACTCGCTCGCTGCACAGGCCTCTCCCCCCTCCCCTTCCCCAGTGAGCCCGTCATCGGATCCTCATCAAACATGCAGAGCCGATGTCGCACAAGTCCGTCCCTACCCCCCAGGGGGGATTCGCATCCGGCCCCTGATGTCCCCTCCCGCTCGGCTCTGGCGTCGTGCATCCCCTTGGCTGCGGCCTGCCTTTGTTCCAGGAGGAGCAATACACTGTGTCTGAAAACGTTACTGCAATTAAGTATGCACAAAAGGGGGGGAGGGAGGGGGGAAATGAGGACAATGAAGGATGTGAAACATCAGATGCAGCAGCCGCTTGTTGCTATAGAAACCCCAGCTCCCACCACCATCACCACCGCCCCCCGCTTAAAATTCCAGTAGGGCCAGGCTCTCCGTGGAGTGCTGGGAGCTGCTGGATCGCAGGGTCTTAGCTGGCCAGGCTGGAGCACCTGCGGGCTGCTCCCAGTGGCTTTATCTGTTTGTCTCTTTTCTGTTTTTCCTTGGGTGTCTGATCACCCACTGCCGCCACCTCCCTAACCCGGGGCTTCTGATTGGCAGCAGCGCCCTCCAATCGGTCTGCCTCCCAGTCCCAGTTACATAATGAATTACGGGAGAGCTTCTGCATTTGACTTTGGGATGTCACAACATGGAGACAAAACAGCGCCCACAGATTCCAGGGGGGAGCCAGGCTTCCTCGTGCTTCCTCTGGCTGCAGCGGAGGGGCTCGCCCCCTCCCTCTTTTCGTCTCTCACCCACAGCCTTGGGAGGGGGCCTGGAAGAAGAGGGGGAAGAGAAGCTGGCCCCCAGCTCTGGGTTTCCAGAGGCCCGGCAGGTTGCCAGGTGGCCGAGCTGTCATCTGGGAGAATCCCCAACAGGGTGCCGCTCAGCGAGGCCGCAGTGTAGTGAGGCGGCCCCTCCATGTCCCTCCACCCTCTGCAGAAACTGAATGTGTCTTGGGCTGGAGGGTGCTAGCCCGGTGCTGTTCTGCCCTGGTCAGAGGAGGCTGATTGTTGGCTCCTGCCTCTTAGCAAAGCACCTGGCACGGGGCAGGTCTGGCGCTATAAAAAGATGTGTGGAGTGGAGGAGGGCAGGAAGCAAGAAGGAAGGGAGGAGGGGTGGGAGGGAGGCAACGAAAAGAACTGTAGATCAACCAAAGGCTATTCAGAAGCAAAGAGCCCAAGTCTGGTGCAGCTATGTGAAACCATAGTCAGTAAATAACAATTTAAAAATAAAATCTTAAGACCGGAGAGTCTGCAGAAGAGTCAAAGACATGAGGCTTGCAGGGCTCACACAAGAACCAGGACCCATGGAGGAAGCCACAACGAGACCAGATGGGCCAAGGAGGATCTTTCTAAAAGTCAGGGCTACTGACTTCGGAACGGGCTGTTGAGTGAGGTAGTGAGTTCCTTGACCCTGGAAATAGTTAAGTGAAGACAGGAGAACGTCCCCATCAAAGATGGTGCAAGGACATTCAACTTTCCAACCTGTAGTTCTACAGCCTCCACGGTGGGAGCAGATCCATGGGAGCACGCCCATGGGAGCACGCCCGTGGGAGCACGTCCATGTGCGGGGCCCTGCCTCTCCGTGCTGGGAAACTTGGACTTGTGCTTGGAGAAGTGGGAAACCACAGAACATTCCCAACACGAACACAAGCCAGAATCAGAGGTCTTGCCATTGGCTGAGGGGTGTCCTCCAGGAAGGAGGAGGCGGATCCCCAAATAACAGAGTTTGAAGGGCTGATACCCTGACGCGGGGGGTCCTTTCTGCTAAGCCACTACCGCTGTCCCATTCCGATGCCCGTTCCCCATGGCAGCGGCAGCCTGGGGTCCTCCAGGCCCACCTGGGGAAGCAGCTAAGCCCCGGGAGGAGACAGAGGGACCCAAAGGTGGCGTCTTCATCTCGGTCTGGCTTGGTCTTGGGTGGGAGGACACTGCCGTGAGCTTAGGGGTCCAAAGCCAAGTGCAAACGCCTCCAAACTCTCAAGCCCACGCTCTCCCCTTTTTCAATCAGCCCTGACTGGCCAAGGCTCAGGGTTTGCCGTAGGAGCTCCAGCAAGGAAATTCACTGCGGAGTTTCCGAGTCTCGTGTTGCATCTTGCGTTGTCATCAGCAAAATGGGGGTGCTGCTGCGTGTCCTTGCTCCCCGGCCAGTCTGCCCGCAAAGGCAGGCACGGCCATGACGGTGGCTGGAGAGGCAAAGCCCCACCGCCCGCCCTCACCTGCACACCGTCGGGGTCCAGGACCTGGCTGCTAAATGAAGCCTGTGCATCTTCATCTTCGCGTCCCCGCTCGTGGCATAGCGTAGCCCCAGCAACTAGTCGTTGAGCTGATAGGAGATTTAGTTTGGAAGAGAAGCATGTAGGCTTCTGCTTGGCTCAGGGCAGAAGAAAAGTTGGATATCGGAAGAGCTGAATTCCAGTCCAGCTCTGCCACGTCCTGGCTGTGCGGTCTGGGGCCAGACCATGAGTCTCAGTTTCCTCTTCTGTAAAATGGAGACAGCACAGCAAACAGCGATGCATGTGAAAGAGGTTTGCAAACTGTAAAAAGGAAGGCAAGATGATATTACCGAGCGAGCATCTACTATAGAATAACCTAATTATTTCTTTTAATTCATGCAACCACCCCATGCAATATTATTTTCACCCCATTACCCAAACAAGGCTCAGAGAGGTTAAGTAACTTGCCCGAGATCACACAGCTAGTAGATTTTAGATTTTAAAGCTCAACCTCTTTACCTTAAACCCTGGAGCATCTACACTTAAAAGAAGAATTGCTGGCATTTCTATTGTCGTTTTGTTTGCATGTGGAAAATCGACGGGAGACGCTCCCTGGCCTTAGAGGTTGCATCAGCTGCACCCCCTTGTTTTTTCCTTCACCTCCTCTCCCTGGGCAACAGTCCCGGCCTGGGAGAGGGCCAGCTGCCGACCCAAGCTGCTCCTGGAGGGACGCCCAGCCCAGGGAGTAATGGGCCATGCCCTGATTGTGTCTCCAGAAAACAGGTTTTTTATTACTCACCACGGCGGGCTGTACATCGCGGACGTGCAGAAGGAGGACGCGCTGTCCACCTACCGCTGCATCACCAAGCACAAGTATAGCGGGGAGACCCGGCAGAGCAACGGGGCCCGCCTCTCCGTGACAGGTAGGCTGGGAGGGCTGGGGGAGAAGGGGCGGGCTGGCGCAGGGAGGGCTCCACGGACGGGGAGGCCCCTGGGTGCACAGGGCTCAGCGAAGGAGCATGAGGGACATGGGGGCAGGGGGCACCGGGGAAGACCTTGCCCAGCCTGGTTTTGGGTGCCTCACACATAAGGAGATGAATTCTTTTTAGACGTTTGTACCAGAGGAAGCTTAACTCTCCCGAAGAACTGATATGCTTCCATTTATCAAATAATACTTATGGACCATCTGCTCTTTCCTGTTTTTGTCTTCACTGTCAGGAAGCTCAGAGAAAATCTGGTGTTCAAACATAGTAACTATTAGAAAAGATTGGGGGGGTGGGGGGGTTAGTATTTCCTTACGTCTCTATATGTTATTTTTTTTTAAGTCTTCCTTTAGGAGGTACTGGGGATTGAACCCGGGAACTTGTACATGGAAGCAGGTGCTCAACCACTGAGCTACACCTGCTCCCCTCTAAATGTTTTGCAAGATTCTATTTTATCCATGAGTGCCTTTGTGTCTTTTGCTGTAGACCACCGCACTGCATTTAAAAGTAGGCAGAATCTAATTTATAAACAAAAGCATTGCCAAACTGAAAAAAGGATTCTTATTCTGGGGTGCTTATAGCCTCTCGGGAGGGACAGAAGCTGCTGTGTGTCGGGTCCCACTTTGTGCCGGGGATTTCACTCCTACCCTAGTAACCCTGTGAGGTAAGCGTTCTTCAGGTGAGAAAACGGACTCTTAGGGAAACTTGCCTGAGCTATTTAAGCAGAATTCAACCCCTGGGCCTCCTGAGCCCAGGGTGCTTCCAGCTGCAGCCCCTCTGCCCTCCCCAAGAAGGAGCCCACCGAGCACCCATGCAGGTGATCCCGTCACGCTCCAGAAAGCCTTGTGGCGGGAGGCACTCGGGATAGGCTTTCCGGGGCAGTAGTTTTCCAGCTCTTTCGGCAGCAATCCACAGACAGACGTTTTCATCACAGCCTAGGCCGGGCACGCTGAACTTCCCATTCTACTCTATGCTATTTCGATTTTTCTAGAACACTGGTTTTGCAACTCACCAAATGGATTTCACCACCTGCGAACGGTTTGAGTCCTGAGGCTTGAAAACCTCTGCTCTTGAGAAGCTGGGGGTGGAGTGGCTTTTGGAAGAGGAGTGAGCTGACCGTCAGACCCCCCTGGGGCCTGCGACTGGCCCCGCCAAATCCGGAGCCTCTCGGGGCCTCGGGAAGAGGGGCTGGGCTGCACACACCAGCTGATCAGTCTGACCCTGTCTGTCACTGCCCGTCTGTGGGTTCACTGAGGACCTCCCCCACCAGCACGTGACCCTAGCCGGGACACCCTCTCATTTGCCTAACACAGCTGGAAGCAAGACCAGGAAAGCAGGAGCCAGGATGGCAAGGTCATGGCTCCCTATTACCCAGGTGTCTCCAGCACCTGGCCCTGGGCCTGGCACATAGTAGGTGCTAAGTAAATTCATTCATTGGAATGAATCACTGCCACGGGAGATTGGGCTGTCCTGTGGGGAGAAGACAAGACTTGCATTTGACTTTGGAATGCGCAGCCCAATTCCCAAACCAAATTCCGAGTGGTTCCACTCCAGATTCTAGGGACTTGTGTGCAGGGTGTTTTGCATCTCATTTGCATGCTTCTCATACAGTGTGCATAAAGCACAGAAAACTCCTCCTGCGGGTCTGCTTTTTCCCCTCTACATATGTCTGGCCTGTCACCTCTGTGCAAATCCTGATGGGACCTCCAACATTTTTTTCTCCAGGGGGGTGTAGGCAGGGGTCCCTCCAAAAAAAATTCTTTATACTGGAGAATATACCACCCCTTCTCTTTCTCCTCTCTATTCACCACCAGCCTGGGAGGAGAAGGCAGGGTGGGGGAAGGAGAATGAGAACTGCCAGAGAATGAGAGCAAGGCACAGAGAGACACAGGGAAGAAAAAGAAAGAAATAACAGAGCGGAGGGACGCACAGAGGGGCAGAGGAAGAGAGAAAGAGATGGCAGCCACGGAGTGAGAAAGATGTAGAGGCAGAAGGGAGGCACTGAAGGGGAGGGGGCTGGGGGAGCCGAGGGGTGGGGCCCCGCCGAGTGACCCCGGCCCTGACGTGATGTGGGGTGACAAGGCCATCTGCAACCTGCTCGTCTCGGCAAAAATGCAACTGATCCCGGGGGAGGCAGCGCGGCAGGGCCTCCTGGCAACCTCCCCGGCCCCTCGCCCCTCCCAGCCGCAGAGCCACTCCCCAGATTTGGGGGTGCGGGGCGGTCCTGAGAGTAGACCTGCTGGCAGGTAAACACTGGACCTTGGTTTCCGCCGGGATGTTTACTTTTTAGAGCCAGAGCCCGCAAGCTCCAGGGGCTGGGGGCCAGGAGAGGGGCAGACCCTCCCCGACCGGAAGCTCTGGGGGCGCAGCTGGAATCCGGGGCTGCTAGAGGTCGCTGGGGCTGCCCTGGCCAAAAAGGAGAGGGTTGGGGATCCTGGGGTATATTGGAAATTGACCACAGTGCCTGTCTCAGCCACTCGCTAGCCATTCCACCTGGCCTGAAATAATGCCTTCAAGCCTCAGTTTCCCCACCTGTAAAATGGGAGTGGCCAAAGGTACTCCCCTGGGCTGCTGTGAGAATTAAATAGAGTACCGGAGGCAAAAAGCTTAGCATGGTAGCTGACACGCAGCAAGCGCTCAGAGCAGCTGCTGTCACTCTCGGTGCGGCAGTTGTAACTGCTGTTCTATTGTCCCTGCGTTATTATTTCCAAGACATTTCCGGAGTGGGGGAGGGGTGGCTTTCATTTTTCTTCATTTCCTGAATCTAAGGAGGCAAATGCAGTTATAATCTGAGCACCAGAATACAGCCTACTAATAATTATTCCATGCATCCGGGTGCTTTTAGGGTTTCCCAAGTGCTTTCATGCGTATTAACTCACGGCCATCCCCGCAACCACTGATGGGATACACATTATTATCCACTTCTAGAAACAGGTCACCAGTGAACAGAGAGGCTGAGCGACTAGACCAAGGTCCCCCAGCCCACTAAGCACAGAGCCAAGAACAGTGGCTGCATCCCCTGTGGGGCAGTGGGGGGGGGGGTCCCAGCAGTTTCCCCGGGCACCCGGAGCCCCCCAGGCCAGACCCCCAGCCCGGGTCC
The DNA here is from genome assembly GCF_030445035.2 of Dasypus novemcinctus. Classification (NCBI taxonomy): domain Eukaryota; kingdom Metazoa; phylum Chordata; class Mammalia; order Cingulata; family Dasypodidae; genus Dasypus; species Dasypus novemcinctus. Next base: position 23,782,746 of record NC_080699.1, on the reverse strand, counting down.
CAGGAAGCCCTCACCGGTCCAGCTGTCTCCCCCCGCCCTGCCCGATCCCCCCAGGCGGCCGCCGTGTACACGCCGCAGCATTTTACTTCTGCTCCGGAGTAATGAAAGAGGTTTCTTTCCCTCAGAATTTAATTTCACGCCTGAGACTCGGTGATTAATTCCCTCCCCCCCGCGGCCCCTTCCTCCGCCACCCCGCCGGCCCCTCCGCTTGTAAATTCTGCGGAGTGCCACGGAATTTGTGTGTTTTGCATCAATTAAGTGTCACATTGAGTAATTCCTCCCTGGCACAGGGTTTGTTTATCCCAACCATTCCCACAGGGGGTGGGGACGAGGCCACGGAATCTGGCAGGGAGGGTGGTGGGCCCTGAATGGCCATTGTCCTGCACATCTGCATAGCGAGGGGGCGCCCAAGAGGCCCTGGGACGGACATGCGGCCACCGATCGCCGACAGCAGCCTCATCACCCCAGCGCGCAGACCAGGCGACTCCGGTCCTGCACCCCGTGAGGGTGGGAAGGGAGCAGGGCATCTTCCAGAAAGGCCTTCTCCCAGCCCACCCGCTGTCCAAGGGAGCTGAGCTGAGGACGGAGGGGCTGGCAAGTGCCCGGGGGGCTCGAACGCTCACCATTCCCTGTATTAGGAGGTTCTGTCTCTATTTAGCGAAGGGGGCGTGGTTTGGGGCAGGGAATTCGGCTTTTGGACTTGACCCTGAGTGTGACTCTGGGCAGGTGGCTGCCTCTGTTTGCGCCCTCCTGGGTCCCTCAACAGCTCCGATAGCTCTGGACCTGCAGAGCTCTGCCAGGCGGAGTGTTCGCAGGCAGATCAGGCCAGTGCCCCACCCGCCCTCCGCGGACGCGCGCCAGGCCCACGAGAGGCCGCAGTGGCTCAGGCACGGCCCTGGCCTCAAGGGGCCCCCTTTCTTCCCAGGAAATTCCCAAGGCACCAGGCCACAGAGGAGCTGGCCACAGTGGGTGCCTCTTGGGAGGGAAATGAGGTGCCTTGGGGGTACAGGGGTGAGCGAAAGACTTGCTTTTTTACTGGATACTCAAATTTTTGTCAGGTGCACATATTACCTGTTTGGAAAAAAACTTAAATTTTTTTTCTCTAAAAAAGAAAAAGGTGTTTGAAAATAAAATAAAAGGAAGCGTGCCGTGGGATTGCAGGGAGAGTGGATTGGGGCAGGCATCCCAGAAGAGGTGATATTTAGGCTGTTTGTGAAGATGAACAGGAGTTGATGGGGGGGACACAGAGAGTGGGGAAGGTCGGGTACGCTGGTGAGGGAAGTTCGAGATGAGAAGCGTGGACTGTGTCTTACAGGAAAAGGGGGGCCTATGAAGCTTTCAAAACTGGGGGTGGAGGGGCTGTGACTGCTGCAGCAGAGAAAACCCCTCGGAAGCGGCCTGGTGGCCGCACATAAACCAAAACTCACTCCCCCCAGAAAAGGACCTCAGTCCATGGCAATCGGTTTCTCTTGGGCTGATAACGCAAAATAGAGGAGAGGAGAATTGGGGGGTGGGGGGTGGGGTTTGCCAAAGGCTTAACTTCCCAGGCTTTCCGGGGTCCCTATGGAAAAGCACGGGGCTTCTCTGAGCCTGTCTCCACTGCAGGTGGGAGGAGACCAGGCAGGGACAGGCGGGTTGTTCCCTCCACCTGAGGGTCCCCCAAGTCAGCAGTGAAGGGTCCCCCCAGGTCGGCTTGTGGCCCGGACCGAGACTTACCAGTGATTGCCTTCATGCAGTTGTCCTGATGTTCCACTGCCAAGGGGTCCCTGCCCCTGCGTCTGAGCTGGATTCTAGGTCCTCTTCCTCTCTGCCCCTCTTGCTCTGTTCCTCTTTCTTCCATCTGTCCGTCGGTCCATCACTCCAGCCCAGGCTATGTCTCTTCTCCTCCCATCCCCGGTCCCAGGCTCTCAGAGGCGCAGTCTGGCCTGAGAAGGCGAGTTGGGACCCAAGTCTGGGGCACAGGGAAACCCAGCCAGCCCTCCCTGAGACGCCCCGGGGGACTCTGGGGGCTCCTGCGCAGGTGCAGGGGCCGCGGGCTCCTGTCCGGGGAGCGCTCCTCCCCGCCCCCAGCCCCGCTCGCCCCCCGGGGCTGCTGACGCTCTCCGCCTTGCAGACCCGGCCGAGTCCATCCCCGCCATCCTGGACGGCTTCCACTCCCAGGAGGCGTGGGCCGGCCGCAGCGTGGAGCTGCCCTGCGCCGCCTCGGGCTACCCCGTCCCCGCCATCCGCTGGCTCAAGGACGGCCGGCCCCTCCCGGCCGACAGCCGCTGGACTAAGCACGTCACAGGGCTGGCCATCGGCGACCTGCGACCCGAGGACAGCGGCACCTACGTCTGCGAGGTCACCAACACCTTCGGCTCTGCGGAGGCCACAGGCACCCTCATGGTCATCGGTGAGTGGGGGGGGGGTCCCTTCGGCAGCCCCGGGGACCTCCGAGAGCGCCGCAGCGGGCCAGGGGGGCACGCAGCAGGCACGGCCTTCGGGCTCTGGGCGGTCGCCAGCATTGGTGACCCGGACCAGCCCTGAGTTGGAAATCAGACGGCCTGCCTTTCGGTTCTGGCATTCTCAGAGAGTCGCCGGCTTTGGGCAAATCCCATAACCACGATGGTCACCTCAGTGTCCTCTGCAAAATGGGATAATGACCCCAGCCTTCCGACCTCGCAGAGGTCAACCCAGATGGGACGGTGAGGGTGATGGTGACAAGCTCGCCACGAAGACGGGGCTTCTTGGCTCGTTGGGGGGGACAATGCTGATGTTAACCCATGTCACTCAGAGAGGACATCATGTATCCCATCCTAGGTGACATCCAGAATATTTAACAATAATCGATAAGAGCACTGATCAATCAGATCAGACTTTGGGTGCAAAGCGCCAAGTCAGCCACACCACCTGCCAGCCGGAGATCAGCTCCAGCTCTGCCCTGGCCCTCCCCCATCGCAGAGCACCCGGGACCCAAGAGGCCTTAGCAGACCCCGCCTGATGAGCACTGTCCAAAAAAGTGTGGTCTGATACGGCCTGCACACCTTCCCCTCCTGGTACACACACACACACACTGGCTCACTGTTCCGGAGATGGCACACCCCCAAAACCCTGGAAAATCAGCACACCTGACTCCAGGTACATCTGATGTGCGTGGCTCCTGCCCCAGTACGTACAGCAGACCTTACACACGCAGACACAGGCATGTGTGCAGGGAGGCTCATGTGCCCACTTCCCCATGCACGGACCCACACACTTCTCCATGCTCACCATCAAGTGCACTCTCAGAAATGGACGGTGACTGCCCACAGGTGTGCACACACCGCTGTGCCCTGGAGGTAGAGCTGCATCTGGTTCTCATCCCACCCTCAACCCCCCATCCTGCCCCACTGTGGCCTGACCTCCAGCTTCCAGGAGAAGGGACCTGCTTTTTCTGTCTTTTACCCTCTCCCTGCCAAGTTCATGGAGAAGAAAGCAGTGCTCTCTATACCAACCCCCCTCCTGTCACCAAGTCAAGCAGGGGCAGCGAGGAGAGAGCGGTGGGCACGCAGAACCGTGGGAGCCCTGGCTGGCGACAGGGACAAGCAGGACGCCACCTGCCTCATGGTGTGCTGGCATTTCCCAGGCAGCGGGCAGAGGCTCTGGGGAGCGAGCGGGCAGAGCCGCACGCGAATAGAGTCGGGTTTGTTTTGATGGCTCCCCAACCCAGACAGCCCCTCTCCTGCAGGCTGATTTATTGGGGACCCCAAGCTCCCACAGGCCAAAGCCCCCTGTACAGAACCCTGAGCCTCATGGCAATCAGGAAAGAGGGGCCAGCTGGGGGCTCCAGCTGCAGCAGGGGTGTGGAGAGTGAGATGCAGCCCCGCTCCAGAGCAGGAGGCAGGCACAGAAGGGCGCTATGAGCAGTGAGCTCAGCGTGGCACTAGTTATGCACAAGGCCTGAAGGAGGTCCAGAAGAGGGAGCCATAACCCAGCATGGGTCAGGGAGTCACAGCCAGGAAGGCTTCCTGGAAGAGGTGCACCTGAGCTCTATTCTGAAGGATGAGTAGGAATTAGGCCAAAGGGGAAAGATGCCCCCTAGGCAGAGCCCGGGAGGCAAGAGCCAGCCCGGGGTGTGCAGGGACCACAGGCAGTTCGCTCCCGCTGTGGAGACGGGGTGTAAGGGTCCAGCGGAAACTGATGGCAGCCGGGGGAGCAGGAGGGTGGGGTCCCCGAGGGCCCTGAGAGCCTCGAATACCCAGCTGAGCTGTTGGGGCCGTGGGAGTTCTGAGCAGGGGTGGGGCCGGCTGCAGCCTGGAGCCCAGAGGGAGGGGGCAGGGGGCAGGGCAGCGGCGGTGGTGAAAGAGGCGGGAGCCACGGAGCCACGTGGAGGAGGCGCACCCACGGAAAGAAGCGTGCCAGCATCTGCGTGGGCACGGGAGGCTGGTGGCTGCGTCAGAGGTGCCCTCTGGCTCCCAGGGTGGGTGACGGGGAGATCAGTCAAGCAAAAGAGAGCCTCGCAGCCCACCCTGGGCAAAGCGGCGTTCAAGGAAACACGGGGCCCCAGAGGAAGAGGTGCAGGGGCTCTCCCAGTCTGACGCTGCCACTTAACAGATGGGTAAACTGAGGCCTGGAGAGGGGATCCACCAGTTCCAGGCACACGAGCTCGACCCTTGGCCTCTGACTCCAGGCGCCATGGGGAGCGCCTCCGGCCTCCAGCCGCGCCCACCACAGTAAGCCCTTTCTCTTCTCTTGCTCTCCCCCCATCTCCCCTCTCCCGTGCCCGCCGGGCGCAGACCCCCTGCACGTGACCCTGACACCAAAGAAGCTCAAGACCGGCATCGGCAGCACGGTCATCCTCTCCTGCGCCCTGAGCGGCTCGCCGGACTTCTCCATCCGCTGGTACCGCAACACGGAGCCGGTGCTGCCCGACGAGGCCATCGCCATCCGCGGGCTCAGCAACGAGACGCTGCTCATCGCGTCGGCCCAGAAGAGGCACTCGGGCGCCTACCAGTGCTTCGCCACCCGCAAGGCGCAGACGGCCCAGGACTTCGCCGTCATCGTGCTCGAGGGTGAGCCGGCGCGGCCACGGCAGAGGGGCCTCGGACACCCAGAGCCCCGGCCCGGGGGGCAGTGCCTGCTCCAGACCCGCCCTCCCCTGGCCACGGTGGCAGTAGTGACAGGAAGCATTTATCCAGCACCTCCACGGGCCAGGCCAACGCACGGTCTTATTTAATTTGCCCCCAGTACCAAGAGGTGCCTGTAGGTTGCCTATTTTGCAGTTAAGGAAACTGAGGCTTCAGTCCCTTTCCCAAAGTCACGCAGCCCTGCCAGAGGGACAGCCCTGAGATTTGACGTCAGGTCTCTTTTTGCCATCAGATCATCTTGCTTCTGCCCTCTGAAATTACTAGAACCTCACTACGAGAGGGGTCTTCTTTTGGGTCGTGAAGGCTTTCAGTCTCCCAGAAGCCCTCCACAGCAGGCTCTGTTCCTGGCCACAGAGGAGGTTTCAGCCTGTTTCTCTCTCCCTTTAAAGCGGCGGTCGCCCAGCGTTCCTCACCCAGGACCTCTGCGTATGGTTGCTCAGGTTGCTCACTGCACAAGGTGCCCAACCAAAAGGGAGAATGAGGACTGAGGTTCGCCTTGCACTCCACTTGCCGAGCCGTGAGCTATGGACTAGGGCACATTTTCTTTTGTTTGTTTATTTTTATTTTTGCCTTTTTAAAAAAAGATAAATAGATCACACAAAACATTACGTTAAAAAACATAAGAGGTTCCCATATACCCCGCTCCCCACCCCCACTCCTCCCACATCAACATCCCCTCTCATCAGTGAGGCACATTCATTGCATTTGGTGATACACCCTGGAGCACTGCCACACCGCATGGACTGTAGTTTTCATTGTAGTTCACGCTCTCCCCCAGTCCATCCAGTGGGTGATGGCAGGATATACAATGTCCTGCCTCTGTCCCTACAGTATCATTCAGAAGAACTCCAAGTCCCCAAAATGCCCGCACATCACACCTCTTCCTCCCTCACCCTGCCCTCAGCAACTCTCGTGGCCACTGTCCCCACATCAGTGCCGCAGTTTCTTCCATTGCTAGAGCCACGACAGTTCTGTAGTAGAAAAGCAGCAAGTCCACCCCAATCCACGTTACATTCCTCCGTCCTGTGGACCCAGGGATGGCGATGTCCACTCCACCTCTACATCGAGAGGGGGCGTAGGTCCCACATGGCTGATGGATGACCTTTCCTTCACTTACACAGAAGTCCTTAGCCCCAAGTTTAGTGCTTCCCTCGCTTCTCCCTTAGCTGTTACTCAAGAAAAGCCGCTGACCCTATTCCTTCCAAGGACCGTTCACTGTGGTAGCAAAGATATCAAACCCAGGCATTATTCCCAGCAGCAGATGAGCCCCCACCTGGCGCATTATTTCACTGAGGGGTCACCCCTTTGTAGTGAAATTAGGACATCGTAGAGGACAGCCACTGGTGGCCAGTTCAGAGCAGGGAGATGGAAAATGAGGCTGGGGGGGGGCAGAGGGTGGGGAAGGCGAGGGGCAGGAAGGGAGAGGGCTGGGAAAGAGGCAGAGCAGGGGCCAAAGGCAAAGCACCCCCGGGGCTCTCCCAGGCTAGTCCCTCGGGGTTAGATAAGGGTCTCCCCAGAAGTGGGGCAGGGGTTGGATTAAGATCAGCCTGTTGGCACAGAATGTGGCAGGTGTAAAGAAGACTATCCCCTTGCCTTTTTTTTTTTTTTTTAACTTAACACCCATTTTAATCCTTTATAGCAATCCTGTGTGGAGAGGAGGGCTGGGGTTCATAATCACATTCCCCCACCCAGGCAAGGAAGTTGGGGCACGGGGGTTAATTGTCTTGTCTGAGGGTATTGCCTTAGCCAAGGCCAGAGGCGCGGCCGCACACTGCGCATGGCTGCCCCGCAGCCGCCCACAGCGGGCACTGGCACCTCAGCGCCTGCCCTTTGGCTCAGAGGGCTGCAGCACGGCCCCTCCCCTGACGGCACTCAAGAGAGAACTGAACTTAGCCTCTGCAGGGCCGGCCGGGGCGGTCCTGGGGCCACGCTCAGTTAACCGCAGGTAAAAGGAGGAGGAAACAGGAAAGTTGAGAGCCGCGAACCTTTAAGCATTTACTGAGCGATGAGCTCATTCTTTTTTCCCCCATTTTTTAAATTAGAGAAGTGGTAGGGTTACAGAAAAATGATGCAGAAAACACAGATGCCCATATCGCCCATGTGAGCATCCACTCATGTACTCCTCACAGCGGCCATACACAACAGGTGTAATCCTTGCCTCTGTTTTGCCGGTGAGGAGATGGACAGACTCAGAGAGGTTAAGCCACTCGCCCGAAGATGCAGAGCTAACACTTGGCCGAGGCGGGATTCAAACGCCGGAGCCTTCATGCTTGTGCAACAGGGATTGGGCCCCTGGCGGGGCTGCTGCAGACAGCCGGGGGACCCAGCCACCTCAACGTCCCCGTCGGGGCCTGGCCGCGTCCTGAGGCTGGGCCTCCTGCCCCTGCGCCGGGTGGGCTGGCCCGGGGAGGTGCTGTCCCTCGGTGGCACGGTGACCCTTCAGGGGGCCCCCCCCTCGCTCCCTGCAGACGGCACGCCCCGCATCGTCTCGTCCTTCAGCGAGAAGGTGGTCAACCCCGGGGAGCAGTTCTCGCTGATGTGCGCGGCCAAGGGCGCGCCGCCCCCCACAGTCACCTGGGCCCTGGACGACGAGCCCATCGTGCGGGACGGCAGCCACCGCACCAACCAGTACACCATGTCGGACGGCACCACCGTCAGCCACATGAACGTCACCGGCCCGCAGATCCGCGACGGCGGCGTGTACCGGTGCGCGGCGCGGAACTCGGTGGGCACTGCTGAGTACCAGGCGCGAATAAACGTAAGAGGTGCCTGTCTACATTTAAATATCAGAATAGGCTTTCGAGGTCCTTCACCATCTCTGTGGTTGCCATTATTCTTGTGCTGATGACCACGTCTCAGTCGTCCTGTCGACGTTAGCAGAGGGCCTCTTGCCTCCCCCCGCTTCGCCTTTCCCCCCTGCTCGCCGCCTGCCAGCCCCGTCATCTGTCCTGTGCGTGCGTCTCTCGTAGGGTCACCGGCTCACAGCCCCCTCCTCCCCCACTCTCCTCCGCACTCCTGTCTGTCCCCCGCACCTGCTCTCTCTGCCTCAATCCGCCCTTTGGGGTCCAGACATGCTATGCCCCCTGCGGGGCCTCTCAGGGACAAGGGAGGGGCAGTGGGGCCCCGGGTTGACCTTGGATCCGGTGCCCCTGTCTTTCCACCGAGCCCCCAAATGCTCCAAGAGGTATAGGCAGCCCGGAGTCAGGCACCCTCTTTCCCCAGCCCATCGACGCCTCCTGCCCCAAGGCTCAAGCCTCCAGGAGAAGGAGGCCGCGGCTGGGGAGGGGGCGTCCGCAGGCAGCAGCCTCCAGGAGCGGGCGGGAGGGCCTCAGAGTCCCCATGCCTCAGTGCTCCAAAGTCACTGTGGCAAGAGGTCTCCTCTGCAGCCCTTCGTGGCCCGGCGGGGACTGGCTATTCCTCTGCTGACCCTACCCGGGCCCCTGGCCCCTGCCGTGGGGACAGGGAAGGGGAGCGAGAGGTTGGAGTTAAATTCACCTGCACCAGGTCTCTGACCCCACATGAGAAGCGTGGCCTTCCCTTCCTCAGCCTCCCGCACAGTCCTCTGACTAGGACGGGGACCTAGCTGCGGATCCAGGGTGACCCACGGAGTCCCAGGCTCCAGGGCCCCGAGAGGGTCCCTAGTCCAGCTCCTCGTCTTCTAGCGAGGAGCCTGAGGCCGGAGAGCTTCCGGAACCTTCCCCAGCGCTGCCTGCGTGGAAGCTGCTGGACTCCCTTTAGAACTCCCCGACTTGTCCCTGCCCACCTGAGTCAGCTGGGTGCCCTCCCCTCAGCCAGCGTGGGTGCTGTCCCCTTTCATAGCCCCTTCTCAGGGGCCCACCGAATACTTTTGCCTTTTTGAAAGTAAATCAGCTTATCCAGAGGAGCCCTTCTTGCGGGCATTTGAATATTTAACACAGCTAAGATCCTTGGGGGTACAAGCCCAAAATGAAAATAACAAAATCTCCATGATTCGTTTTAACCAAAAATTCTTGATCTCCCCGTAAAGGAAGACTCACCCTCCCAAATCACAGTCCCAGGGCCCTGCACCTGCTTCCCGACCACATGCCACAGGCCTGCCGGGCCGTGCCTGTCTGAAACTATTCGAAGCTGGTAACAGAGTCCAGGAAAGACGTGGGTGCCCCCAATTCTGCCTTTAGCCTTGTAACAAAGAGCCTTCCTACCCCCGCCAGAGTAAGCCCCTCCTTGGCCCCCCAAGAGTCTCAAAGGCCAAGCAACTGAGAGCAGCATCACGGGGTGCGCCTGGCTGTCCCTGGCTGACGGCGCCACCTCCTCCTCTCTTCCTCCCCCCTTCTGCCCCCCCCAGGCCCCCCCAGCATCCGGGCCATGAGGAACATCACCGCCGTGGCCGGGCGGGACACCCTTATCAACTGCAGGGTCATCGGCTACCCCTACTACTCCATCAAGTGGTACAAGGACGCCCTGCTGCTGCCCGACAACCACCGCCAGGTGGTGTTTGAGAACGGAACCCTCAAGCTGACCGACGTGCAGAAGGGCATGGACGAGGGGGAGTACCTGTGCAGCGTCCTCATCCAGCCCCAGCTCTCCATCAGCCAGAGCGTCCACGTGGCTGTCAAAGGTAGGCCCTCCCTCCCCAGCCCGAGCCCCTCCCTGGCGGGCAACGAGCGCGCGAGGGAGCGAGGGGCCCAGGCCCACGTGTGGGGCACTGAGACTGGCGGAGACGGGCTGCTTTTACAGGGTGGGGAGGGACCTTCCGGCTGCTCACGCTGCTTGAGGCCTCAAAAGCACCGCGTGGGGCTCAGAGACCCTCTTCTGTCCTGGGCCCTGCACGCTCACCGGGGCGAGGTCTTAGCACCGTGCCTGGGACCTGGGAGCCATTGAGCCATTGTCTGGGGATTGAGTGACCAACATAGACAAGCAACTCGAGAAATGTGTAGGTGCCTGATATGGCTGTGCAGGTGCGTGAAGGCCCCAAATAACATTCTTTGGAACCGGCAGGTGTGGACACTGGGCAGTGGGTGAGGGGAAGTGGCCTGGTTGCTGGGCGGCAGGATGGGGAGAGGTGGGTGCTGCTGGGTCTGATGCAGGAGAGGTCAGTGGAAGGCGGGCAGCTGGGGGCGAGAAGTCACAGAGCCAGCGATGGCCCCGAGGAGCCAAGGGCTCATGGCCCTTTCCGAAGAGCCAGGGAGGGTGCAAGCATTGGGAGGGTAAGCATTCCAGCAGTCCTTGGCGACGGCTCCCTGGGAGCCTGAGTTTCCAGAAGCCCAAAGACCCCGGCGTGGGGCTCCACGTGGGAGGGAGGGAGGCCTCTGGGTCTCCCGCCACCTCTCCAGTCCTGGTCTCTAGCACGGAACTGCAGTCATTAGGATAATAGGACAGACAGCCTTTGTTAAGGGCCCACTGCACACCCATCCCTGTGTCTTTAAGACATGAACCATTTATCCTCGAGTTCCTAGGGAGGAACCGGGGGACACCAAAAAGTTAAGTCAACTGTCCCATAAAGTCAGGCCCAGGGCCTGCCGTGCCGGAAGGAACATCGCCACCCGCAGGCCAAAGTCCCACGGGCGGGGGGGGGGGGGGGGGGGGGGGAGCAGCAGTCATCCTGGGCAAATCAGCTGGGTGGCACCCATGTAACCCAGCTCAGCCTGCCTCTCACCGCCTCCAGATCCGTTTCAGCACGGAGAGTTTACAGTGTAAACATCACAGATTAAAACATCTAACCTTTGCTCGGCTCCTGCCCCAGCAAGCACGTGGCCGGGCTCGTTGGCTCAAAATAAATAAATAAACGACTGGGCCCCAGCGAGCGGGAGCCTCCGGTGCGTGGAACATCCTGAAAGCCGCTTCTGCTCATCAATTATTCAGCCCCATTCAGGGAGCCATCAGTCCTAATGAATTGGATCTGATGCATTCCGTCTCAGCGACTCGCTGGGCCTGTTGTGATCCTGCTGAACGACAGTCTCCCCGGCCCTGGGAGAGGGGTGGGGGCGGGGAGTATGTGTGCCTCCTTGTGGGCGCCTGCACGGTTACCCCAGGGGGCGGAGCCCACGCACAGACCACGTGGAGTCCAGCCCAAAGCCTGACCCTTGTAGAAGGTTTGTCAAGTAAGGGATTGTGGGGTGTGCAGGGGCGTGTGCGTGGGTGTGCATGCACGCCTGCGCACGTTCCTCCTTCCCCACTCGCAGGGTCTGAAAACTTCCAGAAATCCAGGCGGGTGTCGTCACCTCTTTTCTTTCCTGACCAAGAAGCAGCATTTGTGGGAGGAACCCTGGGCTCCTGCCCCTCCTCAAGTCAGGCCACTGGGCCGGTGCATTCCAAGACTCTCTCTCCCCCACCTCATTAGAATGCGCTTTTGCAGAAGGACCCATCAGAGCTGATTATGATCGCGCGGCTTGATTAGCTGCTGTGGCTTCCAAGAGCTGCCAGCGGAAGGGGGTGGAGGTGCCCCTGGGCGTGGAAATGGGGCTGGTTTTGGGGGGAGCAGCCCTCCAGGCCCCACTCCCACTGCGCCAGTTCCACCCCAAGGTTCAGAGCAGAGAAACCTGGAGTGGGGGGTGGGGGCAGGGCAGGGCTCTAGAATAGGGAGATAAAGCAGAAGCCCCACCCCCCACCTCTCTGCAGGGCCAAGGGTTCCTGGGGAAGGCGGGGCAGGAGCCCATGCTGCTCCGTGAGCTGGAAAAACAACTGCTGACTCCATTCCTTCTGGGGCTGCTTGTCTTCTAATGAATTTTTCAAACACTGAGCTGCGAACACACCACACACACATACCCACACATGCACATGCATTGCAGAGACCTGTGTGCAAGAGTGCCATACATATACCCGCTGGTATGTGCATATGCACTTACGTGCAACAAATGGACGCACAGAAACCTATTCACACGTGCATGGACACACATAGACACACATACTCCAGGTGCACAGACACAAAAATTTCCTCTGCCAGTACCTTCCCGTAAGGCAACGGTCCTGGGCCACAAAAGGTGGCTGCAGATGGGACCATGATATATTGCCCAGATGAGCCTGTTGTGGGCCAGTGGGCTGGGAGAAGCAGAGAAGAGAGGATGGAGGGTGCTTGCAGGCTGCCCGGGCTGTGGCACACGTGACACTGGCGGCAGAGTTCAGCCAGGCCGCAGGTAAGGCCGGCGCCTGTCTCTGGGCCTCCAGAGTGATCTGGGTGGGATGCTAAGAGGCAGGCACACGGAGCAAGCCTAGATGTGCTGTCTTTAGGGCCCCCTGTAGCTGAAAAGTAACATAGCACAAGAAGCATCTCTGGGCACCAGGCGGAATATTTAATTAAGAAGTCAGGGCAGCAACTGGGGCTCCTTGGCCCCTGCTCGGGGTAAGGGAACTTCTCCATCTGGACCTCTGAGCCTCTCGGGGTCTCTGGAGCCAAAGCAAGTGTGCACGGTGCCTCCTGCCCATGCTTAGCAGGGCCAGAGGCTTGTCCCAGCTCTGTGGGAAGAGAAATCGGAAGAAGTTACACACACACATGCTCATACATATACCCTCACTCCCCAGTGCCCGTGTCCATCCAGTCTCCGCTGGCTGCTCAAAGCTGACCTTCAGCTGTTTCTCAAAACAGTACCTGCCAAGTGCTCGGGGGCCCTTGGAGCAGGCCCCTCGCATCCTGGAGAACGGGTTGGGGGTTGCGGTGATCAGAAGAAGAGAGAAGCAGCCGCTGGCCAAACGCCTGCTTTTGGCAGAGCTGAGGTTTGGAAGGAACTGGCTGGAATCCACAGGAAAGAGGACTCAACAGGCGGTACAGGTGGTGGGGGATTGAGGGGAGAGGAAGCCCCAAGGAAGCTGCTGCCAGTAGCCCTGTGCACTCAGCAGAGGGAGTCAGAACATAGGGGCAAGCCTCCACCTTACTGGACGGACGGGCCTCATGGTGAGGACAATGACAATGACAAACAGCAGCATCCATCTCTTCTTTCCGTGACACCTACTGTTGTCCCGCTGTGTTCCAGGCACTGTTCCATGTTCTGTGAATCCAGCTATGCTCCATACAGTAAAAAGAAAAGAAAGAAAAAACCCTGCCCTCAGGGAGCTTACACTCTAGAAGGGAAACAATACATAGAATTTGTCCTCTGTCGATCGGGAGGGGGGCGGGCGATGTTAGCGATTTTAAGTACCGTGGTCAGGCAAGGCCTTCTTGAGAAGAGAGAGTTGTACAAAACACCGAAGCAAGTTATTATTCCTAAAATTGTAGGCTTGGTAGAACTGGGACATCTGCGTCTGATTATTTGGAAAAGCCCCTCCACTGCTCAGTGAGGAAGCTGAGGCTCAGGGCCAGAGGTGGGGCCCGAGGGGGAGTGATCTGCCCAAGGCCAAGTCTAGAACCCAGTTCCTGAGGAGGCAGAGAAGCCCCAGCTCCCCACGGTGCCCGTTTTCTGCTAATGGGTACAGTAAGTTAAAAGGAGGCTCAGCCCCAGATAGTCAAGGAGAGACACCGGAAAGTGGCCAGCACACCCTCCCAGACAAGTGGCCGTAAAAGCTTTATGGTGGCCAGGCCAGCATGGACTGCCACCCCCTCTGTGTCTTCTCAGCCACCCAGTGCCAGTCTCTTCGCCCATGGCAGCCCTTTGCTCTGGCCCCTCCTTCCTCGGGGCTGACCACGTCACCCTCTTGCTGAAAACAATCACGGCCAGGGCAGGGTCCCTGCGTTACAGGGCACTCGTCACCTCCTCCATTCAGGCTGATGGCCGGGAAAACACTGGGACAGAGGGGCAGGAGGAGGGACCCCGTGGACGCGGTAACACTGAGGAAGCGATTGTTCCCGCTCCAAGTAAAACAGACACCCCTTGGAGCAAAGCACCCACAGTCACCCAGCCAGGGTCCACCCTCGGAGCCCCTGGCACGGTGCCTCTGACTCCAGGTCAGAAAGCCACCAGCTCTGGGCAGCTGCCCAGCGCGCATATCCCAGAGCCCCGCCCCCCCCACTTCGCTGAGCCTCTGCTCACAGCCGCCTCCCCATCCTGACAATTTCTCCTCCCTCCAGCCCTTCCCCCGTGCTGGCAGCCAGCGTGAAAGGGGTGTGGGAATGTTAGCCTGGAACCCGGGGGTCTCTGAGCAGCTCTGGCCCTAGCACTCCCACCGAAGAGTTCCTAAGGGGACACTGATTAGCCACAGCAGAACACCTGCCCCAGCCACCCTGCAGCAGGTGTGGACTACGCCACTGCAATGGTGGCAGCAGGGGAGGGGAGCAAGGCGCCCGCCTTGGACTTCCAGGGAGTTTTCTGGTCACCTGCTCCCATGAGGTAAGAGTGCTCTAGGGGGCACTGGGCCAGCCCACAGCTGTCTTTGAAATGGCTTCTCAGAAAGCCATCACTGCGATTCCTGAAGACCGGAATGGAAGGACAGACCCTGGTTGGTCTCTGCCCCTTGGCTCAGTCTCTTTCCTCTGCCTCGCCCCATGTACTTTTTGAAAGCGTGCATTTCCTTTAACTCCCAGCTCAAATGCCACCTCCTCCACAAAGCTGCGCTCACCCAGCCAGACGACATCTCTCTGCTCTGAGTTCAGCGCCTGCATGTCGAGGTGGGGCTTGTCTGATAATCATCAGAGTATCTTACATTTCCTAGTACAGCCGAAGCTCCTGAGGTTCCATCTGTAGTTTAAGCATGTTTCTACTTTCCCTGGCCCACATGGGGCATAATGCCTTCACAGAGCAGGCATTTCATAAATATTAGATGAATTAGTTAATTAATGAATTAACCTGCCTTAGTCACTTGTTCCAGTATCTAAATCCCTTCTTACTGAGAGACAGTAAGCTAAATCTTCCTGCTTAATTTCAATCTCTCTCTATGCACTTGCTCTGTCCTCAGTGGAAATGTAGGGCAGTGGCCATCCCTCCTCTGGGGACAGCCCTCCAGACCTGACTGTCCCTTAGCCTTCTCCTCTCTCTGCATAACCCCCGACTCCTTGTTTGCCCACACACCCTGCCCTCCAGCCCCTCTCACGGTCAGGACTCTCCCCTTGAGTCCGTGCTCCATCGTCCGCAGGGCTCATCAATCTCAGGATCCAGCTCTGGTGCTGTGATAGCAAGGGCCTGGCCCCTAAGACGAACCAAGCGAGAAGCTCCAGGCTCCCAGAATAAAGTCAGCATCTTGAGGGGCAGCATAGAGCCTCCCTCTTACTCTGAGTGAACTCCCATCCCCTTGCCCACCTCACAGGTAACTCCCAAGGTCGGCCCAGGAAATGATATCTGGACATAGGTTCATTCATTTACTCATCCAATCAATATTTATGGGGTCACTTTCAATTTTCCAGACAAATAAGGCCTCATTGCTGCCCTAAAGGAACTCCCAGCCTCCTAAGGAAGGTGATAATACAAGCAGTTGCCCCACCACCATGTGACAAGTGCCATAATCAAAGTGTGGACCAAGTGCTGCAGAGCTGTGCCAGAGGAGGTTAGATGGCACAGGACAAGAGGCGCCTGAGCAGGGTGTAAAATGATGAGGAGGAATGGCCTGTTAGTCCATTGGCTTGAGCTTTGGAACTTTAAGGGAAGGAGAACTGGACCATAACTGGTTCTTCTAAGCCTAAGGAAACAACCTAAGTGGCAGATCTGGGTCTCTAGTCATTCCATCAAAAAAGCCAAGAATGCCTACAAGGCCCGATCAATCCAGGCGAAAAAAAAAAAAGAAGAGGGATCAGCTGAGGCCAGCAGTGGGGGTCTCTGGGAAGTCTCAGAATGGACATTGGGCCACTACTAGAGTCAGGGCTCCAGAGAACTCCATCTGGGAATACCCAAAGCCCAGCAAACCCCTCAGAATGTGGGGAACAAATGCTCAACCCCCAGGAAAAGAGGCAGCCAGAGACTGGGATGGGAAGATCTGACAATGAGCCAAGCCCCAGCAAACCTGGCTGGGATTTAGAACCTGGATTTGGGCCCAGGTGGATCTGGAGTACAAGAAGGGCTCAAAAGTCAGCGGGCCAGGGACATACGTGGTGGGAATAAGGGACAAATGCCCAGCTGGGTTCACATCCACCTGGGCAAAGACTCAGGTGGATGGAAGTTCCTGGGGTGCTAGAAGGGCCCCGAGGCCAGAGGGTAGGGTAAGGAGGGTGAGGACATTGGAAAGCTGCGCTGAGGGCTCTGCTAAGAGTGTGGCTTCCGTGCTGTCGGTTACGGAGGCAGCGCCCCCCACTAGATGTTACCTCCTCCAGGCCTAAAGCTGTCGGTCAGGAATTCCCCCAGGCTTCCAAAGGGCGGTCAAGAATTTTCCATGTCAGCAAGGGACCACTCCCCAAGGGCAGTTCCCAACCGAGCCCTAAACATCCTTCGACACGGGGCAGGGCCGTGCTGCCACCCATCCTTTGCCCCCAGGGGCTCATCCGTATCAGGGAGCTTAGGGTGGAGATGGGCAGGCTTCCCAGGAGGGGTGGGCTGGCGCCTGGGCAAAGGCCCGAGGCCTGTGGGCAGCCTTATAAGTGAATTATTTGACTGCAGAAAGGAGCGCACATCTAAAGGATACTCATCCTTGTTAAGCTAAGTGTCTGTCTCCTCTCTCTTCTCCCCCCACTTGCTGGGGAAGTTGCCTTGGCCTAATTGAGTTATCATGAAGATAATGGCTCTGGCTCTTGCCAGGCCCCCCAGAGGCTGAGATGTGGGCAGTGGAGGGAGGGAGGGAGGGAGGGGGAAACCGGGCAGGGGGGAGACCGGACCTCTGTGGGGGGGTGGGGTGAGGGTCTGGGTGGATGACGCTCTGCCTGCTTGAGTGTCCCAGGCCAACCAGCTGATTGTCTCACAGACGCTGGGCCTCTTCTGCCCTTTGCGGTCACCCAAGGAGAGCTCAGTTACGAAGGGGTCTCTGGTCTGGGCAGGTTTGGAGCTTTCCCAGAGGGGCTACAGGGCAGCCTAGTGAAGAGAGCTCAGACTTGAGGGATCAGACAGATGGACTTGGGAGCCGGTCACCGGAATAAATGACTCTCCTCTCTGCGCCTCATTCTCCTCATCTGTGAAATGGGGACAGTTAAACTCATTCCACATTTTTGGTGGGAGGATTCAGTGAGGTAATGTCTAGAAAGCATCCAGTTGAAACGACCAGTGATGGGAGCTTCCACTCACCTGTCGTAGCACTTGATAAAAACGGAAAGGGCTGGGGTGGGTGATGGGGTCCCTGCGGAAGGAGACCCAGCCCGAGGTTTCAGACGAGCACGGCAGGGCCTGTGGGGGGGTCTCGGCTCCTGCCTTCCTCTCCTGCCATCTGGGGCATATTATCTCTTGATACCAAGTCCACAGAGACCTGGGAGATGCATCTCTGGGATAAGAATGTGGGCACGGGGGCGCCAAGGAGTGGCGAGGAAGTTGGGGTGAAGCTGAGCAGTGGGTCAGCAGGCAGGTGGGTATCTAGAAGCACACGAGTCCAATTCCAGGATCAATCTGCAGGTGAGATTGAGTGCAGGCCTGTGTGGACGGGGACTGGAGCCAGGGGACAACGGCAGGGTACCCAGGCACTTGCAGGAGAGTCTGTGCTTAGGAGAACAAGAAATCAGCATCCGGGGGTCTCTAGTCAAGAGCCACCCCTGGGTGGGCAGGGGCAGCCCAGCACCCACAGGCAAGGCAGTTGAGACAGGGCCGCCAGCCAGGCTGGGGCGAGGGGCGCCCTGACGGCAGCCCTCCCCCTGCCTTCCCAGTGCCCCCTCTGATCCAGCCCTTCGAGTTCCCGCCCGCCTCCATCGGCCAGCTGCTCTACATCCCTTGCGTGGTGTCGTCGGGGGACATGCCCATCCGCATCACCTGGAGGAAGGACGGGCAGGTGATCATCTCAGGCTCGGGCGTGACCATCGAGAGCAAGGAGTTCATGAGCTCCCTGCAGATATCCAGCGTCTCCCTCAAGCACAACGGCAACTACACCTGCATCGCCAGCAACGCAGCTGCCACTGTGAGCCGAGAGCGCCAGCTCATCGTGCGTGGTGAGCGGGGACAGGCCAGCCAAGGGCGTGGGAGGGTCTGGCTTGGCTGACGGTGGAAAACATCTGTTTAGGTCTTGACTTTGAGTCACGGGCTCATGGAAAGTTGTCTCTGGCAGGGGCCTTAAAGATCAGGAAATCCAAACCCCTTACTTTTCAGGGCAGGACACTGAGGCCCCCTAGAGGGGGAGACACTGGCTCAGTTAGTCATTGGCAAAGTCAGAGTGGGAACTTGGAATCCCCAACTCCCAGCCCAGGACTCATCCAAAGCTCTCAGCATCTAAGTTTCCAGAAACTGCAGGCCTCCATCTTTATAAGGGTCCAGGCAGGGTGGACAATGGGTGGAAGTTGCCCAAAGCCCCAGAAGACTTTTTGGAGACCAAGGTAACCTGTTTCTCCCCACTTTCCTCTTTCTACAGTGCCTCCTCGATTTGTAGTGCAGCCCAACAACCAGGATGGCATCTATGGCAAAGCTGGCGTGCTCAACTGCTCAGTGGATGGCTACCCACCTCCCAAGGTCATGTGGAAGCATGCCAAGGGTAAGCCCCTGGCCCAGCCAGAGTCTCTGAGAAGGGCCAGGGAAGGGGAGGATGGTCTGGTGGGACTTGGCCCTGTTTCTCCTACATAACTCCTAGCCCTGGTTGGGAGCCCAGGTTCAGAATTTCCAGGGGGGCTCTGAGCTACACCTGGTCTGGAGGTCATCCTGAGCCCAGAGGTCTGTGGACCAGGGAGTGCGGTCATGCTGCCTCCAAATTTCCTCTTATCCTCACAGATATGACTCATCCCTCCAAGCCCCTATCCTTCAAACTCCAAATATATCCACTCCCCTGCCTTGGGATCCCAATGCCTCAAGGCTCCCTGCTTCTCACCAGTCAGTCTACTCTAGGATGTTGGCCCTTCTTGGAGTCCAGCTGAATCCCAGGGATGCATCTGTTATCTGACTAAACCCCATGCCAATTTCCCATTCTAACTGTGTCTGTGGCTGACACTGTGGGAATGGGTGGTGGTGCCACAAAGCCCTCCCTTTCAGGATGGAGGGCCTCTTTCCCAGATTTAGCTGCTTAAATCCAGGCAACTGCCATTTGAGAGCTCAATCTCCCCTTTGCCTATTGCCAAGGGGCCTGAAGACAACTCTTCTTCTCTAAGGAATTCATCCCAAGGAAACTCAGTGCCTGAGGCCCCCAACTCCATCTCCATACTCAGAGCTGGAGCAGGGACCAACCTCTGTGAGGGCCTCTCATACCCTCCAGCAGGAGCAGGGTGGGCTCCGGGTTACTTTGGGGGTGGTACGGTTCTGATTCAAAATGGCGCGAGATCAGCAAGAGAAAGGTATCAGGGCCATCCTTGGGCCACTCCAGCCCCACCCAACTCCCTCCCTAGCACAGACATGGCTCATCCTAACTGCCACCTCCTTCCAGGGAGTGGGAACCCCCAGCAGTACCACCCAGTGCCCCTCACCGGCCGCATCCAGATCCTGCCCAACAGCTCGCTGCTGATCCGCCACGTCCTGGAGGAGGACATCGGCTACTACCTCTGCCAGGCCAGCAACGGCGTGGGCACTGACATCAGCAAGTCCATGTTCCTCACTGTCAAGAGTGAGTCCTGCCCCCAGGCAGCCCCCCAGCTCTCCACTGACCAAGGCCCATCTTTGCACTCACCCTATCTACACCTTCGTTTCCATTGAACGGTTGTGAAAGGGAGGCAGGGAGGCTTCCTGGTCAGAGGTGGGCTTGGGACCCCCCGATGGGGGATTCAAAAGCATTGTCATCTAAAACAAGGGTCTTAGACCCAGAACGGCCCCAACTTACCCCACCCCAGTCAAGATAATCTCAGGATTTGCTGTATCACAGTCCTATAAGTCATCACATTCCATTTACTTCGACCTATCTGTTGGCAATTTGACCTGAATAGTCATATCAAACAATATATTTCTCTTACTTAATATATACCTGCTTGTGCATAACCTGTTGGTGGCTTAGAAAAGAAGATACCACTCCCATGTTGTGGAAGAAAGTGTCCCTATGGGCAGAAAACCTAGTCTCCTTGTCCAAATCTACCTTCTGAGCTTTGGGCAAGTCATCTCACCTCTCTCTGCTCATTTTCTCACCTGTGCTAGAGGTATATGCCCAGGCCAACCACCTCACAAAATGTTGTGAGAAACACAGGAACTAATAATAGAAAGAGGAACATGATTTGAAAAAGCCAAGGGAGCAAGAAAACATTTTAAGTTGGTGCAGTATAAATGGTTTCTAAGTCCCCAGAATGCATAAGTCTTGAAGTCCAACCATTATTGCTATTCCTGAATTCTTTTAATCCATGCTCAGACATTCCCACTGGGTGAGCCTATCCTTTATGTTCTTAGGGACCTGTGTAATGGGTTCCCCGGTGTCCATCTGACCCTATGCCAGTATGTTAGTCAGGGTTCTCTAGGGCAACAGAATCAACAAGAGAGATCTGTCAATAGTCTGCAATTCTGTAAGAGCCTGTCACGCAGCCGTGGGGGTGCACAAGTCCAGGTTCTGCAGGCAGGCTGCAACCAGGGGCTGCAATGAAAGTCCAGTGAAGGTTCTTGATGAGTTCTGGGAGACGTTGGCTGTCCAAAGACGAGCTAGGAAATTCTCTCTCAATGCTGGAATTACTTCCCCTTTGAAGGCATTCAACTGATTGGGTTAAACATCACTCACTGCTGATGGCAATCTCCCTGACTGATGTAATTATAGCCAGTTATCTATGATTTACCTGCTGTAAAGTCAATGGTAACTAAAGTCCATAAATGCCCTGTATTACAGTTAATCCAGTGCTTGCTTCACCAAACAACTGGGCACAGTTACCTGGCCGAGGTGACACAATAGCCTAACCGTCACAGCCAGGAACTGGACCATGAACAGTGGGGGGCAGGGGTAAGAGCCCAAGTTTTAGCGTCTGACAGAGTCAAGTGTGAATCTGGGCACCATGACCCAACTACTGTGTGGCCTTGATGAGTTTCCTTGGCCTCACCGTACCTCAATTTCCTGCTCTACAAAATGGGGGTCATAAGGTGCCCAGCCCACTCTGCCAGGATGGTAGCCGGCCCCCCGGGAGGGCCGTCGGCGACTGCATCACCAGTTCCCTTCTCCTTAAGGCTCAGGGCACAGAGGAGAGGCTGCTGGGAGCAGCGCCTGCGTGCGGTCTGCCCGGCGCCTCCTCGCCGGCGCTGGCCCTGTTAGGAATCTCGCTGCTTCATCGCCTGCCAAAGCCGGCGTTCAGCTCAGCACGAGGCAGGGAAGCCCCGATCGATGCTCAGGGAGCTCCGGGCGCCGGAATCCCCGCCCTGGGGAGCCACTTTCCTCACACTATCAAAAAGCACTTTGTCCTTAATAAAACCAGGCAATCAATCTACATCCCTCGGCCAGGGAGAACTTGGCTAATTCTGCCCGCGTGAGGCTAGAGGAATATAGCAGGCGCCCGAGGGACTCTCTAGGTATTTGATCCTTATCTCCCAGCTCTGGGCAGGAGAGATGAGCCCAAACTCTTTCTCCCTTTCGTCCTCCCGTCCTCCCTTCCATCTTTGCACTTTTTCTCTAAGTTAGGGGAGGCCACTGAGTGAGTGTGGCTGCTGGCGTCGTGGCTAGTGGCTGCTCTGTAGCGATGAGGGGATGTGGGTGAGGGGCAATGCTGGGGTGGGCTGTGTCACTGAGGCCCTGGGACCCTGGGCAAGTCCCTTCATGCTAACGGGCCTGCACTTTCCCTAGGCCAGCCTCGCCTCACAGCACAGGCAGCAGCTAGGAAAGGCTCTGAGCTGTTCGAGGGAAGCACGTTTTGTAAATCTAGGGCAGCCTCCAGGCCATGGGCAACACAAAATCACACTCCAGTCCCCCTTTTCTCAAGGGGAGGGCAAAAAGTTTCTTATCAAACTAATCATTTGCAGGAAGAATCCAAACCTCATTCCCTTCCTTTCCTCCCCGCTTGCCCTAATTGCAGCCTTGTCATTTTCCTTTGCTTTTTTCCACACGAGGCACACGCACATTCATTTCTTACATGTGCTGCGTCTCGCAAACACCTCGGGGTCCCACTTCCCCACCCCCGCAGCCCCTCACACACCCCGCCCGCTGACACACAGCGTCTCTCACCCCTTCCTCACACACAGTCTCTCCACACCGCCAGCCTCTGGCTCCTGGGCCCTCTCCCTCACCTTCCCCCCCGAGCCGTTTCCTCCCCTCTTGTTCTCTCTCGTGCCCTCACATAACCCTCCTCTGACAGGTTGTTTTCCAACTGCACTCGCCCCCACACACTCTCTCTCACACGCCCTCACAGGGTCTCCACACCCTCTCACACACGTGTTCCCTCAGATGGCCTTCCCCTCACACCCTTTCTCTGACACAAACGCCTCCTTCCCTTCCAGGCCCACGGTCCCCAGTGCCCCAGCCATAGGGGCCCCTCTACCATCCCAAATGCCTCACGGTTGAGGACGGGGTGGGCCCAAGGCGTTTGAGGCCGAGGGCTGTGGAGGGCTGGGTGTGCCTGGGGCCTCTGTCTGGGGTGTGGGTCTGACTGTCTTTCTAGAGCAGCCTCCGGGATTCTACAGTCTCTGGCTGCCAGGAGGTGCTCCCGGGACTATTTCAAGGGGGTGGGAGTTGGGATTGGAGGGGGACACTGGTGTTCCTGACCTTCTCTGGGAACTTCTGTTCTGCCTCCTGCTGCTCTTACACATGCGTACCCCACCCTCAGCTGCTCCCCTCACAATCCTCCTCCTTCTGCTCTGCCCTTTTCCCCCTCACTCTCCCTCATCCTTCTCCCATCTGCCCCAACTCTGATTTTAATTGAAAGGGCACATGGAGGTGGGGAAGGCCCTCCAGGACCTGGGCATGGGGGTCGCCATGGCGACGATCGGTGGGAAACCACCCCCAGTCATCTCTTGGGCAGTTGTCACCACCACAACCCCCCTATGCTGCCCTAGCCCACTTCCAGAGCCTGCCACCGAGAGACCTGCCACTTGCAAAGCTACATTCCCAGGCTTGCCTCGGCTGCCTGAAGCATTCAGCAAACGTTGGACCCAGGATGGCTCCACCTTGTCAGACCTCACACTTTTGTGAACTTCCAGAACTGACCTTAAGCCCCATTTCACCCAGGCAGAATTAACAAAGGGAATATACATCAGAGAAAGCGTTCAAGTGTAGGTTGAATTCAAGTTGACATTCAAGTGTCAGTTTGGGGTTGACCTCTGTTGAGTATCTATACCACTGACCCCTACTCTTCCCAGTGATAATGCAACAGGTGTCCGCTGAGCTCTCACTCAATGGGGAATCCAAGCCCTGGGGCTAAGAGCACAGACTTTAGGATCAGACAGACCTGGCTTTAGATCCCAGTTCTGCCACCTGCCAGCTGTGCCATCTTGGACAACCATCTCCATAAGCCCCAATTTCCTCCTGCAAGTGTGGGGTTTTAGCGTTTCCTACTCCTTTAAGGATTAAATGAGAACATGCACTTAACAGCAATTAATACAGTACTTGACACAAAATACACATTCAACAATTGTTAGCAATCGTCAGTTTTAGGTACTGGAAATATAGAAATGGGTAAGACACGGTTGCTTTTCTCAGGGAATTTAGAATCTTAAAGAGGAGGCAGACGTACACCTCAAACAACCATCATGTACAAAATGATGGGTGCCTTAGAAAGCTACGAACAAGGTGAGATGAGGAGACTCAGGCAGGGAGTAAACAATTCCAACCTTGGAATTGTGAAGCTTATCGGGAAAAGCTTCCCAAAAGCCATTGTCTCTAAGTAGGACTTGAAGGATGAGAAGGATTTTTAGCAATACCAATAAGGACAAAGGTCACCCCATGCCAGGGAAGAGGAACCAGCATAAGCAAGAGCCCGGAGGCAGGAAAGTCCATGGATGTCCCTAAGTTCCCACTTAGGGAGTCTGGTGGAGAGAGGAGGGAAGGACAGGCAGCGAGAAGGCAATGCGAGGTGCTTGTGAGCTTTGAAAGCTAAATCTCTCTCCCCAGGTAGCATTGACTATTGATTCCAGGCACCAAACCAGAGTTCCAGGAGCCTAGGGGTCTTGGGGGAGTCAGGGCTCCAGAGCTGGTTCTTGGAGAATTGCCATGCAGAACCTCTTCTCAGAGCCCCGGGGAGCTAAGGGGGTGTTGGAGTGGGCAAGCGGTTTCCCAAGTCCCTGAACATCGTTGATGACTACCAATGCCAGGCCCAAGTGGCCCCCACTCCTCCCTGACCCCTAGAATGTTGGTGGGAACTGAGCCCCTGAGTGCCTGAGCATAGAGCCCAGCTTGCTACCTGCACAGGTACAGCACTTTACAGTTTACAAAGTACTTCTCTTATCTTGCCTCTGAGGTTGGCAGGCAACAGCTGCTTCTCAGAGAAGTTAAGGGACTGGATTAAGGTCACAGTGGGTAGATGGCCCCATCTATGACTGGAACTTGCCTCCTTGGACTCACGGTTTGGTGCAAAGAGCACAGACTATTAGTCAAAGGCGAGATGCTGGTCCTGGCTCAGGAACTTGCTAGCTGTATATCCATGAGCCATCCCGTCCCTGCTCTCAGTTTCCTCATCTGTACAATCACTGGCCGGGTCTGGTATCTAGTCACTAGCTCATCTCCAAAGCCCCTTCCAGTTCAGACAACCTATAATTCTAGCAGCATGCATGGCCCTTTCAGGGCACCTGAAAGGTACCAGGTCAAATTGCCATCCCCCAGAATTTGGTTGAAAATAAATGTAATTAAGAGAAGAAAATGCCATGTCTACAGAGCTGGCCTTTCCTCTCCCTTTTTAAATATGAAAAAAGAGATAATGACCAAGAGGAGGAGGAGGCAATTCCTCCTCCAACTGGCACACAGGGGAAAAGAATAAAACACCTTCAAAGAGAATTCTTAAGTGGGAGGCAGGTACAAAGCACACCACTTAGTCTGGCGTGGAAGCTGATGGCTGTGTTGTTTACGTGCCACGTGGAAGGGTCTCCCGGGACCTGGGCCAGCCCCCTTGTCTGGCAGATTACCTTATTAGACAGGTCCTGGTATATCCCCCAGACTCCCCTCCACTTCATTATGGTTCCAGAAATAGTGCCACAGACAAAGCTCCATGGCCAATTAAACCCAATAAGGGCTCTTTGTTTGCTTTGCGATTTGATTTGTTTGTTTAGCAAAATGTCAGGCCAATTAAAGTGAGATCCAAGAGCACTCGGAGAGCACATACCCAGCTGCAGAGTCATAGAAAGTCAGAAAGCAGGCACACAGAGCCGAACTCTAGTGGGGACTGGAGGGTGGTGGGGGCAGAGGGGGCTGGGCCTAGAAAAGGCAGCCCCTGGGCCTGGGTAGACCAGCTCACCTGCCAGTGTTGCCTTTGGCACAAGGATCAGAATACAAAACCTTGGAAAGGACAAATGTATGTCCATTGACTTGAGAGCATCCAGATTTCACATATGTCCAAAGGAAACGCCTCCTTGTCAGGCGTAAGCCGTACCTCCCTAGTCCTGGCTGGCCAGGGCTCCTGCCAAGGCTCCCTGCTTTAGAGGGTCTGTTCTGCCCTCCTCAACCCCGGCTCCTCCAAAGGATGGGCCCACCCTGAGCCCCCAAGTCCTTTTCTAGACACGCTCCAGGTACCCAAGGGATTCCCTCCTGCCTACTTCTAGAACCTTCCAAGGCCTCTTCCCAGAGGAGGACCACACCGTCAGCATGACAGCCCTTGGCCCGAGGGCATGACGGTAGAGCTCAGATGTGTGGATTGGGACTGCCACACTCTACACTCACAGGGCCCCTGCCAGGGCAGATGATGAAACCAGGGCAAAGACAGGTATTTACCCAAAATGGCTCTGTGCTCCCGGCGGTGGGCCCTGTGTCCTCACAGACCAACGCTCCTGGAGGACTTGGCGGAGTCTTCCTCTCCCTTTGGAAGAATTCATGCCTACAGCGCCCAGCCTGGTACAGCAGCCACTGCCCACTTTGTCCTTCCTTGCTGGGAACTGAAAGGCCAACTGAGCACCCAGCCAGCAGGTCAGGGGTCCCAGGTCACCCCTTTAGTTCCTCCCTTTACCCTAAGGCAAGTCCCCCTGATTGGGTGAAGGGCTGAGTGGGACAGACACCCTGCTGGCTCTGCAAACAGCAGTGGGCAGCCCAGCAGGGGCTGACACCTGGGTTCAGAGTCCAGCTGGCCTGGGCTTCCTCTTGGCCCTGCCACGGCCGTATTTGGGGCAAATTATGCCAAGTGGTGGTCAGCGACCAGCCTCACCTGCCCAGGCTCAAGGGGGCTGAGAGGTCCCCACTCCACCCTGTGCCAAGCCAAGGTCTCCCCCGCGGGCCTGGGGCCTGGCTCCCAGCCTCCTGGGAAAGGGCCGGAGGAGGAGGGATGAGGCCTCTCCCTTGCCCTGATTATCCCACTGGCTCTTGGCCTTATTGATTTTCAGACTTTATAGAGTAGGGAGCAGCACTTTGTCTTCTGCCTCATTAACCAGGAGGGCAGCGCGCTGGCCGTGCACCCTCCCGCCAGGCCGGGCTCCCACCGCATCCTCCTCCCAGAGAAGCAAGCGGCCAACCCGCCTCACTGAGCAGGAGGGCAGCGGAGGGCAGCCGCCCAGGCCCTCCCCGCCCTCTGCAGAGCCCAGGGAGGCCAAAACAAGTCGTTCATTTAGGAGACAGGAGTCCCGGGTCCTCTTCCCAGCCTCCTCCACCTACACCCTGGGCCAGCGGGGCCGGCCACACCTCTCTCCAGGCCTCAGCTTGCTCCTCTGTTCAACGGGGCCACACTCCTTCTCTCCCTGTCCCTCGCCCTCTAAGGCATCCATTGAGCCCAGCAAGCAGGTGTCATCCCTCTGCACCTTCCAGAAACTGTGGCCCTTGGTGTTTTTCTGTCTTTTTATAGAAAAGATAAAGACAAGTCTGAATCAAAGACACATGGGAGAGCTTATTGACCTCAAAATGGCAACAGTACCATGGGAGCAGGCTACGGCATGACCCGGACTAGCCCCAAAGCAGATTTTTGTGCCCAGGTTTTGGGGAAAATAAAATAGTCTCATGTGGAACAGCCCCTCCCAGCCTCCCTCTCATCACCATAACAACCCCGATCCCCTGACAGGCAGCTGAGCAGGGAGAGGAGCAACGAGGCTGCCACTCCCCGTTGAAAAGCCCCCTCCCCAGGGCCCTCCTTAGAGGCGATGGGCAGTGGTGACAAAGTGACCCCCTCCACCCTAGAGTTCCCACGGGCACGGGCCCTGTGCTCCGTATCAACCAAGGTCAAGTAAAACGTTCTGAGACAAGAGGGAGCCAGCGTTATCACAGGGGCGGGGGGGCTGAGGTTAATAGACGGGGTGCAGGCAGGCCGTGCGCTAAAGCAGCACCTACCCTGAGCGGCCAAAGGTCCCGACTATTAGCCAGAGCAGACGTGACTCAGGCCCTGCGCCCCCGATTACGGCCGCAACCCTTCCGAACGGGAGGGGCAAGATCGATGAGGGGAAGTCACGCACGTATTGACTTCTTGAGCAGCGCGTATGTGTCCACCAGTGTCAAGAACCGAGCAAGGGAGAGGCCAGATGAAATCAGGAAACTTACAGACGAGTTAGGACGCTGGAACTAACGTTCAGGAAACCAGCCAGCTCATGGCACTACTAGTGCAACGGGGACGGCTAGAGAATAAAAAACCCAGTGCGGGCTTCCTGGAGGAGGAGGGGGATTCGATGAAGCTGAGCCATAAAGGACAGACGGGGTGTGGAGAGGCAGAGGGAGGCCAAGGAGCTCCCAGGTGGAAGGAGCAGGTGAGCAAAGGCCCTGAGGCTGGAAGGAGAGCATTGGACACGGGGTGCCTGTTAGGGGCCCCGGGGGTGGGATGGGAAGGGAAGAGCTACGTCAAAGTCTGGATGTGATGTGACAGACGATGGAAGCCAGATTAGGGTCTGGGAAACGGAAGAACAAATAACAGGCCTGGACACTCGTTGTACCAAGGGAGCGGGGAGAGCGGAGGGCTTGAGGCGGAGACGTGAGAAGTATGGCGGTGCCACCAACAGGAGTAGCTGGGACTGGAGCAAGGGCATGTTTGCTGGGGCCATGTCAAGGGGGAGGGGACACCGGCCGGCATTGCCCACACTCCTACCTGGAGCAGGAGCTGGACCGACGGCCCTGAGGCTCCCACCCCCTGGTGACTCACGACTCATCCTGTGACTGGGTCGGAGAGGCGTGAGATGGAGGCCGCCATTCCTGCAGCCCACGTCTCCGTTCCATCCGGGCCTCCGGGGCAGCCTGGGGAAAGGGAGCGTGCCTCGGGCGGGAGAAGCCGGGTGCTGAGAATCCTGGGAAGAGAAGCCAGCCAAGGAGGGCAGGGCAGGCACCAAAACGGTATGCGCCGACGACAGGAGCCCCGAAATTGAGAGTCGGAAGGCAATGTTCTCTTGCTCGTGTGTGTTCGTGTCCAGCCTGCCCCTGTCCCTTCGTTACTCAGCACGTAGTCAGAGCCGCGTGCTTGCTGCATGCCTGTCCCTGGGCCAGGTGCCGGGGTGTGGGGGGACGTCCCGGCACCCTCCAGCACCTACTTGCCTACCGCCAGCTCGGGTGCATGTCACGGGAGGTGAGCTCCCCCACAGAACTAGAGCCCAAAGCCCACAGGAAGTCCCACCTTGGGGCGCCCCTCCAGCTCGAGGGCTCCGCACTGGCCCACACTGGACCACCCCGCCCTGTGTTCAAGAGTCTCCAAGCCCAGCCTTCCCTGCGCACTGAACGCTGGGGCCGGGGTCAGCAGAGTGGCCCAGCGGTCTGCTGTCCCAAAAGCCAGTCCCAGGCCTTCGATAATGCCAGGTGGCCTGCAGCTGCTCTGGAGCCGCGAGGCCCACACATCCCAAGATATTGACTCTCTGGCCCTTTAGAGAGAGTGTAGCCCCTCCCCGCTCCCGGGTACTCACGGCAATGACCCTGAAGGACCTCCCAAGTGAGCACACAGAGATGGCGTGTCTCCTCGGGTTTCGGAAAGGACACCGATGTTCCAAATCACTCAGGGTAGAGTGTCCCCTCCTCTTTAAAATGGGAATCAAAACACTGCCCGCCTCCCAGGGCTGTGGAGGGGGAGAAGGAAGCAGTGAGAGAGCCCAGGAGAGCACCGGGCGGGCAGCGTGGGGCATCTCGTCACCTGCACTGCCGGTCAGCTCTTCATCAGAGGCCAGTCCCCACCCTCATTTGAGAAACTCCCCCTCGACTCCGGCACTTCCCAGCCAGCCGCCTAGACGGCAAGTGACTGGGCCCCTTTTATGGCTGGAGATGGTGAGGCCCATGAGGTCCCAGCTGGGACCACCGTGCGGCAGAAACGGTCTGAAGACCAGGTCTCAGGGCTCCTCGTGTTCCGGTTCTCTGTGACCCCCCCCCCACGCACACACGTGTGCACACGGCTCCTGCCTGCCGCCCCCCCACCCCCAGCCCCCGGCTCAGGCAATGGACAGCCAGGACCCCAAGGCCCCCCGGCCCCCCGGGCGCCTCCCCACCGGCTTTCGGAGCCAAGGCTGATTGCTTCCATGCAATTTGAATTAATCTCATGCTTCAGGTGGAGCTTGGCTAATCAGGGGAGACAAGAAGCCGGAGTGGTGCAATCAAATTAACAGCACCACGGCCCTGGCTCTTTAAGGAGGGAACAACAAAGCAGGTGCCAGAAGGCAATCCACCCCCCCCCCCCCCCAGCCCTTCCCAGGGGAAGCCTGGAGCTGCTGCTGAGGCTGAGCAGGGGAAAAGCTCCCCCCACCGGTCCTGGCCCCCCACCCCACGTGCCAACCATGCCCCTTTGTGGCAGCTTATCTCCTGCCACCAACCAGGGCCCCATTCTTGTCAGGATCTTGTTAACAAGGAGCAGAGACACAAGCCTTGGGGGGCGGGGCTGGAGGGAAGGAGGGGCCGCTCACCTCTCTTGGGTGCGTGTAATCCTATCAGAAAGAAAAGGTGCTGAGAGCCTCTGAGCAGAAAAGGCTCCTGTCTCCCCTGACACGTGGGTTTGCAAAGCTCTCAGAGAGGTTTCAGGGAACTTACTGCCCCTTGGAAAAGTCTCCCCCGGTAGGGCATGCCCAGAGCATCTTTTTATGGAAGACTTCTCTGAGACTCCTGGAGAGATTTCAGTTAGACTTTCAGAAGGACTTCCTGAAAAAGTTTTTCTTTGGGTATGGTGAAGTACACCATGACTTCTGTCTTTCCAATACAATTGGGCTTGGGGCCATCCTTCTTGGGACAGGGTTCAATAACAGAGAGTGTATGGGAGGGGAAACTGAGGCACAGAGAGGCAGAGAGAGGAAGAGCTGGGAAAGGGAAGTGGGAGAGGAGGGCCGTCCAGCCCTGGGGTTCTTTACCTGGACCCTGTGAGAGCATCATGGGGGGCCGGGGGTGGGGGGCTCTTAAAGAAAACCCATGCCGGGCCCTACCCTGGACCGATTAACCCAGAGCCTCCAGGGGTGGGGAGTCTGTGCCGTGTAACTTTTTAAAAGCTCCCAAGGTGAAAACAGGGCCTCAGACAGATCCTGGTACACAACGTTCATCACAGCATTCTTCGCAATAGCCGAGATTCACACACAGCCCAAGTGTGGCCAGCAAACGGCTGGGTAAACAAGACGCGGCGCGTCCCCCCGCCCCCGCACGGGCCGGCGGAAGGCGTGAGGTTCTGAGACACGCTGCAGCGTGGGGGAGCCTCGCCAACACGAGTCAAAGAAGCCAGACGGAAAAGAACAAATGTACGATGTCACTTAGAAGAAAGAGCTAGAAACAGCAAATTCGCAGAGAAAGTAGAATAGAGGTTCCCAGGGGAGGGGGCGGGGGGAGTCTGGGCTTGGGGGGTATCGTGTTTGTCAATAAAGCTTAGTTTTTAAAAATTTCAATTAAGAAAAGCTGCCCAGGTGGTTCTCATGGTAGCCAGATCTGAGAACCTCTGCTCAGGCCCAACCCCTCCCCTCCAGTGTTCTATGGGGTGGGGAGAGCAAGGCACAGGCTAGGCTGCACCCGTCCCCTCTGCCCAGACCACCCACCCAGCGGAAGAGACCTAGCCCCTCGGCCTCTGCTCCCAGACCGACCTCCTTATCACCCGATTTAGGCTGCATTTCTTTCCCAAGAAACTCGGCCATTTGCGCGCCCTGCTCCCCTGCCTCTCACCCTTCTCTGACCAGTCTCACACTGTGGCCAAGGCCACGGACGTCCTGGACCATGTGACCTTGGGCAATTTGCTTAACTCCTCTAAGCCTCAGTTTCTCCATCTGTAAAATGGGGATCCAGAGTGGTCATGGAGAAGACCCGCGGAGTTAGGTCTGCAGCGGCCCTCAGAGCCGTGTCCGCGGGTCCTCAGGCAGCGGGGGGGTAAGTGAGGGGTGCCCCAGGGGCAACTGTCCATCCTCGTTCCCACCGTCCACAGCCGGGGCTACTGCGCCCTCTTCCCCCGCGCCCTCCCCACCTGCACGCGGCTCCTCTCCTCTGAGCATTCCTGACCTCCCCAGTGGCTTGTCAGAAGCCCAGCTGAGCTCCCATCTCAGGAGGAGGGGAGGGAGACAGAGTGCAAGCCTGCCGCCCCCTCCCCTGGGCATCCTGGCCGGGCCCGCCCAGCCCTGCCCGTTTCCAGCCCCTTCCGCATCCCCCCAGGACCACCCACACCAGGTCGTTTCCACGCAGCGTCCCAACTCCTGAGACTAAGCCCGTGGCAGGGGGAGGGCATGAAAAAACAACCAGGAGGGGAAGGAAGGACTTGGGACTTGGTCTCCTTCCAGCTGTCGCTAGCTGTGTGACCTTCACAAATCACTGAGCCTCTCTGGGCATTCATTTCCTCAATCTCCAGACCACCTCTCTGACCAGGAGGAAGTCAGGCAAACAGCAGGGAGCAGTGGCCCCTCCCCACCCCCCACCCCCTACCCCCTAAATAGTTGGATCCCAGAGGGGAGGCTGGGGGGGCAGGTGCAGTTTACAGCTCCTGCGGCTGGGCCACCTCTAACCCGGGGTCTCCTTGGAAAGCTGTGGATGCTGGGGACGAGGGAGGAAACAGAGCTGTCTCATGGTGCTTTAAAAATCTATCAGCCTCTCACATCAAATTAAAATGTAAATAGCAGCTGGTCTGGGCAGGACCTGGGGGTGACAGGAGCAGGCCCGCAAGTAATTTCACAGACGGAACCAGTTACATCGGATTCTGACAACTGTCTTGTTTCTGAAATTGATTTCCTCTCCCCTCAGCATGCTGCCCCCAGGAGGGCCCTGCGGCAAGGGGAGGGGACGTGCCCTCTCCAGCCCCGGTCCCTTTCTCCTCTCGGTGGTGCCCACCCGTAGAGGCCCGTGGAGCTTCTGTGGGCAAGGGCCTGAGCCCCAAAGGCCCCTCCTCGCCCTGGTGGGGCCCAGCAGGGGTCTGGGTGCAGCAGCCCAGTAGGGCACTGGCTCTCAGATAGCTGTGTGGGCCTCTCGGTCGTGTGCTGTGTGTGGACTGGAGGGGCTCCCCGGGAGCCTGCAGGGTGAGGGCCCGTGCCTGGGGGGTGCTGTCAAGGAAAAGCGGGAAGTCATCAGGAAGCCTCTGAGTTTGCCCCGATTTGGCCACTCCCAGTGCCAGCTGCTGTGCCAGGCGCTGGGGCTGGAAAGCTTGGAACGAAACGGCCCATATTCACCACGCACCTTCCCACGGGGCTCCTGAGAAAGCCCGTCCTCCCCGCCCAAGGGGGCTACGCTGGAAGGAGCTGAGTTCCAAAGGGTGGCTCACCGACACCAGTCTCCGTGACACCCCTGTGCCCAACCCCTCCTTGTTCCCAAGGTCCCCAGAGAGGCTCCCACTGCACCCCTCTTTGTAAAAGAAATTAGACTTTCCTGGCTAACTGAATTACATTGCAGGAAGGCAGAGAAGTTGTCTCTCATTAAGGCCCCAGTGTCCCCTCCGAGCAGGGTATCGCCTCCGTGACTGCCATTAGCACTTGTCATATGGGACTCAGCCCCATGCACAGACGCACGACGCGCGCCCCAGCCCCGGGCCTCCGTCCCTACACCAGCAGTCCCAGCCGCCTGCCCTGGGCGTGGCCTGCCGGGCCGAGGCTGCCCCGCCACAACTTTTTGGTGACAGCCAAATTCCATTTCCCAAAGCCAGAGTCTGTGTGTGTGTGTGTGGCAGGGAGACGAGGAGAGGTGACCGGTCAGCCCCGAGAACCTCAGCGCACAGGCTTGGGGTGGGAAGGCCAGCTGCAGAAGCTCAGGATTCCTCCCTTGAAACATGGGGATAATAAGAAACTTCTCATGGCTGCTGTTGGGAGGAATCGCTCAGCAACGAGCTAACGGGCAGAAGCATCGAGTTTATTGCCTGCTCCATCGCAGGCAGAGAGCCTGTACAGAGCTACATCGGGAATTCGGAGCCAGGGAATTGTAACAGCACCGACCTCACAGGGTTCTGTAAGGTTGGATGAGTTCATTCACGTAAGCGCTCCATAAAAAGTAGCGTGTGTGTGCGCGGAGAGTGCACTTACGCAGTGCAGGACTGTGGGTAGGTAGTTTTAAACATCGCGTTAGGGCACTGTCCAGGCATTGACAATTGCATCAGGCCATGTGTGACACACCGTGCACGTTTATGGTCAGGGTGTCGGAGAGCGGGCTGTGAGGGCCACTGTCGAGATGTGCCGGGGTACGTTGTAGCACCGCATGTACGTGCAGGGGCCTGTGCGTGAACATCTCACGGGGGACTCCTTGGGGTCTGCCTTCAACCCAGAGAGCCCCGGGTCACAGCCGGGTCTCCACCGGGTGCGGGTTCAGTCGTGTTTATGATGCAGTTTGGCGGAGCACAGAGGCCTCTCGCCCAGAGCAGAAGCGGAGGGCAGGTGGAGGCAAGAGGAGAGCAGATGCAGCAGGGCCCTGGCTGCCCTGGGCTGCCCTACTACGGGGCGGCCTCGTTAAGCACAGCCGCACAGCAGCCAGGAGGGTGCCGTGGCCCCTGGAGGCCGGGGAGGGCGGGGAGGAGGGGCCCAGCTGCAGAGTGGTCTGCTCTGGTTTGTTAGCAGGAAGACTGTGCCGGGCAGGAGAAGAGGGACGGACACTGCCCTGCTTCTGGCATGGGACAGAAGGACAGCAAACTCCCTTGGGCAAGGAGAAGAGGCTGTCCAGTCATAGACTCAACTCCCAAATCAGTGACCCCAGTTCCCCACACCACCTTTCCCTCTCTCCAAGGAAGCACCCGGACCCCCTAGAATCCAAGGACAGGCAGCCTGGAAACTTCTCTGCGGTGTCCCTGGTCAGTTCTCTCTAGTGCAGGGAGCTTACTACATTCCTTTCCCTAAACAGCTACAACTATTAGGAAATTCCTTCTTAGGCCATCAAGGAGGTGGCCCTGTCCTCCTGTCCCCTCTCCCCTCCAGGTGACACATTCCCAGTTCCCAGCAACTCTTCTGGTTTTAAATCTTCCTGGCCACACTGCAGCTTGTCAAAGTCCTCCGCGGAGTGCAGTGCCCAGAACGTGACACGGCGTTTAGTGGGTAATCTGGAGCTTGTAACTGTTGATCTCAAAGAACAGGGCGGGTGGCCTTTGAAAAGGGAAGTCGTTCTCCTGGCTGCTTACCTTCCACCGCCGGGCTGGAGCTTTGCATGTTAGCTATTGCCCTCTCGCGTCCATCCTCTTTACCAGCAGCGTGACCATGGGCCAATCGCGTCCCCGTACCAGACCTCAGTTTCTTCGTCTGTCCGTGTTGATGATCTATTCCAGTGCCACTTGATAGAAGCAACACAAGCCCCAAAGGTAATTTAATACTTTCTAGTTGGCACATTTTTTTAAGTAAAAAGAAACAGGTGAGATTAATTGTAACCGTGTATTTTATTGAGTGCAACATATCTAAACTGTTAACTCAGAATCCATATAAAAATCTTTAGTATTTTACACTCATTGCCTTTTTCCTAAGTTTCACGCTGACTGCACGTCTCGATGTGAACTAGCCACATATCAAGGGCCCAGGAGCCCATGTGGCCAGGGCCCACCATGCTGAGCTGTGCCTTTGGGCTCTGCGGCTCTAGGGCTCTTGAATTCTGCTGCTTGGAATCACCTGGCAAGGAGCATCTTGAGCCAGGAACGTGGAGGGCGTGCTCTCACCAGAAGCTCTCCTCAGAACAGCAGGGGTGCAGGGACAGAGCCTAGGTTTCTTGAGCAGCTGCTGTGGGGCAGGCACTTTCCAAACCCGTTTGCCCTCGTGGCAACTCTGCAGGGTAGAGCTCACCTGCCTCATTTTACAGATGAGCCTGAGGCTCGGAGAGGTTGAGCCAAATGCATTGAAGGCGACACCTCCTGTAGCCACAGGAGATCCCAGAGGTGCCTGCCCAGCGAGCCCTGTAAACTGGCAGAGGGCCAGGAGCCGCCTCCTCTTCACCGACCGGCTCCCCTGAGCCTCGGGGCTGGGAGGAGAGCATCATGCGCCGCTCATTGCCATCGAAAGCAGCCGGCCAGTAGAAGGACGAAGGGAGCCCACCCCCAGGTCCCAAGCACGGGCCTTACGCAGGGTCGAGAGGCCGAGTAAGTTCTGAGGCCTCTCCAGGACGTCTGACTGCCCACGTGTCCGTCTGTCTCTCTGAACAATCCTGATGGGGAAGACAAGACCCTGAAGTGGAACAGGCATGCATGGATGCTCAGTTGGGCACTGCTCGAAGGTACACAGCCAAAGGGATGCACGGTGTCTGAAACCCGGTCCCTGCTCCATCCAGCCCGAGTGGTACCTTCATTCACACACTGGTCCTGCAGAGCAGAAAAAGAATGTGCTGCAAGTTTCTTGCTCTGGTAAAGAGCTTTAAAGCTTTCCTGCCAAAGAAGGGCTCTTCCCTTCCCGTCCTCTTCTCCGTGCGCACACTGAGGCTCGATCCTGCTCCCACCTCCTTCACCACCACCCCCCGACATACACACCTCTGCACTGACATCTCCCAGCTCTTCTGTGGCATCAGCAGCTGCCTCTCAGGAACACAAATCCTCCTCCCCAGAAAGATCCACCCAGGAGCCCCAGGCCCAGTCCTGGGACAGACTCACCAAGCGGAGAGCAGAAACAGCCCCCCTGCCTCTCCCCTCACACCCCTGCATTCCGGTCCTCCAGTGAAAATGGAGGCAGCCGCAACGCCAGGCCGACTTGTTGATATAAAACCATACTCTATATTCCACCCAGGTTTACACGAGTGAATTATGCAAATCTTTGATGGAAAAATATTCCTCCGCACATCCTTGAGAGTATAAAACCTTAGTCAATAATTCATACCCGATGTCTCTGACTGCAGGCTTTTTCTTCATTATAACTTGCACCTCGTTATTTGTCTTGTGCGTTTTATTGTATATCCTGGTGTAATGCTGTGCATTATAAAATTTATCTGCTTCATTATTTGATGAACTGGGGCTGGGGAAGGTGCTGAGATGCTGGGGCAGGAGCTGGGGCCTGAGCACCAAGTCCTCCTGACAAGAGGGTGGAGGAGTGGCTGGCGTGTGACGTGACCTCAGGAAGCCAGGAGCCCCCCAGCCCACCCCCACCCCGTTCCAAACGCCTCTCCACTCAATGGGTTGTACCAATGTGGCTCCATGGCCTCCTTCCTTTCTCCAAAGACTGATTTGTCCTTAAAAGTCAAATGTCCGCGAAGCATTTGCTAGGAAGATGGTTGTCTGAGCCAGGCTTTGAAGTGGGAGAGGAGAGAGATCCTCGAGGGCAGCGGGAGGGAAGGAGAGGGGCAGCCACCGAAGGGGGGCGGGGCGCAGGGAGACAGGCCAGGGATGGAGCTACGGGTCTGCACCTCTTCTCTGCAGAGCTCAGTGGGAGGAGGGGTCCTCCCCCAAATGGGAGTGCAGGGTGGTGTCTGAGTCTTGCAGCCACGTGCAGCTCCCCGCCACTTACATGCTCCAGGATGGCTAACAGGCGTCCCTCCCAGAGCAAGGACAACCGGGGCCTCGGCTCTGAGAGGCGCGTTTTCCCAGGAAGAAGGTGAGGGCAAAAGAAGGACGAGGCAGCCTACCAATCCCCCAGACCAGACACCTGCCCTGCCTGCGTGTTTGTTGGAGCAGGTTCTGCAGCCGAGAGGGCCCTTTCCTCTGTTCCTCCCAGAGAAGTCCTGCCGGGACAAACGTCGTGCATTTTTCCCAGAAAAGGGCTCACCACCCTTTACTGGGATTGCTAGTTTTGTTGTCCATTCCCACCACTGGAGTGGGGTGCCCTGAGACCAAAGGCCGTGCTTGTCCTGCTCACTGCTCAGCTCTAGAACCAAGCGTGAAGCTCTAGAAATGCCTGCTGAACGTACAATGGTGACTTCCCAGTCACCCCCCGTCAAGTCTCCTGATACCGCCAGGAACACTCATCAGATGGTCCTCCCATGCATGGGCCGCTCTTCCCCCCACACACCAGAATCACAAGCCCCCAAGAGGCAATGGCCATGTGCACCCCCGACCTGGCACCGTGCCTCACCATGGCAGAGGTGCTCCAGGGGCGTTTGCTGACTTAGACGGAGGAGAAAGAGGACAGGGTTGCGCCAGCAGCAGAGGCAGCCCGCGCCCTGCCCTTCTCCAGCTGCTGGCCGTGGGGCACAGGGCTGAGGAGGGCTCAGTGGTGAGCGCTCCTTATAGGGCTGCAGGGGCCCTCCTGGGGACCAGCCAGGTCCTCGGTGGTCTCATGACGGTTTTCTCAGGTCGGCGGCTGGGGGCATGGGTGGGGGGAGGGCGCCACCTGTCAGTCCTGCTGCCGGGATCTTGGTGGTGGTGGAGCCACGCTGGGTTTTGCGGCGTTCTGTTAGAACAGAGTTGCTCGGCTCCTTGGGAGGGAGGTGCTGCCGAGACGCAGGGAGGAAACAAAACACACCTGTGGAGAAAGCACCCCAGTCCCAGAGACAAGGTGGAGGCCCCAGTTCTTTAGAGCAGAATCCTTGATGGGGTCCAGAGCTCCCAGGAGGTCCATGGCGAGATTCAGGGTCCATGGATTTGGAAAATTCCCATCTTT
Organism: Dasypus novemcinctus; assembly: GCF_030445035.2. Classification (NCBI taxonomy): domain Eukaryota; kingdom Metazoa; phylum Chordata; class Mammalia; order Cingulata; family Dasypodidae; genus Dasypus; species Dasypus novemcinctus. The sequence goes on along the minus strand of NC_080699.1, from coordinate 23,744,858 downwards.
ATTTCACTTACCTCTAACTGAAAAATCAGCATTTCCTTCCATTTTGAACGTAAGCAGCAAAGCACAGCAGGAGCAGTCCCTGTGGCCACTGCAGAAATCCAGATTAGCTCCTACCCCACCACAGCCGGGGCAGATAGCTCAAAAGCTCGCTTCTGCTCATCGCTGTTGCAAAATCACCATAATGTAAGAGGGCAATTATATGCCCCACCTCCAGCCCTGATTTCATGAAGAGTAATAAAGAGCAGGTATTGATACGTGATCTACTCTATCCCATGTTTGCTTCCTGGTATTTTTAACATAGGTGTAACTACGTTTGGATATAACTGGTTTCCCTTGTCATTCTATGTACTTTGTGCATTTAAAAACATTATGCCCAGAAGGGATCCACTACTTTTACCAGAGGGGCCCGTGGAATATGTGAACCCCTGGTGTAGAGAGAGGCGGCGCCACCTGTGCACGGGGAGAAAGGAAGCTTCTAGGAACCCTCCAGGGGGCGAGTGCTCCGCGCGAGGGGCGGGGCAGCCGGGGGCGGGGCTTCTGCGCCTTGCACTTGCCCCGCCCCCACGCCCGCCCCCCGGACCCTCACCCGGGCCTCCTGCGCCCCCTCCCGCCCCCAGTCCCGGCCATGATCACCTCCCACCCCAACACCACCATCGCCATCAAGGGCCACGCGAAGGAACTGAACTGCACGGCGCGCGGGGAGCGGCCCATCATCATCCGCTGGGAGAAGGGCGACACGGTCATCGACCCCGACCGCGTCCTGCGGTACGCCATCGCCACCAAGGACAACGGCGACGAGGTGGTCTCCACGCTGAAGGTGAGAGCCCACCCCCAGCCCCTGAGAGAGTGGGAGACCCTCCACTGTGACGTCTGTATCCAATGGGGGTAAAAGGGGAGTCCCTCCCTGCCTCCCAAAATGTACCTCCCCTTTCCCACCTTTTTCCCTTCTCCATCCAGGAATCTCTGCCTTAGCACCCCACTTGATGTCCTTTCTGACAACCCCACAGCCCTTAAGGTGTGGAGCGCTCAGCCCCTCTTTCCTTTCTGAACCCCCCCTCCCCTTTCTCCCTCCTGGACCCCCAGCCCCTCCCTCCCTCCTGGGACCCCAACCCCCACCCAATGGCCCCCCCTCATTCCATCCTCAGAACCCTCCAGCATGAGGAGCCCTTGCCAAAGCCCCTTGTGGGTACCCCTCCCAGAACGAGATGGCCTGGCTGGTGCCCCCCGTCCTGGGTCTGTCCGCCGGTCGGCTCTAAAAGCTTCTCCCCCTTTCCTCCCTCTCCGTCCTCCTGCCCCGCCGGCTCTCCCAGCTCAAGCCAGCTGACCGCGGGGACTCTGTGTTCTTCAGCTGCCATGCCATCAACTCCTACGGGGAGGACCGCGGCCTGATCCAGCTCACCGTGCAAGGTACCGCCCCCGCCACCCCCACGCCCAGCCTGCCTCTCCGGGGGACCCAGAAACACACAGCCAACTCTACCCCAAAGAGCAGGGGCCCCTGCCCACACCACGTGGAGGATGCCGGGAAACGGCCTTCGGGGGGAGAGCCCCCCTCGGCGCCGCTTGCCCTGGGGTGGAGGGAGATAAGGGCTCCAGGCACCCTTCAGACAGCAAAGGTTTGCAGTGGCTGCAGCCCCATGGAGTCCACTGTCAGCTTCAGGAATCGGGGTGCAGCCCCCTGGGAAGTGTGAAAAGGGAAAGTCAAACTAGGAAGACTTAGATGCTCTGTGTGGGGGTGGGGGAGAGAAGGCCATCAGCTCCGGGGAAACCCCAAGAAAGGGTCTGCCCTCCCCCAGGCCAAGGAAGAGGGGGAAACAAGACCAGAGCCCAATCCGGGCCCCCTCTGCCTCTGAACCCTGCTGCTGGGCCTCCCCCACCCACCTGGCCCAAACCCCAGGGTTCCAGGGCCCCTGGTCAGGCCACAGGTGACCCCCAGGGGTACAGCCAAACCCCGGTTCTCTCTAGGGTTAAGCAGGAGGCCAAGCTCTCTGCTACCATCCTGACTTCTGCTCCCTCCCCTGCCACACCTCAGAGCCCCCCGACCCCCCAGAGCTGGAGATCCGGGAGGTAAAGGCTCGGAGCATGAACCTGCGCTGGACGCAGCGGTTCGATGGAAACAGCATCATCACGGGCTTTGACATCGAGTACAAGAACAAGTCAGGTAGGTGCTGGGTGGGGGATGAGGCTCTGCCCACCTGGGCCCCTCTGCTGGGACTGCCCCAGCCCATCGAGGGCAGACACACCCGCATGCCAGTGCACAGTGCCTGTGCCCCCCAAAGGGAGGGGCACCCAGGCAGGGCTAGGGTCCAGGGGACAGAAGGAGAGACTGGCTCAGTTGATGGGGCAAGTGTCAGCCCCTTCTTTCCAGGACTGTCCCTGGGCCAGTCTGAGTTTTAAAACGTAAAATGTCCTGAGCTCAAGGCCATGTCATCTGGGCCCTCCAGGTGTGGGGTGATGGGGATGAGTGGGGCTTAGAGAGCCAAGAGTGGGTCTCTGGGGGATGGGAGTCCCTGGAGAAGCTTAGATCCATGTTTCTTTCTCCAAGAAACCTTCCCAGAACCCTCGTCTCACACCTAGCCAGCACCCGTGAGTCTCTCGGCACTGTGAAGCACTGGGGGTGTCTGGGGTTTCGGTGGTAGGACCCCATGGTCAGGTGACAGGAATGGCCAGGAGGGCCCTCAGAAGGGACAGGAGCCCTGGAGAATGGGCCAAGCCAAACTAGAGCCACAGTGCCCATGTGTGCACGATCGCTGGAAGGTGTGTGCACAAAGGACAACGGGGGGTTCCCCTGAGAGGGGACTTGGGCAGCTTCAAGGCAGGAGGAGAGGAAAGTGCTCTTCTCACTCTGGATTTTTTTTTTTTAAGTGTTTTTTTTTTTGTCTTTATTTATTTTTTTAATGTTACATTCAAAAAATATGAGGTCCCCATATACCCTCACCCCTCTCACCCCACTCCTCCCCCCATAACAACAACCTCCTCCATCATCATGAGACATTCATTGCACTTGGTGAATACATCTCTGAGCACCGCTGCTCCTCATGGTCAATGGTCCACACCATAGCCCACACTCTCCCACAGTCCACCCAGTGGGCCATGGGAGGACATACAATGTCCGGTAACTGTCCCTGCAGCACCACCCAGGACAACTCCAAGTCCCGAAAATGCCCTCACATCACATCTCTTCCTCCCACTCCCTACCCCCAGCAGCCACCATGGCCACTTTCTCCACACCAATGCCACATTTTCTTCGATTACTACTAATCACAATAGTTTATGAATAGAATATCAGTAAGTCCACTCTAATCCATACTCTATTCCTCCACCCTGTGGACCCTAGAATGGCTGTGTCCACGCCACATCTATATCAAGAGGGGGCTTAGATTCCACATGGATGCTGGATGCAATCCCCCTGCTTTCAGTTGTAGGCACTCTTGGCTCCCTGGTGTGGTGGTTGACCTTCTTCACTTCCGTGTTAGCTGCTCACTCTGGATTCTTAGGGCCCTTTGAATTCAACACCATAAGCCTGCATTTGCTCTTCAAAGTGATTTTACACAAACACAAGAAAGAGGCTGGAGAATTCCGTCCTCCCCAGCCCCCTTCCCCAGCCAGTACTGACTCACCCTTCAGGCCTCGCCTTGGATCTAAGATTCCGTTTTCTCCTAAATCTTTCCAAGCCCCTCCTCTCCCACTTAGCACAGCACATGGTCAAGGGCCCGTGGCTGGGGGCCATCTACACTGGCCGTGACCTCTTCCCTGAGTTACGCCCACGGAGCACGGCGCCTGGCCACTGGTAGATGCTCAGCACGTGTTTGTTGAGGATGCGATGTGAGACGCAGTAAAGCGAATCGCTGAGGCTCGCTCACCTCTTGAGAATCACCTCCGCCCAGGGCACCGGGTTGGTGGTCTTTGACCCGGGTTTCTCTGAAGCAGAGCCCTGCCCTCAGGAGCTTGCAGTCTAGCTGGGGAGAAAGGTCAGGCTGCAGGAGGGACCCGCAGAGCCAGGACGGGCTGCTGCCCCCGGGGCGGTCAGAGGAGGCGTCTCTGATGCTCTGTAGATGCAGCATTTGAGCTGGGTCTTGGAGGATAGAAGACCAAGGCCTCAGAGCACAGAGAGGGCCCAGCACCAGGCAGCACCCTCCAGGATGGCGGGTGTTCTAACGGAGTTCACGAAATTCACGGAGACCGTCGTGGGGAATGAAACTAAAAGAGTGCTCTGGGCAGGCTGGGGAGGGAGGCCTCCAGCAGTGCTTGCTTTATCGAGGAAGGTAACTGAGCGCCTCTAACAATGGCAGCTCCCAGACAGTGACCGGCGCACAATGGTGCACCCGTGTCCTTGCGAAGGATGGGTGAGAGTGGAAGAGGTGAGCAGGAAGGCTCGCGCAGCCCCGCAGCCTGGGCGAGGCGACGGGCAGCAGGGTCCTGGCAGAGAGGAAGGGCCCGGGGAGGAGAGCACAGCTCGTTGTGCCTATCTCACATCTCAGGACTCCCTGGGCTGGGGCACAAATGCCCAGGAGTCGAACAAGAAGGGACAGGTCGCCGGGCCAACCTCCCCGTAGGCCAGTGCCCGCTCCGTCTCCCCGCTCACACCTGGGGGTGGGTGGCGGGTGCCGGGGCTGTCCCTCGCACCCCTCCCCCGCTGCTCCTTGCGACCGCCTCCCCCATGCGCCCTGTTGCCCGCTGCCCCCTCCTGACCACTCTCGAACGTGTGGAAATCTTCCCCGGGGCGCTGCTCAGCATGAGCACATCCCACATCTGGAGAGCAACGCCGAGCCTGCAGGTGAGGCGGGCAGGGGAGCTGCTATTTTCAGACCGTGCCCACGGCTTCCCCCACCTCCCGCCGGCTCCCCAGACAGGGTGAAGAGCTGCCCTCCCCCCCACCAGGAGCGGGGACAGTGAAAGCTCAGCCTCAGGCTGCCTCTTCAACAAGGGCTTTGCACCTGTGAAAAAGTAAAGCTGGGGTGGAGAGCCCTGGGGGGGCCAGCCGCCCCTGCCTTGGGGTGGGACAGGCGGCAGACCAGCCCACCACAGCGGGCATCTGATGCCTCCTGGGTTTGGCCAAAGGCACTCCCCAGCCTCCTCCCTCACCCCCGAGGACTTCGCCAGGCCCCCGCCCCCGTGAGACTTGCAGTGGGCTTGGCTAGAGCCCGGGCAGCGGGTCCTCGGCTCCCTTGGAGACGCAGAGCGCAGCACAGCTTCCCCGCCCGCAGGGACCAGCGGGGCTGGCCTCGCAGGACTGTTGTGACCCTTTCAGGATAACACACCTAGCACAGGGCTACGCCATAAACCTTTTATTTTTTAAAGATTTTTTTATTTATTTCTCTCCCCTTCCCCGCCCCCTGTTGTCTGCTCTCTGTGTCCATTCACTGTGTGTTCTTCTGTGTCCACTTGCATTCTTGTCCTGTGGCAACGGGAAACCGTGTTGCTTTTTTTGTTGCGTCATCTTGCTGCGTCAGCTCTCCGTGTGTGCGGCGCCACTCCTGGGTGGGGCTGCGCTTTTTTCACGTGGGATGGCTCTCCTTATGGGGCACACTCCTTGTGCGTGGGGCTCCTCTACGCAGGGGCACCCCTGCGTGACACGGCACTCCTTGCACGCATCAGAACTGCACGTGGGCCGGCTCACCACACGGGTCAGGAGGCCCTGGGGATCAAACCCTGGACCCTCTATATGGTGGGCAGATGCTCTATCAGTTGAGCCACAACTGCTTCCCAAAATACCATAAACCTTGAATACTGGTAGGTCCCCTCCCCATCTCCAACTCAGCTACCTCGTGGGGCCAGTCAGAGCCCCTGGGGACTTGCAGGCTGTCAGGCAGCAGCATGTCCTGGCTGCCCATGTGCCTCTTGCAGGATCACGCGCCAGCCACGTGGTAGGGAAGGAAAGAGGAACAGGAGGCAGGAGGCTGCCCGTGGAGCTGACGATGCAGGCAGAGTGAGAACACACGCATTGCACATGCTGGCATGTGCACACACTCACACGCACACGTTCAGAATCATGAGTCAGCACTCTCCAATCAAGGGGAATACGCCGCCAACGGTGTTTCGCCAGACACGGAAAAGGGTCTCCAAGGGAACGGGGTGGGGGGGCTGAAATGACTGGAAGGAAGGAGGGGGCGTGCACGTGCGTGTGAGCGGCGGGTCTAGCCGGCCTTCTCCCTGGCCCTGGGATAGTGCCCAGGAACCCTTCTCAAAGCTGGGGCCTCGGGCTGCCCGCCGGCAGGGCCGCGAAATCTCTAGAAGCCTCTTCTCTGTTTGGGCATCTCTTCCTCTGTACACTGGAGACAGCAGCCCCTCGCTCTCAGGCCGTTTGGGAGGATTGAGAGCGTTGGTAACTCAGGTGGAGGTGCCCGGCACATGGGCACCTCTCACAGGTCCCCGTGCCTCTGCGCCCCCTGCCCCCTTCTCCTCTTCCTCCTGCCCCAGCTCACATCTGTCCTGGCTCCTGATCTCGTTCTGTGCCCCAGCTGGGCCTCGGCCAGGTTTTCTGCCCTGATGTTCATTGAGTTCATTTTCCAAGGGCAATTACCAAGCCTGCCCTTTCTAAGCCGTCCCGCTCCCGCTGACTTCTCCTGGCCCCAGGCAGCCGAGAATAATACATGAATGCTGAATGATAAATAGCTCCATCCATACCAATCTACCCGATGGCGCCGTGCAGAGCTGAAAATGCAGGCACCAAATCGCGCCCCTGGGCCCCACGCGGGGAGCAGGCCCACACGGTCCTCCGGGCCAAGGAGCAGCCTTGTGGTGTGAGCTGGTGTGGGGCCATCGCGGGCTGATCCGCCCCATGTGGTGCATCCTGCTGGCGCGAGCCGGGTGTGGCTGGGAGAGGGCCTGGTGCTGGGCACGGTGTGCTGTCGTGGCGACGGAGGGACCCGCTCCTCAATGCTGCGGGGGATTATCCCAGGGGGACTCAGAGCTGTGATGCAAGGAGAAAACCAGAGGTGCAGGATGGATTTGTTTCCAAGCAGCCAAGTACTCCCAATGTGTTTTTTGTCCAAGCTACCTCCCCTCCACGGGGAATGTGTCTCCTGAAAACTCAGGCTCCCGCTCCGCTCACAGCAAGCAGCCTGCAGGGTGGAAAGCACTGACATCTCCCCAGCCGCTTCCTTGCCTTTTAAGAAGATTTCGCATCATGAACCCTTTGATGAAGACAGAGAGAGAGAGCCCTTAATGAAATATGCTAATCTGGGAAAGCCAGGCTCATGTGAAAGGGAATCTTAAAAAAGACAATATTCACCAAAGCCAGCTTAGTACTCGAAGAGAGCCAAAACAGAAAGAAAGGGGAGAAAATAGGGCCCCTTCATCAACTGCTCAGGGTCAGGGAGATGGCAGCGATCAAGTTTGGGAAATCAGCTGAAGGCCTTCAGATTTGACTCCGATGCATTAGCCTGGGAGGGTTGTGGGAAGAGAGCTCTTTTGTGCCAACATCAAAGATGATTTGGAAACACAAGGTCACATCCACCTGCAAACTACTGGCAAGAGCAGAAAAAAAAGGCCACTCTCCGAGACATCTCCCTCCCATCTTCCTGTGTTTGGCGGCTGAGTGAGGCAAGAAGAAGAAAAGCAAAGGGTTATTATGACTATAGAATGCAGAGGAACTGCAAGTTCAAAGTTAAGGACAGAAAACACATGGCTCTAAATCTCAAATCAGCAGTGGAGTTTAAGTGCCTGGCGCATGCTAAGTGGGGGACACAGCCGAAGTTTTAGACATGGCCCCTGCCTTCAAGGAGCTTAGTGCCTCCTCGGGCAGGTGCCCCCGAAACAATGAGCCCTCAACAGGAGATGCTATGTAATGAAGAGCTCGGAGGAGGAGAACGAGGAAAGGTGAGGCTGGAAAGGTGAGCCAGATGTTGCAGGGACTGGGTCCTGTTAAGAAATTTTGTCTTTCTACTAAGAACAAGGAAAAACTATTTGAGGGTGTTGTGTAAGGGGGTGCACATGATCAGATTTGTGGTTTGGCATGGGAGGGCCGCGGTTCAAACCCCAGGCCTCCTTGACCCGTGTGGAGCTGGCCCATGCGCAGTGCTGATGCGCGCAAGGAGTGCCACGGGTGTCCCCCGCATAGGGGAGCCCCACGCGCAAGGAGTGCGCCCCGTAAGGAGAGCCGCCCAGCGCAAAAGAAAGTGCAGCCTGCCCAGGAATGGTGCCGCACACATGGAGAGCTGACACAGCAAGAGGACGCAGCAAAAAGAAACAGATTCCCATGCCACTGACAACAGAAGCAGACAAAGAAGACGCAGCAAATAGACACAGAAAATAGACAACCGGGGGGGAGGGGGGAGGGGAGAGAAATAAATAAATAAATCTTTTGGAAAAAAAAAGATTTGTGGTTTGGAAAGACACTGCCACAGAGAGCACTCACTTGGGGGAAGCAATATAGCTCCAGCGATTGGACTCCTGTCTACCATATGGGAGGTCCTGGGTTCAGTTCCTGGGGCCTCCTGGTGAAGGCAAGCTGGCCCATGCAGAGAGCTGGCCTGCGCAGTGAGATGACACAACAAAGTGATGCAACAACAACAAGAAAAGAGGCACAGAGGAAGAACAATAAGAGACACAACAAACCAGGGACCTGAGGTGGCTTGAGCTATTGAGTGCCTCCTTCCCACTTGGGAAGGTCCCAGGTCCCACTGCCTCCTAAAGAGAACACGAGGAGAGAAGACAAGCAGGCGCAGAAAAAACATGCAGTGAATGGACACAGAGAGCAGACAGCAAGTGCAAGTGGCAAGGTGGGAGGGAATAAATAAATAAAATAAATCTTAAAAAAAAAAGTACTCGGCTCTTTAGAGTTGGTCAATCGTAGTTTGAGAATGAATAGCAGCTGCGGTGTGGAGAATGGGTCAGAAGGGTGCACAGTGGATGCTGGGAGGCTAATGAAGAGGTTATTTCTCTGGTCCCAGTGAGGGATGACAGGGGCTTGGCCTAGGGGAGGGATGAAGATGGAGAGAAGTGAAATAGAGCATAAAAATCTATGACTTGATGGGTGGGGGTCAAAAATAACCCTTAAGTTTCTGATAAAACCTGACTCATGGCAGTACCATTCCCTGAGAAGAGAACCCAGGAAAGAGACAAGTTTAGGGGTGTGTGGTCAAGAATTCTGTCCTGGCAATGTTGAGTTCAAGGTGCCTTTGAAACATTCTGGAGGAGACATCAAGTAAACAGTTGGTTATAAGGGTCTGGAGTTCAAAGGAGAGGTCCAAGCTGGATACAGATCTATGAGTCATATGGGGATAGATGGAAATGGAAGCTGCAAGTGGGAAAAACGTGTGGCGTGAGAAGAGAACACCTAGGCAAGAGCCTTGAAGACCCAACTGTCATTAGTTTGGTAGAGGAAGATACCCCTGCCCAGGAGACTCACGACATAAGAGAAAAAACAGAGTATTGTAAGGGAAGCCAAGCAAGGAGTGTTCCAAGAACGGAAAGGTCCAAGTGTTGAGGTCAAGTAAGAAATTGGATTTAGTGACATGGAGATCAGCTATACCATGGAGATTTGTCGTAGGAGTGGATGAAGAGTAAATGTGCTAATGTTCAAATCGCCCAGCACAGCACCTGCTACGTCACAGGGGCCAGGTAAATAAATATTCGTGCCTCTCTTCCTTAACCCCCTCTGTTTTCAGATACCTCACATTTATTGGGCCTCTTCCCTCAGCCCACACTCATAAAAAATGAATGCGCTGGCTCATGATCACTCTCCCTCTCCTATAAACATGGGCAAATCAAATATTATTTCTGAGCTGGCACCAACTCCCGGGATACCACAGAGAGAAGCGAACACCTGCCTCTGTGTTGCTAGCCCATTCGGTACCAAACCAGGGCGGTCCCCAGAGCAGGTAGGAGGCTATGTATTTGCAATTCTGGCTTAACCTGTCAGCCAGAGTGACACTCTGGGTAGTTGGGGTATTGTAAAAGACAGGGAGAAAATAATTGCTAGTGAGCATTAACAGCCTGCCATTCTTTCGCTTTGCCTCATGAATCCACAGAATCAAATGCGAAGCCGCAGACGGGAGGCTGGACCAATACCCTTCACAGATGCCAAGCCTGGGCACCTGTAGCCAAAAGTGGTGTTTCAAAAAATATCAAGGTCTCAATTAACTAGAAACTATGGGGGTAATGGAATAGTATCTTCTGATGAGCTGATCCTGATTAATCAAGCATTACATTTTTAACGAAGAAATATTCTTAAAAATCTTTCTAAAATGTCTTAGCCTCCTCTCCTGATTTAGGAATTGAACGGTAGTGACTACAATTTAACATTTTCTAGTGAGAGTTTTTCAGGAAACTTTACTGTGACATGAAAATCAGACCGAGTAGTGATATCGGGACATGCCTTGAAATATTTTTAAGCCTTACCATAGCTCGTTTTCTTGTGCTTTGCCTTTTGTCTTTTCAAAGCGAAGTGCTAATAAATTAATCTGATTTTGCATTCTGGGTTTGGAAGGCCCTTGCTGAGGCATTGCTGTAACTTCACATTTTTCTCCAGAATCCCTTGGTTGATGCACAAGAAAAATGTATTGAGTGAATGACTGGATTCTGCTGGTAATGTGTGGTGGTTAATGCCACAGCATCCCCCAGTGGCATTTACCTGTTTGGTTTTTTTCATGTTCTACAGTTTTGCTAGACATTTGCCCTGGAATGCGATGCCTGCCCCCTAGATATATCATGACTTGCAGAGTTCTTTGTTGGCCTCTGACCCTAAGGACACAGAGACCTTTCTCCTGCTGGTGAAGGAAAGAGGGTGGGGTTTGGGCTGGGGACCCTGAAACTCGGTCTGTCCCCTGCCTTCCAACAGGCGACATTCAAGGCCACCACATTACAAGGCACAAAGGACACAAAAAACAGAAGCATATGCAGAGAGAATAGAGAAGGAGAAGACTTGGCTCCCCCTTTCACGGAGGTGGTTGGGTTGTATTTCACAGTGGCCACCACAGGTCACTAATGTGGTGAGATGTCAGGAAGGCCCTAGCCAGTCAGACCCTCAAGGAGAGCTAGCAAATAGTGATCCTGGGAGAGACCATCCTGTCCTGCCCCTGTCTGGGGTTCAAGAGGACCGGGCTTCCCAAGTGCATCTCTTGGTCTTGCAAGTTTGAGCTTCATGGAAGGAACCCCTTGTGCTCCCTGTTGCAGGTGGTGTGAGCTGCACCCTTCTGAGCATCCAAGTTGAGTTTGGGATGTACTGGGGGGGAGGGGCTTGAGGCTGGGGAGGAGTCCCCGAGTCTGCCTGGCTGTAGTTTGCAATGGGTGCCCTTTCTCCAGATTCCTGGGACTTCAAGCAGTCCACTCGCAACATCTCCCCCACCATCAACCAGGCCAACATCGTGGACCTGCACCCAGCATCCGTGTACAGCATCCGCATGTACTCCTTCAACAAGATCGGCCGCAGCGAGCCAAGCAAGGAGCTCACCGTCAGCACGGAGGAGGCGGGTGAGCACGGCGCCCTGCCTTCCCCGCCCGTGGCCTCGGGGATCGGGGACATCTGGGGCGCTACCAACCCTGTCACTGGCAGGCAGTGGACTTGCAATAAAAAGGGGGGAAGAGAGTGACCCCAAGGTATTTGTTTGCGTTGGCCTCTGGGCCAGAATCCCAGGCCTCTGGGCTAGAATCCCAGGCGGGGTTCTAGATTCTGGGCTTTGAGGAGCTGTCCATGGTTCTGCCCCCCTCCTCCAGCCCCAGCCTGATGTACTAGATCTGCCCAGAATGGGGCATTGTCCCCTCTGTAATTTTCTTTTTTTTTTTTTTCGTATGTGGGAAGCAGGCGCTCAACACTGAGCTACACCTGCTTCCCCCATCCACTCTTTTTTTTTTTTAAAGATTTATTTATTTATTTAATTCCCCTCCCCTCCCCTGGTTGTCTGTTTTCTGTGTCTTTTTGCTGCGTCTTGTTTTCTTTTGTCCGCTTCTGTTGTCGTCAGCGGCACGGGAAGTGTGGGCGGCGCCATTCCTCGGCAGGCTGCTCCCTCCTTCGCGCTGGGCGGCTTTCCTTATGGGTGCACTCCTTGCGCGTGGGGCTCCCCTACGCGGGGGACACCCCTGTGTAGCACGGCACTCCTTGCGCGCATCAGCACTGCGCATGGGCCAGCTCCACACGGGTCAAGGAGGCCCGGGACTTGAACCACGGACCTCCCATGTGGTAGACGGACGCCCTAACCACTGGGCCAAAGTCCGTTTCCCTGTAATTTTCTATTACCCTTTTCACAGTGTTCCCAAAAACTTAAACAAGGTTTTTCTTGGTATGTTTTATTTTTATTGTGAAATATAACATAATGCAGAAAAAGCCCATAAAACATATCTGTGCAGTCTAACAGTTAAGGTAAAGACAACTATAACCAATACCCATAATCAATGGCCAGCATGCCGAAAGGCTCTGTACCTCCCTTCCCAATCCTATCTCCATCTCACCCCTAAGTAACCAAGATTATGATTTGTGTGATACTCTTTTTTTTCTTTTTTATAACCACATAAATCACATGCCTCTTTTCATACTTCATATATTCTTTTGTGCCTTGCTTGTTTTGGTCAAAATTATTTTTGTGAGCTTCATCCATGTCATTGGTGTAGTGGTAGAGCTGTTAACATTTTTAGGACTGTTGAGTAGTCCATTTTTTCAGTATACCACAATCTATTTGTCCACTTCATTGTAGATGGCTGTTTGGGTTGTGTACCATTAGGGGCTACTACAAAATCCTGCTGTGAGCATTTTCGTACCCGGATGCCAGTGTGCAGGCTCATGAGTTTCTCCAGGGGATATAAGCAGTTGTAGAATAGCAGTCCTTGGATAGGCTGTTTTCACCTTTAGCAAAAAATGCCAAAATGTTTTCCAAAGTTGTGGTACCACCTATCTCATCGTTAGGATATGAGAGTTCCTGCTGCTCCATGTTCTTGCCTACATTTAGCATTGTCAGACTTTTTCAAAATGTTTCCCAGCCTTCTGGATGGGTATCTTATTGTCCCTTTTTTTTTTTTTTTTTTTTTTGCTATATTTTCAGCAAATTGTAAATAATGAGAGGAAATAGAAATCCTCTGATCATTTCAGGGAACGTAAACTCAGGTTCTCGGTTCTTCTCTGTTTGTGAGCTTTCCATTTCCCCACCAGCCATCCTCCAGCCCAGCAGATGGGAGTGAGAATCCAGGCCTCTCTCCTCTTCCTAGTCTTGACTTCATGTTGCTGCTTCCCCACAGCTCCTGATGGGCCCCCCATGGATGTCACCTTGCAGCCCGTGACCTCACAGAGCATCCAGGTGACCTGGAAGGTGAGCGGCGAACAAGGCACTTCCCCAATTTGGGAATGAAGCCCCTGCAGGCGGCTGCTCTCAGATTTCTTATAACACCCAGGCCTGCTTGCTGCTGACCCCAGTGAGGTTTGAGGGGTGGAGGGAGAGGAGGAGAGAGGGGCACCCCCCCATTCCCCTGCCCTCAGCACCCCAAGTTTTGGGGTGGGAAGAAATTTGCAGTCCTTTGAGGGGTGCTCTCTCACCATGCTGGCCTGTCCTCCTCAGCCCACCTGTAGGGGGCGGTCAGGAGCGGGATTTAATTGTGTTCAAGGGGAGCTGAGGTGGCGCAAGAGACCGATCGCCTCTCTCCCACTCCGGAAGTTCCCGAGATCGGTTCCCAGAGCTGCCTAATGAGAATCCAAGCAGACACAGAGGAACACACAGTGAATGGACACAGAGAACAGACAATGGAGTGAGGGAGGAGAAATAAACGTCTTAAAAAAAGAAAGAAAGAAAAAAGAACTATGATTGTGCTCAGCGCTCCATGGTGCCCGGTGGAAGAGAAGGCGGGAGGGGGCGGGACAGGCGAGGTCCCACCTCCCATTCGCCTGTGCCTGGAGCTGGGGGTCGGCGCCCCCACTTGTTTCACCCTGAGGCCTGGGGCAGGAGCCTGGGGCTCTTCAGGCTCAGTTGCCTCCTCTGTAAAACCAGGATGAAAAGGACGGCCCTCCCTGCCCCTCAGGGAGCAGTGGTGAGGGGACTGTAGGGAAACAGAGCAGTCCGTGAGCAGCCCTTTCAAGGGACAGAGCTGTGCCACCTCAAGGCGGTGTCTAAAGACTGTCCCTCCAGGAACAGCTCGGAGGAGCTTCCACAGCTGGGCAGGGAAGCAGGGTGGGATACCTCTGAACAGCCCCAAGAGGTGCTCTCCTGGGGACCCCCAACCCCGTCGCCTACCCCCACCCTGCGCACAGGACTGGTGGTGCCGCGAGCTCCCAGCTACCTGCGCGGTCCAGCCTCCAGGTGCTTTCTCTTGCCGCAACTTATCCGAGCCCCTCACCATTCCTATGGGGTGTCCAGAAGAGGTATTTTTATCCACCTCTGTCCACATGGGCCATGGGCTCAGAGATGCAGGGCAACTTGCCCGTGGTCATCAGGTCATGGCAGGCGTAGGATCTAACCACTCGTGGCCAGGAGGTCCAGTCCCGGTCCTCCCATCACCCACCCTGTAGATTGTGGAACAGATGCCTTTTCAGGCCCACCCTTGCTCTCCTTGGGGCCTTCCCCATCTGAACAGTAGGGCTTGGGCATTACCTCATCTTGCTCTGCAGTCAGAGGTCCGAGGTCAGCTTCTCACCCTAATTCCTGGGAGGAAAGGCCCAGCTGCCTTGTTCCTACTTCTGGGCTCTTTATTTGTTTATTTTTTTATAATTAAGCACCATTTATTTTCAGAAGGTAAGATACATGTATAAGTTTACTTATGAACCTCGTTTAGATAAGTAAAAGCTTTCAGCCAACACAAGAGAGATAGAAGAATAGAATTAAATAACCTATGTGGGACAGTTTATAAGTTGCATATATTTTTTAACACATTTTTTAAAATTAAAGTTAATAGATCACATAGAACATTACATTTTAAAAAATAAGAGGTTCCCATATAACCCACTCCCCACTTCCCCACCCCCATCATTTTTGTAAATTGTGTTTTTTTGAAATTACATACATCACAAAAAACCTAAGGAGTTCTCGTAAGCCCCCATCCCCCCGCCCCGCTCCTCCCACACCAACCACCTCCCCCATCCTTGTGGCACTCATCGCACTTGGAGAACACATCTTGGAGCGCTGCTGCACCACGTGGATAAGAGTCTACCCTGTAGTTCGCCCTCTCCCCTGGGACGTTCAGTGGGTTATGGCAGGATGTGTAAATTCCAGCATCTGGCCCTTCTGGGCTCTTTAAGGAGGTCCATTCGAGAATGAAAGACATTGAGAAGGGCCCAGTGCCTCTTCCATAGACAACTGCACACACACACACGCACACACTCGCCCAGTCACACCCCCTGGCCCCGCTCCTTCCCTTCCTAAGGAAATGACCAGGAGAGAGGTGGGCAGAGGCTGGACAGCTGGTCCTTCCTGGGGAGCAGCCCACCTCCCGGGTCAGCTCTGGGTTCCAGAACTTTCCTCACACCTGGGGCTGAAGCCCAGGGTCCAGTCCCCAAGTCCTAGTTCTGGGCCCATTCTAGGAACCCTCCCGGGGAACCGGGGGGCGGGGGGAATAAATATGTAAAATGCTGAGACCTTTGGCTACGGAGTCCCCATCTCTGGTCGATAAAAATTTAGAATCAGATTTATTTCTCCAAAGTCTCATAATGAAAAATAGAATTGATCAGAAAGTTAGAACTTAGCCAGTCAATAAATTTTGGGCTGACTTCTTGGGGGATTTTTTTTTTAACACCAAGAAACCAACTAATGAAAAATAAAGATTCACTTGAAAGATAAGTCACTTCATTTTAAGACTCTTTCTGTGAGATGGATTGCCCCTGCTTTATGACATAAATTTGCAATCAGCCCTATTGATTTCTTAATGCTTCAGAGAAATATTGTTAAGATTGATTTAAATCCTAAGTGTGCCTGTTTTGGGGGGCAGGGAGAGAATGGCAGAGGAGGAAAAATAGGGAGGGAGAGAGGGAAACGGATGTGGCTCAACCAATTGGGCTCCCGTCTACCATAAAGGAGGTCCAGGGCTCAATGCCCAGGGCTTCCGGGTGAGGGCAAGCTGGCCCACGTGGTGAGCTGGCCCACAGGGGATATGGCCCCATGCAGGAGAGCCACCCTGCGTGGGAATGCGGCCTCACACAGGAAGAAGCCGCCCAGTGCAGGAGTGCCAGCTGACATGAAGAGCTGGTGCAGCAAGATGGCACAACAAGAGACACCAAGAGAAAATAAGACGACGTAGCAGAACAGGGAGCTGAGATGGCACAAGAGAGTAATCACCTCTCTCCCACTCCGGAAGGTCCCAGATCAGTTCCTGGAGCTGCCTGATGAGAATACGTGCAGACACAGAAGAACACACAGCGAATGGACACAGAGAGATGACAATAGGGGGAACAGGGGGAAGGGAGAAATAAATAAAATAAATCTTTAAAAAAAAGAAAGGGAGAGAGAGAGGAAGAGAGGAACTGTCAAGATTCGTATAAATAAGTAAGATAGGTGTGTGTTCCGGGGTGCCTATCAGCATACGCAGAGGTAAATGAAGGGGGTGCCACGTGTATGTACGTGTGTCACTACAGAGAGTTCTGGGTATATAGACATGCGCGTCATTGTACAGCAATGTGTGTATCAGAGTGTGTGTCAATATGGATATGTGTTCATGTGATGTGCGAGTGTGTCAGTGTAAAGACAAGGGCCTCGGGATCTTGAAGATACATTTGTGTCCATAGCAGGTGTGTATGTGTAGGCATTTCTGTGCAGATACAAGACCCCAAAACCTAAGTCTCCCCACTGACAAGTAGCAAACAGGCCTGCCCGTGTGCAGAGGAAAACACTGTTCAGACATTAACAAAAATCCAAGTCAATTAAACACACACAGACACATACCTCTTTAGTGAGTTCAAAACAATTATGTTAAATTAAAAACTCCATTTTATTGAGTTAACAGTGAGCTTAAAAATGTAGTTCATTTAAAACATCCATTGAATTAAAGAAAAAAACGGTGAGGCTGTTTTACTAACTTAATTGTTTTTCATCTCACTATTTTTTAGTACACTGAAAGGTGGGCTTTTGAATTAACTTCATTGGTTTTACAACCCCAATTCAAGCTGTTTTCCCATGCACGGGGGTGGGTGTAATCTCAATTTATAGACGGGCAGTCCCAGTCGCCCAGGGAGCCAGTTTCTCTTGGAGGCCCTGATTGTACCCGGCCGTGGGTGTGCATGGATGAGGATGTGCTCCGATGTGTCTGGATGTGTGGGTAAGTGAGTCTGGGGTGAATGGATATATTAGGGTCATGTGGATGTGTGCTCACGGGGGGGTGAGTATTTCCATGTCACCGTTTTCTCTTTCCGGATGTCTGTGTTTGTGTCTGCAAGCGTGCCAGGATTGAGTTTGGAGGTGGCAGTATGTACTCCAGCCCCGAGACTGCACCTGGCTCACCGCGATCAGCACAGCCGGAGTGTCTAACCACCCTCTCTCGCCCCCTTGGCCTGGCCTTCTCCACCCCTCCATCCAGGAGGCGACTTAGGCCTCTGGCCACGTCACACCCCGGCTCCTGGCCACACCATCAGGGCCTAAGTGTCCCTGTGTCTGTCCACCCCCACCCCAGGCACCCAGGAAGGAGCTGCAGAACGGCGTCATCCGTGGCTACCAGATTGGCTACCGAGAGAATGGCCCCGGCAGCAACGGGCAGTACAGCATCGTGGAAATGAAGGCCACTGGGGACAGCGAGGTCTACACGCTAGACAACCTCAGGAAGTTTGCCCAGTACGGGGTGGTGGTCCAGGCCTTCAACCGGGCCGGCACGGGGCCCTCCTCCAGCGAGATCAATGCCACCACCCTGGAGGACGGTGAGGGCACCGGCAGGGGCGGGGGCTGCAGACGCTGGGCACGGGCAGAGCCAGGGCTGCCGCGGGGGCCGGTGGGGCCTTCCACTCACTGTCCCAGACCCCATCTCGGACCTGGGGTCCACAGAGGTTAGCTCCGTGGAGTCCCATCCCTCTCCCCTGCCCGCTGGCTCCTGAAGAGCTGCGGGTCCAACCAGCACATTGGGCCTCTCGAGCCATTTGCCCAGCTCCGTCCATCAGTCCATCTGCTGACCTGGTGGCCTGAGCACCTGTCTGCTCACCCACCTCTGTCTCCATCCGCACTGCTCTTTCTACCTTTTCCTCTGCCCTCCTTGCCATCAGCTGCTTTCTCCCTCCTCTCCCTGGCATGCCAACCCACCGTTCTGATCCCAGCTTCTTCCTCTACATCCCGGGTCCTGTTATCCTCCCTTACAGCTTACAGCTTGGCTAAAGGGCAGAAAAGCCACCTTTCTACTTCTGGGCTAGAACCTGCCCATGATCTCTTTTAGGGACTTGAGATAAGACTGTGGAGTTAAGAAATCCCAAGATCCATGTATCAGAGGATTTACAGCCCAATTTTAAAAGTTTTTTCTTTCATGGCTAGAGAGGACTCCAAACGCCTGTGATTAGTTAGCTAAGGGGCCCAGTTTCTCCTGGGGGAGAGCCTTAGGATGCAGCAGGAACGTGCCTGCTTTCCAAGCAGCAAAGAAGATGCCCACCCCAGGCCGAGCGCAAAGACAGCTCTGGATGCTCCAGAGATGTGACTAGGCTGGTCCCAGCCCTCAAGGAGCAAAACGAAGGAGCAGCCCAGCATTCTGCAAGCTTCCTCCTTGATGCCCCATCCAAACCAGGGTCTGAGAAGGAAACCGGTGACTGCAGCTGAGCCTTCCCACCTCTGCCCCCAGCAGAGGAGACCGCCTGCCCACAGGGTCTAATGCCACCTGCCCGCCAGCATCGCCAACATTCCACCAACAGAGAGCCGTTCCTCTGGGTGAAGCAATGCCGTCTTCCGCTCTCACCCTCCTTGCAAATGGAGAACCCTTGGGAGGGAGCCACATCAGATCACAAACACACAAGAGCAGATAAATTTATACCAGTGGTTCTTGGCTTTGGATACAAATTGGAATTGTCTGGGGACTTTAAAAATATTGATGTCCCAGCTTCCTGCCCAGAGATTCTAATTTTGTTGCTTTGGGGCACAATCTGGGCTTTGAGATAGAGCAGACTTTGGGAGCCCCAGAGCCCTGGATACCTGAGAAAAAGGGTGACCATAAAGGGGGGGGGGGAGGGTACATATAAAGCAGAAAGGTCCAGAGAAGCCAAGGGGAAGGTTCCAGAGCTCCACTGCAGCCAGCTCTTCCCCAGCCCCCTCTTCTGGCCCACAACCCTCACTAGCCCAATGTTAGGCCGCCCGTCAAAATGCTGGCCACTGGGCTGAGGACGATCAGCTTGTTGCCTCTCGGTACCCGTTGTGAGAATCCCAAGTAATACGCTCGCACGCTGTCTCTCTAGCTTGAGTGTGCATCAGGAGCGCCTGGAGGGCCGTTAAACTCAGATCGCTGGGCACCCCCAAAGCTGCCGCTGCAGTCAGTCTAGGGTGGGCGCCTGGAATTTTCCTTTCTAATAAATTCCCAGGTGCTGCTACTGCTGCTGCTGGTCCAGGGGGCAGCCGTGACAACCACAGCACCAGCAGCGCGCCGGTGGTCTACAGGGGAGGCCAAAACTCACGGGGCTTAAGTGGCCCGCCCAAAGTCCTCGCCCAGGAAATAACAGAGCCAGGATCAAATCCAGGCCTGACCCTGAATCTCACATGCTCTACTTCGCCCAGTGGTGACTTTCTGCCTGGGAACAAGGCAGGATGCAGGACAAAGGGACATGAAAGCAGCATGGCCAAGGGACAGCTACTCTGGGCCCCCCAGCAGGCCCCACCTGAGCAGAGCTCCCATCCACCCAGGCCGAGCTGGAAAGCGCCCGGCCAGCCCCACCTGGGGGCAACCTCTGGGATTTCCAACAGGAAGAGAGGAGCATGGGCTGTGGAGTCATTTTCAAAACAAAGGAGGAAAGGGGGAAGAAAGTTTCCAGCAGCATTTGCTCAGCAGTTTTTCATACTTAATTAAGGCCCTCGTTAGCCTGTCAGATCCTGATCGTTTCCTGGCAATATTAGCACTCCTCCTGGGGCATTCAAGGGCCCCTGCTTTAGCAATAGTGTCTTTTCCATAATTATATTACCTTCATTTTGTTCAAACGGGCGGGCGATCTGTATTAGTTTATTACACTGGGTCCCTAATTACATGGTGCTTATATTTTTACACCTAAGTAATATGAAACAATAATCATTCTCAAAGAGGATCGTTAGGATGATGTATTATCATTTAAATGCTCATAAAAATTAGAGTTGCCTCTTGTGGGGCAACGGGATCTAATTACCTTCCAGCCTGTGCCTTTTCTCCCATTCGGAGCGAAGCCGACTGGGTCTCTCCCTTTGTCCCTGGCTCCTTGGAATCCAGCAGGATGTGCCATCGGGGCTTCCTGGGGTCTGGGGTTCCTGCCAGCTGTCCTCTCAGAAAGGGAAGCTGCGTCTAGGCCCAGCCATGACGGTGGGAAGTAGAGGGAGAAGGTGAAAGAACGGGTAGACCAGCTAAATTGATCTCAGAGAGTGTTTGGCCACCACCCGACACCTTTTGGTGTGGTCTTGGGCAGGGACAGGGAGCCGGCGGTTCCAGCAGTTCTAATGCTCTCCATGGGTTGGTCGAGATCTTCTTTCCTTCTTTCCCTTCCCTTCGGCTTGGTGCAAGGACGCAGGAGTCCCAGGAGCCAAGTGTCAGCTCAGACCCCCTGGTCAGATGACGCAGAGGGGCCATCAACCTTTAGATTAGATGATAAGTCGCATACACCTGCAGGGCAGGTGTGGCCATCCTGCAGGGCAGAGCTGGATTCCCCTGGGCTGGGGATTCCCAAGGGCTCATGCCCAGAGGCCATCGCCATCTCCCCCACCACTTAAGCAGAGTCAGAAATGTGCTCCCCAGAGAGCAAGAAACCAAGTTGGCAAAGGTCTCTGTTTACCCATATCTCCAGGAAAGAAGGCTGTCCACTTCCCTGGTCCCCCAGCCCACATGCTCATCTGGAAGTCCCTCCATGTGTCTAGCCTGCGGTTCCTCTAGCTGGGCAGCAGGGCCAGCCCCAAGCATGTATGCTCTGTGTCACTCCTCCCCTCCCCGACTGACTGGCTCCGGTGTCCCCCGCCCCGTGCAGTGCCCAGCCAGCCCCCCGATAACGTCCGGGCCCTGTCCATCACGTCCGATGTGGCCGTCATCTCCTGGTCGGAGCCCCCACGCAGCACCCTCAACGGAGTCCTTAAAGGCTACCGGGTCATCTTCTGGTCACTCTACGTCGACGGGGGTGAGTCTGCCGGGATCACAGAGCGGGTCTCAGCGCGGTGGGCCCAGGGCTGGTCGGGGTCTGCTCCCAGGCTTACATAGAGGCCAGCATCTTCCTGTGGCATGCCAAGTGCAAGTACAGCCCCTCTCCTCCCCGTGCGGGGCCACAAGATGAGACTGGGGCTGTGAGGGTCAGGGGGTGGGCTGGGAGCGGGATCCCCTTCCACGTGCCCACGTTATCCTGCACCCAGCCCCGGGGCTGGGCCAGGGACAAGGGAGTGTATGTGCTCACCTCCCTGGAGAGGGGTGGGAAGCTGACACCCAGCTAATCCAAGACAACAGTGGGTTTGGGAGCCCTTTGGGGTGTACTCGGGGCACGTTTGCTTTCTAATCCAACGTGTTGGTCTTAGGTCTTTAGGGCTGTACCGTCAGGGTCCCAGCAGGAAAGAGAGGCAGAGTCAAGGGGCCAGGGCAAGAGCAGGCAAAGAAGGGCCTGCTTTCAGAGGCACGGGGGGGAGCAGGCGGCACGCTACGGGGAGTACCAGCAGGAAGCCGTCAGCAGCGCCTGGGCCGGAAGGGCCGGGGGGGACGTGGATACTAGAACCTAGCGAGAGCCTCCCCTTGGCCAAACCCAGCCAGATCCAGGCAGCAGGCCTCGGGGTGCTGTCTGTGGGGGCAGCCACAGGGCCCAGGGCAAGGCAGGGATGACCCGTGGTTTAAGGGGCAGGAAGACAAAAGCAGAATAACCCCAATGGCCCAAACGTTGGGGTGCCCTCCTTCCCCTGGGGCGCACTGGTCCCCTTGTGCAGCCCCCCCACCAAGGCTCCAAGCTCCTTCAGTGACCAGGAAGTCTGAAGTCCGTGCACATCAGAGCCCCAGCCACCCCCCTTGGGAAAAGGGTCTGCAGAGGGACTTCAAAGTCCCACAGGCCACAGAGGGCTAAGGGAGCGGCCGCCCCCAATCCCAAACCCTCTGCACCCCTCTCTTCCCTGGAGGAGCTGGGAAGCCAGCTCACAGTTCTCTCTCCAGAGCTGCTGCCGTCCCCTTCTCCACTTGGTTTCTGCTCTGCCCAGACACACTGCCAACAGGAAGTGTCTCTCCCATCTCCCACCTCCGTTGCCTCCTACAAAAAGCACAGAAGCTCAGGGGTTTGGTCTTGAAGGCTCTCAAGTTCTTTTGCTGTGGGACGCCAGGCCACGGCGTTCATAGCTGCGCTGGGCCAGGCAAGGGATGGTTCCTCTCTTTCCAGAACTTTCTTTCTCTTTCTAAGCTCGGCCCCTTCAGGTAGAGGAGGACTTCCTCTCCTCTCCAAAGCCCACCTGGTTCCTGACTGTTGGCCAGGCTGCCCTCCTCTGGGCCTTTCCCTGGCTCCCAGGCAGGTCTTCCCTTGCTCTTGACCTCTTGTGAGAGGAAGGCCCTTCTGCTCAGGCCCCCAAGAGACCCCTGCGCTAACCCGGAGTGCACTCAAGCTCTGCGGGGTCCACCCTCTGGACCCTGGCCCACGGCCGCCCTCCCCCAGCCGGGCCCTTCGCCTGCACCCAGTCACTGCTGAGGTGCTGGGGCGGGTTTGGAGGCACTCGTCTTCTCCAAGGACCTTCCCCAGTTCTGGGCCTGCCCTCCTGAAGGCCCAGTAGTCCCAGTGGGAGACTTAAAGCCTGGGGCCCTCTCCCTAAACTCTCCTTTAGAATCTAGAGAAAGTTCCCTGACAGAGCCAGGACGCGGGGTCCTCCCTGAGCCCGGGGAAGGAACGGCCCAGCCCTGGCTGGATAAGCTGCGGCTCTCCCAGCCCCGCCCCCTTGTCTGGGTGGGCTCTTGGCAGGGAATGGCTGGGTGACTTTGATGGTGGAGAGAAGACAGATGGGCGGCTTGCCCCCTTCCCCTGCTCGAGAGTTCAGCAGTCAGATGTGGGGTGGGGAGGGGCCTCGGCCTCTCGTAAATCTTCTCCAGGTTGACTCAGTGCCTGGGGAGACCTGAGAGCCCAGGGAGGCCCTGGGGCAGGCCAGGAGGGTGGCCGGCCGCCTTCCTGCGGGCCCCAGTCGCCCCCGAGGCGCTCAGCGGGGCAGGGAGTTGGGCAGCCGCGGGCGTCTGGAAGGCGGAAACGTCACTTGGAGGGACGGAGGGAGGCATTCTAAGGGCGACCATCATGTTGAAGGTGGTGCCAGGTCGGCGGGGGGCTGGGGCCCCTTGGGGAGACGTGGCCTGGGGGCAGTGCCCCAAATCTGCGGCCGTGTACCTGGTCCCTAGCACTGAGGAGCCCGGGGAAGCCGGGGTGGACAGGCCGGTGGGGCGGGGGCCGCACTCAGGCTGCCTGTCCCCGCAGAGTGGGGCGAGATGCAGAACATCACCACGACGCGGGAGCGGGTAGAGCTGCGCGGCATGGAGAAGTTCACCAACTACAGCGTCCAGGTGCTGGCCTACACGCAGGCCGGCGACGGCGTGCGCAGCGGCGTGCTCTACATCCAGACCAAGGAGGACGGTGAGTCCCCTCCCCTCTCCCCACGGGCCACTGTCGGGGGGCCTCTGAGGGCCCTGCAGCCCTCTCTGGGGAGGACACAGCTTCCAGAGGCTCTGGGATTTAGGCTTCACGTAGCAGCACCCATGAGCCAATTTCTGCAGCACTGGGTCAGAAACCAGAGAAACCGTCTCCTCCCATCCCCACCCCAAGGACTGAGCATCCTTTCTGTGGCATCTGCACCCCTGCAAGGTTCATCCTGGTTTCCTCTGGACCCAGACAGTGGGATTTGGGGAGGGGGCCAGCAGCCTCCCCTAGCACATCCTGGGACAAGGTCCTGGCAGTCGCCCACCACGGGCCAGGCACTGGACTCCGCTGGGGGGGCCCTCGGAGAAGGGAGTAGGAGGCGACGCCACTTGGAACTGTGATTTCAATGCCCTCCCCAAGGGGGCAGCGTCGGAGGAAAACAGGGAGGGAGCCGAACCTTAGGGGTAGCGTGAGGAAGGAAGGGGTGGGGGGCGACTGGCAGCTGAGACCACCCAGGAGAGAGCAGGATGGGAGAAGGGACAAGCTCCAACCAGGGAGCAGAGCTCACCGCTCGAGGGGACGCCGTTCCAGCAGGACGGTGTGCCCAGGAGGAGCTGGGTGTGAACGGGGCCTTTCTGGTCTCTGGGCACCTCGGGGCTCCTGCTGCCAGCCCCCTCCTCCTCTCCCCCAAGCCCAGCTCCACCCCCAGGCATCTTAGCCTGTTTACGAGAAGAAGGGCTGCTGCTCAGTGCCATCACTGGCATTGTGGTTTTCTCCCCGCTCAGCCTCTGCGTTTGCTACAGAGACCCACACTCTGCGCCCTAACCACACAATCCGGCAGAAGGTGCAGGAAGGTAAAGCTGTTGAAAAGGAGCGGCGTGGGCTGGGCGTGATGGTGGAGGGGTCCCCATGCAGCCCCCAGCTCAGCTGAGCGTTCCCCAGCTCAGCCCCTCCCTCGCCCTCAGTGCCTGCAGCGCTGAGCAGTTAAATACTCGCCACCCTGGCTGCCCTCCTTGTCCTGTCATTAAGTCCTGGAACACCCACCCCGGGACCACCCTTCTGGCCTCTAGAAATGAACCACCCGGGCCAGCCCCCCTCCTCTTGCCTCCTCTCCTGATGCGGGGCACCCACACATGCTTTAAGTAACAGACTCAGGTGGGCTCCTTGGGGAAGCCCCGAGATGGAGGAGTGCCAGCGCTCCCCGCAAGGTTTCAACCCCCCACCCTAGAACCCCTTAAGGAGCCCCACATAGGACCGTGCCTGCGAGGCGGTGACCTTCATCTCGAGGAGGCAGCTCCACGTAGTGGAAAGGGCACTGGTAAATACAAGTGCAGACAAGCCCAGGCCTGTCATTTATGGGCTGGGGGACCTTGGGCAAGTCACTTAACCTGTCTGAACCTTAGTGACCTCATGATAGAACAGGGATCCCGATGCCTCATCAAGTTGCTGCAAGCAGCAAGAGAGCTGTAAGATCCTTTTCATACAACTTCCCCGTACTAGCACGTGGTCATTGCTTTATGGCCACCCAGATGTTGGCAATGACATGACAGCCCAGGTGGTCCCAAGGGAACCAGGGCCCCTGAGGGGAAGCCCGAGCAGGACGGCACCTGCCGTCAGAGTGCTCATAACATCATAGGGAGTCATATAACTTAGCCCTCCCACTAGCCCTTGGGGTAGGTATCATGTCCATTTTACAGGTGAGAAAGCTGAGGCCAAACAGCTAAAGCAAAATGCTGCAAGCCACTCAGCTAGGAGGTGGCAAATCCAGGCTTCTTGTCTCCATATCCTCTATTCTTTCCATCATACCACTTGTGTTAGTTAGGAAGTTTGGGGTTGTAATAGAAAACCCAACTACTAAAAGGAGTTAAGCCATAAGAACATTCATTAGTACACGTAACAAGGAGTCCTGAGGTAGAGCAGCTATGTGCTCTCCCATCCTTGGCCTGTTAGCTTCTCCTCCTATGATTTAAGATTATCATACCTCCAGACATCACACCAGACAAGAGAGAGTCCAGACTGAGAAGAGGCAGCCTCTTCCTCTTTCTCTTGGGAGTGAAAGAACCCTTTCCCAGAACTCCCCGCGACAGTTTCTCCTCATTTCCCATGGGCCAGAAAGGGGTCCCATGCCTCCTCCTAAGCCAGTCACTGAAATGGAAATGGAATTGTCATGACCGACTTACCCTGAGCATGATGCATCTCCTGGGACAGGTGATGGGGAGAGCTCTCTCAAGTGTGGGAAGCATGGATACCCAAGCAAAAGTGAGGCTCTGTTTGCAAGGAATAAGAAAGCCTGCTGGGCAGGCAGGCAGCCGGGCCGCCTCGGACACAGCCCCACCAGGGTTTCCCACTTTGTAGGTGGCAGTTACTACGGTTATCATTCAGCTGGCTTGAGAAGCAGACCCGTACATGTTCTGTCTGCTCTGCTATGTGGCCTTGAGCAAACATCCATATCTGAAGCCAGTGTGATTTCCCCATCCCCCCTCGGGATTTTGCACTTTCCCTTATCCAAAGGGAAAAAAATTATCAGGAAACCTAGAGGAAAGCAAAAGACATAAAAAAAAAAAAAAAAGATAAAAATGCATACATGTAAATCCAAGCCCTTTTGACTAACTCCAGAGCCCCAGTCCAAGTGTGGATTCAATTTGTGAGTGGCAAAGCCTCTTGTCTATTCCTCCCACCTCCCCCTGTGAATACAAATCCAGCTTGTGGCCTCAGAGTGCAAAGCTGAGTTGGATTTTAGGCCACTTTAAAGACCTTTACCTGAGAAAGAGGCGTGATAGACCCATGTTTTAGGAAGGTAACGCTTGTGGCCGTGTGGAGGATCAGTCGCAGGGAGGACAGGGTGGGATGAGGGGAGGTGTCCGAGCAACCTGTTAGGACCCAGAGATGAGAAGGCTCTGTACCAGGGCAGCCCCAAGGAGGATGAAGTGGGGAGAGGGAGCAGTAGGAGAAACATACCGGAGGAGTTCCACTTCCAATAATGGTGAGCAAGGTAAAGCAAACCCACTCTCCTTTTAGTTGTGGACAGCTAGAAAATCTGGATAAAACCTTGTTTAAAACATCTGCTGTAAGGCATCAGAGCTGACAGGAGAGGGAAGAATTACTGGGCCCACATCCAAGGGGAACTGTAGACCCAGGAGCTAAGCCTGGCATCTGGAGCATCTTTTCCCCTGGGGACATTTGCTAATTCTGGATGCAGTGGCTTAGAGGCTGCACAGCACTAGAAAGACAGGGATTGGAGCCAGGGCCTGCCGGGATATGGGGATCTGCCCGCTTAACCCTCCCCACCTTGAGTTGAGACCCTGAAGAACTACACTCTAGGAGTAAAGACAGCTCAGCTTCAAGTCATCTCAGTCCCGGAAATTAGATTTGAGGTGATGCCAGATTGTGAGGGCCCCAGATTGCAGGAGCCTGTTAAAGACAAATGCAAGTCCTCTCTTTAGGAAGATAACATCATCTGAGGCCTCAGATTATTTCTGCAAACAATTTTGCAAATGCTCTGTTGGGCATACAATAAAAAACTAATGGGGACAACATGAACAAAAGCCAGCAGGGGGAAAAAAAACAACAGGCAAAAGAAACAGAACATAAGGGTTCCAAACATGAGTTTTATCAAACACAGACCTTAAAATAATTGTGCTTCAAATGACCAAGGGGGAAAAAAAAAAAAGACTATTTCAGAGAATTGGAAACTATCAAATGGAAATTCTAGTTACAAAAACTAACACCTGACATTAAGAACTCAGTAGGTGGGTTTAATTTTTTTAAAAGTAGACACAGCTAAAGAGGTAACTAGTGAACTGGAAGATAGGTCAGAAGAAAATATACAAATGAAATGAAAGACGAAAGGATGGAAAATAAAAACAGGCAGATAAGAGACATAGAGCAGAGATTTTCAAAGTTTAATGTGTGTACAAATTCTTGGGTATCATATTAAAATTCAGATTCTTATTTAGTAGGTATAGGGTGGAACCTGAGATTTTGCATTTCTGACATGCTCCCAGGTGATGCTGCTGCTGCTGGTGATGATTCATGGACCACATTCTGAGTATCAAGGACATAGAAGATACAGTGAGAAGAAATCCCAAAGAAGAGGAGAAAGAGGCAAAAGAGAAAATGTCTGAAAAGTTTTCAAAACTGATGCAAACCAAAAATTCAAGAAACTCTACAAACCTCACAGAAAATAACTGAAAAAGTCCACACCTAAGCACATCATAATAAAATTGTTAAAGAAGAAACAAGCACAAAGAGAAAAATCTGAAAAGAAAACAGAGCAAAAGAGACTGATTACTTTCAAAAATGCACCAATTAGGTTGTCAGCTAACTTCTTGTATGAAACAATGGATGCCAGAAAACAATGCAATGGTATACTTAAAATACATAAAGAAAATAGCTATCCACTTATGATTTTATACCTAGCAAAAATATTCTTCAAGATTAAGATGAAGTAAAGACGTTTTCAGACAAACAAAAAATCTGAGACTTTATCACAAATGTATCTGCCATAGAGAAATATTAAAAGGTATTCTCTACCTAAAAGGAAATGCCCCCCCCAGTCTTTGTGGAGAGTCACCGTGGTTTCCTGCTTCAACAGTGCTTGAACAGAACCCAGTGCTCACCCCCGTCAGCCAGCCACTCCCAACAGCCGTCCACCATCCTTCCAGTGTCGCACAGCTGCTGCCACCACCACCTCCCCTCGACCACCCACCATGATAACCACATCCCCGTCGCAGGTGCACCAGAACCCCAGTCAGGACTTGGAGGCTGCCATCAACTGCCAGATGGGCCTGGAGCTCTATGCCTCTTACATCTACTGTAGATGTCTTACCTCTTTGACCTTGACATTGTGGCTTTGAGAAATGAATGAAGCTACAGAACCAAAGAGGCAGTTGAATCTTCCTTCAGGGTATCAGGAAACCAGATCGAGATGACTGGGAGAGCAGGCCGAATGCAATGGAGGTGCATTGCACTTGGAAGAAAGGACGAATCAGTCACTACTGGAACCGCACAAACTGGCCACTGACAAAAACGACCCCCACTGTGACTTCATTGAGACCCATCACCTGAACGAGAAGGTGAAGTCCATCAAAGAATTGGGCGACTATGTAACCAATTTGCACACGTCTTTGACAAGCACACTCTGAGGAGCAGTGATGACGAGCGCTAGACCTTATGCCACTTCCCCCGAGCCACAGGGTGGTGCATGCGTGTTGGTTTACCTTTTCTGTAAGTTGTAGCAACGTCACCAAGTTCTTTCATGGGTAGCATTCCTTCAAATAAAGTAATTTGGTACCCAGAAAAAAAAAAAGAAGAAATGACCCCAGATGAAAGCTCAGTGATGCAGGAAGGAAAGATATGGGTAAATCTAAATTGATATTGACTGCATACAATTATGAGACGGAGGAAGAGCATGAGAATGTCTTGTGGGGTTTAAAATATATGCAGAGTTTAAAAACCCAACAATGCATATAGATTGGGAGAGAATAAATGGAAGTTCGAGATTCCTTGCATTGTCTGAGAAGAAAAGTGTCAATTAGTGGTGTCAGACTTTGGCAAGTTAAAGATTCATGTTGTAGTCTGTGGATGAATCACTAAAAACAGTGAAACACTGCATAATAGCCAAGCTGATAGAGAGAGGAAATAGAATTTTTTAAAACCCTCAGCCACCTCTCCCCTAAAAAAAGACACAAAAGGAAAGAAAAATGAAAATAGGATAGTGGAACATATAGAAAGTATTTAGTAAGATGGTATATTTAAACCCAAATATATTTCATTAGAGATAAATTGACTAAATTTTCCAATTTAAATAAATGAATAAATAAATAGCTAGAAAAAGGTAAAATTGTCTAAGAAAAACCTGGCATTTTAATATCAGACGAGTATACTTCAAGACAAAAGAAACACTATTAGAGAAAAAGGACACTGTAATGATAAAAAGAGTCAATCTTCTAAACAATATAACAATTCTAAATTTGTAGGCACCAAATAACCTCAAAATACATAAAAACAAAAACCAACAGAATTACCAGGAGGAATAAACAAATGCACGATTGGAGTGGGAAATTTTCACATACCTCTCTCAATAACGGATGGAATGAACCGGCAAAAAAATCTTCTAAAAGTCTGCAAGGATAGAGAAGACTTGAACAGTCCCGTTAGCATACCTGTCTCAGGGGCACCGTTGGAATCCCGGGCCCCTGACTGCAGCGGCATCTATCCGAGGGGGAGCGGCAGGACTGCGGCGGTGAGGGAGGTGGAGTCAGGATGCCTTCCAGCCTCTGGGCTCAGGCCCCTGGAGGGATGACAACTCTGGCATCTATTTATTTTATTTTATTTAGCCCACCATTATTGACCACCCACTAGATACAAAACAGGGAGAAGGTGCTAGAAGTTGAGAGGTGGGAGAGGGAATGCAAAAGTAATCATGGTTGTAATCTGCTGAGTGTCTTTGACACGTTGGGCACTGTGCAGGTGCTTTAGTTTAATGAGCGTGAATTCCCACAACAGCGCTTTAATGTGTTTATTAGTATCTCCGTTGTGTAGATGGGGAAATGGACTCAGAGAGGTAAAATAAATTGAATAGGCTACCACCACTGACCCCAAAGGAGCATAAAATCTCCCAGGAGGGAAGATGAGTGCACACCAGAGCAAGGGAGCGATGACGATGGGGAGCGGGGGCTGAGAGCAGGGGCTTCCGTTTCCCCCGGCAAGCCGTGGGGGTCCCAGCAAGGCCGGGCAGCCCAGCAGAGGGGCTGGGGGTGGGCGCAGAGGCCCTACGTGTTGGGATCCGCAGAGGCCAGCTTTCCCAGTCAGTGCTAAGGAGACTGCCTCTGAACCCAGGGCCCCGCCAGCACCCTGAGGACGCGGCCCGGGCACAGGCCACGGAACGTGGTCAGCAGCCCCTGACCTTCGGGAAGAGACCACTCTGTGGTCCCTGGGTTTGTGGTGTCCAGCCTCAAGACGCTCACAGACCAGAAAGAGGAGTCAAGCGTCCACTGTGTGTGACCTAAACCCACGCTTACCGTTAGCAAGGGGAGCAGGCAGAGCTGCAGGGGGGCGGGTGAATTCCTCCCGGCTCTGTCTCCCTCTCATCGGTCCTAAGTCCTTCGTTCTGGCCAAACAGTTCCAAAGCTGCCATGCCCAGTGCCTCTACCTCAGAGTCTTTGTCACAAGCCCCAGATGACCACCTTTCTCCCCCTAACTGTTTGCTATGCTGGAACCTCCCCCCTTTAAGCCACGGCTCAAGGACACCTCCTCCAGGCTGCTCGGCCTCAGTCTCCCCCACTGTCATGGTTTCCCTAAGGCTATGCTCCTCCTTTCTCTAAACTGACTGACCCAGCCTTCTCGCTGCTCAGTTCCAGGTCCCCCAGCTGGCATCAAAGCTGTCCCCTCGTCAGCCAGCAGTGTGGTCGTGTCTTGGCTGCCCCCAACCAAGCCCAATGGTGTGATCCGCAAGTATACCATCTTCTGCTCCAGCCCCGGGTCTGGCCAGCCGGTGAGTGGGGCCCAGAGCCCAGCAACGCGGGGGACAGGAGAACGGCACCCTGCAGATCCGCCGGCTTACAGGCCGCGCTCTGGGGCTGCTTGGGTCTGTGCAATATCTGCCCAAACCCTGGGAGCAGGCCCCGGGGGTGGAAAAGGCAGCCCCAGGCTGGGCGCGGTGCAGGGGGGCAGCCCCTGCCCCCCCGAGCGCTCAGAGGCTGAAGGGGCCCCAGGAAGAGGGCTGAGAATGGGGTGGATGTATTGGGGAACCCATATCCCATAATAAGCATCGTCCCCTCTGCCTCTTTCACAACCTCCAGTCATTCAACCACTGAGTGCCTGCCCCAGAGCAGGCTCTCCTAGCCCCTGGAGCAGGGTCCCTTTCTAGAGGAATTCCTGGGTCACAACGGGTTTGTGAATATTCTTAAGATTCTGCATACACATTTACAAATTGCCCTTCAGAGTTTGTATCAATGTTTGCTTCCAAAAAGCATTGTATCCATACCCCTTCTCTGCACCTACACTAATCCCAGGTTGGTTGGTTTTTCACACTTGCCGATTGCATTTTTTTTTAAATGAAGTCTCATTTTAAGTTACATTTCTATGATGACTAGTTAGGTTGATTCTTTTTTCATATATTTATTGGCTGTTTTTATTTCTTTTTTGGATAACTGTCAGTTGTCCTTTGTCCATTTTTCTGTTTGGGTTGTTCATGTTTTTCTTATTGAATTTTAAGTATTGTTTTATATTAAGGACAATGGCCATTTTCTAGCATAGAGGTTGCAAGTATTTTTTGCCAATTCATTGATTGCCTTTTGATTCTGTTTTTCATGTACAATGGATTTTTTATATAAAATTTAAACGTATTTCCTTTTATGATTTTTGCCTTTATTTTTATGATTAGAAAGACTTAAATATTTACCTATAGGTACTTCTGTCCTGGTTTTCCCTTTTTTTTCTTAGTTTAACCTTTGATCCACTTGGGCTTCATTTGGGCGTGTAAGTCATATGCTTGGGTGTCAGGGGCGCCATGGAGGGCCCAAGGTAAAGGAAGGCAGCTGGGATCTGGGTAAGATGCTAATGCCTTCGAGGGGAAGCCAGACTTTTCCTGCCCCTGTGCGGGCACAGTTGTGCAGTCTTCTTCTGCCCAGTCACAAATGAAGACACATGCACAACACCTCCAACCTCAGAGAAGAACCCTTCACAGTTTACAACAGCCTTTCACCCCCTTTGCCTCGTGTGTGCCTCACAGTAACCACACAGGGTAGGCAGAACCACATTGCTTTCTTTGCTGGCTGGAGAGGAAACTGAGGCCCCAGGAGCCAGAGGAGACACTGTGGGTCGTTTACCTGCCTAGTAAAAAGGGGAGGCAGGTGCAGAAGCCACTGCACCACACTACCCCCTGCACAGGTACCGACCACAGGTACATACACGGGTCCCCAGAGTGCTGCAGCCGGAAAGGGCTTCCCGCTACCTTCGGTGGCTCCGCACCCACCCCCAGCAGGGACCCCCGGCTTCAGGGCCAGCGCCCCACAAAGCAGGCAGGAGGAAGCGTGGGCCAGGAAGCAGAGCACTGTGCGGCAGGGATGCCTCTGCCAGGCCCCTGGCACTGCCCAGCATTTGCCCTGCGGCCAAAGAGGACGTTTTCTCCTGGTTGGGGGCAGGGAGTGTGTCCCCTGTGACCCCCCTCGTGCCGGGAGGTCTGCTCCTCAGCACGCGCATCTGCGTGTCTGTGGCCGTGTGCGCGCTGGCATGTGACCGAGCGTGTGCAAGAGCCCACTGATTGCAGAGATAGCTAATTATTAGTTCCCTCTCGCCTCGGGGGCCCCCATCTGTTCCGGGGGCTGCTCCCCCCTTCCCCAGACTTCCGCCCTGATTTCAAAGAGGCCCTGGAGCCATCCTCCTCTCCCTTCCCGGCAGCTGACCAAAAAATAAAATAAAATGAAAGTCAGCCCCATCCCGCCGGTGCCAGGAAAGAGGCTGACAGGAGGTCTGCAAACTAGCGCTTATCAAAAGCTCCTGCTCAAATTCATTTCAATATCTGAGCCTCTGGTTTCCAAGGCAACCTAATCTTTTCATCAAAGCAACTGGTAAAACCACTGGGATCCGATATTGTTTTGTTGGCAACTTGTCAAAACTGTCATTTGGTTAAAAAAAAAATTTATAGATGTCTGTAACCTACAAATATATGTGGTGATCTAGCCACTAATAATCATTAATAAAGTGTGGCCCGGCAGAGCTGTCACAGTTCCCTCTCCCGCCCCTTCCTCCCTGGACAGTAGGGGCTCGCTGCCCACAAAGGAAGGAGTGTAATTAGATGGCAAGGCTGGGAAGCGTGTCTACACCACAGGGAGGCAAAGGCAGTGATCTAGCTTCCCGGAGACCCCCTCTTCTCTCAGGGTTTCCCTAGGACCCTCCCTCCCCCATCAGCTCTTCTCCCGACTCCCCCAGCCTCACCCAAACGCTTCCATCTCCTAGCCTGGAGCCGAGCTTGGAGGCTGGATGGGTCCAGAAGGTAAACTGAGGCTGGCCTAGCAACACCCCAGAGCATGTCCTTCAACTCCCAGGGCCTGAGCTCGGCACAAAGTCTGTCCTCGGCCGGTCCCACCCCTGAATGGGCCCCGGGGGCCTGCGGGCAGCCAGGGAGGCCTTGGGGTGCTGAGGGCGGCGGGCAGGGCTCTGCTGCTCAGGGCCCCTGCCTTCGCCCCGCAGGCGCCCAGCGAGTACGAGACGAGTCCCGAGCAGCTCTTCTACCGCATCGCCCACCTGACCCGCGGGCAGCAGTACCTGCTGTGGGTGGCCGCCGTCACCTCCGCCGGCCGGGGCAACAGCAGCGAGAAGGTCACCATAGAGCCGGCCGGCAAGGGTGAGGAGCCCGGGCAGGGCACAGTGGGGGGGACGCCGTGAGCACCTCCAGACGCCCTCCCAGAATTCTGGTTCAGCCCAAGCAGGGGACCCCTCTCCCCTCCCTATCCACGGCCACTGGCCTTCTGCCAGCTTCCCCCAAAACGGATCTCTGCTGCCCCCTGAGTCCAGGAAACCTCCCCCCACCCAGAGGAGAAGGGCACTGGCACACCCTCGTGCTCCCACTGCAAACCACAGCCCGGTCGAGAGTGGGGGGGGGCACCCCCAGCCGAGCCTTGGTCCCAGGCGGGGCCTGCGGCAGGCTGCTGCTTCTACAGGCAAGAGGTGATGGCGCTGCTTTCTGACCCATTCAACGTGCTGACGTCCACAGAGCGCCCCCCAGGAAACAGGCTCCGTGCCAGGCGCTGGGCGCAGCGGGGGAGGAACCCACTTTCGGAGTCTGAAAGCGGCCCACCGAGTCCTTGGCCCGGGCACCGGTGTGGTGGGGGGGTGCTCCCCCACTTTAGATGCGTCTCCTCCCGCCTCCTGGCAGGTGCCCGGCACCCCCAGGGCTGCCCTTGCTCTCGAGCCCGGGGTCTCGTCACATCTCAGTCTACCGTCACCCCCCAACCCCACCTGCTCCTACTGCTGACCTCCGAGTAGCCTGCGGCCCAGCCGCCCCTCTCATGCTCCAGAGCGTTCAGCTGCTTCCCGGGCACCCACCTCGGGTGCTGACATGCGCTTCGGGCCCCACCTGTGACAAAGCCCTCCCACCTCGCCGGGTAGGCCTCGTCCGAGTTAGACGCCACCACCCACTCGATTGGCCCAGCCAGAATCCTGTGTGTCAGCCTCAACTTCCCCAAACAGCCAGGCCTGTTACTTCTTCCCTGAGCCCCCGGTCGCCCCCCTGCCAGGCAGGGCCCCCAGCTGATCCGTGGCCACCGGCCCGGGGCTCCAGGCTCCCCTCCGCCAAACCATGCCCCGCACCACCCAGTGGTTTACCTAAAGCTGACCCTTGGTCCCCTTACTACTTATTTAAAAGCCTCCACTGGCTCCTCATGACTCAGGAGGAGTCCCATCTCCTTGCCACGCCAGGGATTCTCTGGGCCACCCGCGACCTCGCTCTTTTTTTTTTTTTCTTTAAGATTTATTTATTTATTTAATTCCCCCCTCTCCCCCGGTTGTCTGTTCTCTATTTGCTGAGTCTTGTTTCTTTGTCCACTTTCGGCACGGGAGGTGTGGGCGGCGCCATTCCTGGGCAGGCTGCACTCTCCTTCGCGCTGGGCGGCTCTCCTTATGGGTGCACTCCTTGCGTGTGGGGCTCCCCTACGCGGGGGACACCCCTGCGTGGCAGGGTACTCCTTGCGTGCATCAGCGCTGCGCATGGGCCAGCTCCACACGGGTCAAGGAGGCCCGGGCTTTGAACCGCGGACCTCCCATGTGGCAGACGGACGCCCTAACCACTGGGCCAAGTCCGTTTCCCCCGACCTCGCTCTTGAGCTCTGTTACCCCACAGCACTTGCTGACCTGCACGCCTGCCGCGTCATTTCCGGGCCCCAGGCCGCCGCTGCCTGCTGCTGCTCCTGACATGCCTCGCCCTCTCCGCTTAGCGAATTCCACCGAGGCCTTCAGAACGCTTCCCTGCCCATCACCCCCAGCACCCGCTTTCCAGGCAGAGTTCACCCCTGCTTCGTGCTCCCGTGGTTACTTGTACCGACCTCTGCCGTAGAATATTCCACCCTGTAATGATTTTGTTAAAACATCTCCCACTTGCACCATGAGCAGTTTGCAGACGGAAAACACCCTCTTCCTTTCTGACTCCTCGGAGCCCCGTGTGGTGTCTGGCCCATGATAGGTGCTGATCCCAGCTGAAATTCCCTGACACCCACCCCCCCAGCCCAGGCCAGGTCAGAGAGGGATGGGAGGACTTGAAACGTAATTTTGGGGAGCTCTGAGAAAGGGGAGCCTGGGCACATCAAGGAGAAGTGGGGTGGCCCTCATCCTCTCTTCCCATAGCCCCAGCAAAGATCATCTCATTTGGGGGCACCGTGACGACACCCTGGATGAAGGACGTCCGACTTCCCTGCAACTCCGTGGGAGATCCAGCCCCGGCTATAAAGTGGACCAAGGACAGGTGTGTGGTGGGACCCTCCCCCTCCCGGCCAGCAGTTCTTACCTCCCGAACTTCCATCTTTGGGGACACTGAGGGTCTCCCCTGTCTGGGTGGTTGAAGAGGCCAAGGTTACCAGATGCACCCAGGCCGTGCTGGCCAAACCCCCAGAATCCGGGATCCCCTAGCAAGCCTCCTGCTCTCAGTCTGTCTCCCCGCAGACCTGGGGGAGGGCCGCGGGGTGTGGGCAGGCTTGCGGTGACCGCGCCCCTGCCCCCGCAGCGAAGACTCGGCCATCCCCGTGTCCCTGGACGGGCACCGGCTCATCCACGCCAACGGCACGCTGCTGCTGCGCGCCGTGAAGGCCGAGGACTCGGGCTACTACACCTGCACGGCCACCAACACCGGTGGCTTTGACACCATCATTGTCAACCTCCTGGTGCAAGGTGCGGCCTGGGGAGCGGGCAGGGCCTGGGCGGGGACAGGGATGGAGCCGGGGCAGAGTGCCGCCGCGGGAGGGAGGGTCCTTGAACAGAAGAAGCAGAGAAGCCCGGGCGAGGCAGAGCCCAGTGGACCGAGGGGGCGGGGGCAGCATGGAAGGGGGAGGCAGGAGAGGGAGGACAGCCAGGGCCTTACCCACACAGGCAAGCATGGGAGGGGGCCGGCAGGTGGGGGGGGCAGGTGGCAGTGCCCCCGCTCCCGCTCGGCATCCCGCTTAACCCTTTGTGGCGGGGGCCGTGGCTTTCCCCTGACAGTGCCCCCGGACCAGCCCCGCCTCACTGTCTCCAAAACCTCAGCTTCGTCCATTACCCTGACCTGGATTCCGGGTGACAACGGGGGCAGCTCCATCCGTGGTAAGGAGGGGTCTGGAGGAGGAGGGGAAGTTGGGGGGGGCGGTAATTGGGGCCCCCTCAGCACCCAGGAAGCAATCCTGGAGGTGAGACCCAGACCACAAGGAAGGTACTCCAGGGCCTGGGAGAGCACACCAGCCTAGGGACCACCCACGCCACCCCTGGTCACGAGCGAGCGATGTGAACCTGATTGAGTCTGTTTTCCTCTCTGGGCCTCGGTTTCCAAATCTGTAAAAATAGACCAGTGTACTAGTTCAGTGCTTCTCAAACTTGAACATGCATCCGAATCACCAGGGGATCTTGCGTAAATGCAGATTTTGATTCATAAGTGTGGATTGGGAGCCAGAATTTAAGCTCCCGGGTGATACTGGATGCTGCTGCTTAGGGGACCACAGGGGGCCCGAATGGGGTCCCATATATGCCCCACAGCTCTGGCTTGCCATTCCAGCCCTATCTGGCCTGCTGAACCCCAACACTAAAGCAAAAGAGAGAGAGCTGTGTATTTAGCCTGCATAAGGCTGCAGAATGGCCACAGGCCCCCCTGCCCCCTGCCTGGGGCCTGGCCCCGTGGTGCCCATTGGCGAATCCCAGGCCGGGCTGCCGCTGCCCCTGCCCTGCCCCACGGGACCCTCGCCGCCCCCCGGGCAGGCTTCGTGCTGCAGTACTCGGTGGACAACAGTGAGGAGTGGAAGGATGTCTTCATCAGCTCCAGCGAGCGCTCCTTCAAGCTGGACAGCCTCAAGTGCGGCACGTGGTACAAGGTGAAGCTGGCCGCCAAGAACAGCGTGGGCTCCGGGCGCATCAGCGAGATCATCGAGGCCAAGACCCACGGGCGGGGTGAGGCCCGGGTGGGGCGGGGGGTGGTGATGGAGAGAGGGGCCCGGGAAGGAGGTGGGTGGGGGCGGAGGAGCCCGAGACGAGGCTGGGATAGGGGAGGAGGGAAACAGGAAGCAGGGAGACCAAAGGCAAGAGGCAACCTCCTCCCCATCCTGTTGCATCTCCAAACATTCCTGGATACGCTGGAAAATGCCAGTCCCACATCCCTGCCTTCCCCTGCTCCTTCTTCCCCCACCTCTCTTCTTCCTTGGCTGTAGCCTTCTCTCCAGGCCCTTCCTCCTCTCCCCTCTTCTCCTCTGTTCCCTGGGGCATTCCCCCCACCCATCTGTGCTGACCCTCTGTGTGCCACCTGCCCCAGGGAAAACGTCCCCAGCCCTCCCGGGCTCTAACCGCGCTCTCCCTCTGCCGCCCACCCCCAGAGCCCTCCTTCAGCAGAGACCAGCACCTCTTCACCCACATCAACTCCACGCATGCCCGGCTGAACCTGCAGGGCTGGAACAATGGGGGCTGCCCCATCACAGCCATCGTCCTGGAGTACCGGCCCAAGGGCACCCGGACCTGGCAGGGTCTCCGGGCCAACAGCTCCGGAGAGGTGTTTCTAACGGAGCTGCGGGAGGCCACCTGGTACGAGCTGCGCATGCGAGCCTGCAACAGCGCTGGCTGCGGCAACGAGACTGCCCAGTTCGCCACCCTGGACTACGATGGCAGTGAGTCCCAACCGGGAGGGAGGCTGCCCCCTGCCAAGAGGCTGCAGCAAGGCGGTACCCGGGAGGCAGGCAGAGTGGCAGACAGACAGACCAACCAACAAGTAGAAACATAGGCAGAAGACCATCAGGGAAAGAGGCGGGCAATCAAAGGAGCAGGCCAAGGAGTAGACGGGCGGAGCCGCAAGTTGGTCGGCTGACACTTGAGTGGGCAGCTGCCTTCATGGCCAGCACAGACAGACAGACACATGGGTCAGTAGCACTAATGAGGGAGAGTCTTTGGAGAGCTGATCCTTGATCTCCCTTGCTTCAGAGAGGTGGAGAGGGAGGTCGAGATGGACCCTCTGCTTCTAGGGCATATTAGCCAGGATAAGCTAGGCTATGCTGAAATAACAGACAAACCCTAAATGCTTGGTGGCTTAACCCAAGGAAGATTTGGTTTTTGCACTCATGAAGTCCTATGAGAGTGGGCTGGCCCACCATCTTTCAGCTCTACCTTCGTGAACATATCACCTCCAAGTTCACCAAAACGAGAGCTAGAGCAACAAGGCCTGGCAGCTCTTAACTGCCTTGGCTAAGAAGTGACTCTCGTCACTTGAATTCACAGACCTGGTCACCTGGCCCTAACCTAGCTGCAAGGAAGTCTGGGAAATGTAGAGGAACACATAGATATTTGGTGAGCACTAACTGGTGTCTGCCACATAGGGACATCTCACACACACATACAGTAAAGGCACATAGAGGGCTACAAAATCCACAGGAGCCCATTGTCACAAGCTAAACTAAGTCTACCTTCCTGTTAAGGAAACAGGATAAAAGAAGTATGAGAAGGAGATGAGTGCAAACAAGGAAACCTCCTTAAGGCAAAGTCAGGTTCTGAAAGGGGAAGGGTCAGGGCTTGGCAGATGCCTGTGTCCGCAGGAGAACATATCACTGCCTCCTGGAAGGCACCCGAGGTGGGAAGATCTTGCCTCTGAGGGTTTGGGCAGGGAGGGAATGCAGGGTTTTTGGTGGCATTTGTCCCCCTTGGGAACCGAACCCTGGATCCCACTCCCCTGGCCTCCCACTGTGGTTCTCACGCCCTCCCACCTGGATGTGGAATTCCAAGGCCCTCAGGCTGCCCCCGAGGAGTGAACACTGAACTCCAACAGGAAGGAAACTAACTCGGAGAGATTGCAGGATGATTCTCGGGTGTTTAATACCAAAATGCAGTGTGAAACTACCCAACTGTGGCTGTGGGGCCAGAATTTGGGGGAGCAGAGGGGAAGGGCAGGCTCCGCACCAGCAGGTGGAGGGGAGGGGGAGAGCAAGGTCTGCCGCGGCCATGGCCCTCTGCGTGGCACCGGCGCAGGCGGGTCATCGGCTTCCGGTCCTCGCCCCACCCAGGCACCATCCCGCCCATCAAGTCCGCGCAAGGCGAGGGGGACGACGTAAAGAAGCTGTTCACTATCGGCTGCCCCGTCATCCTGGCCACACTGGGGGTGGCACTGCTCTTCGTCATACGCAAGAAGAGGAAGGAGAAGCGGCTGAAGCGGCTCCGAGGTAGAGGGGTTTCCCGTGGGCCTCTAAGGATGGGGGGCTGACCCTCAGCCGCAGTCCCAGGGCTCACGCCGTCACCTGGAAGCCAGAGAGCAGCTGAGGAGCTGTGTCCCTGGTGTCCTCCTTAGCTGTTTGTTCCCTGCTTCCTCCTCTACACCCTCAGCACTTTGTGCCTGCCCCAACCAGGGCTGGCATTAGAGGTGCACACCAGTACAGCCATTTTGGTTGTTAAAATATTTAAACACTTCGATGTTGCTTGGTAAATAGATATTTCTCCCTTCCACCCCAGATGCTTCGTTCTCTCACCCAGGGTCCCTGGGGTGTTGGATTCAGCCGCTAAAGACTAGACCCAGCACGTGGCCTCCAGGCCCCTGCTCAGTCTGATTGAGTGGTGCCTGTGCCACGTCAGGTGTTACCTATTTTGAATATCATCCCCTGCCCCAACACCTGTTACCAGAGTCTGGCGTGAATGGGTCTGATTTCTTCCGTTTCCCCATGGGCTAGTACCTTGGCTGGCACTCACTAGTTGAGTAAGTGCTCATGCACTCATGTGGAAAACATTGATTAAGAATCTGCTGCATCTTAGATACAGCCAGACATTAGGGACATAGAGATGAATGAAGAACGGATGGTCCTTGTCCTTGTAGAGTTCATAGTCGAATGTGAGAGGCCAAAGGCACAAGAATAACACAGAGAGGGAATGGTTAATGCTGTCTTGGTGTTCAAGATTTGGGTGGGTGTCTAAGATTTAGAGAGTTGAATAGATGGTTGGTTGGTTGGTTGAATGGATGATTGGACAGACAGATGATTGAATAAGTGGATGAGTATTTGGATGGTTGGACTGGATGGAAAGATGTATAGAAGGAAGGATGTTTAGATTGTTGAATGGAAGGTCAGATGCAGATGGAAGGTCAGATGAATGGTCGGATGGATGGGTGGATGGGTGGGTGGGTGGACAGGTGAGTGGATGCTTGGATGGCTGAATGGATACATGCAGCTCTCAGCGTTCGCTCTGACAGATCATTCTGAGTTA
This sequence comes from Dasypus novemcinctus, assembly GCF_030445035.2. Taxonomy (NCBI): domain Eukaryota; kingdom Metazoa; phylum Chordata; class Mammalia; order Cingulata; family Dasypodidae; genus Dasypus; species Dasypus novemcinctus. The sequence continues at coordinate 23,703,850 of NC_080699.1, read as the reverse complement.
CCAGGTCTTGAATGGATTAACCAGGCCTTTTGCGTCTTCTCAATTCCTATCCTGTGGGTCCTTGGCCTATTCAAGGTCCCTCTGACACAAAGCAGGAAACCCCAGATCCATCCCTGGATGTCGTGGGGACAGATGCCCTGGAGGTGGAAGTGACGCCTCCTGGGTGACGTGAGAGGTTAGCCACTGGGGCTGCCTATGACCATTCCTTCCTCACCCTCCTCTTACCTGTCCCCAACGGGTAACTGAGGATGGGCCCTCACTGATGCCCGCTCCTAGCCTGTCTAGCGTCTTGCTTAATTAAAGTCAATTGAAGATGCAGTCAGAGCTTTACTGCGCCCTCTCTTTTGGGAAGGGCCTCCCAATTAGACAAAAATGTGAGGAAGGAAAAATAGATCCAAGTCAACACGTGAACTGGGAGCAGTGAGCCCTTGCCACACTCGGGGCTCTTCCGGAGGTCTTCACAGCTCTCCCTCTGCTCACAGGAGACTAGCCCTGGCCCCATTTTAAGAATCCACCCATCTTGGGCCCCCTGCCTCTTCCAGTTTTCCTCTGCCCAACTCCATTCTCACCCAGCCCCTCTCTCTCTACTGTTTTGCAGATGCAAAGAGTTTGGCAGAAATGTTGATAAGGTGGGTGTCACATAGCTGCTGCTTCCCTCCTCCCCTCCCACTTCTTCCTGTAGGGGACACAACAGCCTCCCTCTGTAGTCCCAGCACTGTCCTGCAAAGTCCCCTTGTCCAATCCTTTATGGCTGCTGAGCCACCCACCTCCAGCCCTTCTCTCTGCAGCAAGAACAACAGAAGTTTTGATACCCCCGTGAAGGGACCACCCCAGGGCCCGCGGCTACACATTGACATCCCCAGGGTCCAGCTGCTCATCGAGGACAAAGAGGGCATCAAGCAGCTGGGTGAGTGACGAGTGCCAAGAGCTCCCTGCCCTGCCCTGGGTGTTCTCTCCAGGCCAGGACTCTAGCAGCAGCCCCATCAACAATGCAACAACCGCAGCCTCTCTCAAGGGCTGTTTCCCCGCTTTGTCCAATGAGGATCATTGTCCTGGTCTTTGCTGGGTCTCAATGTTGGGCAAAGACAGAGGAATCTGAGAAGTAAAGATAATGCCCCAAGGGAAGGGCTCCTGCTGATTGTCCTTCTTCCCCCAGGAGATGACAAGGCCACCATCCCCGTGGCAGATGCTGAGTTCAGCCAAGCTGTCAACCCACAGAGCTTCTGCACCGGTGTCTCCTTGCACCACCCAGCCCTCATCCAGAGCTCAGGACCCCTCATTGACATGTCTGACATCAGGCCAGGCACAAGTATGCATTCTCTCTGGGCAGGGGGGGGACAGCTGTCCTCCCACACAAGGTATCTTGGGCACAGCATGGGGCAGAGGTGATAGAAAGAAAGCGGGGAGAATAGCATGGAGATAATGCGAAGAGCACTGGAGTTGGAACCGAAAGGTCCTGATTGCAGACCTAATCCACTGACCTCCTGGCTGGGCCTTTGGTTATGTTGCCAACCTTTCCTCTCGGGGCCTTCGTTTCCTTTCCTGTACGTTCTGAGACATGAGAGATACCGAGCCCTTCTTGCTCTCCAAGGGTCTTCTGTCTCTAGCACTGTGACTCTGGACAAAAGGATAAAACCCAGCAAGGAATGTAGGGAATGAATGGATAGCCAGGAGCGAGCCCCACTCCTGCCCAGCTGAAGGGCGGTATGGCACGGGTGGGAAGACCTCCACCAATTAAGCAAGATCCTAGACCCAGCTGCCCTTCCCCAGGGCCAGCGGCGAGGGCAGGAACGGCAGCGTGGCATTGCCAAAGGAGCCCCTGGGGCTGCTTCTGCCTGCCCCCTCCCTCCCTGCTGCCCCGTCCGGTAAGTCCCAGCTGCCCAAGCCTGCGTGCCTCCGACGGCGGGCGCCAGCTCTGGCTTCCCTCTGCGCAGACCCCGTGTCCAGAAAGAACGTGAAGTCGGCCCACAGCACCCGGAACCGGTACTCAAGCCAGTGGACCCTGACCAAGTGCCAGGCCTCCACGCCCGCCCGCACCCTCACCTCCGACTGGCGCACCGTCGGCTCCCAGCATGGCGTGACCGTCACTGAGAGCGACAGCTACAGCGCCAGCCTCTCCCAGGACACAGGTGAGCCCAGGGCCCTGCCGCTGCCCGGCCCATCCTCCTCCTCGACCCTATCCGAGCCTTCCAGGCTTCCCAACGCCTACCCACACGCTCATGGGTCCAAGGCAGGGTCGTTTCAGTGGGTCTCCCTGTGCGGCTGTGACAAAAACACTTGCCCTTGCTGAGTTTTGGCATCCCAGCTTTGGTTGGTCAGGGACTTCGCTTTGCTTTCCCCAAAGATGTCAGAGAATCCTGGTGCACGTGGTGCTTATTTTCAAGAGTGAAAGATGTTCTACCCTTCGTTATCCAAATATCCCATCTCTGGCCCCGCAGCTACCCTCCCAGGGGGCGCGTGGAGTAAGAAACGACAATTAGCTTAGTTTTCACATAAAGGAAGAAAATATTAATTAATGTAACCTGGCAGCCTCCTGCCTTAGTCTCCCACTCCCAGGTTAAGCAAAAACAAAGGAAACCAGCTGCAGCCAGTCCTATAGGCAATAAAAAAGATTCCCAAGAAAGAGCTAAGTCGATACCAATTCAGCACTAAATTCCATTCCTTATTTGGCAAAGGGAGGCAGGTAAAAACTAAAATGGTTGAAATGTGATAGGGGAAGCGGTTAATCACAAACTTTTGGGTGGGAAAGTCAGATCTTCTCGGGTAGGTTGTAACCTCTAAAGTATCCAAATCTATGGAAAAAACAGAGAAAGGGCTTGCAGAGCTAGGCTTAGGGGTATAAATTGTGTCACTCTTCTTTGTTCGGGGCGCCAGCCACGTTTCCTGGTTGTGCGCCCCTTCTTGCAAGGTTGAGAATACATTTTTTCTTCTCCACCATCGGGTGAGCCTTATTTTCTTCCAGAAAAACATTTCTTTCTGACAGTAGGAGCTTCCGAGCCCGGGCGCCTGGAGCTCGGTCACGGCCCCCCATTACCCACTGCTGTCCCCTCTTCTCCCTGCCTTCCTCCCCCCAGACAAAGGCCGGAACAGCATGGTGTCCACGGAGAGCGCCTCGTCCACCTACGAGGAGCTGGCCCGCGCCTACGAGCACGCCAAGCTGGAGGAGCAGCTGCAGCACGCCAAGTTCGAGATCACCGAGTGCTTCATCTCCGACAGCTCCTCCGACCAGATGACCACGGGCACCAACGAGAACGCCGACAGCATGACGTCCAGGAGCACGCCGTCGGAGCCGGGCATCTGCCGCTTCACCGCCTCCCCGCCCAAGCCCCAGGACGCCGACCGGGGCAAGAGCGTGGCTGTGCCCATCCCTCACCGGGCCAGCAAGAGTGAGTGCTCAGACCCCCTCCCCGGCCGTAACCCCAGGCCCCCCAGCCCCCGACGCAAGCCCCAGCTGCTCCTCGGTCCCAGCCTGGCACAGTGGAGAAGTCTCTACTTTGCAAAGGAATGGCCGTTAGAAACCACACACCTGCCTGGCGCAGTGCAGGCGCCCATTAGGTTGTGGCCGCTCCCTTAATCTGAGGCTGTGCCCGGATGGGAAGAGGACCCCTTCTGGGCACAGGCCTGCCGCCCAATGGCCTCCCATCTCAATGCCCTTTGAACTTAATCCAGACCCCAAACTCGGCCTGCAGTGACCAGACCGCACGGTAGGCGGGGCCCCGGCTTGACTGGGCGCACCTGACCTCAGGGATCTGGCCGGTGCTTAGGCCCGAGGGGCTGCAGGGCAGCTCTAGGCCAACCAAGGGGAGGGGGGGGGGGGGCCGTGCTAGTGTCCGTGCTGGCTGGGGGCTCCTGGGCCATCTAGAGAAGAGCCTGGAGTGATGGGAAGGACAAGGACTTTGGAGACCAGCAGCCCTGAATGACACGCCCTTCTAGCTGTGTGACTTGGGGAAAATGACTAAACTTCCCTGAACCTCAGTTTCCTCATTTGCAAAATGCAGGTTGATATTACCCTATCCAAGAGGCTGCCGGGGAGATTAAATGAGATCATCTAAATTAAGAGCGTGGCCCAGTTATGGGACACAGAGCAGAAAGGGGGAGGCCTTAGAAGCAGGCTGTGCAGAAGCAGTTTAAGTCATTAGGAACATTCCACGTGGAAAAAAGGGACCAAGGGAGGGATGGTAAAGAAAAGCTTTCCAATAGGCAAGGCATTTACAGGTGGTGAGCTCTCCACCACCTGAGGTATTCAAACAGAGCCCAGGTGACCTGCCTGCAGTGATCGCTTAACAGGCACTGTCAATTTATTGAGCAACTACTATATGTGCCAGCCACAGTTATATTAAGAGTCTCGTGCTCTACCAGCTGAGCTAGCTGGCGGTTCAGCCGCTGTATAAGGAACTTGACTTATCTCCCTCGTTGCTCACCGTAACCCAGGAGGGAAAGCCAATGATCCCCATTTCACAGAACACGACACTAAGGCTCAGGGAGGTCGAGCAGCTGATCCTCTCCTCCTTTTCACCCACCCTGCAGAGGACTCCTCTGCACACCAGGGGGGCGACCGGGGTATGGGGTGGGCAGGCCGGTTCCCAGGGGCTCTGCGTCTAACGGCCTCTGCCTCTGTGATTCCAGGCGACTACTGCAACCTGCCGCTGTACGCCAAGTCAGACGCCTTCTTCCGCAAGGCCGAGGGGCGCGAGCCCTGCCCGGTGGTCCCGCCCCGCGAGGCCTCCATCCGCAACCTGGCGCGCACCTACCACGCCCAGGCCCGCCACCTGACCCTGGACCCCGCCAGCAAGCCCCCGGGCCTCCCGCACCCGGGCGCCCCGGCCGCCGCCTCCACGGCCACCTTACCTCAGAGGACTCTGGCCATGCCGGCCCCCCCGGCCGCCACGGCCCCCCCGGCCCCCGGGCCCGCCCCCGCCGAGCCCCCGGCCGCCCCCAGCGCCGCGCCCCCGGCCCCCAGCACCGAGCCTCCGCGGGCCGGGGGTCCGCACACCAAAATGGGGGGCTCCAGGGACTCGCTGCTGGAGATGAGCACGTCGGGGGTGGGGCGGTCTCAGAAGCAGGGGGCGGGGGCCTACTCCAAGTCCTACACACTGGTGTAGCGTGCGGGGAGCACCCCCGCCCGGACCTGGCTGCACCTCCAGCCCCCCCCCCCAACACCCACCTGGCGGTTTACCTGCATTATTTATATTCCACTGACAAACAAAAGCAAACCAACCACGAAAAGACAATCCCCCCAGGTCATGAACGCGTGTACATAGAACTCTTTTGTACAAATGAAACTATTTTCTTCTTCTCCAGGAACCCAGGGCACAAAGAATTTGACAGTTCAAGTCGAACCCCCCACCCCCCAAAACATGGGCGGAGCTATAGATATATATATAGAGGGGGAGGGCACCGCCACACGCTATATATCTATTTCTCTCGCCTGATTTTGAGAAAGAGGCACAAAGACTCAGCAATTGTTCCCTCCCCCACCCCGTGGCCCCCCCCCTCCATCTCGGTGGTTTTGACAAAGACCAAAAGCCCCAACTCAGAGACACTGCATGCGATTTTACTGTTCCAAGAAAACCAGGAGTTGCTTCAATTTGCAAATGCTTATGTGTTAATACCTTTTTCTATGAAAAAACACCCAGCGCCGTGTGCAATAAAGGTTATGTTTCTAGGTGGTGGCTTTTTTCCCATCTGGCGAGGGCCAGTGGGGAGGGCACAGAGCCCCTGTGCCAGCTCATCTGTCCCTGGTGGAGAGATGGCATGAAGGAGTCTGGGCTTGGGCCGGGTGCATTAAGCTTTATAAAAGACTTTCACAGGGAAGTGGATTTGGCTCAATGGATAGAGCGTCCGCCTACCACATGGGAGGTCCAGGGTTCAAACCCAGGGTGATGAGCTGGCCCACGTGCAGCACTGATGTGCACAATGAGTGCCGTGCCATGCAGGGGTGTTCCCCGTGTAGGGGAGCCCCATGCACAAGGCGCGTGCCCCATAAGGAGAGCCGCACCATGCGAAAAACGCAACCTGCCCAGGAGTGGCACCGCACACATGGAGAGCTGATGCAGCAAGATGTTGCAACAAAAGGAGACACAGATTCTGGGTGCTGCTGATAAGGATAGAAGCGCACACAGAAGAACACACAGCGAATGGACACAAGAGAGCAGACAACTGGGGGGAAGGGGGAGAAATAAAAAATAACTCTTTAAAATAAAAGGCTTTCAGGTAGCCACGGTGCAGCCACTGAGTACCTGCCCGGTCCTCAGATCTGTGCTGGGCCCTGAAGGGGTCGGTCCTGGATCCTGAGCAAGCTCCGGAACCCTCTGAACCTAATCTGTCAATCCAGGGGCTCCTGTAGAGGCTGAAGCACAGTGGGGAGGGCTCCGAGGAGCCCAAGCGGGCAGAAGGGGAAGGGTTTACTTACCTGCTTCATCTCTGGGAGATGACGGAGCCACCAGAGAGCAGCTACGGTATCTAAGAAGTGCCTTTAAATTGGAGGAGGGTGCAGGGAAAAAAATATACCTTGGGGATCAGGCCAGAGCCCGAAGGTCAGAGGGAGAGGAAGGAGATATTTGGAGGTCATGGAGTTGGAAAGGGCCATGGAGGGGCAGCGGGAGCTCAGCCAGGGAATCAGGCCGCAGGCACCCTGGGCCCCTCGCTGGGGTGCAGGCCAGGGCAGCAGGTGAGCTGCTGCAGACGAGAGGATCAAGAGGGCATCACAGGGAAGGGAAGGACCTCGGGCAGGAGGCCAACAGAAGCCCAGGGCCGTGAAGTCCATGGTCAAGGAGGGGTGGGGGGGGGGCAACCCTTAGTGTCCAGGACCCCTGGGTGGAAAGGGAGATCCTGACTTCAGCTCCCCACGTCGTGGCTGAGCTGTGGATCGGGGATCTAGAAGGCAGGTAAGTCTTGTCCCTGCTCAACCCGGCAGCCTGTGCAGGGTACAGGAGCGCCTTCTCCTGGATAACTACACTGCCAGTGAGAGAGGGCAACGCCACGGAGGGGAGGTGCCGGGGGTTCTGGACAGCTTGGTGATTCCTAGACCCACAGGAAAGTCCCTACCTCGGCCCCCACCCCCACGAGCCACCCTGGAGAACCAGCTACCAGCATCGGTGAGTACAGGAGCCTGCGTTCCCAACACCTGGTGACAGCGCACCTTCGTGCCAACCCTGGGCGGAAGGGACATCTCCAGGGCTGCGTGCGCCCTCTGCCGGTCACCTTCCAAACTGCAGAGGCGCTGGTCCAACCTGAGAGTGCTTTCTAGAATCTGACTGAAAGCGCTGCCCCTCCTCCCTTACGTGCTGGAGACTGGGGAAACAAACACCACTCCGGCCCAACTCCGGGCAGCACGAGGGAACGAACAACTCCTCCGAGCGGGCAGAAGATGGAGGCGCCTGCCCAACGGTCTTCCACAAATGGAAAATACTCGGTGCCAGATGGTGGGCCCAAGGCTTCCCACTCGTCCGCTCAGGCCCCCCACGGCCCCCTGGACTGTGATCCCCTGGGAGAGGAGAGAGAGCTGGGCTCCGAGCAGCTAAGGAGCTCATCGAGGTTGGAGGAGCAGGAAGAGACGAAGGGGAGCTCCATTTCAGGAGCATGAGATTCCTTAACCCTGAGCCTCGCGACCCCGCGTTCTGCTGTTCAGAGGCCGAGCTTCAGCCCCAAGGATGTTGCCAGGTGAACAGTCCTCCAGGACCCGATGAGCAAGCTGGCCTTACTGGCAGGAAACCAGTAACGGGAATCATTAGTAAACAGTTCAGGACAGTGATCCAGTAAGTGCTGGCCTGATGGAACGGGGGGCTCCGATATATTTTATTCTGGCGAGGGGCAGTTGTAGGAAGGGAGGGAGTAAGCGCTGGAGGTCTGTTGGAGAAGGCCAGGGGCTGGAGGCGGACTTGAAGATGGAAAGGAATTGGAGGGAAGCGGACTTGGCCCAGTGGCTAGGGCGTCCGCCTACCACATGGGAGGTCCGTGGTTCAAACCCGGGGCCTCCTTGACCCGTGTGGAGCTGGCCCATGCACAGTGCTGATGCGCGCAAGGAGTGCCCTGCCACGCAGGGGTGTCCCCCCGCGTAGGGGAGCCCCACGGGCAAGGAGCGCACCCCGTAAGGAGAGCCGCCCAGCGCAAAAGAAAGTGCAGCCTGCCCAAGAATGGCACCACACACACGGAGTGATGACATAACAGGATGACACAACAAAAAGAAACAGATTCCCGTGCCGCTGACAACAACAGAAGCAGACAAAAAGAAGAACACACAGTCAATGGACACAGAGAACAGACAACTGGGGGGGGGGTAGGGAAGAGAAGAGAAATAAATAAATCTTTAAAAAAAAGAAAGGAATTGGAGCATCAACACAGAAGCTGAACGTGAGCACATTTAACTAGCGTTCAGCTTGCCATACCCCTTACTATAACACACGAGATCTGAGAAATTCAAACAGACCTGTACGAAAGACGCACAGTTTTATTTGTTAAAAACCTCTGACCTCCGTATGTTCTTTAGCTAAACCACAAGCCTGCCTATTTGAACTCTAACCAGAAGCTAATTCACAAGTCAGCCCAACTCCTTCTCGCTCACGCCAGCCTGTCATCGCTGAACTCTCCATCTCTGGGGCAGTCTTTTTAACATAGTCTTGCTCCTTTCCCACCACCCCCTGTCCTCTAGCTCCTTTACACTCCGAGTGTGGGCCGCAGACCAGCCACAGCAGCAGCAGCACCTCGGAGCTGGTGGCAGAAATGCAAAATCTTGGTCCTCCCCCAGGAGGATTGAGTCAGAACCGACATTTTAGCCAGATACCCAGGGAATCCAGAATCCCTCTTCCAAAGGCCTTTAGAGGGATCCCCCTTCCCAACGACCACAGCTGGTTGCACATCTGATGCACCTGAGGTTCTCGTGAAAAAATGCAGATGCCCAGATTTTACTAATCCCAACGAATTAGAATTTGTGGGTGTGTAGCCCAAGCATCTGCATTTTTAACAAGTGAGCTGATATCCGAGCATGGGTATATCCAAGCAAGAGGTAGTCATCAAATACCTCTAAGCACTTGTCACGACCGGCCACTGCATGGAGCACTGGGATGCAAAGCTCCAGTGGCTGTTCCTGCCCTCAAGAGGTCCATGGTCTGACGTGTGTGTCAACCGGCAGAGGCCTAAGGAGGGAAGCCTGGGGAGGGGGACAGCTGTCCATCCAAGCCTTGTGCTGCCCACCAGAGCTGCTGCTGGGAAGGCACTGCCTAGCCACTACAGCTCCCACGACAGCTCCCTGGCCCCCGTACTTCTAGATGGCACCATGTGACCAAGTTCTGGTCTATGGAACGTGGTGGACACGATGGCTGCGACCGCCAGGCCTGGCTCATGAAACCACCCTAGCCGCCCTCCGCTCTCGCCAACGGATGTCGGTGCCCAAGGCCGGCGTGAAGGGCTCTTTTTCCAGCGGGCGGAGCCTCTGTCTGTTCGCGTCCCCATACACCTGTGCAGAGCAGAGGCCCTTCTGGTCCGTCCCAAAGCCAAACTGGACTTCATGAGAACAAGAAAGAAACTTAGAATGCGTCAAGCCACAGAAGTTTTGGAGTTTATCTTTACAACAGCTGGCATCACCTTAACTGACGCAGAAGATGAGGGGAACTCAGCTCCCCTGGAAGCCTCCGTCACCCAGGTCCAGCGCTTCCTCCCCATTCCATCTCCCCCTTCTCCACTTCTCGGGTTTCTCTGAAGGCAAAGGGTTGGGAACAGCAGCTGATGAGCTCAGAGAGGAGGACGGTACCCATGTGTCTTTAAGAGACGTGGTTCAGGCTGGGTTCCAGCCCTGAGTGCAGGCTCTGCCCTTCCTCCCAGAGTCCACATCTTCTTTGGGGGTGACAGCAGTGCTTTCACACAGAAAGGGGAACGTGCCAGCCATGGGTGAACTGGAAGTCATCCAGGTTTGGTTTTAGTGTCCATATGTATGGGAGAATCTCAGGACTCAAAGAGGCCTTACCAGTTGCTTAGCCCAGGCTTCCATCCAAATCCTGAATCCTTTCTGCCATCAGCGAGAGTCGTCCAGCCTTCCGGTGCAGGCCTCCTGCGATGAGGAGCTCACCACTTCCCAAGCCAGCACATTTCACCCCTGCTAGTAGTCTCCCTTACGCTGACTCCCTGCCTTCTCCCCAAAGGCCTCGTACACTCCTTGGGGCCACACCCAACAAGCCTCATGTCTTCCCAACATGGTAGCCATCCAAATATGAGCGCTGTTCTTAGCTGATGAGCCCCTCCAAGGGCAGGGGATTGTTTCATTCATTCCCCCTCACACTCAGGACAGCGCCTGACTTAATAAACATTAGAAAGGAGGACGAAGGGTACCTAGTAGGAGGAAAGGGCAGGGAGTAGAAGAAGGCCAGTTGAGCCTGAAGTCTCAGAAACAGTGTATCTTCGTTTCCCAGCTGCTAAAACAAATACCATACAATGGGTTGACGTAACAAGAGGAATTTACTGGCTCACAGAGCAGGTGTCTCCTGGCTTGCTTCCTCCCGGGGTGGAATCTTCTGGCCCGCCAGCAATCCTTGAGGCTCCTTGGCTCTTCTGTCACATGGCAAAACCCACGGCAGTGGTGTCTTTCTCTTCCGGGTTCCACCCACTTCCCACCTCCCACCCTTCTCTACAAGGCCTCCAGTCAAATGACTAAGACCCTCCCTGACTCAGGTGGGCCCTACCTTAACCTAAAATAATATATTCAAAAGGACCTATTTACAATGGGTTCACCCTCACAGGCATCCTGTTACTTTTACCGGATCTGTATTTGGTGCTGGCATTTAGTGTGTACCCAGGGGACCTGAATCTCTGGACTGACCATGTGATAGCCAGGCCCTGAGCCTCAACAGACTTGCAACCCCTACACTCTGGTTTATTGGCCTTACCCCACTCAGCTAACATGGAGGTGAAGAAGGTCAACCACCACACCAGGGAGCCAAGAGTGCCCACAACTGCAAGCAGGAGAATTGCATACAGCACCCATGTGGAATCTAAGCCCCCTCTAGACATAGATGTGGAGTGGACACAACCATTCTAAGGTCCACAGGGTGGAGGAATAGAGTATGGATTAGAGTGGACTTACTGATACTCTATTCATGAACTATTGTTATTAGTAATCGAAGAAAACGTGGCATTGATGTGGAGAAAGTGGCCATGGTGGCTGCTGGGGGTAGGGAGTGGGAGGAAGAGATGTGATGTGGGGGCGTTTTCGGGACTTGGAGTTGTCCTGGGTGGCGCTGCAGGGACAGTTACCAGACATTGTATGTCCTCCCATGGCCCACTGGGTGGACTGTGGGACAGTGTGGGCTATGGTGTGGACCATTGACCATGAGGAGCAGCGGTGCTCAGAGATGTATTCACCAAGTGCAATGAATGTCTCATGATGATGGAGAAGGTTGTTGTTATGGGGGGAGGAGTGGGTTGAGGGGGGTGGGGAGTATATGGGGACCTCATAATTTTTTAATGTAACAAATAAAGACCAAAAAAAAAAAAAAAAAGAACATGATTTTCAGAGGTGCATAGCTCCAGGGCACCAAAGTCTGCCCTCTGACTCCCCAAAAGACCTGCTCTTCCCACAAACAAAATACTCATTCCATCACAACATCCCAAAAGCCTTAAGCCATTTTAGACAATGCTAAGTACAAAGTCTCCCCACAATCAGCTATGGGTGTGGTCTGTCCTGGAGCAAAATTCCTCTCTGGGGGTTGGATCCCTGAAACCTAAAACCTGAGTTATCAGCTTCCAATATACAGGGAAGGGGCAGGGGTAACCTAAGCATTCCTTTCCATGGGGAGACTTTGGAAGGAAAACAGGAGTCTGAAACCAGGCGGGGCAAACTGCGTTAGGTCACAAGTTCCGAGCGTCATCCCTAGAAAGACGCCTTGTCCTCCCGGCCTGCTGGAGCGGCAACCTTTGGGGGCCTTTGGGCAGTGGCAGTCCTCTCCCTGAATGCTGGGGTGGAGGCCCCCCTCTCTGAGCACTGGTCAAAAGCCCGTGTGGTTCAGTCTTAGAGAAGTGGCACAGGTGACAGAACCTCAGTCCAGCAACCAAAAGAAAGATTTTCAATAGCTCACATTACTTGCTTTTGTCTTTTATGACCCTGCAGGGGCTCCAAATCTGCAGGTGAAAGTACTTCCCATTCACACCTTCCTTTTCTACCCAAGTCCTCACACGTGCAGCCCTTCCAGATCCTCCCCAGACTCCTCCTCCCCTCTTCAGCCCTTCTCAGCTCTGCCTTCCTCCCTCCTCTGGGACGCATTCCCCTCACCCTAGCCTATCTCCCAATTTTGTATTAAAAAATGGCAAAGGCAGGAGGCAAGGGGAGCATGGGAGGGGCAGGGGAAACAGCAGACAAGGATGGAAAACAAATGTGTTCATAATTTTTGCCCTGAAAAGGTATCAGCTCCATTTCATCAGCTAAGAAAAAAGTCAAAGAGGTCAGGCAACTTGAACAAGGTCACCCAGCTTATCCAAAGTTTGAATGTCAAAGCCAGTGATCACCAAACCGTGCGGGACTTACAGAAACCAGGTGCCACCTGAAGGCAGCATCTGCCTGCAGTGGGACAGGCACCGAGCTGAGCCCTGGGATGGAGAGAGAGGGAACACAGTCCACTGCTCATTCACCAGCAGGGGGGCCCTGGAAGGCAGCTTCACCTCCATGGGTCCTACTTTTCTCTCTGTGAAATAAGAAATTCATCCCTGTGCTGCCAGGCCGGTGAGGCTGCAAGGCAATGGTGTACAGGAAAATGCTTTTAAAAGCAAAGTGAGCACCCCAAAAAGATGAGACATCAGATCAGAGGGGCAGAGCTCGAGAAGCCAGGATTTCAGACCTGCCCAGATTTGTGTCTGGGACGCAGGAGGGACGTAGGGGTCTCCTACAAACCCTTGTTGCTGGGGAGAATGACCGAGGGTCACCAGGACCTTACAGCTTCTCCAGGGAGAGACGTCCCCACGGCGGAGGAGACACTGATGACATCCTCAAGTCCACGACGGCCAGTGGCAACCAAGAGCTGGCGCTTGACTCAACTGTAGTCACCCCAGGGGAGGACCCCACCCGCGGCTAGCCTCCCGCCTCCCCTGGTGAAGGTTCCGGCCCTGAAGCCGTCCGACAGCCGCTGGCCTCCTTCTTCCTCCTTTTACAGTCGAGGGCCAGGCCGCGCGTTTCCTGGGCGGCCGCCAGCGCCCCCTGGCGCCCCGGGGCGGAGGGGGCGAACGCCGGCAGCGCCGGGGGGGAGCAGCCCGCGGGGAGCCCCGGAGCGCGCCGATGGGACCCCTGCGGGGTGTGGGGGGGGAGCGTTGGGCCCCTGCCGTCTTGGCGAGGCCGGGGGCGGGAGCACGCGCGCCCCTCGCCGGCCGCCCACGCAGGCGTCTCTAGAGCGTCTGATTCCAGGGGTTCGCCTCTCAGGCTCTGGAGACCCCTCCCAGGGGAACGAGAGGTGGATGAGGGCTGGGTTCCACGCCCCCCCCCCCGCCCCGGGTGGGGGGCGTCAGAGCTCCCCCGTTCTCGCGCCCGGGTGGATTTTGGGGTGGGGGGGTCGCCCCGCCGTACTGGGTCCCCGCGGATATGACCACCCCAGAGCCAGGCGGAGCAGAGCCCCTGACCAGCTCTGCTGGGAGCTGCGGAGAAGGGCGGGGGGAGGGGGGAGGGCGGTCCAGGGGGCGTCCGCCCGGGTCCCTGAGCCTAAGGGAAAGGGTGCATGGCACCAGGAGGGAGAGGGAACTAGACATGGGCCTTCCGGCTCATGGACTCCGGCCGTGGGCTTCGCTCTTTGCTGGGCACTGGGGGCGTGGGGCGGAGAGGATGGGCAGTCCAGGGGGCATGCAGGGATGCCCATTCTCGGTTGGAGAAACAGAGGTTGGGTCTCTGGACAGTCACCGGCTAGAGCACTAGGTGGTCAGCGGCAGGCAGGGTCCAGGGCGGGCCGGCCGGACTCCATTTCCAGCACACTGCTGCCTCCCTCCGGGGACCCTAACATCGCCAGGACGAGGTTCCTGAGGGGTGGGAGGAGACCTCGGCAGGGACTCGGAGTCCCAGGCTTAGAGGGGGTTGGGTGGGCACCCAGGCAGGCAGCTCCTTCTGGCTGCAGCTGAGTGGGTGCTGTGATATCAACTTTCTCCGAGAGGCAATGGGCTCCCTTCAGGCGGAGGCTCTGCCAGCAGCAGGGAGCAGCAGGCAAGACAGGCGGGCGAGGGGCGAGCAGAAGGCCTACGCGCTCAGAGGCCTTCTCTCTCCATGTGAAGAGGAAAGTTGCTCCTGTCCCAGCTTGCCCCCTCCCCACCACCTGCCCTCCAATCCCAGCGCCAGGTGGGAGGGCCCATGCTTGTCAGGCCTGTACCCCCCAAGTGCCCACAGCACCACCAGGCCTGAGGTCGGGAGGTATTCTGGTGTGAATCCTGCTTCTGCCACCAAAAGTTTGACCTTTGCAAGTCTGGTGCTTGTTTTTTCCATCTGGTAAAATGGAGGCGCCATTGCCGACCTCTTAGGGTCCTTGTGAGGCCTCGGTGGGGTCTGCAGGTAGGTAGAACGCTTGGCACTAGTCCGTAGGAAGTAAATGGATATTAATAAAGGGCCCTGTGACGATATGTCTCTGAATTACACGTAACTCCTATGGTATGTTCACACGTGTGCTTGGGGGGGAGATGGGGGGTCCCTGGTGTCTGTGATCACCCTGCTTCACTGTCAGAAGGACGAGATGGAGGATGCTTTCTTGTGTCTCCAGGGGGCAGAATTTAAAAGGCAGACTCTCGAGCTCAGCAGTGTTCAGCAGCAAAATGGGCTGCTTACTGGCTGAGAAGTACGTGGTCCTGGGCAGTGCTGCGGCAGAGGCTGGGTGGTGGTTTATGTCTCCAAAGCGCTCTGCGGTTTATAACAGTTCAGGGTACTTCACCCGGTGTCGACACAGGTTACCCCATTAATCCTCTCCACGTGAGTTATTTGAAAATACCCCCACTATACAAATGAGGAAACCGAGGCCTAGAGAAACAGATTCTTTCCCAAAGATGCCCCACCAGCAAAAGGCAGCCAGAATTTGAATCCCAGTCTTGGAGGCAGCATAAATGGAGCCTTGGAGCCAGACTTGGAACCCAACCTGAAGTAGCAGTAAGGAAAAAAAAGTCCTGCCTCCACCCCTACCCTCGCCCCTTTCCTGTCCTAGGCTTATCTGTCCCAGGGGTGGCCCTGCAGGTGGACTGGTCACTGGGAGGGAGGTGCTGGCCCTCCTCGTGAGGAGCCCCGAATCCTGGTGTCCACCCCACCCTGGGGCACCTTCTCAAGCCGGACAGGCTCCCGCTGCCTCCGGCCCTCCTGCCTGCCAGCCCCGAGGCCTGAGCCTGCTCCCCTTTCTCTTCTGAGGCCTCTGAATTCTTTGGGGTGCTCCTTGACAAACGCTAGCCTTGACGGGGAACCCACTGCCCCAGCAAACCTCTTCCAAGCCGACTGTCTTGCCCTCTCTACCTGTCAGTTTTGCTGTTGATCGTGGAGAGGTCACAAAAGTTCCAGGATCTGCCAGGGTGCCCGATTTCCTCACAGATAACACGAACAGCTAACTTCCCTGGTGCTGGACACTCGGAGGGCTTTATAAGAATAATTCACTTCTTCAGCCCTCATCAGCACTTTTACAGATGTGAACACTGGCACAGGGAGGAGGTGAGAACCTGCCTTCTCTGCTTTATCCCCAAAAGAGGCGCTCACCAAACCATCCCCCGGCTTCCTACCTCTCCAGAGCAGGCATCCCTCTTCCAAGAAGGCCTCCTTCTCAGAGACGCCATCTGGAGGTGCCTGTGGCTCCCCCCTCCTCTGGATAGCAAAGCCCTGAGGCAGGCCGATCGCTCCCACCGGGAGCTGAGGGGCTTCTGTCCTTCCTGGAGATGAGGGTGGCCCCTCCCTTGCCGTGCTGCCCCCCACAGACCACCCCTTCCCAGACAGGAGCCCTCCCTGCAGTCAGGGGCTGCTGGAGACAGCAAGGCTCCCAGCGGGGAGGCCACTGGGGGCCCAGAGGCTCTCTCCCAGCTCAGGACCACACAGCCCCGGGCTCAGATCCACGCCCCTGTCTGGTTAGAGGGCAGGGCCCTGGGGGAAGGAAGCAATTCACATGGGACTGGGTGAAGGTGATTTGGTCCCTTCCAGTTAAAAGCCAAGAAAGGAGGGAAGCAGACCTGGCTCAACTGATAGAGCGCCCGTCTACCATATGGGAGGGGGCCTCCTGGCCCCTGTGGTGAGCTGGCCCAGTGCTGATGCGCGCAAGGAGTGCCAGGCCACGCAGGGGTGTCCCCCAAGTAGGAGAGCCTCACGTTCAAAAACTGTGCCCTGTGAGGAGAGCCGCATGGTGCAAAAAAAGCGCAGCCCGCCCAGGAGCGGCGCCGCACACACGGAGAGCTGCACAGCAAGATGACGCAACAAAAAAGAGACATAGAGGGCGACGGAGTTGGCCCAGTGGTTAGGGCATCTGTCTACCACATGGGAGGTCCGTGGTTCAAACCCCAGGCCTCCTTGACCCGTGTGGAGCTGGCCCATGCGCAGTGCTGATGCGCGCAAGGATCACGTGGGGGGAGCCCCACGTGCAAGGAGTGCACCCGTAAGGAGAGCCGCCCAGCGCGAAAGAAAGTGCAGCCTGCCCAGGAATGGCGCCGCCCACATGGAGAGCTAACACAATAAGATGACGCAACAAAAAAAGACACAGATTCCCGTGCGGCTAACAACAACAGAAGCGGACAAAGGGGAAAAAAAACACATGGCAAATAGACACAGAGAACAGACAACTGGGTGGGGGGAGGGGAGGGAAATAAATAAATCTTAAAAAAAAAAAAGACAGATTCCCAATGCCTCTGAGAATGCAAGCAGACACAGAAGAACACACAGCGAGTGGACACAGAGAGCAGACAATGGTGGAGAGGGGCAGGCAAGGGAAGAGAAATAAAATAAAAATAAATCTCTAAAAAAAAAACCAAGAGAGGAAACTAACCGGCTGCTCTGCCCTAACCCAGGAAGGGAAGAGGCAGCCTGTGGGAGCCTGGCCCGCAGTCCTTCGTCCTGGGCCATCTCATCCCAAGCCTTGCTCCAAACAAACTGCGGCCATCAGTCCTGGAGCATGTGCCGGCCTGCTCTATTCTTCTCGTGCTCTGGAGCCAGCGTCTCCACAGGAGCTCTGCCTCCATCACCCTTACTCCATCTCAAGGGGCCCTGGGATCCCAACCCGAGCCTGTGGGGTCAGAGATGCCACTGCTGGGAAACCCTCAACAGTCCCACAAGCCTCAGAGAAGCCAGAAAGGAAGAGGAGGAGCTACTGGCTCCTCGGGGTGGTGGAGCCTCCCAGAAGGCCACATGGGGACCCACAAAGAGGAGGTTCAGAGCTGTGAGCACAGCGCCCCGCTGGCCAGGATGGGGCTGCTCTGAGATGTCACTAGAGCTTCTAAAAGCACTGAAAACTAGCACCGCTACCTTTGAGGTGAGCAGCTTGACGATGACCTAAAGACAAGATCTTGGGGTTCAACCCTGCATAGAAGACAGCTCCTGACCCACAATGGAGCTAAGAGTTTCACGATGTGCTTGTGTCTGACCAGGAAGATAATATTTCAAGTAAAAATGTTGGCTCATTCTAAATTACTCTTATTTACAAATGTCTGATGTCTCCCCGTCACACCCTGATGTGACTGCTGTTCATGACAGTAGGGCACCAGCACCTTTCTCTTCTTCTTTCAGTGGCGGGGGTTACGTCTCAAAGCATTTAAGCTCCCATTTCAGCGGACTCGTGGTAGAAACAAGGTCATTGCCAATGTGGGTGCTGGCCAGTGTGACCCACCAAGGGGAAAACAAGAGTGAGTTCTGATTTCAAACTAGAAAGAACTGGAAAAGCAGGGGTAGGTTTGTCTTTCCCTTTCACTGAGGTTTTCCATATGGCAAACTGTTACATTGACTCTCACTGGGCATTCTAGGTAAAACACCTGCTGAAGACCGCAAATGCAATGGGAGGAGCAGGGGAGGTAGGCAGGAGATGCAAGATTAAGGGGGTAGCTTCCCAATTCATCAGGGCACTGGTAGACACCCCTTTTTTTTTTTTAAGATTTATTTTTTATTTATTTCTCTCCCCTTTCCCCCTGCCACCCCCCATTGTCTGCTCTTTCTGTCCACTCGCTGTGTGTTCTTCTGTGTCTGCTTGCACCCTCAGTAGCACCAGGAAACTGCATCTCTTTTTTTTGTTGTTGCATCATCTTGCTACGTCAGCTCTCCCTGGACACCCCATTTTTTACCCATCACCTCCCCACCTTCAGCACTCTTGCCCTCCTGGCTGAGGCCAAGCAACCCCAACCCCACAGAGCAGCTCAAGCTGAGACCACCCCTCCCCCTACCACCTCATCCTGGATTCAAGTGCAGAGCTTTGGACCAGGGGTGGCCTCCCTCAGGTCACAGAGCTGGCAGGTGACCAGGTCAAGAGTAAACCCAGGAAAGCGGATGTGGCTCAGCTGACAGAGCATCCGTCTACCATATGAAGGGTCCAGGGTTCAATCCCCAGGGCCTCCTGACCCATGTGGTAAGCTGGCCCATGCACGGCGCTGCCGCATGCAAGGAGTGCCCTGCCATGCACAAGGAGTGCCCTGCCATGCACAAGGAGTGCGCTCTACAAGGAGAGCCGCCATGCGTAAAAAAGCGCAGCCCGCCCAGGAGTGGTGCTGCATACATGGAGAGCTGACGCAGCAAGGTGACACAACAAAAAAAGAGATGCCATTTCCCAGTGCCACTGGATAATGCAAGCGGATGCAGAGGAACACACAGCGAATGGACACAGAGCAGACAACAGCGGGGAGGGGAGAGAAATAAATCAAATCTTTAAAAAAAAGAAAAAGGGTAAACCCAGGTGTCCCAAGACCTCGGTTCTCTCCCCACTTGCCATACCGCCATCTTGGGGGGTGGGCTCTACCATCATTCCTGTCACCCTGCAGAAAACAGTCAATAAACCGCTCACAAAAGAGCTTTGGGGAATCCAGCTGATCCTACATTAGGAATGATCTACTCCACCTGTAAAGGGCGGGAGAAAACAGTGCCCACTCTTCGCGTTTGCATAAAATCTCCAGAAATAACTGGCAAAGGAGCCCTGGGTGGCTCGGGGAGTAAGAGACTTCTTCTGTCCGTTCAAATACTGCGCCACAGAGCATATAACCTCAAAATAAACATTTTTTAAAGCACTCTTCTGAAGCCCCAAGCTGGCGTCAGGACTCCTGGGTTCTGATCCCACCTGTGCCACATACTGACGGGGTAACTTTGGGTGATTCATGTAATCTCTCTAGGCCATTTCCTCCTGGACAACGAGTGGGATGCACAAGTGAACTTCCAGGCCCCTTAGAGAAATAAAGGTCTAAGATTCCAATCACGTAGGTCTATGATTCCACAAGTCTCATCTCCCCAGCTCGATTCTAAAATCCACAAGGGGAGGAATTGGGACAATTTTGGAGTCTTCGGAAAAGGTCCCTCTTTAAACCTTGGCTCAACCAGGCTAGAGACCGGCGCCTTCCTGGGACCCAGGAAGACCAAGCTGGCCAGACTGACCTGAGAGCCAGGAGGACAGGGGATGCTGGCATGGGGGACGTGCTCAACAGAACTCCACTCTCAGACACAGAAGGAGCTGGGTTCAAATCCTACGTTCACGTTGTGACCTTGGGCTATAGTGATGACTTAACCTGAGCCTCAGTTTCCTCATCTATAAAATAAGAACACCAACTTCGTGAGGTTTAAAGGATTACATGAGGTAACACGAGAAAAGCACTTGGCACAGAGAAGACATAAAATAAATGTTAGCCTCCTTCCTCCCTTCCTTCATTGAGCTGCTAGGACAGAGGGACCCAGAGGAGGCTGGGTTATTTTGAGTATTTTGTTTCTAAGGCAGCTTTCTTATGCAAATCTGTGAAATGTGGCCATCTCATTGGCCCTCCTAGCAATTTTGCTGCTACAGATCCAAGACTGAATGTAGGCTGCTCACACCACTGGAGCGGAGAAAAGCCCACCTAGCTTTGCGAGCTTAGGGCTTCAGGGGGCTTAGCTTTCCTTTGTCTGCAGGGGGCTAGGAATGCCAACTGGCTTTTGGGAAGTGGCACTATGGGACTCCAGCTGGTGGGGCGGGGGAATTGGGAGGCGGGTGGAGGGAGAGAGCGGAACTGACAGCACGTCCCAAGGGCTGGCAGCCGGCAGAGGGAGGTCTGGGGTGAGAATGGGCATGAGGCTTCTGCACACGTAGGAAGCACTGGGCTTTCTCTGTGACATCAGGGTCTCTGAGTCTTGGCTTCTTCATCCATACAAATGGAACTGAAAATATCTCCATCATCCATTTGTCATGCTGACTGAATCAGAGACCTAGGAGGTGTGCCATGAATATTTTCTCCTTCCTCCGTCTTGGGAGGTTGGAGGTAAAGGCCTGCAAAGTGAAGAAGACACGGTCGCACCACTGCCTTGTAGCAAATGAACCTGCAGAGATTTAATTGATGTAGAAAACACAGGATTGTCACCAGAGTTGGTTATAATATGTGAGCTATTCCCAAAGCACCCAGAATGGGCCAAATAACAAAATGGACTTTTTCTGTATGGTAGACTGAACCCAAAATGTATCTGATGAGGTAAAAAAGTCAGCTTGGATCTTGGTTTCTTATTTCATGGCAAAGAAACGAGTGGTGGGGTGTTCAGTGTTGGTTACCATGCATTGGGGAGGCCAGGGCAACCGCACGGCTCTAAAGACACGAAAAATGGGGCATTTCATGAAAGCAGTGAGGCAGAGAACATCCTTGTAGCCCCCGAGGATCTACAGATGGTGCGTGGGGCAGGGAGCTGGGCTAGCAAGGGGTGCGGTCCCTCACTGCCAAGGCCAGGGCCTGGTCCGGCACTGACGTCCTTCGGCCAAGCTGCCAAGCTCTGGGAAGAGGCGGCAGAGGGCTCAGGGGCATGGGGCGGTGCGGGTGGAAGGCTGAGATGGAAGAGTCTGATTCCAAGCCGGGTGCTGGGGGCAGCGTGGAAAAGAGAGATGGAAATGAGGACCCAGGAATACACTCGTGTTCTGGGATGTTCTAGAAAGGGAGAAGGCAAGGTGAGGATCCAGGGCCATCCCTGTCTCTGCCTATGGCTTTTTGGCTTCCTGGAGAAGTTGTGTGCTGGAGACCTGAGAATGGAGCTGGGATGGTGCCGGGGAGGAGTCCCAGGGAAGCGGGGTGCGTCCTGGGCAAAGCACAACCCAGCAGAGGGAAGGTATCTGGCCAAGCTTCCTGGGGCCCAGTTTCCAGCAATCCCAGGCAGGGAGCTGGGCAGCCAAGTCCCATCCTGAGAGTCGAATGGAGAGACCGAGAGCTCAAGAAAGAAGACAGTAAACAAACGGGCGAGAAGCAAGGGCCTGACCTCTATGAGCCTGAGGTATTGGAGAGACAGGCCTGCACCCAGAAGAGCCATCCCAGGGTAGACATGCTGGAGGGCTTGGGCCTGGCACATTAAAGACCACACACGCCGCCATCCGCCTGCGGGTCCAAGGGGCCGACCCTCAGCCTCCGCAGAGCGCTCCTCTAATACCACCTGCCTCCTAAAGGTGCCCGGTCCCCGACGCCCAAGCCAGCCTGCCCCTCGGCAGCCCACTGTCCATGCTGCCCTGTCGATGCAGCAGCTGCTGGCTCACAGAAGTCCAAAACGTCTCAGCCTGAGACACGTGGCGCGCTCACAGAGGGCTTGCCGTGCCCAGTCATACCGTCCTCCTCAGCCCTCTGGCCCTCCATGGTTCCGCCAAGCCCCAGGTGGGGCAAGCAGCAAATGAAGGGACCGGAGGATACTGATCGGAGGGAGTAAAGTGCAGGAGCTCCTCAGGCACTTGGTCTGGGCGGAGGAGAGGCCAGGCCATCCCAAACCCGCTGCTCAGGGCCTTAATAGTGATACACCTTCAGCCTGTTGTTCTCATCCAGCCCCAGCTGCAGGAGGCCCGGGGTGGCCGGTGGCTTGGGCACCGAGAACAGATGCCTGGCCACAAGGTAAAGGAAAACTCTGCGGTCAGCTGAGCCCTTGTGGGGAGTGGACCGTGGAAGGAGGGAAGGCCCGACGGGGTCCTCCTCCGACCCCCAGGGCACAAGCAGGGCCTCCTGCTCTGCCAGTCACCCTCTGCAGCAGGAAGGGACCAGGGTCTGGGAACCAGTTCAAAGGATACGACTTGGGGTCGTTCTTGAAATGTTCCAGCCACTTCCGGTTAGCCTCGATCATACCCTGAAAGCTGGTGCCGCCCACCTCTGGGACTTGGGAATGGGGGCGCTGCAGGAGGCGGAGCTGCTCACTGGGAAGAAGGATGGTGTGGGGGGGCAGAGGAGGCAGGTGCGTGGGAGGAAGGGGGGCACGTGTCCAGCTGAGAGGCCACCACGCCCCACCTCCTCCCTCTTCCTCTCACCCTTCCTCAGTGACTCTTAAGCAACTACTGGCAAGAGCTGACCATTTCCCAGGTAAACTCCAGAATGCCCCTCCAGAACAACAGGCATCAGTTCCCAAGAGGGAAGGTGGTGGGTGCCCCCCTGCCCCCGTCCTGGGTGAACGATACGACACATGCAGGCTTCGGGCTCCCAGCCAATCTCATCAGCAGAAGAGCTCCCTGGTGTCGACTCAAAGACTTGCCCAGCACAACTCCCCAGCTGGCCAAGGGGTGGGGTGGGGACTTACAGTTGGAGGCCAGAGCAGGGAGGGGGAGCGCTTGGCAAGGAATACGATGAATGGGAAATTAATAAGAGGTTTCAATAATTGCCCGCCTGTCTCTCCACAGGGCCCCTCGCTCCAGATGTTGCTCAGCAGGACTGGGGCAGAAGGAGCAGCACGAGGCAGACAAAGAGCTCAACGGCAAAGGCCAAGGGCTCCGGGGGGAAAGGGCGGGGCGCAGAGTCCCACCAGGGCCAGGTTCCCCCGCCCAGTGCCACGGGGCAGCTTCCTCATGGAGCCGGGCCAGGGAAGGCCAGCCCCGCCCCGGGCCTCGGCGGTCTGCACTTGGCTTTCCTTTGGTGTCTGCTCCCCTCCGGGTCCCACCTGCCCGGGGAGGCCCAGCGAGCGGCCCGAGCGCAGTTCCACGGAAGGCTCACCTGGCAGACACGTAGCCCAGCCTGTTCTCCAGGGACGCGGGGCTGCTGCTGAGGAACGGGACTCCAGCTGGAAAGGAGGGGCAGTCGTTCTGAAAGGGGCAGGGGTGCGCCCGAGCCAGACCCCAGACCAGCCGGGCAGCCTCCCTGCTCCCCAGTACCTCCTGGCCCATTCAGAAACAGGTGAGGCAGTGCCCCCCAAAACAAACAAACCAAACAGGACGAGAATCAGTGGCTGGAGGTCAGAGATAGGAACGGTCCTATTTATTTTGCTTCTAAGACTTAAGCTACTTTTCATTTTAGGTTGGGAGCTTGGTGAAAAGAGAGGTAACTGTTTCCCTCAAGTGACTGCTTTCTATGGCCTTTCACGTCCCCCAGCTGGCCCAGGAGCCAAAGGAAGCCACACAGTCACCAGGTTACAAGCGAAACCCGGAGTCCGAGACTTGGGTGAAAACCGAAGTTCATTACTCCTTCACTGGGAGAGGATGACAGGAACTCTCCGCGCCTCAGTTTCCTCATCTTAAAGTGGAGCTAAATAATTACTACTTCAGAGAGTTACTACAGGGACTAAATGAAAAACAGAATACACTGCACAAAACGGTGGCTATTGTGGGGGTGCCAGCGATGACCATTCAGGCTCTGCCAAGCTCAAGAGTCCTTACTAAAGACCTGGTCGCTTGGGCCCTGGTAAGCCATCCTGACCAACTAGGTCTTCTTCACCAGGTGCCCTCAGACCCCTGCCAAAGTTGGGGTGAAGGAGGAAGAGTAGGAGGAAGGAGGATGAGGAAAAGGAAGGGAGAGGAGGGTGGGAAAGCTCAGCCCGCGGGGAGGCTTACTTGGAAAATACTTGCGCCATTTCTCCACCAGGAAGTCGTCCACTGTTTGAGCCACGGAGGAGGAGAGCCTGGGGCCCAGCCCCGGGTCCCAGGCCCAGTGGGTGGACGTGGGCGGGGCAGGGGACGGGGCGGAGGCCCTGGCCAGGGAGGGGTAGGTGGGAACGGAGGTGCTCCTGGAGGCCGGCGTCGAAGAGAAGAGCGGGGGCGGGGGCTGCATGTCGAGGCCGCCTAGCATGCTGAGCACGCCGTTCAGCTCGCTGCTGATGCGCTGCAAGGAGCTGCTCAGGAAGTGGATCTTGTTGGGGATGGCGGGACACGGGGTGGGGAGGACTGAAAGGAAAGAGGCAGATGGTGGCGAAGGACTTGGGCTCAGGGTCCTGGGACGCCCCCAGACCCCGCTGACAGTGAAGCACGCCCCCGCCCGCCCTTCCGCTCCAGACCATGCAGCTGGGAGGCTGGCCGCGAGAAAGACCCTGGGAAGGGGCCCAGCACCCTGGGGAGAAGGCAGGGAGAAGGGCCCTTGTGCCCACGTGCAGGCCACAGCAGCAGAGGCAGAGGGTCACAGTGCAGAGAAAAGGCCGGGTGACCCCCGACACGCTGTGAGGCGCCCCGCGGTGTTCAGCGGCTTCGCCTGCCCTTCAGCCCTGTGTGCGGCCACCCAAATGGAGCCGCTCGTTCCCGAGCACTGGCGGAGGTCCCACCCTGAGCAGGCGAGGGGCAGGCGCTGGCTCCAGAGGCCTGCAGGCCCTCACCGCCGCGGCCTCCGTGGTCCCCGGCCCTGCCTCGCCCTCCCGCACTGCCCCGCTGCCACCACTCACCCTGAGGCAGGGCGGCAGATTCCGAACTTTCGCTGCTCGTGTCTTCCACGTCGCTGAGGTCAAAGGTCACCACCTTCTTGGTGGCGGCTCCTCTCAGAGTGTCCTCATCAGAGGCCTGATAGGGAGGAAGAGGCGGTCACCATGGGCACTTCCTGTGCGCTTTCTGCCCCGGTACCCGCGTGGCGCGTGGACCGAGGTCTTGGCGGGGAGGCTCTCACAGGACCCCACGTTCCAGAGCGCCTTGGGAGAGGTGCACCCTGCCGGCTTGGGGGGTGGGAAGGAGCAGTGAGGAGAGCTCAACCACCTCCGATAAGGGCCCAGAAAGACGCCCACCCTGCCCACCTCAGGAAGCACCTACGAAACTCTTCCTCCACCACACTCAGCTCGGCATTCCGGGTAAGCCCACAGCAGGGAAACCTGCGTCTATTCCCACCAGCCTGGTTGCACCTCTCCTCGGGTGCCATGGCGGGGTAAGGGGGGAGCTGGCGCCCCATCTCAGGAACCTTCAGGAAGAGCCTGTGGGTACACTCCGCACCGCTTGGCACAGATATCTGAGCCCACAGATGTGTTTCGCCAGGTCAGAGCTGAAGCCGTGGCCATTTTCAGCCCAGGAGCCCTCAGCCCACTGCCCAGTTCCGGGCCTACTGGTCAGCTCCCCAGCGCAGGACCGGAAAACCCATCCCCACCCCAGGAACAGGAGAGGGAGGGCATGGCCTCTCTGGGCTCCACGCCTGCAGGGGTGCACCTCTTCCCGGAGAGAAGACTCCAGCTGGCTCAGCCGCTCCTCCTTCTTCTTGAGCAGGTCCTGGCCTTTGCGCATGGCAGACTTCATCTCGTCCAGGTGCTTGGACTCCTGCCGTCCAGGAGAAAGGGGAGGAGAAAGGCGGTGATTGGCGGCACGGACTCTGGAGTCCCAGCTCTGCCATTTGCTGGCTGGGAGATAGTGAACGAGTTACTGACGTTCTCAGGCTGGTTCCTCATCTATAAAGAGAAATACTACTTATCATAGAACCCTGCGAATGAAAAGAGAGAGTGGGTTGGCTGCATAGTGCCACACCTAATAAATTCTCAAGCGGTTACAGCTAACCAATGGTTGCTGTTATCGCTGCTCCCATGACCATCACCGTCATCATCACTGTCACCAGAAGGGACTGAGCAGAGCAATGATGGCCTGGGGAGGGAAGGGGGGTGGGAGCACTGCACGCCCTTGGGAAGTCTGCTCCTGTCTCTACCAGCCTGTACCAGCCTCTTGCCCTCTGCTGCCCCAAGCCAGCTCCCTCACCACCAGCTCTGGGCACTTCCAGAATTCTATGGGACAGGCATGGTCCAAGAGAGCCCAGTCTGCCAGGACCCACAAATGGTAGGAAGATCTGGGGTCCCAATCAGCAAGTCTCTGCTTTTCATTGCAAACTGGGCTCCTGTGTACCGTTATCGTGAAGATCAAATGGCTGAATGTGTGCTGGGCACTGCCCTGTAGATGTGAGGTGCAGCCCTGCCCAGTGATCCGGGGCCCACGTGACCACCCTCACGAAGCCCCACAATGACCAGCTGAGGGAGAGCCCAAGGGCAAGCGTCCCCCTAGCACTCGCTGGCCTCCGCCCGCGCAGGGCTGGCAGGCTGTCCTCCAGGCGCCTGACCTCCTCCAGGTTCCTGCGCACGTCGTCCAGGGCCCTGCTGCCTGGCGGGTCTTTGGCTGCCTCCTGGGCATTGGCCAGCTCATGGCGCCAGTGCTGCTGGGCGGCCTTCAGAGCCGTCTGCCGCTTCCGCATGGAGCGCGTCTGCCGCACCAGGAACTCCTTGGCACTACGGAGGGCCAGCCCCTCCGCAGAGAGGTAGTGCCGGACGCTGCGGGAGGACAGGCCAGGGCAGGGGAATCGGGCAGGGCAAACAGACGGCTCTGGGAACCCCTGCTCTGGGCCACACACCCCCCTTCCCTGGCTGGGGCTCCCCCTAAGCACGGACTGGGGCTGCTGGGCTGGGCAGTGTGTGGGAGGCCACCCACTGCTACGCCCCAACCGCGTGTGGAGAGCTGGACCAGCAGTCCTCCCCGTTGACCAAAGGGATCATGCCTGAGGCCTCCGGACAGACGGCAGACACTCCCGGGGGTCTGCTCCTAAGTGGAGGCCAGCAGGTTCAGCACACCAGCCGGGAACCCTGACGGCAGTACGTGGCTTGCAGAGGGTTCCCCAGTCCCCCGACCCCTGATGAACCACGTCCCCTGGTGATCACTGTCATCTCATCTCAGCACACGCCAGCTCAGCAGTGCAGGCACTCCCTCGTCCCTTCCCAGCCCTCCTCAGCACTGAACAATTCAGGCCACTGGAACTCACCTGTCCAGAGACGCGTCAGCCTCCTCCTTGCTCTGGGAGACGGAAGAGGAAAGTTCTTTGGTCTGATTCTGAGGACACAGGGCAGAAAAGACCCACTGAGTGCAGTGAAAGCAGACGTCCTGCAAGCTCGAGATCCCAGAAACCCTCCCAGCAGCCTAGACGTGAAACGGCCCTGCCCGCTGCCAAGCGCTCTTGACTCACAGACACCTTTGACTGGTGGAGGCAGGACGCTGGGAACGGCAGGGGCCTTCACTGAGCAGAACCAGGCTTGCCCCCTTCCTGAGGCCCTGCCCAGCCCCCAGCCCAGCACCCTGTCCCTTCCAAGGCACAGAGACGCTCACCGTCCCGAGGGATTTCCTCAGGTCCTCCACGTGGAGCTCCAGCGCCAAGCGTGGGGAGGCGTCACTCTCCTCGACCGCCAGCTCGTGCAGCGTGTCCTGCTTCCTCTGAGCTTCGGCCTCCAGGCTGCTGTGTGTGGGCAGAGGGGGCAGGGAACGAGGCGTCGGGGGAGGCGGTGGCCGGAGGCAGCAGCTTCAGCCCCCATCTCAGGAGAGAACAGGCCCGGATCCTTCCCCGCCCTCCCACCCAAGCCGCGGAGGCAGGGCTGGGGCGTGGCCGTGGAGCCAGGCCAGCTCCTCGCAGCCCTCCGCCACCGCCATCCACACGCGCGCCCACAACGCAGCGGGCACGAGTCCCCCCGCCAGCCTCCCACCTCTCACTGTTAGCGGGGCCCATGGGCGGTGGCAGTCAAGGGCAGCCTGGACGGGCCGAGGGAAGAGGCGTCGCCCGCGCACCTGATGCGCGCCTGCAGCCTCTGGCTCTGCGCCTGCAGCCGCTCCACTTGGGACTCCAGCTCCGACTTGCGGGCCCGAAGCTCGTCGAGAATCCTTCGGATCTGCCGGTTGGACTCCAGCAGGTGGCTGTGCTCCCTCTTGGCCTCCTCCAGGTGCTGATGGGTGGCCGCGGCTTCCTGGGGTGGAAGGCAGGGAGGCCCGAAGAGGATGGGGGGCAGGATGGGGCTCAGACACACTGAAGTCCCAGCGCCTGAGGTCAGGGGGTCTGTGGCCCCCAGCCACCCCCCACAGCTCTCCTCAGTGAGGCTCCTGACGGGGCCACACCGTGGCTCTCCCCGTGGAATAGTGGCCAACACGGTCTGGAATCCCAGCACCCCGGACAGATTAGGAGAACACAGGAGGAGGTAAGGAAGAAAGAAGGAGGGAGAGGGAGGAGAGGAAATGGAACGGGCAAAACACAAAGCAGGGAGCCCAGAATGAGCAGACAAACCTCACTCTCCAGAGCAACCTGCCTCTGTGCGTCCAGCAGCTGCTGCTGCCTCTTCCGGGCGGTCTCCTCCTGTTGGGGAAGGGCCAAAAGGGAACGGGCCTTTTGGCTCTCTCCAGTCCCTGGGTCTAAGGGGCAGGAAGGGCTGCCCTCTCCTGGGGGAGCTGTGACTCCAAGGTCAAGGGTACCTGTAGATCCTACTCCCCTCCCCCACACTCTCACCTGGATGTCCAGCTCGGCCAACCTGGCCTTGACATCTTTACTCCTGGTTTCAAGCTCCACCTCTAAGTCTTGGAGCTTCCTTTCCTGCACAGAAGCATAGGTGGAGAGAAAGGCGTGAGTGTAGAACGGGTGCCTGGCACTGTTCCTGAACCCACTCCCACGCCACGAGCACCAAGCTGCCCTCTGGGTCCTGTCCAATTTGGCCCTGGGACCTCCCAGGAAAGCAGCACACCCTTTATTTCCGGTGGGTGCAAGGAGAAGCAAAGGTGCCCACCCACGCCAAGGCCTTCCCAAGAGCCAACCTTTTCTTCTAACACCAGGGAAGTTCCCTGGGCCAGAAGATGCTGGATCAATGCTGCCCCTGCTTGGGCGTGGCCCGTGAGACCCCCACCCCTGAAGCTGTCAGGCTCCACCCTGCTGCAGCCACGGTGCCCGCTCCCAGCTCTTGTCCCCGGGCATGGAGATGTCCCGGTAGACCCCCTGACCCCAGTGTCAGCCCAGGGCCCCTCGCCTGCTCCCGGTGCCGGCGCCGTGAGTCCTCGAGCTGCTTGTCCTGCTCCTGCCTCGCGGTCTCTAGCTCTCGCTCGTGGGCCCTCTGCAGGCGCTCCAGCTCTCCCGTCAGGTGCCCCAGGAGCTCAGCCCGCTGCTTCCTCTCCTGCAGGGCATGGGGGGCACTGGTGGGAAACCACGGCGGCCCCTCACACCCCTAAAATTGCAGATCCCCCCCGCTCCCCAGCCTTGGGTCAGGAGGACGAGGGACACCTGACTCCCCGAGGCGACACGGAGAGCACCAAGGGCCCTTCAGCCGGAAAGCCTGGGTCCCTGCCTCTGTGGCTGCAGTGGATGCTGGACAGAGGCCATGAGGAAATCCCCTTTGGGAGCCTGACTCTCCTACTACTCCATCATGTGCAATTTTTCCTTCTGAAGGGAAGAAAGATCATTAATATGTCCTGACCACTAGTCCTCAGCCAGGTCACAATTGATGTGCATAGAGATTCAACTGAACGGCAGCGCAGGCCAGCTATCTCTGCCCTGGGAGAGAATGCCCAGATTCCGGAGCAGTCCCAGCAGAGGCGGAGCGGTGGGCTACGGGCAGCCCTGCCCAGCACCCCTGCCTCGCTCACCCCCAGTGTGAGCCAGGAGAGCCAGCTTGGGTCAGCGCGAGCAATCAAAGTTTCTGGGGCTGAAGACAGAGCAGGTAGTACCTCGATATTGTCTGGCTCTTTGCCCGTCTATTTCTTGGTGTCCTGAAATTTCTAATGATACTGGTGATGTGCTGTTAGCATGGTTATAACTGAAGGCTCTCGAGCCAGCAGCTTGGACTTGAACCCCAGTCCTTCTCCTGTTTAGCTTGGAAAAGTCACTTCAACTCCCTCCGAGTCTCAGTTTCCTCATCTTTCAAATGGTGGTAATGGGAGCACCTCCCACCTAAGGATGCTGTGAGGAATGAACGAGCTAAGGTGGGTGAAGAGCTTCGAGCGGTGCCTGGTTCACAGTAAGCGCTCTGTACGTCAGCTCTCATTACTCCTGAAAGAATCCAAGTGCAGCCTGCCTGGCAGAGAGGACTCACCCTTCATGAGGGCAAGTTTTCTAACGCGTCAGCATTGCAGGGTAGCAGGGAGGCCTCCCAGGTGGTGGAAAGGTCCCACAGCCCCTGACCACTGCGTCCTCTCGCCCTGCCATCTGGCCAACCGGGACAGACCCCAGGAGTGTGTGTGCGGCTGGCAGGTCACCTCGGCTTCGTACTGCTCCCTGGCCTCTGCCAGCACGTGCCGGTGCTCCTCCCTCATCTTCTCCATCTTCCTCTCATGATCCCGCTCCACCTCCTGGCGCTTCTCTCTCAAGAGGCCACTGAGCTGCAGGGCAGATGGCGGGGTGAGGCTGGCGGGACCAAGGGCAGGCCAGCCCCTGGGGGACTGACGCACCACAAGGTCTCACACACGCGCACCTCCCCACATCCTGCCCCCACATGCCACACGTGCATGACACAACACGCACACAGCTGTGCCCCCCCATAGGGCACGGGGGCGGAGTGCCAGGCCTCTAGGGATGTAAGGCACACAGACAGAACCAGGAGTTCTGACGCCACTGAGCAGTCCAACGCTAACCAGAGGACACTCGGGCCGGGACGGCCCAGCAGGTGGTTCGGGAGTTCACAGTATTTCACATGAATGTTGAAGCAGCACCCGGCATTCACCTCTTGCTCGTACTCAGCCACTTGGTGAACTTTCTGCTGCGCTCTCTGCTCCATCCGCCCAAGGCTTTCCTGCAGCTGTGCCTCTTCTTTCTGCTGCGCTTCTTCTATCTTCTTTTGGAGCCCGGAGACTGCCTGAGGGCCCGGCCCAGGGAGTGTAAGCCCAGAGGAGGCTGTTTTGGGAACACAGCATCCTTGCCCACGGGCCTGGCAGGAGGAGGCTCTCTCTCTTGGGGGTGCCTCCTACTGGCAGGAACGGCGTTGAGCTCTGCCACCGGCCCCGAAAAGGGTCTGGAGACTCACGCTCGGGGACCTGGGTGCCCGGGCCCTGCCCGCGGTCTGGGCCGGCTGCATCTCACCTCTCTGTGCTTGGCCTCCAACGAGGAGCAGAGCCGCTCCAGCTCTGCGCTGTGCTGCCGCTCCAGCACCGCCATGGCCTGGGAAGCGAAGGGGCTGTGAGGGAAGCAGGACAGGACAGGCCAGTCCCGACCGCCAGGGAAGGAAGGGCCCAGAAGAACTTCTTCACACCGCCTCGAGCTGAGGGGCCAGAGGGAAGAAGCACGGGCACATCTTTGCTCCTCTGACGTAACTCAGTCCCGAGAGGCTACAACTGGCAAATGAACAGGAGCGTGCGGGCCAGCGGGGAGGGGCATTTCAGGGAGCCTCAGGCCATCGCTCCAGGCCCCTGCCTCTGCGCTGGGCCCAGGTTGGCAGGCGACGCCCAGGACTGCAAATAAGATCCGTGGTGGGGGTGTCTGCGGTTTTAGTGCATTCTCTCCCCGCGCGGGCAGGACAGTGACACTCTCCCTCTGATCTTGCTGGATCTTGCCCTTGTCTACAGCTGAAGCACCTAGAAATACCTCTACTCCTTCCTCCCCCTCCCAAAACAAAGCCCCACGTGGCCTGTTACTTCAGCATCTAACCTGGGGACCGACCGTCAGATTGGTCTCCAGAGGGAAGGGAAGTAAGGATAAAAGAGTAACCTCTTCTAAGTGTGCTAACGTCTTGTTCTAAGAGGGGAGAGGAGAGGACACTTGGGCTGCCCCTCAAAGAGAGGGCCAGGACAGAACACCCTTGCCGCCAGTCCTCTGGTCGGGCTTAAGTTCTTTCAGCCCGGAAACCTTCCCGAACCTTCCCCGCCTCTGGCCCCTTGACCTCTAAGGGCTCTGCTGGCCACAGCCCAGCCCTGGAGGGGAGCTTCTGGCCACGTGCAGTGTCCTCCCCTCTGCCGAGTCAGGTCAGACCTGAGTAGCGGGCCCCAGTCAGTCAGCTGCTGGGCACCTGCGCTCCCTGCGCTGCCTGCACATGCACCCATGCTCCCCCTGCCTCCCTGCCCTGCAGACCCTTCCTCTCCCTCTGCACTCAGCCCCTCCCAGGCAGCCCAGACCAGCGGAGAGGCCGTGGGTCACTTGCTCACTTCTTTCCTTTCCCCTTCCAGGTGCTCCCGCAGCTGCTGTAAAGCCTTCTCCTTCTCAGCCTGCAGGGCGGCCCGCTCTCTCTTCTCCGAGGCCTCTGTCTCCTCCTTGAGCTGCTCTAGTGTTTGCCGGCTCTTCTGCTCCAAGCTGGCCCTCTCGGCCTCCTGGAGAGCCTCCAGCTCCTCACGCAGCCTCTCCAGGGAGGCTTCTTGCTCGGCCCTGGGCAGATGGAAGAGACTAGAGAGGGCCTGTGCCCGCTGGGGACGTGCCCACGGGGCCGGGCCGCTGGCAGGTGGCGCTCACCTGATGTGGCCCTCATCCGCCTCCATGCTGGACCGGACCTGCGCCCGGAGCCGGGACAGCCGCCGGCTCTCCTCTTCTCTCAGGCGGGCCTCCTCCTCCTCAGTGGCTCTCTGCAGCTGCTCCTTCAGGGACCTGGGAAGGAAAGGAAAGGAGAGTTTGCCTGACAGCCGGCAAGCGTCTTTCCCACCCTGCTGATGACCCCAGGCCCTCGGCCTCTGGTGGCTCTCTCACCAGTCTTCGAAGCTTCCTGCACGTGAAAGGCAGTCCAACCCCAGCCTCGAGGGCCAAGCTGCTGCTCTAAATAGCCCCCAGAGGTGCAAGGGGGCCTGGAGTCCACTTATACCTTTGCTATAGGAAGTGGATGCAGGCTGCTTGGTGCCAGCAGAGCATTTCTCTATTTTACACACTCTTTGCTATGTATAACAATAATAATTTTCTACCACCCTTTGGTGTTCCATTCTAGAGGACAAGCTCAGCCTTTAGTTAAATTGCCATGTAAGGGTAATGCACACACGCCTTTCTGGAGCACCTTTCCCATCCCTGGACTGTGAAAAGATAGCTCTTTACCTTCTCAATACCCATTCTCCCTGTTTCCCTTCCTAACAGGACCCTGGTTTTATTCTGTCAGGCAGAGACTCAGCCAAAGGCCTCTAGTCCCCAGTCTCCTCTGCAACAAGGGTAACCAGTGGGCTAGAAGCAGAAGTTAGTGGGGACAATTCCCAGGAAAGCGCCTCTAAGAGGCACCAGCTGAGCTGGAAGGTACCACTGCCCTCCTTCCCTACGCTTCCTCCCTGGGGCACAGAGCCAGCGGCTGGAGGTCCACAGCTAACCACACCACGAAGAAACGCTGAGCGTCAAACCAGTGCTAAAGAAGGCCGAGCATGGGAAACGGACTTTGGCCCAGTGGTTAGGGTGTCCGTCTACCATATGGGAGGTCCGCGGTTCAAACCCCGGGCCTCCTTGACCCGTGTGGAGCTGGCCATGCGCAGCGCTGATGCGCGCAAGAAGTGCCGTGCCACCCAAGGGTGTCCCCCGTGTGGGGGAGCCCCACGCACAAGGAGTGCGCCCGTGAGGAGAGCTGCCCAGCGTGAAAAGAAAGAGCAGCCTGCCCAGGAATGGCGCCGCCCACACTTCCCATGCCGCTGACGACAACAGAAGCGGACAAAGAAACAAGACGCAGCAAATAGACACCAAGAACAGACAACCAGGGGAGAGGGGGAAATTAATTAAATAAATAAATCTTTAAAAAAAAAAAAAAAAAAAGAAGGCCGAGCAGAAAGATGAAAGGAGCCAGGGCCCCGAGGACGCCGGGGAGGCACTAGGCCAGGCCTGGACTGCCGCCGTCTGTAAAGACAAACCCCCAACTTGTCCACACGCATCCCCCCACCCCCGCACACACGATCACCCACACACAGGCCCAGCCCAGGCTCAAGGGTCTTAGTTTAAGGCCTCCCAGCTGGCTACCCCAAGAGTTGGCTCTCAATTAGGAACTTCTGGCTCCTGGGCAAGGGCGCCTCACACCGTATCACGTGGTCCCGACCTCTCTCGCAGGATTCCAACAGGGAGATGACTCCCAAAGGGCTCCTGCTTGGGTGGACGACGCAGACGAGCTGCCTGCGCTAATCGGAGCTCTGCTTAGCTTAGGGCACCTTGGACAAGTTCCTTACCCTCCCCGTGCCTCAGTTTCTTCATCCATCTTATAAATTCCACACAGTAGGGTTGATGACCCCTCGCAGAGCTGTTCGGAGCACTACCCCAATTCACACACATAAAGCACACGGATCGGTGCAGTCTTGAGACTGCGTCAACTCCTCGCTTTTTATCCAGCCTCCCAACGCCTTCCCCAAAAGCAGGAGGGCGCACGCCTTGGCCAGGTGCCCCGGCTCTCGGCATGGGCCATGGAGGGGTCGTCTCAGTGGGGCCACGGGCATCACGGGAGGAGGGAAGGAGGGTGCCCCCCGCCCTTGGCACCGCGAGGTCCCGGGGCCTGGCCTGGGGGAGGGGCAGGACCTGAGAGACTTCTCTTTCTGCTGGTGAAGCTGGAGGATCTCTTCTTCCTCCTCCTGCCACAGTTTCTCCCGCAGCTGCTGCATCTTCTCTGGCTTCGATTCCAGCAGCCGCCTCTTGGCCTGCTCGCGGTCCTGTGCTGCCGCCTCCTCCACGGCCTTTAGAGCAGCCTCTGCGGGCTGAGGTGGGGGGACCGCGGGCTCTGCAAATCGCCTGCCAAGGGCACAGAACGGCACATCGCTGCAGTTGTCGTATCCCCCCACCTTCGGGCATCCAGCGTTTACACGGACACAGCTCATCACACGCCAAATCCCAGAGGAGGGGCCCACAAACAGGAGTCCCACATGCAAGTCAGGCCACCCCCGGGCAGGCAGTAGGTCTGTCCCTCTCAAAGGCATGGTGCACATTTGTCCTCTGAGGCCAAGCCCCCACCAGGCTTGCCCATCCTAGGCTCTCGGGTGACCGCGGAAGCTGTGGCTCAAAGACAAAACCTGAAGCGTGGCTCAAAATCCCGCAGCAGTGGGGACAGTGTGGAGTTCTGTCCCTCATGGCGTCTTCCCCCAAATGGCCCATGGCCCGTTTCTGTCCCCTCAACAGGACTCTGCCTACTACTTGAGGCTCATGTTAGCAATTCGGGACCAGTCCCCAGAGGCCACTCTCTGCCTCCCAAACTGAACAGAGGCCAGTGCCTTTGGCCCAGCGGGAGAAGCAGAACACCGCCTCTCCCTGGGACCTAGAAAAGTCTGCCGGTGGTCCAGGGATAGTACTCTCTTCTCCCACAGCGCCAAGAGAGCCAAGCAGGAGACCCTTCCCACAGCCAAAGGGAGGAGGTAGAGCTCCACAGGCGTGCCATGGCCACACCTTCCCAATGGTGGCGCATTTTCATCTACTTAGAATTAATTCAGTGTTGGAAAATCTTAGAAAAAGAAATTCATCAGAGGTCACCTGGATGGACATGGTGGGTGGTAAGAAAAGGAATAATGGTTTGGCTTTTAAATTTTAAAAGGCTACAAAAGAATGAGGCTATGGTGCTTGCATTCTGGTAGTTGAAGGAAATACCCAAGAGAAACTCCGAGAACCTTCAGAGCAAGGAAAGCATAAGCGTGGCCAAGTATCCAGCCTCCCAGAGACCTTCCTAAAGGGCAGTACAGTTTTATCTCCGGACCCCAAGCTTCAGGTGGCAAGTGGTCTCACCACCACCCCATACACCCCCTTGGTGCCCAGGCCGCTCCGGAGACCTCAGCAGGGACATATGGGCATGGCCCAAAGCAAAGCAAACTGCAGCAGGAGCCCGTCCCCCCTGCTGCAGCTGCAGAAACCCCCTTCCTGCTGCAGCACCACAGCAGGCGGAAGGCAGCGGGCAGGATCCAAGCAGGGCAGCAGAAGACAGCCAGGGCCAGGTGTCCCCTCTCAGCCCCTCGAGACCAGAGAAAGAAGGACACCGCCGCCGGCGGACTCCTCGGAAATGCCACAAAGAGCCCCCCACCCCCTTTCCTAAAACTGTAACTCACGCCAAAATAGTCTCGGGCATTGCCCTCCACTCTTCTCTGCTCCCATCTCCTTCCCTTCCCTCCTTCCAAATCTTGGCTTCCTCTCAGTCCCCGGACACTGTCCACCCGAGGCAGATGTAAGAGACATTGCTGCCACCTCCTCTGAGAAACCCCCTTGGAAAGGGGCCCCCCCGCAGCTCTCTGCCTCATCAACCCTCCAACTCATTTGCAGCCTTGGCTGAAAACATCTTTATTTCCCTAAGATGGTACTTTTTAACGTCTTTCTTCCCCGGGGGCCGGGCAGCTCTGTGGAACCCGTGGGGACAGATGCTGCAGAAAGACAGGCCATCAGAACCGTGGCACGTGCCCGGGCGACAGGCCCCGGGTCAGCTTGTTGGCACACCTGGCACGCAGGCAGGCGGGGTTGTCTCCAGTGGGCCTCTTCTCCCTCCCCCAGTTTTAAAGATCTAGTATCCCAGACTCCTCACTTAGGTCCGAGCCTGGGAGCTCTATTAGACAACGGGGAAGTTGAAGACTCCAGCCAAAGAGACGGGTCTGATTTCTAGGCCAACTCCTCAGGTATCAGCATCAAAGAGACCCCGCTGCCAACAGGAGTTGCAAAGCGAGGCTCTGCAGGAGCTAAGCACTGTGGGCTGGCCACAAGAGCTCCCAGACCCATCAAGGAAGGCAGGAGGAAGAGGGGGTGGCAGGAGAAAGAGAAGGATGGAGAAGGCGGTAAATGGACTCCAGAAAACTTTGAAATGGGTGTTAAAATTGGGGTTAGAGGGAAGCAGATTTGGCTCAATGGATGGAGCGTCTGACTACCACATAGGAGGTACAGGGTTCAAAGCCAGGGCCTCCTGACCCCTGTGATGAGCTGGCCCACGCACAGTGCTGATGCACGCAAGGAGTGCCGTGCCACGCAGGGGTGACCCCTGCACAGGGGACACCCACGCGCAAGGAGTGCACCCTGTAAGGAGAGCCACCCTGCACGAAGAAAGCGCAGCCTGCCCAGGAGTGGCGCCGCACACACGGAGAGCTGATGCAGCAAGATGACAACAACAAAAAGACACAGATTCCCGGTGCCACCAACAAGAATATAAGCAAACACAGAAGAACACGCAGCGAATGGACACAGAGAGCACTCAACTGGGGGGTGGGGGGAGGGTGGGAAGGGGACAGAAATAAATAAAAAAATTTTTAAATCCTTTTAAAAAAATTGAGGTTAAAATCAGAAAGATCATGTCTCCTCTCAGTCAAGCCTCTACAAACTCCTTGGGAAAGTGTTGGGATGCCAAGGGGAGGCCCCTCCCGTTTCCTAGGTGGGGACCTTCTGCTCCTGACCTCTCTAATTTGGTCTATGTCCATGGAAGCTGGTGGCACAGCGCTGCCCCCACAAGCCCAGCTCCCCGTGTAGCTGTAAGGAGAAATAACAAAGTGACAGGGCCTGAAAAAAGTCAGGAGAGGAAGAGAAGGCCCTTCCTGAGGAGAGTGGGCCAACTCAAAGTGCGTGGCCAAGGAAATGTCTCTGAGGCCCCAGCAGCAGGTCGCCTCGCGGGGACGAGGGAAGAAAGAGAGGAAGTGGACTGCGCAGCCAGGCAGGCAGGGAGGAGCTGAGTGAGCTGGCCTGGTCTGCGCCTCGCTGCCGGGCTCCTCTCTGCCCCCTCGCCTCTGCCAGACCTTCCTCTCTGTGAGCCACATTTGCCTCCTCTCCTCTTAGGAAGCACCTGGTCTGGCCGTCCTTGCGAAGGCCACCTAATTTCATGGGGATATCACCCCCTGATAAACGGGGTGACCCCTTCCCTACACACCCCGGCCCTGTTGAAGGACGAGCATGTCTGCCTGGCAGCTCTTGGTGACACTTCCGATGGGTGACCAGGCCATCAGCCTGCCTTGGTGACACTTACTACAGGTGATCAGACTCAATCCGTCTCGGCTCAAAAGTCAGCCCCAATCCTGAGGACTCTTAATCCCTTTGCACCAGCTCAGTTCATGGAGGGAAAACTTAGGAGCCACGAGGCCTTTCTCCACGCAGAGAAAAGAAACAGAAGCCACAGACTAAAAGGCACAAATCTAGGGCTCTAGGGACCCGAGTCTAGTCCTAACTTTGCAACCGATTGACCATGTAACCTTGGGCAAGCCTCTTCGCCTCAGTTTCCTCATCTGTAAAAGGGATGGTGGGGAGGGTGAGACTGGGAAGAGGAAAAGGAGAAGATTCCTAATTTTAAAAGTGCTTGTTGCAACGAGAGTGAATCTCAAAACCATGTTGAACAAAAGAACCCAGGCACAAGGATATATGCTGTATAGAGCATAATTGCATTTACATGACTTTCTAGATGGAAACTTTTAATGCCTGTACTCTGCGGGCTGGAAGACAAGGATGGTGGGGTGGGATGGATTGGGAGGGAGAGGGCAGGAGAAGGCTTTCTCGGGGGATGGAAAGGTTCTGAAGCTGATCTGAGTGGCGCCACGGGGTATGTACATAGATGAAATTTCAATGAATTGTACACTTCAGACCTGTAGTGTAGTAAAATTATACCTCAATTAAAAAATGTTTAAGAAAGAACAGTGCTTGGTAGAGGGGAACTTGGTGTACCAGGCTTCTAGTAATGAGCCAGGAAAGCTCCCTGCCTTGTACCCCAGGGCCTGCCAAGGCACCCCAAGGACTTAAGCTGGGCTTAGGCTCCCTGGTGGTGGCTTGGGGCTCCCCCAGGCAGTCCACGGAGGACCCAGGCCACACTCAATCCCCACCCAGGCCCAGAGTCCAGAAATGCCCTCCCCACCCCCCAAAAGCCACGTCATCCACATTCATCCACGCACGAGGGAGGATGGGGACAGACACGGGAAAACTGGCCCTTACGCCTCTGGAGAGACTGGCGGGGTGGGGCTGGCCGCCACCTTCTCCTCGGGCTCCTCGGCCTCTTCCTGCCCGCGACCCAGCTCCTCGGCCCTCTCGGGGGTGCCAGGTGGGCTTGGAACCTGCTCCCTTGAGGGCAACAAGGAAGCAACTGTGTTCGAGCCGTTAGGAAGACGAGGGGCTCCAGATTCACCCCATTTGGGGTTGAAAGAGACAGCCCCCCTACCTCGGGCCTCAGGCCTCCCCCCGCCCGCCTCTCCTCCCGCTGTTCACACTGGAGACCAGAGACCAGGCCCCACGTGGGAAGCAGGGTGGCCATGCCCCCGAGGAGGGGCTCTGCACACAGCAGGTGCTCAGAAGATGCTGTCGACGGAACAGGGCTGAGGCTCAGCTCCCCCCTGTGCCTCATCCCACCGGATGGATTCCAAACCAGCGGCGTGCCCGGGCCAGGGCAAGGGAGAGCTAGCAAACGCACAGCAGGCACCGGACCAGGCTGCAAATCAAGGTCCTCCCGGCTCCGAGAGCCTGGGGCGCTGCGCCTCGGGGCACCGGGGGTCCACAGGGGTTGACTGAGGGGGGAGCTGGCAGGGAGGGCACTGGGAGAAACGGCTCCCGCAGGAGGAAGACAGCAGCCAGGGCAACAGCTGAGATTTGGGCCCAGGCCCCCGCAGGGAGGCAGTGGGGACAAGAGACGCTTCCTCACGCAAGAGTATCTCAGCTTCCTGGTGGGGCCGTGCGCCCCAGTTTTAGTTCCAGATGGCCAACTAGGAAGAAGCAGGTTTCCTCGGTCCCCGGCTCCCGAGGGTGCTACCTGCTCTCTCCCCTCCCTCTCCAAGCCACCCCACCCCTCTCCCCACTCCCCACCGCTCCCCAGGATCCCTCAGCCCCAGCGCCTGCACCACTGCACACAGCGAGAGGCTGCCGCTGCCCTGGGAGGCTCCCGACTCCTCCTTACCTCTGGAGGGGCCCTGGAGGGGCGGGGCCACCCACCGAGGCCTCCCCAGGCTCTCCGGCCTCCTTCTGCCCGGGCTGCCCCTCGGGGGCCTGTGGAGGCCCATCCTCGGTGGCCTGGCCTGGAAGGGGACTCTGGAGCTGCTGCCCGTGTGGAAGTGACAGTGACACCCTGGTCAGGCCAGCCAGAGCAGCAGAGTCACGCCCCTCTCTGCGGAGAGGAGGAAGAGAAGCTGGGAGGGGACACGCACACCGAGGCCCAGCCACCTTCCCAGGCCAGACCCGGCCCCACCCCGCGTCCACGGGGAAGCAGACGGGTGGGGGGAGGCCCTACTGTGCGCCCCTGGAGCCTGGACTAGTTAGGCTTCCCGGTCCCTGCACTGCTGGGCCCTGGAGTGATGGGGGACACCCCGCAGGAGCGTCCACTCCCGGAGCTCTACCATCTCTGGGGTCAGGAGAGGGATGGAAGGAGAATGGGGCGAAAAAGAGAAGTCAGACTCAGGGGTCAGGCTACAGAACGCGCAGGAAGCTAGAGCTTTCAGGAAGCAAGAATGCTGGTAGCTCTTCAGGGTCCACAAGGTAGAATCGTCACCGCTCTTCCCCTGCCATGGTTGTGGCTTTTCTATTATGGGCTCGAGTCCCCCTGTAGCAACACACACACTCTCACACACACACGCACAGCTTAATCCACCCGAGTGAAGGGGGCAGACCGTGGCCCCACAAGGGTGCTGGGTGCACCGATTCCCCACCAAAGCTACACGGCAGTGCTTCACCATCCCGTCCTGGTGCAGAACCGGGGGATGCTCGTGCACGAATGCATGCACACAAATACGCACACACGGTGCACTTGCGCACATACACACGCGGACCTCGCGAGGCCTGCAGGCCGCTCATCATCTGTCTTCAGACAGGAGTGCCCTGAAGCCAGGCCGACCAAAGCCAGAAGTTGTGCCCCAGCCCACGCTACCCCGGAGGCAGCCTTCATCTCAGGCCCTCCACGGCCTGTACCTCTCGGAGCCCCTGGACGGCTTGCTCTGCGGCTCGTCTTGGCTGGACTCGTTGTCCTCCTCGTCCTCTCGTCCCAACCTCTGGGCCTGCAGGCAAGGAGCAGTGGGAGGTGAGCAGTGGCGGGGCCTGCATGGGGTCCCTCAACCCTCCTACTGGTGGCCGCGCTTAGTAGAAAGCACGGAGACGAGGCCACTGAGGGCGGGGGGTCCACGGGATGCAGAACAGAAGCCCTGCGCTCTGCGCGTGGAAGCTTCCCGGGGCTCTGGGTGAGCCCCCAGCCTCCCGCTGCAGCTGGGGGCCAGCGTGCCGGCCTGAGGAGGGCGAGTCAGTGAACCAGAGCCACGGGCTGCAAAGCTGTAAGCCAGGATGGGAGAGGACCCGAGCGAGAACCCCTGCCTCCTGCTGCTGGGAGTCTGCACTGTCAGTGGCAAAGAGAAAGCAGAGACATCCACGAACCCCCCAAATCCACGGAGGCCCCAGGCCACCCGCGCCCATGAAACGCGCCTGCTGAATCAGTGGGAAAATGTGGGGGCAGGAGGCAAGACATTAAAGAGGAAGAAACCTGGAGAGATGGAGTCTTGGTCTATACACCAGACCAAGGGGCACCATTTGGCACCTGGAGAAAAAGAAAAATTGCTCCTTTGTACCATCTCAAGCTCCCCCAAGCACCCAGGTCCCATCCGAGGATGATGATGCACCCTTGGCAGTCAGGGATCGTACCATCCAACCAAAAGAGAAATGTCATTGTAAAGTT
The DNA here is from genome assembly GCF_030445035.2 of Dasypus novemcinctus. Classification (NCBI taxonomy): domain Eukaryota; kingdom Metazoa; phylum Chordata; class Mammalia; order Cingulata; family Dasypodidae; genus Dasypus; species Dasypus novemcinctus. The sequence continues at coordinate 23,662,326 of NC_080699.1, read as the reverse complement.
TGGGATTCTTGGCAAACTTACTGAGCTGGTAAAAAAAAAAAAAAAAGACATCCTTGATCATTTCAAATATTTCTCGGGGCAGGGGACGACACAGTGGGATAGAAGTGTAGCTGGCCTAGACCCAGCCCTTTGTCCTGACACTTCCTGCCTGGGAAGTCTGTCTTCTCTCCTGTAAATTGGGATCGCAAACCACCACCGCTAACAGGGCTTCTTGTGAGGACGAAATTAGATCATGTGCAAAAAGCGCGACTGGCGGCCCCAACGAGCCACGGTGGCTCCCCTTCCCACACCCTCTCCCTCTCCTCCAGCCTAAGGGGAGAAAAAGCCATCACTGCCCCCATTCCAGGACTGCACCGCTCTGTCATTCTGATGGGAGCTCCGTATGTTCTGGGACGCAGGGGTGAACGGGAGGAGTGGGCAGGAGACGGCTCACTCCATCTTCCCCAGTGGGGTCCCAGCCCTGTGCCCACGGGCTCCCACACCTCCCCACTGGCAGCCTGAGCTGTGGCAGCTGCGACTGACTCTGCCATCTGGATGGGCGAGCAAGGGCAGGGCCGGAACGACAGCTCGGCTCCCCAGATTACATTCAAGACAGACACACTGCCCAGGAGCTCCTCCAGGGGCCTGCACAGAAGGGCACCCTCCCAGGCTGCCACTCCTCATGGCATCAGCCAAGCAGCGCCCGGAGGCCCCTCTCCACCCTACCTCTTTCCCCTCCAGTGTTCATCTCCCAGGTTCCTTCCCCATTGAAATTACACCAGGCTCAGGAAATATCTCCCTGATGACAAGAAAAAACAAATCACATAGGCCAACTCTATTTAACCAACTAAAATAAATACAGGGCTGGATAGTGAGGTGGAGTGATGGCAGTAAAGAACTTGAGATTGAGCCCTGAGTCGGCAAAGGTCTATCCAGCACGTATGGTGAGGAGTCGGGCAAGCAGGAGAGGTAGCTGCAGGTCACGTCCTCCCCGCGGCTCCCTTCCTTTCACCTTCTCTACTTCTGCTGAGAACAGGATGTACTTTAAGAAAACACCCAGAGACAGAGGTCCTTTGGGTAGTTTACTTGGTCCCTAGACCAAGGAGCAAGGTGGTGGTATGAACATTCTTCAAAAAGGGGCAAAAAGGTAAGCCACTGGCCTAAGGCTGCTCGAGACTCCGTTTCCCTGTCTTGACTTAGCTCAGCTCCAGGGCTTTGCTTTTGTTCAACGTCCAGTCCCCAGTTAAATAAATCATGGCACGTTCATACAGCAGAATGCTATGCGACCACTACAGAGAAGTAATCTATGTGTAATAACCTAGAAATAAGCCAAAGGTCTAGTCTCAAATTCCAAAAGCATATTGCCAAGCAGTTTTTGCAATATAATCTCAATTTTTGTGGGAAGAAAATAGATAAGGAAAATAGATATATGTTTACATGTAGGCCAAAAATTGGAAAACAAGAAACATTCATGGAAACTGTTAATAATTCTCACTTTTTTTTTCTATCTGGTTGCATCATTGTCTTTTTGGTGCATTGCTTCGCTGCACAGGGGCCTGTGGCAACTCTGGGACACCTTGTTTGTTTTTTGTTTGTTTTTTTTTTTACAAAGAGGTCCCGGGGATTGAATCTGGGTCCTCCATATGGTAAACGGGAGCTCAACTGCTTGAGCCACAGCCGCTTCCCAGTTCTCACCTTTGAGAGTGAGGCTGCAGGAAGTGGAGGACTTTGATGTTCTGTATTATTTGAAATACATGAATTATCGCCTTTCTAATTTATTATAAAATTGATTGTTAATACTCCATTATGATCATGATCTTGACCCTGGCAGTGGGTTTTGAAAATGTACACATGTCAAAAACTTATCAAACTGCGCACTTTAAATATGTGCAGTGTCTATATGTCAGTATACCTCCCTAAAGTTTTACGAATGTTTCTTTAATGAACGCAAACTAGTTTAGCTCAGTTCTAAGCCCCTGCCTTGGGAAAAATCCAGAGCAGAGAGAAAAATGGACAGGAGCCTGTGGGAAGGTCAAAGGAGACTGCAGCTACTTTATGCCTCCAGCTCCTCCTCCCTGCTCGACCCCTCTGTGCCCTGAAGACGGGAGAGAGCTAGAGGCCGAGCCCCACGAAGAGCTCTGTTTGGTCAGCTGACAGCACTGCTACACACCCCGACAGCCTGGCCATGAGGGAGAGCTCAGGACTTCCTCTGCCAGGTTGGCTGCCTCATTGAGATGAGAACCAAACCCAAGCCAAGCCCTGCTACTGAAGTGCACCAAGCAGAATGACCCAGAAAGGGACTGGCTGGACTCTGGAGGCCATAGGTAGGAGCAAGAATCCTGTCCTTTTTAAAGTTCTATAGTAATTCTGATACTAGCCAGGTATTAGATCCAGAGCAAGGGAAACCCGCCCACCCGGTAACTTTCCCACTCACCTATTGCCAAAGCTGCGGCACGATTCACCTGCTCCAAGCCTTTCTGCTTAATCCCACCTGCCCTTGATTGTGCCTTCATAGCCCTCCAGAGTTGCAAACAGGATGACCAAAGTCCAGCAAGAACCCAGGAAGGCTTTATCAGCCAGAGCTGAGAGGGACATGCCATGCTAAAACAAATGCAGTCGACCTGAAAACCCTACCGTCTCCAGCCCTCCTTTCACTAGGGGCTCCCAGTCTTGGTTTATATTAAACATCATGTTTGTTTCACCCAACAAATCTCCATTTCACCCAAACTAAACACTCCCTTAAACTTGCAGAGGCAACGTGCCAGAATCTCTCTTCTCTTGACAAACCGACAGAGAAGAAAAAAAATGATCCTCTTTGCTTTAAGCTCCTTAAGGACAGGGTCTGTATTTGAGTCATCTCTGAACCCTACTCTGGGTCAGATGTCCTCTATGACCACATGCAGCTTACATAGGGCAGGAGGGAGAGCTAAACAACTAGGAAACAAAACAAGAAGCATTTAGGGGAGCAAAGAGAGGAAACAATTCATCCTGATTGGAGGAGGTGGGCCTCCTAGACTGAGAAGGAAGGCACTTGCCAGGACGGAAAGGGAAGAAGCAGAGCAGGCAAGTAGGAAAGGACGTGGGTGGTATGCTCTGGAATGGGGAGTGGACAACATGCTTGATGAGCAGCAGCTGGGCTGAGAACAAAGCTGGAAAGGTTAGATGGGCCAGGCTGTGAAGTGCCTTGTAATCCCTGCCCCATAGTCTACATGGTGCTTTGCTCATGAGCAAGCAGTCAATCTCAATTGTTGATGAATGAACAAACAGATAAATAATGGAAAGAATGCTTTAATTCACAGCAGCAACAGAGCTGTATCAAAGATAGAGTTGGAACCATGCCTAAAGAGTAAGGGAGAGAACTTCCAGAAATAGAGCCTGGGTTGGGCAGGGCTCCGCTCTGTGTTACCCCAAAAAGTGGCTGCCAGAGAAAATGAGGCCAAGCCTACGATCAAGAGAGACTCACCTCCCAATGGGCTCCATCCAGGACCGGAGAAAGCACATCAACATCCAGCAGGTGCTCTGAGATCCGACTGCGAAAACCGAAGTCCTGGAGACAGGGGAGATGGACAGGTCAAGTCAGCCTCTGTCACGGTCAGCACTCACCAGGGCTCCTCATCTGCCCAACTCCAACCTCCTACTGTGGTGCCTACTATGTGCCAGATCCTATGCCAAACATTTTGATGTTTGGCAACATCAAAATTTGCAAAATTTTGCAAAATGTTTGGCAACATTTTGATGTATGCCAAACATTTTGATGATGTCAACTAATTAATTTCATTTTCAAAATAACCCTATGAATAGATGGATAGATATGTGATAAAGCAAGTATGGTAAAAAATGATAGGCTCTAGGTAGCAAGTGTATGGGTATTTGCTGTAAAATTCTTGTAACTTTTCTGCATATTTGAAATTTTTCATAATAAAATGAGGGAGAAAATATAACCCTATGAGAGGAAGCAGATTTGAGAGCATGAGTAGTTTGCTCAAGGTCACAGAGCTGACAAGCAGCGGGGCTGGTGGCCAGATGTGCCCTGGGCTGACTCCAAAGCCCAAGCTCTTTTCGTGACATGTGCGGCAGAGCATGACACCTTCCAGCTGTCTCTCCCCATTGAGTGCCCAACCAGAGCACCAGGAGGCCAAAGAGACGGAAAAAACCTGGGGGCAGCCTAGAAACAAGGATTGCTGGGCTCTTCCCAGCACATGCCTTCCCCATTCCCACACATGTGCCCCTCTGGACAATGGGGATTAATGAGCGGCTCTTCCTCCACAGGCTTCTCTTTGGAACAGGCAGCAAGCACCCACGCTGTTGCCAGGTCCTTGCTGCCCTTTGGCTGCCGCAGGACTGTGATCTCACTCCTCACCCCCCAAGCCTAAGCTCCCTGCCGGGCTAAGTGAAGGATTGCTACCTGACAGCATGCTAATGGGGGCAGATCTGTCATCACTCCTGATAAATGGCGAGATGCCTAGCCAAGGTCTGGTCCTGCTGCCCATGGCTTCCTCCATCCATTCCCATCTAGAAGAAAAATGCTGATGGGCACATTTCTCCACATGGGCGACTCCTTCAGGAGGGTCAGACCCTTTACGTCAAGGAGTTTGCTGACATGGCGATTCATCTTGGGCAGTTTTTGCCAACAACAATGGCTTCTGCTTTCCCTTCCTAGCTTATGGGTTTTTCTTTGTTTTCTGGTGACATTTTCCTTTCAGCTTGAGTTCTACTCCACTTAACGCAGCTGCCATCTGCCTCCTAAGCCTACGGCTCACGAGGGGCTGGAGCAGAGCACAGAGCCTCCTGATTCCTCTGCACCCGTCCTATCGTTACTCTTCATCCCTGACCCTCTCCCGCTAATCTCTTCCCTGTGAGCTGCCTCCTCCAAACAGATGGAGGATGCTTTCTAGAGGTAATGTTCTGCCAAAAAACACCCCTAACTACTCCCGTTAGATACAGACCTGGCAAAGGAAACCAGGACACAGCAGGATGGGTGGAAGGTCCAGGACAGAGAAACTATGCTCATTGGCATTCCAGGCTAAAGCCTTAACTTTAGAAATAAAACCACAGCATCCCCCTGGCCAGAGCCTGGGGTCTAGTCCTCAGCACAGTTCAATGATCGCGCTCTCTCTCTCTCTCTCTCTCTCGCACACACACACACACCAGCGGCCTCTAACCTCCTACATCCACGTAATGCTCCTGCTAGAGCCCAGAGGCAGCTCATACAATCTCAACAATTCACACCACAGTCACAGTAACAATCGCTAACACTGATCAAATGTCCACAGGCATACCTCGTCTTACTGCACTTTGCTTTTCTGTGCTTTGCAGAAATTGCATTGTTTTCTTTATTGTTGTTTTTTTAAAAATTGAAGGTTTACGGCCACCCTGTGTCAAGAAAGTCTGTCGGTGCCATTTTTCCAACAGCATGCCTTTACTTAGTCTCTGTGTCACTTTTTTTTTCAGGAGGTACCAGGGATTGAACCCGGGACCTCATACATGGGAGGCAGGCACTCAACCACTGAGTTACATGCACTCCGTGTCACATTTTGATTAAGATAGGTACACTGTTTTTTCAGACTTAATGCTATTGCACACTTAACAGATTACAGAATAGTGTACATATAACTTTTACATGCACTGGGAAACCAAAAACTTCGTGCGACAGCGATATTCACGTATTGCGGAGGTCTGGAACAGAACCTGCAAAATATCCGAGGCGTGCTTGTACATGCTTTGGTTTTACAATCTTTACCTTATTTTCTCCTCACCCCAAAGGTATAAGGTAGGTCGTATTATCCTTACTCATAGCTGAAAAACCCAAGTTTGAATCCTGACACCCCACGAACTCACTGTGGGCGAATTACCTAACCACTGCCCCGCTGCCCCTCGTGTCACACTCACCAGGCCAAGGAGGGACTGGGGGTCAGAAGCCGCAGAGTCTGAGAGCTGCAGTTCCTTCACGTGTTCACTAATCTCTGACACCTGGAGGAACAGACACACAGAGAAGCCCCAGCTATGCAGAGCAAGGCCGGGGAAGCATCGCCGCAGCCCGGAGGAAAGACCTGTCCCGGGAGTTCCGTTCCAGCCATGGTGCCAGCACAGGGCTCGGCCCAAACAGAAACCCACGTCCCTTTGAAAGCCTGGAGGAGGCCCGGGTACCCTCCCACGCTCGCCGGGCGCATGCACCAGCCCCCACGCCACTCGAGCTGGGCAGTGCAGCTGAGGTCAGACAGGCACGCTCTGATCAGATCATCCAGGCTTAGACGGGACAGCGGAGCCAAGTGCAGAAGAGATGGTTAGAAAGTGGGGTGTTCGGAAGTTTGATGCTATCCCCAAAAATCCAATGAGAGCAGTGTTACCAGAAAGGAGGTTCGATGAATCACCTCATCACCTACTTGGAGGAGGGATGGAACAAAGGGTCAAAATATCTAAAATGTCAAAGCCCCACCCCCACCCCCCCGACATACTTCTGTCCATTTTGGTCCTTGGCGAGGCCTTGCCAAAGCAGCTACTGCCACATCCTGGGATGGTTCAGAAGGAGCCACAGAAATCACTGAGAAGAGTTTTCTTGTCACCTCCTCTACCTGTGTCGGGGCCAGGCACCCCCAATCATGGTGACCCCCTCACAAGAGAGACCTGCTCTCTCTTCCGACACTCAGAAAGCTGCTCCCATGACTGACCCCAAACTGATATCAAGGAGTAGAAGGGATGGGAGCGGATGCAGCTCAAGCGGTTGAGCACCTGCTTCCCATGTGTAAGGTCCTGGGTTCAATCCCCAGTACCTCCTAAAAAAAAAAAAAAAAAGCAGAAGGGAGAAGCAGGAAAAAGGAAGAGAAAGTAAAGAGGAGTGGAGAACAACCTTAATAGCCCAGGAGGGGACCACTGAGCAAGCGAACTCCTGCTCTGACCTTCTAGTGCCAGCAGGTCTGGAGTTTCATTTAGGGGGTCACTGCCCTGCCAGCCTAGGCGTATCTGTCGCAACGAAGGGTTCTAGCTGACGCTGACCGCCCATTGCGGGGTCTGCAAATGAAGCTCCAGACTCAGGAAGAAAGACCTGGGGCTAGGAGCCTGCACAGAGCTTAGGAGGGCAGCAGAGGGCAGAGGGACCTACTTCACTGGCGTCGGAGCCGCTGTCCTTCAGGGCAGGAGCCTTCCTCTTTGGCTCCTTCGCTGCCTCTGCCTTCCTGGAGCCCTCCTCTCCTGGGTCCACTGTGCTCTTCTGAGCCTCCTCTGCAGGGGCTTTGGCAGGCTGATGGTCTCCTGGGCCCAGCCCGGGCGTCACCCGACTCCTGGAGGCCCTGGGGTCCCTCTCCTCATTCTCTGCTGTGTCTGGGAGCTGGGCACTGGACCCTCTCCCCTGCCGCCCCCCGCCATCGGCGCTGCTCAGGCTGCTGTCTGCACCCTGGCTGAAGGGTTTGCCAAGAGTGGGGGCGCCGGCGGCATCGGAGGCAAGAGAATCATCCTTCTTCTCTTCTGGCTGGCTTGACCTCAGAGACTCCTAGGGAAGAGCACACCGTGTCAGGAGGAAGACATCGAGAGTTTCTACAGGGTGGAGCGGCCATTCCCGAACTCCCACGGCCCGGGCTCTGGTTCTGTTCCCCCATGGTTATCCAACACACAAGTGGCTTTTCAAACCCGAGTCCTGGCTCCACCCAGAGCTCCCGCATCAGAGTCTCTGCAGTGACTCTGCGGTTCCAGCCTGGCCCCAGGCCCCCGGTGGGCTTGGAAACCAGCGCACTGCACTCTACAACTCCTCCAGCACCGCCAGGCCCTTGAGTTGCTGTCTGTCTCCAGGGGACCGCTTCATTCCAGCCCCATAAGGCTGCAGACGCAGAAGCAAGGTTTAAGCAAGATGACGACAGAGGGTCACATGAGAGAAAGACACCGACGTCTAGACAGTCTTCTTGGGAAGCGGATTTGGCCCAACAGATAGAGCGTCCACCTACCACATGGGAGGGCCAGGGTTCAAACCCAGGGCCTCTGACCTGTGTGATAAGCTGGCCCACGTGCAGTGCTGATGCGCGCAAGGAGTGCCCTGCCACACAAGGGTGTCCCCGCGTAGGGGAGCCCCACGCGCAAAGAGTGTACCCTGTAAGGAGAGCCGCCCAGTGCGAAAAAAAAGCACAGCCTGCCCAGGAATGGCGCCATGCACACGGAGAGCTGACGCAGCAAGATGACACAACAAAAAGAAACATAGATTCTGGGTGCCGCTGACAAGAATACAAGCGGACACAGAAGACACACAGCAAATGGACACAGAGAGCAGACAACTGTGGGGGGGGGATTTTTTTTTTAAGTCTATTTTTCACTTTTAAAAGGCAGCAGGAGGGTGGCCTCCTCCAAGAACAACTGAGGACAGGCAGTGCTTTCTGAAAGCCGCCCGTCCAACTGCTCGGCAGGAGCCCTGGAGACAGCCCTGCAGGCCTGAGGAGCAGGATGAAGGAGGGGAGGACACGCCGAGGTGGAGGGAGCTTCAGAACACGATGCCCGATGCCCATCTACCCACGTGAAAGCAAAGAGGCAAGGAAGGGGCTTGCCAAGCAGGAGTGTCAGGCCACTGAGAAAGTCTTAGCCAGGCCGGCAGAGGGCCCCAAGCCAAGGTTACGCCTTAGAAGAGGCACGCCCGGGGCAGGACTGACCCTCCTGGCACCCCTGCTGCACTGGGAGGAAGCTTGGCCTTGGCACGCACACCCAGGCGGGTCCGAAGGTGCGGCAGCTGGAGGCTGCACCCCTTGCCAGGGTCCTTTGAAGGGAGAACTGAGCTATGCACCTCGAGAGCTGCCACCCCCTGCTTCCCACATACAGACATCACTTTAATGATGTGGGGAAACCCAAGACCACTTCCACTTAAATCCGTTTTTGAGTTGGCCAAAAGAGAAAAAGAAAATTGTCACTTGGCGATGCGGCTGGTGATCTCTCCTGGGCTCAGGCTGGGAAACCTTCCTCCCAAAAACTCATTGGAGCTGCCACTTGGGCTGCCATTCTGAACAACTTCAGATCTGGGATTCTTAAGACTTCCTGATTTCCTGCCCCAAAGACTCCATCAAGAAGATGCAAGGAGAATCCCTGAACACGCCACTTAACTGATGCGGTTTAAGTATCTGCTGAGCCCGAAGATGTGGCCACTTGCTGCAGGCCTGGCAGCCTACTGACAAGCCAGTCCAGCTTTCCAGGGATGGATGAGCAACAGCAAAGCTGAGCAGTTTTGGACTCAGGCTTCGAAGACTGTATAGGCTCAAACCCTGACTCCACGCTTACAGCTGGGGGACCTTAGGCAAATCATTTAACTTCTCTTTGCCTCAGTATCTTCAGCTAACATGTGGGGCTACAGTTGTACCTATCCCATAGGTTTGCTAGGAAGTTTAAACCAGTTAACACTAATTAAATGAGTTAAAGAGCTTATAACTGGGGAAGCGGACTTGGCCCAATGGATAGGGCGTCTGTCTACCACATGGGAGGTCCACGGTTCAAACCCCGGGCCTCCTTGACCCGTGTGCAGCTGGCCCACACGCAGTGCTGATGCGCGCAAGGAGTGCCCTGCCACGCAGGGGTGTCCCCCGCATACCGGAGCCCCACGCACAAGGAGTGCACCCCGTAAGGAGAGCCACCCTGCGCGAAAGAAAGTGCAGCCTGCCCAAGAATGGCGTCGCACACACGGAGAGTTGACGCAGCAAGATGACGCAACAAAAAGAAACACAGATTCCCGGTGCTACTGATAAGGATAGAAGCGGTCACAGAAGAACATACAGCGAATGGACACAGAGAGCAAACAACTTGGGCGGAGGGGAGGAAGGGAGAGAAATAAAGAATAAATCTTAAAAAAAAAAAAAAAGAGCTTATAACTGTGGCTGCCACATGCTAAGTGTTCCATAAATGTTAACTATCAGTATCTTTTGAGACCCACACGCTCGCTCACTGAGCACCTGCCGGGTGCCAAGCACTGCCTTGAGGACTGGCATATGAATGAGACACAGATTCTGCCCTCCAGGAATTCAGCTGAGCTTGGAGAAAAGCCTGGTGTGAGCCTCTACTGCCCCGAGCCAAGGGGCCCTGGACACGGTGGTGATGCTCTCACCAGCCGCAAGCCTGTCCCAGGGAGAAAAGCAGAGGGTGAACTAGAGAAGGGGCCGACCGTCCTGCTTAGGCAGACAGAGGAGGACGTCCTCCCTGCACCGTCCTCCCAACATCCCTAACCTCTGGCATGGAATAAACCTGCCATGACCACTGGCCTAAGAGGAGGGGACAAGATGGACCCCTCCTCTTCAAGAAAAGCCGCTTCGGGGGGAGGGCCTGCCTTCTCATCTCCAAGTTCCCAGCAGTTTACCAGCACTCGGGGAGAGCTCAAAACCAGATGCGGGCTCCCAGGGCTCCAAGGAGAAGGGGGGTGCTTCTGGGCCAGCCACATCCCCTCACTCGGCAAGGGGGACCAAACTGCACTGGCCAGGCTCACCCCCAGATTATAGAAAGGTTCCTCCGGCCCCACGAGGGCTGTCTGGCAAGAAACCTTAGATCCGGGATGGAGGAGGCGTCAGACCACATATTGTGCTTCCCGGGCTTCCAGATAAGTCACACCATGGCCCTTCTCCACCGAGACCCCGCCTGCTCCTCCCGGCCCGACACCCATCCTCTACTGCTCTGCAAAGAGCCATCATGCTGTTTTGCTACTTGGCCATGGACATGCTTAAAAGAACCCTACTCCCCACCCTGACAAGCTCACAGAGGTGCCCATGGCCCCACCTCTTCCAGGAAGCCTTCCTTGATTCCCTGGGCAGTTGACCTGAGATGAGCCCTACCCATTCTCTATCACAACAGCTGCTGTATTAAAATTGCTGATTTCCTTGTCTGTTTCCCTCACCAGAATAGCTCTAACTAATCAACCCCAGTGCCTAGTTTCTAGCACATAGTATTTACTAAATGCTTGTTGACTGACTTTTTTAAAAAACAAATATCCAGAGGTTACACTTATGCGCATCTCAGCAGGATCTCACTGACTGCCACAGTAAATATTGTCTCAAATAGCAGGGCTCCTGAGGGCTCTAGGGATATCCAGACACTACAGGCAAAGCAGACACCTCAGGAGTTTGGCACCCTGCCAATGGACCCCACTTTGGAATTTATGCTCTTCAGTATGACAGAGTTGGCCTCATTTACATTTTCCCTACACATGGCTCTTCTGCCCCTTGTATGAGAACCTATAGTAAGTACTAGACTTGATGGTGTATATCCAGGAGACTTAAATCTTTGGGCTGTCCATGTGCCAGTTGGGCCCTGAATCTCAACAAGCTTGTAACACCTACTCTCCAGTTCACTGGACTCACCCAGGACAACTAACAAGGGGATGATGATGGACAACACACATCCCAAGGAAGAGAGAGAGAGTCGGTAACTGCAAGCAAGACAGTGCCATCCATCTGCCCCATGGAATTTAAGGTCCCTCTCAATTAGAGGCAGAGTGGGCCTCACCATCCCAGAATCCTCAGGATTGAGGAATGAACGATGGACTAGAGTGGACTTACTGGTATTCTACTATAGACTTATTGTTATTCCAGCAATGGAAGAACTTTCATCATTGATGTGGAGGCAGTGGACACTGGAGGTTCTCAGGGGAGGAAGAGGGAAAACAGGTGTAATATGAGGGCATCTTGGGGACATTGGAATTGTCCTGAATGACACTGCAATGATGGATACAGGTCATTATATATTTTGTCATAACTTACAAAATTGTGCAGGACGGAGTGTAAACTATAATGTAAACTATAATCTACACTTCGTGGCAATGCTCCAATCTATGTTCATCAATTTTAACAAATGTACCACAGTAATGAAGGATGTTAATATGGGAAACTGTGGGAGGGGTAGGGAGTGGGGCAAATGGGAATCCCCTGTATTTTTTAGGTAACATTTATGTAATCTAAAGCATTTTTAAAATTTTTAAGTATTTTTTAAAAAGCCAAACAAAAAACAAACAAACAAAAAATTAACCAGACAGTAAAACGAAACATGTTCACAAAAAATTAAAAAAATTTTTTTCAATAAATATGTTGTGCAAATGTAACAAGTTAAAGTTTTCCTTTCTACTCTACAAAATGGAGATGCAATGTTTATTTTACAAGGTTGTATAGGGATTGGACTATATTACATCTGTGAAAGTGTTTATTGAACAGCAAATGGCTAAGTTAACATTCAAGATGCTGGAAAAAAACCAGCTCTAGACAGAGGGCCAGAAGTGGTCAGAGATTCCCACTCTCATGCACGAGAGAATAAAGCCAGAGACAAGGATCTGAAGCCCATTCTACCCAATTCACAAGCTTAGATTCTCAAGATCCTCACATGGCAGGATGTATTCTATCCTGCGTGCCTAAATGTTAAAACACAGCTAATAGTAAATGAGCCTGCATTCTCTGTGCCCAAGCCAACTAGCAAAGAAAAGGCAGCCAGCCTGAATCTCAGCAGAGCTGCAGCCAACACCTACCCTCCAGTTCATCGGACTCGCCCAGAACAAATAACACAAGGATGATGATGGACAGCTCCCATCCCAAAAAACATAGAGTATCTACAATTGCAAGGAAGACAGTTTCATCCCTCTGCCCCATGGGGTCTAAGCCCCCTCTCACTGGGAAGCAAAGTAGACATCACCATCCCAAGACTGAGGAACAAACACACACAAGGGGCAAGTACAACTATGGACCAAAGTAGACATCTTATTATTCTAGCAATGGTAGAACTTGTAACATCAGTATAAAGACAGCGGCCACTAGAGGTTCTGAGGGGTGGGTGAGGGAGAAATAGGTCTAACATGAGGCATTTTGGGGACACTGGAATTGTTCTGCATGATATCGCAATGACAGATACAGGACACTTACATTTTGTCAAAACCTATAAAATTGTGCAGTTGAAAGTGTAATCCATAACATAAACTATAGTCCATGGTAGGTAGCAAACCTTCAATATGTGTCCAACAATTGTAATAAATGTACCACACTAATGAAAGATGTTGTTAATGGGGGAGAGTGTGGGAGGGGCAGGGGTATACGGGAATCCCCTATATTTTCGATGAAACTTTTATGTAATCTAAAACTTCTTTAAAAACAAAGAAAAAATAAAGAAAACTAAAAAAAAAGAAAAGGCAGCCAGAGGCCCATCTTGAGGGCTGGAAGGCAGAGGTGGACTGAACATTTGCTGTCGACATCCACAACAGGATCAAGGAGAGCCGAGCGTCCTGAAACCCATCTGACCCCACGCCCGTCTCCTTTCCCTTTACCACCCAGTCCCCAGCTCCCGCCCCGCACACGTCATGGGACCCAAGTCCTGAAGCCCTGGCAGGACACGCAGCCTGGGTGCCCGCGGCCCAGTCTCCCGCTGAGGGTCAGCGCGGTGTTTCACCCCAAGCTCTCCACTCATCCGTGCTCAACTCCCACTGTCTCCTCCTGTTACAGCCCCAGGTCCTTGAGTATTTCAAAGCAAATTTCTGCTGCTTTTTCAAAAAACACTTGGCCATCTGCATGGGGGGGAGATGTAAGAACCATCTCATGAATATTTAACATGCCCCTCCCAAAAGCATGAGGTCCCGAGGGCGGCAGCCCCCCTCCTCCTGCCCAGAGCACAGAGGCAGGGACCCCTGGAATCCATCCAGTATGGGAGGAGGGGTAGCGAGGGTCAGGGGGGCAGAACAACCACGTCCTGCATCGACCCTGTTCTGGGGGGCCGCCATCCAGCCAACCCTCGGCCAGCTTCTCTTCCTTCCCACTCGGTCGGGCTGGCTTCTTCGCGCTGCTCCCCGTTGTTAGCGCCTTCCAATCACACTGACATCATCGCCTGTGATTTCCAAGCCCGGGCTCCCTCCTCTCCTCTGATCCGCTGATGGGCTTCTCACCAGCGCCACGGACCCGCCTGTTCACCTGGCCTACCCTCCAGCCTCCCCACCTCCGCTCACGCCGGTCCACCTGCCTGCTCCCTTTTGATTCCGTAATGACTAGAAACGGGCTGAAGTCGGAAGGCCAGGCAGGGAGGGAGGAGCCAAGGCGAGGGAAGCTCCGCGCCATTCTACCGCCCTCTCATGGACTCACAGGCAAAGCAACTGTGAGCGAGACAGGGTGGAGCCAGTCCTGGAAAGAGCTGGCCCCCTAGGGCTGCCTGGGATGCGGGGCCAGGTGCTCGGCTCAGATGATCCAAAGACAACGGTACTCTGAGACAAAAGCCACTTCTAAAGGACAGGGCCCCAGGGGTGGCGGCGGCTCTGTTTGTCCTGAAACCCCCATTCACCCCCCCACAGGGAAAGCCTAGCTCCTGCGTGAGGTTAGAACAGTCATCCAACAGTCCATGTGGCAAAAAGAACTAAAGCTGCTGGGATGCTAGAGACGGGTGGGAGGTGTACTTGACGCCTCCCACTCCAGACATTTCCCCCTTCACACTGGGCTGCCTATTTATATGAAAGAGGCTATAAAAATGTTAAAAAGCTCCCACTTCCCCATCAGTACAGAATCATCAGAATGAAAACTTTTGGAAATCCAGGACACGTCAAAGAAGAAAAACCCTTTTTTTTTTACAATTATCATCCATTATGAATCAAAATTTAGCTTGCCCAAAGACAAAGAGCATCGTGATCAGTCCGCACGGGGACCTTCCATCAGCCAGCTGAGGGCAGGGAGCAGTTGCCCGCTCTACCCAGAACCCGGGAAGCCAGGGGAAGAAAGAATACAGTGCAAGGCGCCCACACACCCACCCTGCTCCCGCGTGGCTCAATGGCTCATTCACATATTCGCTCCCGCAACTATTCGTCAAAGCACGCTTCCTGTGTTCCAGGCACTGAGCTAGGTGCTAGACATATAGACGTGAAAATGGCAGAGACGCTCCCCTCGACTTGCTCAGTCTTATGGGAATTGTTCTCTTTCTCCAAAAGCAAAGAAGTGCCCCTGGCATGCCTATGCCTGGTGCTGTTCTAGGCTCAAAGCCTCAGCACCTCCTTCAACTCCATCCATATGAAAGGTCTTCATGATGGACGAGAAGGAAGAAAAGGTGTTATTTCAGGATACCAAACAGACCGAAGGCTGTGGGTTTAACTCAACCAGACCAGGCCCCACTCAGAAAGCACAGTTTCAAAGCAGATGAAGATCAAGTTGATAAAAAATGAGCCAAGCAGAAAAGAAGGGTCGCATTAGGCAGGAAATATTAAAGTCATGCACACACACACAAAAGATCACGACACACCTGATTGGTCAGAGCCAAAACTGTGGCCAATCTGAGGTCACATACAAAGCCTACCCACAAAAAGGGAGCTGCCCAATGGCCGGACCTGGATCGGCCTGGTAGACCCACTGACTTCTCGGGTCTCAGGGACCACCAGGGTCTGTCAGCCAGCATCTGCGACCTCAGCTGCCTGGAGACGTTAAGGTGGTTCTCAAGGTGAGGCGAGGACCAAGAAGCAAGAGTCAGAAATAATAAGAACGAAATGATAAGGGATAGTAAGGAAACGCTCTTGTTCAACTGATCAGTTCTGTGGTCATTCTAATAAAATCTAAGTGATGGACTTTTGGGTCTTTAATGTATTTAAAAGAATTTGATATATTAGACTCGTGAAAAGTTTAACTGATTACGCTTGCAATCAATATTTACATGTTTGGGAAAGTCTAACCTGTTGACCTCATGCTTTGCCAGTTATATAAATACATGGAAAATATTTACAGAAATGTTAATTGTTTAAAAATTAAGAAACTGGATACTAGACAAAGTACATATTGTACAGAATGTTCCTTTCTAAGAGCAAAAACACACTGGTGGTTTTTAGGTATTAGGATGACATGATGAGTTTGGGGTTTTGTTGGTTTGTTTTTTATCAAAAGCGTTCTGGGGAAGCAGATGTGGTTCGAGCAGCTGGGCTCTGGCCTGCCACATGGGAAATCCCGAGCTCGGTTCCCAGAGGCTCCTAAAGAAGACGAGCAAGACAGCGAGCTGACGTGACGGGCTGGCACGGGGACCTGGAGCAACAAGATGACACAGTGAAATGATGCAGCCAAGAGACACAGCGAGGGAACACAACGAGAGACACAACAAAACAGGGAGCAGAAGTGGCTGGAGCCGACGTGACGGGATGGCATGGGGACCTGGAGCAACAAGATGACACAGTGAAATGATGCAGCCAAGAGACACAGCGAGGGAACACAACGAGAGACACAACAAAACAGGGAGCAGAAGTGGCTGGAGCGATGAGGCACCGCCCTCCCACATGGGAGACCCCAGGTTTGGTTTCCAGTGCCTCCTAAAAAGAAGACAAGCAGACAGTGAGTGCAAACAATGAGGGGGGAAGAGATAAATAAATCTTTTTAAAAAAGCATTCTGGTAGCAATGGAGGACAGACTGGGGGAAAGAGATGAGAAGCACAGGACTACCTAGAGGGTACCAGAAGCTATCCCTACCGACGGTTTGGGTTTTCCGGGCTTTGTGCCTTGGCTCAAGCTGTCTGCTTGCCTGAAATATCCCCTTTCCGCTCCCGTGTCTAAAACCCAGGTTAAATGCCTTCTCCACCTAATTTTCCCTGATCTCTAGTCAAGCAATTCCTCTCTCCTCAGGACTCCCTCAAACACTGTACCTGTGCTGTCACTCTTTACACACACTGCTCTGCGTACAGCTTCCTAAACATTCCTTTATTCAGCAGGAGGACAGCCCAGGCTGTACCGCTTCGGTAGCTCCCCTAAGGCCTAGCGCAGTGCCCTTGTACAAAACCTGCCTCCAGCGGACGTTAGAAATCCGAACGGGGTTACACCTCTGTCCAAAACCCTTGATGGCTCCCGGTGCCCATGTGAGTAACCCAAACTTGTCGGCCTGTCCCCCAAAGTCCCCCACAATCCAGCCCACCCTAACTCCTCGGTCTCATCTCCCACAGGTGCGCTGGACTCCAGCAGGGGGAACACTTCTCCTCCCCACCAAACTCACCCTGCCCCTCCTGCCCCTGCCTGTGCCCCTGCCTGTGCCCCTGCCTGTGCTCCCTGCATTGGCACTTCTCCCTCACCACGCACCGCGGCTTGTCCGGTCCTGCCCACCGCCCATCCTGGCTCATCTCAGATGTCAGCTCCTCAATAAAGCCTTCCCTGGTTGTCCCAGGCACCCTACTGTGCCCTCCTCACAGCCTCAGCGCAGTCCACCCTGTGTTCTGGTCACTCAAGCCTATCTTCTATGACATTGTAAGATCTTAGAAGGCAGTAGTCATATCTCATTTATGACTGCATGACCATCTGGACAGGACTGTGATAAAATGGCTCTTTTCCCAAATATGCATCTCAAGGAGAAAGGAAAGAGGGACACGGCAGCCTGGGCGCTTCCCTGCAGGGGCTCCGGGCTCTTACCTCATACTCAAAGTCACCCCCCAAGGCCCCAACGTCCAGGTGCAGATTCTTAAGAAGCTCACTTGAACTGCGGAGACTCTGGAAAGGAAAAGAATTATGAGTGGGAAGTCTGAGGAAACTGGTCAGCCCGGGGCGAGGGAGGGGCACACAGAGAGTAAAGTGGGGGGCTGCTGAGCTGGCAGGCAGTGCCCAGATAAGGCTTCCGAGGACTCTGGGGCAGGACCCTCCAGCACAGCCTCTCCCAACAGCCCTTCATCCAGTGTGCACAAGGCCTTGTGCCAAGCAATCAGCCAAGAATCTCCTTGCAGGTTATGCTTCCTGGGTCGCATGGAGGAACCACAGACTGGGTCAAGAAATGAAGCTGTGGGCTGGACAGTCATTTTCACTTATTTTCAAAACGGCATCAAGGGTTTCCAGGCCAGGGCGAGGACGTCGTCATCACCTGGTTGTCGCTCTCCTCATCTTCCTCGTTGGTCTCCTCCCCTAAAGCCAAGAGGTTGAAAGCATTCTTGTCCTCGTGGATGGAGCCCAAGAGTCCCTTTGTAAAGGCGGAAGTCTTGAGACCCTGTGAAGGCTCCAAAACAGGGAAAGTCAGGGGGGCTCAGAAGGAAGACCTTGACGACAACTCTTGGGCTCCTCCACCCTCTCTCTACTCAGTTATCTCCCAGAAAAAGTCCCCCATGTTCATGAAGCTGATTCTGGCCACTCCAGCTCACACTGAGGCTTCTCTTCCCCAGCTCCTGGTGCCTGGCTGCAAGGCGGGGGGGGGGGATGGAGCGCTGTTGGCTCCACGACACAGGTCCACTCTGCTCAGCGTCCGGGGTCAGCCTCATGCGGAGAGCACTCGCCTTCCCCACTAGACGGGGGACACTGAGGACGCAGCCTGTGCTCTCTGTTGCTCATCTATGGCCGCAGTTCCCGGCAGTAACTAAATCCACTGGACAGAGAGAAAGGACTTACCAGCATGAGTTCTCCAAGCTGGCTGGACTCCGCGGAGCTCCCCAGGCTCACGCTCTGCGACCCACGAAGAGCAGAAGGCGGGGCGTTCAGGAGGCCTCGCAACGGAGCCAGGCCCCCAAGGGGAACGTGGACCGGGGCTAACGAGGAACCCAGGGCCTGGGCAACAGAAAACACCTCGTTACACACCCCAGACCACGTGGCTCGGAGAGTGCTGGAGACAGACACAGAAATAAAGCGTCTAAATCCTGCCCGCCCACATTTAAACCACCTCCGCGCTGAGGCTGCTAATGAAACACAACATCCAGAAATTACCACTGTGTCAACCGTGTTTCCTGATTGCCCTAACACTGCTGCTACCTCACGGTGGACAGTTCTTTTACATCCAGCAGATGCTGCACAGGCTCCTGCTCTCTTGGCAGACGTAGGGGAAGGACGGGGAAGGGACGAGCAGATGTAAAACCCACATCTACCCCAATGAAAAGTCTCAGTAGGTAAGGTTTAAAATTGATGAATCAGGAAAAAGCAGCAGGAGCATATTATTTAGAAAGAGGGGTGTAAACACCAGAAAAAAAGAGCTGTCTCTGGGGAGAAGCAAGCACACCAGAGAACTGCTGGATATTGGTCCATGCCTTTTAGTACCATCTGACTTTTTTTTTTGAGGTGCCAGGGGCTGGGGAATGAAGCTGGGACCTCGTATGTGGGAAGCCGATGCTCAACCCCTGCGCCACATCAGCATCCCTGAGCTGGTTTTATCATCTGTTTTGCTTGTTTGTTTCTGTTTTTTCAGGAGGCACCGGGAACCGAACCCAGGACCTCCCAAGTGGAGGGCAGGCACTCAACTGCATCTGCTTCCTTTCTGACTTTTTTAACCACAGGCATGCATTCCTTTAATAAAAATAACTATTGATTATATTAAATATACCCATAAGCAACAAAATAGGAATGTTCTCCCCCTCTCCACTGGTGAGGAGGAAGGAGAAAGCTGACAGAGCCTGGCCACGGGGCAGCAGGGGCACTGACCAGGTCCCTTCTCTCCCCATCCTGAGGAGACACACGTGAAGGTTGCATGCCAGTGAGGCCTGGGGGAAGGACCCAGGCTGGAGGCAGGACTTGTGAGACCGCAGGCTACTCCCAGACTCTTGGACTCCTCAGTTTACTCATCCGCAGAATAGAGTGAGGGCCTTGCCACTGGAGAGAGCTGCTGAGCTCACATGCGATGAAGACGAGGGGGCCTTGTGAGCGGTCCAGACTGCCCCAGTGTTAGAGCTGGGACTCAAGTAGGGAGTCACATTAAGAGGATCTGCGCCTCTGAGAAGTGGAGGCAGGGAGAGCAGCCAGGGGCAATTCAGAAAGAGCTCTTCTAAAGCCTTTCTTCACACTTAAAAGGCAGGAAACAAGACAAAGACTCCATTCCTCTCTAAGCCCTCAGGGACTGAAGAGGGCCAGGAGAGCCCAGACAAATCCGGCTGAGGAAGTTCAGGTTCAGTCTCCCCCACCCAGCCTCACCGAGGCTGCGGAGCCCTGGCAGGCGGGTTCCACCCAGAACCCGTTTCTTCGTGGAGAGGATACAGACACTCCCCTGACAGGGGACCTGAGGGCCGCTCCCAGAGCCGAGAGGGCCCCTGTCACCTGGTCTGCTGTGGAGTACGGTGGGCAGGGAGGAAAGGAGCTGGCGGTGGCGTTGGCCAATATTACCCGAGCACCAGGCCCCGGGCCGAGCGCCTGACGAGCCACGCCTCGCTTACTCTCAGGCGGGCATGAGGCAGGCTCTCCCCCATCCAGTCCCACAAGTCACAGAGACCAGCAGGGTCAAGGACCACAGGGCCAGCGCTTCGGGAGCGGCGGCCATGAACCCAAGTCTCTCCCGGAGCCAGCATTTTCTACCGCCTCCTGGTCGTGGAGGAAGAGAGAGCCCAGGAAAGCTTCTCCGAGGTGAACTGTGAGCAGACCAGGCCGGGTCCTCCTGGCTTCAGCCCTTCCAACCAGCAAGCAAAATTCTTCCCACATTGTACTTACAGGAAATTACAGCCTCCTAACATGGCTAATTTGCTACCGTGCTGGGGGGTTGAGGGAGGGAGACAGGCACGCTGAGGCCTTTGTTCTGCCGGGCCTTTACCAAATCAGTGGTTAGCAGGGAAATTATACATTCCCGGCTCCTGGCTGATCATCTTCCATAGATGGCCATTAACTCTGAGGATGGGGCGATGCGTGGCAGTGTTCTTCCGAGCAGATAAACTCGCCGCCATTGGGCTAATTAAAACTTTCAGGATAATCCGCAGCTTATCTGATATGTATAGTGCTACAGCAGTTATTAGAGCTAACGGAGAGCCGGGGCACGCCAGCAATTAGGGACCAGAGGTGCCAGCTGGGTGAAGCCATAGCTGGGCAGCAGCACAAGAAGAGCCCCGAGAGTCAGGCTGATCCTTCCCCCTGGTCTCTAACCCGACTTCATTTCTTCTCCGTGAAGAATACGGTGTTTGACTCTTGCAAGGAACAGTCGCGAGGACAGGGCAAGCCCAGCCCCCGGGTGAATCCCAGTGGGGGAGGGAGTGAGGCCACAGAGTGCACCAGCCCGAGAAGGGTTCTTCACGTGGTCTTCTGGGCACACCAGAAGCTGGGAGCAGAAGCAGCCCCGTGGATGGCAGAGCAAGATCTGGGCTTCAGCCCCCACGAGGGGCGACGTTTGGCTTGGAGTAGGGTGCCTGGGTGGAAGGATCTCTCTCTCTAATCAAGTGACAGAAAAGGTTTCCCAAATCCCAGGAAGGCACCAGGATGGGTACCATCTGGCTCCCCCTCGCACGGCACCATCTTCAAAGCCTAAGTGAGCTGCCTGTGAATCACAGTTAGCTGGAGGGAGGTCAGGTCAGAGATCCTCAGCCCCTCCCTTGCAGGAGCAACGTCATCTCCCCACAACCTGGCCGTGCTGGGGAGCTACAGGATCGATATTTGCCCAGGGAGGAAGAAAAACAGGCAAGCCGCCCTGATGGTGGCAGCGCCACCTGAGCTGCCTCCTCTAAGCTCCCAGAGGCCTCGGGGCCTCGTGCTCTGGGAAGCCTACCTGGTGGAGGAGCGGCCGCTTGCCTGGCTCTGCAGTAAGCTCTCTGTCGGAGCTCAGCGCCACCGGCCCCTGCCCGAGGGGGCTGCTGCCTGGCTGGAGATGGGCTTGTCGAGAGGCCTCCTGGCCAGCAGGGCCGAGGGCCCCCTCCTGCAGCCGCTGCAGTCGCTCGGGCTCCCACATCAGAAACCTCAGGTCTCTCTCTGTGGTTCCGACGGCCTCGTGCTCACCCTCACTAGAGCACCTGGAGGGCTCAGCCGCCAGGTCGCAGACGACGCTGGCAATGGCCCTGCCCGGCTCTTGCCGCGTGCTCAAGGGCAGCCCCAGGCCCTCCAGCCGCGTGGAGATCTTGACCATGTGCAGGATGTGCTGGTAGAACCTCTGATCCTCAGAGTAGTCCTCGCTCTCGGACTGCTCCTCGGCAGAACTCTGGATGTGGGATAAGCGGGGCGCTAGGAACGGGGGGAGGGTGGAGCTCTGGGTCCAGGATCCGAACGACCCACTCCCGGCTGGGAGCCCCGGGAGCCCTGCAGGTCCCAGGGGCGGCTGCTCACCTCACCCAGGACCTGAGAGCCCAGGTGTGAAGCCAGGCTGCCACTGCCATTGCCACCGCTCTCCAGGTGGGGCCCAGATGCACTAGGCTTCCGCCCTGCTTCGGGGGGCTCTGAAGACCCTGGCGGTTGTCTCTTCTCACTGGGAGGAGAGACCCCAGGGGCACTCCCTGCAGGGGTGTTCTGAACGGGCGCTAATGCCAGGGTGTCAGGGGGCAGCAGGAAGAGTCCCCGAGGCGTGGCTTCAGCTGAGGCTGCGGGAGCCTCGGGGTCACTGGGCTCTGTTTCCTGGCTGCTTCCTGGGGTGTCCTTGTTGACAAGCTCGGAGACCTGCCCCAGCCACAGCGCAGGGGGCTCTTGCCTCCTCCTCCCCTTGCCCGCGCTCCCACCTTCCCCAGGAACTCCCTGCCAGCTCCGGTCTCCAAGTGGGCTGCTGTCTAACAAGAACAGCTTGCTCTTCCTGCCAGGCAGGATGTGGTCAGAAGAGCAAGGGGACGGGGTGGGCTCCTCCCCAAGGGACGGCGAGGAGCTGGGGCTCTGGCCCTTGTCCCCGTCAGGGCCCGTGGAGCTCGGCTTGGCTGTGTCGTGGCTCTGCTGCTCTCCTTTCGGCTGCGGGCCCTGGGTGGCTTCAGAGGGCTTGGGGTGGACGGAGGCCTGGCTCCTGCTTCCCAATCCATCCTGCCCGGGCTGCAGAGGCCTGGAGGTCTCAGGCTTCTGCTGCCTGGTCCTCACTCCCGGCTCTTCTATTTCAGGGTCTGAAAATGCCAGGGGGCTTTTCTCGGATGGCTTCTGGGGTTTCTCCAGACCCTGCTGATCACCCAGTTCTGTCCTGCATTGGGCTGGGACCCTCCCTAAGATTTTCTCCACGTTGGCAAAGATCTGATGGGCTCGGGAGGCTTGGCCTTTGGACAGCGGCTGCAGCTTGCTGGGCAGGGCGCTCGGGAGAGGCCAGGGGGTGTCGCTTGGCACACATGAGCTCTTCCATTTCTTAGCGAAGCCCTCGCTCCTAGCCTGCATCTCTTGGTCTAGGTCCAGAGCAGCAAGCCCAGGTGCTGGGAGAGGGGACGGGCCACGGAGAAAGGAGGAAGAAGGCAGAAGCCCCTGCTCAGGCCGTGTGTCCTAGATGGGCATAGAAACATGCAGAGAAAACCAAGACGGCACGTCTGATTTAGACTTGCCACCTCGGCCTTTGGCAAACCCCTGGCAGAAACCCACCCTCCATTTGAAGTAAAACACACACCAAAGAAGGAAGAAAAGCTACAAACGCTCAAGGGATAAAACTGTGTTATCTTCTGGGCCCCAGTTTCCTCCTCCATAAAGAAGAGGCTGGACCTAGATCAGAGGCTTGTAAACCTTGCTCCGCAAAAAGTGAAATGGGGTTCATGCCTCAGGGCACCTCGGGGGCCATTTAGAATGTCCATATTGCTGGGGGGAGGGTCGCCAAGACCCCCACGCCCAGCTTCAACCAGAGCACCCCCCTTCTATTTGTATACGCTGGTCCCCTATGGAGGAACTGATTGGAAGACATGGCTTCCTACTAACCAAAGCCTGAAAATCACCAGCCGGATGACCCGCCGGCAACCTCACCAACCACATAATCCCTAACGTACCATCTACCTCTCACGGTGACTGGTAGGTTTCATAAAACCTTTTCAAGAACTACCAGAAATTTTCTAAGGTGGGAGAGAAAAGGGGAAGGATAACCAGTGAGCCGAGCCTTGGGAACTCAGCGCAGTGTCTTCTACGCAAGGCGTGAGTGGGTACTGCGCGACAGAGGGCCACGCCGTTAGAGAATCTCAGGGCTAGAAGAAACCCTACAAAGTCAACCTGTTCTGCTGCCAACTAAACAGCCCCAGCCCATGCGTGCACACTCCAGAGAGCTCGTGCCACCTGACCCAGGTCCGCTACCGGCCCAGGTCCGTCCCCTGGACAAAAGTAGGTGCCTGCTGACAGCTCCCAAGAACCAGACCAGCAGCCCAGGGCTACCCGCTTGCCTCCACCTCCGGAAACAGCGACAGGAACCCTTCTGAACAGGATGCTCCATGGGCTTGGTTGCACACTCGGAACAAGGCCCCTTCCCCAGCCCCTACCCCAGGACCTCCCTTCATCTCCTCTGCCCACATCTCCTCCTACCGGAATAGGCCCGGATGCCTGCTTGTCATTTAAAACAATCCTCGGGTAGCGAGAAGCCTATCATCCATCTTTTGCCTTTCAAAAACATTACACTCTCTAATTCATCCTATTTGGAAATCACCTGCCCTCCTTTCTCTAGGTAGAGGAGTGGGCTTTTTACTTATTTCTAGAACCATGAGTGATAGGGAGCAGGGGAGGGCAGAGTTTCTGTAGAGCTTCAAAATGACAGAAAGAATAAAATCAGCAGCAGCCAGCCAAGGCCAGAGCTGACACCTTGGGAAGGAAGGAAGGAAAGTGAAGGAAACCTTCACTGAGAAACAAGCACCAGGTTGTGGTGGGAAGTGCCAGACTATAAACAAAAAAGAGCAAAACACTTGGGCCATTGTGAGCATTGAAAAGACTCCCAGTGCTCGCCACCTGGCTGCACTGAGTTCTGACGTTCCTCCCTCTTCTCAGAGTGACCCACCTGCCCACACCTGGGCGGCGGGAAGCAGGCCCGTCTCCTGGTGCTACCACAGGGTTCTGGGAGGCAGAGCCTGGGCCTCCTCTCAGTCTGGCTCCAAGCCTTAGCTTCTCCAGCCAGTAACTGCCTCCTAAATTCAGACACACTGGGGGGCCAAACGTATCAATAACGGGACAGCACTCTGAACTCTGAGTCAACAAGTTACCCGAGGCCCCAGCAATCACACTGCAGTCAAATTTCAATCACTCAACACCAACCAGGGACACTGGTGACCGAGACCACCCATGGGAATTGATAAAGCCCAAAGTTTTCTGGGGGGACCCTGAAGCCACCAGTGTTCTGATAAATGAATTACGGCAACATCTGACATGTAGGAATTCACATCCCTTTAAGACAAATAATGCATCCAACCAGGTAGCCCTGACTCTGAAAGAAGAGAAGTGACAGTGCAGCTGGGTTCTGGCCCCCAGGGGCCAGAGGGGAGGTGACATCACTTCTTCGACCTCTGCAAAGAACCATCCTTAACTGAGATGACTTTCTAATGCTATTATGTAGCATGTGCTTCCCCAGGAGGGGAAGGAAATCCTTTAGAGCTAGTACTCACTTCTAGAAGTTGAAAGGAAAATTTTCCAAAAGAGAGATACAATTCAGATGATGTATGATCGGAATGTTCTAGGTTATTATTCTCAACCTCTCAACTCAGCTGCCAGTTCCTAACATCCCCTGAGGTTGCAGCCTTGGAGCTGGCATTCATTGGCTCACCAGGGGACTTTTGGAGGCTCACCAGGGGACTTTTGGAGGTCTCTTTGTCCTTCTTGTCTTTCTTCTCCTTTTTCTTTCTCTTCTCTTTTTTCTTAACGGCCCCGGGAGCAGACAGCTTCCCTCGCTCTTGGATCACCAGGTTCCGATAGTGCTCGTCACATGGATGGTCCCACATGGACTGCCCGTTGGCGAAGTTAAAATAGTAAATATCGCCTGTGATGTCCTGGCTGGGGGTAAGCAGAGGTCAGAAGTTAGTGCCTGGGAAGCAGGTATGGCTCAAGCAATTGGGCTCCTGTCTACCATATAGGAGGTCCAGAGTTCAATGCTCAGGGCCTCCTGGTGAAGGCAACCTGGCACGAGCTAAAAGCTGGCCCACGTGGAGAGTTGGCCCATGCAGAGTGCTGACCTGCACAGCGGGCTGGCCCACGCGCGTGAGTGCTGGCCTGCGTAGAGAGCTTGTGCAGCAAAATGGCGCAACAAAGAGACACAGAGGAGTGACAATAAGAGTCACAGAAGTTCAGGGAGCTGAGGTGGCACAAGAGATTGAGCACCTTTCTCACTCCCAGAAGGTCCCAGGATTGGTTCCCAGTGACCCCTAAAGAGAAAACAAGCAGATGCAGAAGAACACATGGTGAATGGACACAGAGCAGACAGCTAGTGCAAAACAATGGGGGGGGGAGTGGAGAAATACATAAATAAATCTTTAAAAAAAAAGAAATTAGTGCCTGCTCAGGTCCAAAGCCACTGCAGAAAATAAAGGGAAAAAAAAGAAAAAGGGGAAGGAGGCAGTGAAGAAGGAGGAAGAGAAGAGGAGAGGGGAAGTGAGGAGGAGAAAAGATGGATGGGGAGGAATAAAGGAGAGAGGGGAGGAAGTAAAAGGTTAACACAAAAGTTGAAGGTAGAAGGTTAAAACAAAAATTGAAGGGTACCATTTGGCTGGAAAAAAAAAAAGAAGGAATTAGCTTAGATATAGGAATGAACAAATGGGCTATCTGAGGACTTCTCTAGATGGAGATGTATATTCACTGGGTTCCTGGAAATCCATGCTAGACTACAGTAGGAGTAAATTTAATTTTATTTAGACCAGAAGCAAAAACACTATGTACCTTAGAGATACATGCTAGGATAGACCTTGTTTGCTATTTTTATAAATGGCCTAAGGAAGAAAAGTGCATTGTGAAAGCTCTGGCTTAGCAGAGAACTCTAAGCTCTGAAGAAGTAACAATCCAAGTTGTAGAGCTCAGTGGTACCAGAAAGTGATGCAGAAGGAGTGTTTCAAGAGTCTGTGTTTAACAAGGACAAATCCAAAGTAAACCATTCATCCCACCCACCAGTAATAACCCATTAGAACAGCTCACAGAAAAAAAGAATTCCATTTACCATAGCAATATAAAAGATAAAATTCCCAGGAATAAATCCAAAATGTGCAAAACCTTTATAAATCTTTACTAAAAAGTCAGGAGAAAAATTAAAAAACAATTGGAGAAGCATGCCATGTTCTCTCTTTTTTTTGTTATTTCTCCCCCCACGTTCCCCCACCCCCCATTGTCTGCTCTTTTGTGATCATTGGCCAGTTATCTTCTATGTCTGCTTGGATTCTTGTCGGCAGCTCCAGGAATCTGTGTCTCTTTTTGGTTGTGTCATCATGCTGTGTCAGCTCTCCGTGTGTGTGGTGCCACTCCTGGGTGGGCTGCACTTTTCGCACGGGGTGGCTCTCCTTGAGGGGCGCACTCCTTGCACATGGGGCTCCCCTATGTGGCATGGCACTCTTGCCCTGTGTGGCATGGCACTCTTTGCGTACGGCAGTACTGCACATGGGTCAGCTCATCACACGGGTCAGGAGGCCCTGGGTTCGAACCCTGGACCTCCTATATGGTAGGTGGATGCTCTATCAGTTGAGCCACATCCACTTCCCTGCCATGTTCCCTTGAATAGACTCAAATCTATAAAGATGTCAGTAATCCCAAATTAACATAAAAATCCAATACAATTCCAATAAAATCCAACTGGATTCTTTTGAAATTTGAGAAGCTGAGTCTCAATTCAAATAGAAAAGAATATGTAGAGTGTCAAAAAAGATTAAAAAAAAAAGATACATGCAGAAATAGGAAAATATTGGGTGTAAAGAGAACAATGATATAAAGTATACCTTCAAAATACTCTAATTTAAATAGTGTGGTACTGAAATATAAATAGACTGATAGAATAGACTACAAAGCCCAGAAACAAACCCATTTATATATGAAAATTTGGTTTCTGAGAAAGTTGACATTTTAAATCACTAAGAAAAAGATAGGGGAAACAGACTTTGGCCCAGTGGTTAGGGCGTCCGTCTACCACATGGGAGGTCCGCGGTTCAAACCCCGGGCCTCCTTGATCCGTGTGGAGCTGGCCATGCGCAGCGCTGATGCGCGCAAGGAGTGCCGTGCCACGCAAGGGTGTCCCCCGCGTGGGGGAGCCCCACGCGCAAGGAGTGCGCCCGTGAGGAAAGCCGCCCAGCGTGAAAAGAAAGAGCAGCCTGCCCAGGAATGACGCCGCCCACACTTCCCGTGCCGCTGACGACAACAGAAGCGGACAAAGAAACAAGACGCAGCAAATAGACACCAAGAACAGACAACCAGGGGAGGGGGGGGAATTAAATAAATAAATAAATCTTTAAAAAAAAAAAAAAAAAGATAAACCATTCATTCTATAAATAACAATGAGGTAAATGGCTATTAAAAAACGAAGGAATGAAAAAGGAAAAAGTGAAGGTAGAGTCCTATACAACATTACTCACCAATAAAAATTGGTGAACTAAACATTAAAAAATAAAATAAAACTGCGAGAAGAAAATATAGAATAATTAGTAAGCTAAAAGTAAAGAAGGCCTCCCTAAGCAAGAGGAGGGGGACAGGTCACAAAGAAAAATAACCCTGGAAGATCTGACAGGTTAAAATTTTTAAACTTTAGCATGATAAACCATAAACAAAATTAAAGGATCAGAAACTGGGAGAAAATACTGAACAGTAGTAGTAAGAGTGATACCCAGATACTGAATATTCAAAGAGTTCCACAACCTTAAAAAAATTAAGAAGATAAGAAACCCAAGAGACAAAAAGACAAAAACAAAACAAAACACAAACAAATTATAGAATA
Organism: Dasypus novemcinctus; assembly: GCF_030445035.2. Taxonomy (NCBI): domain Eukaryota; kingdom Metazoa; phylum Chordata; class Mammalia; order Cingulata; family Dasypodidae; genus Dasypus; species Dasypus novemcinctus. The sequence continues at coordinate 23,633,958 of NC_080699.1, read as the reverse complement.
TAAACAAATGGCCAAGAGACACTCTATGGACAATTTGGGAAATGTAAATTAAAACAACCAAACACAATTTCTTGCCCTTGGGTTGGCAATTTTATAATTGATAATATTTTAAAATAAACCATCACATATACTATTGATGAGATTGTCAAACTTTAATGGAAAGTAATTTGGTATTAACTAAAAATACTTAAATGCGATACATCCTTTAACGTAACAGTTCCAATTCTAGAAATTAATTCTAAAGAAACATACACAAAACTTCAGGCCACATGCTTGATTGAGCTGAAGGAAACACCTGACCTCTCCTCAACCCCTGCAAAGACAGACAACACTAGATCAATAAATAACAACAAAACAATAAGCAAACAAATTTTTTTTTTAACTTAGCCAGACAGAAAGAAATCCTCAGATGTCAGAAACAGATAGAAAACTTGAAGCCTGAGTAATAAACACGTGAACTGAGAGGTGAAGGCAGGTGTCTTACCTGGATATAGGCCCTGGGAGTTTGGGCTTTCAGGCCAATTTAGGGACACAGAATGTGTCCTAGGGCCTCCCTGAAGGTGGAAACTGAAGCTGAGATATTTGCATGAATCTGGGGCCCTTCAGGCTGCTACTTCAATAGAAAAAAGATATAGGAGGCTGTGGGAGCAGTAAGGAAGCATGAAAAACTGAAACCCTAAGATGCATGTAGATCTAGAGTCCAAAATGTGGCAAGAAAGTCCCAACCTAGGAATTAATAAAGATTAATAAATGTAAAATTTAGTCCTCTACCACCCTTGGCAAAGCAATTGTAAAGCCATTCAACAACCTAGGAATGAGGCATTCACAAAAAACAACTGAGAATTTTCCCACAATTGAAGAGAGACATGAGTCTTCAGAGTAGAAAGGCACTCCAAATCCTGAACTTGGGTAAATAAAAATAAATCCATACTTAGATACATATATAGAATACTTAATTTATGGGATATATATATGTCAATGTTAATCTGGAATCCTGTATCCAAAAATGAGGGACTATGAATTCTTATCACATACACATAGAACATTTATATAAAAAGAATCATTTACTGAGCCATAAAAGAAGTCTCAACAAAAAATAAATATGAATAAATAAAATTAGAACACAGTAATGAAAACATAGCAAAACTCTATATACCTCATTCCTTTCAAACTACTATTTTTAAAAATTTTTAAGTAATGACTTATACTTTCAAATCAAGCACGTAGGGGGAAAATAGAAGGAAGGAAATAATAAAAGAGCAATCATTGAAGGAGAAAACAGAAATATTAAAGAGTCAACTAAAAAAAGGTAATGTTTTGAGAAAATTAATAAAATAAGTACTTCTGAAAAACTGAGCAAGGAAGATGAAAGAAGTAATAAACAAAAAAATATCAGGAATGAAAAGGGAACATAACTACAGATATGGCAGAGATTCTGAAACTGTAAAGAAATTATGAATCAGTGGTGATAAACTTGAAAACTCAGACCAAATGGAAAAAACAGGCTACCAAAATTGACTTAAGAAGAAACAGAAAGCCCAAATCAACCTACCACCATTAAAAAAAATTGAATCAAGCGAAAATCTACTCACATGCACACACACACATATACACACATAACACATACAACACAAACAAACAGGCCCAAAAGCCTAAAGGTGAGTTTTATCAGACCTTCAAATAACAGTTAACCCTATCATAAACAAATTATTCCAGCAAACAGAAAAAAAGTTAACAGTCCACAAAACTGTTTTATGAGGCTATAACACCTTGATAACAAAATCAGAAAGGGCCAGTGTAATAAATGTATGGGACAATCACTTGCTATCCAGGGACTTGGAAGAGCCAGGCCTTCCCAGGTGCAGTCCTTGAAGCTGGTGTGGGACATTCAGAATAGTCTAGTGTCTGATGTACCACTGTAGGCTATCCTACAATACTGTTTCCAACAAAATTACACTATCTCAGACCCCGGTAATAGAATAATTTGCCTTTATACCAAGAAGGGTGGGAAAGCACCAAAATCCACATCGGGTGTGTGCCCAGGCCAACTTCGAGGGGTTCATGCTGTGAGACCTAAAGTTCTTACGAGGTTACCTAAAACAAAAACACATGTCAGCAGAGCCTAGGCTGGTTCCATGTGTGCTAAATGTGTCCATGACAGATTAAGCACGCTGTCCTGATTGAGGAGCAGAAAATCATTGAGAAAGTGTTGAAAGCATAATCATAGAGTCAGAAAGCTAAATAAAAATATATGAAGCTTTTTTGAGTAATAAAAATCAAAGGCTTGTTAAAAATAATAATGAATGTATGAGTCCATCTTACTTATGAACAAAGATGCAAAAATTATAAATAAAATATTGGCAAACTAAATCTAAGACTATCTAAAAATAATGTGCCATGATTCACATGGTTTATCCCAGAAACTCCAGGATGGTTTAACATTGGAAAATACATTAATGTTCCTTGCCACACTAACAGATTAAGGAAAGAAAGCCACATGATCAGTGCAATAGATATAAATAAAGAATTCTATAATGCACCATCTGAAGAAAAATGATTTAACAAACTAAGATTAGAAAGGAACTCTAACTAAAACCTTCAAACAAAAGGTTTCAAGCATTTCCTTCAAATGCAGGAACAAGAAAAGTATGCCTTCTATCACCATCTCTTTTCTTCTAAGTACTACCGGGAATTCCCAACCAGTGCATAATACAAGGAAACAGACTTTAAAGCTTTAATATGAAAAGTATAAAATTGTCCTTATTTGCAGATTACATGATTTTTCTACATGGAAAATCTAAGAGAATCTATAAATCATCAGGAAAAGAACATTCACCATGGCAGCTGGATAGATAAGATCAATAATAAGAACCAATAATATTCCCATTCAGCAATAATAATCAATTAGAAATGTCATAATAATTTTAAAAGATCCCATTTGCAATGGCAACAAAAATTATAAGGTCCTCTGGAATAAATCTAACAAAAAATATGCTATATTTTCAAGAGAATATTGTGAAAAAAATTTTGAAGGACATAATTTAGATCTAAAAACAGTAATAGTTATATACATCGATGGATTAAAAAGGCTCAACATTACATACAGTGCTCGCTTCGGCAGCACATATACTAAAATTGGAACGATACAGAGAAGATTAGCATGGCCCCTGCGCAAGGATGACACGCAAATTCGTGAAGCGTTCCATATTTAAAAAAAAACAAAAAACAAAACCAAAGGCAAAAAAAAAAAAACAAAACAAAACATTACATAGACATCAATTCTCCCAAATTAATCCATAAAATATACATGCAATTCCAAACAAAATCCCAAGAATTTTTGGCAGAGTTTGAGAAATTGGTCTTAAAATTCATACAGAAGTGTAAAGGACCAAAAATTACCAAGGCAAACTTAAAGAAAATCTAAGAAGGATTTGCCCTACCAATCTTAACTCTTATTACATAGCTTTAGTAATTAAAACAGTGTGGTATTCCCAAGAAACTAAAAAAAGAAGAGCAAATTAAACCCAAAATAAACAGAAGAAAGGAACGATTAAAGATCAGAGCAGAAATCAGTGAAATGGGCGGGGGCGGGAGAGAAATCAATGAAACCAAACGCTAGTTCTTTGAGAAGAGCAACAAATTTATAAACCTCTAGCAGAATAATTAGAAAAAAAGATAAGATACAAATAACCAATATTAAGGATGAAAGAAGTTATACAACTACAAATTCTACAGATATTGAAAGAGTAAAGTAATATTATAAGTAACAAATTTAACAACACAGATGAAATGGACAAATTCCTCGAAAGGCACAAAGTACCAATAATTACTCAAGAAGAAAGAGATAGCTTGGATATTTCTATATCTATTAAAGAAATTGAATTTATAATTAAAAATTTTCCCACAAGAATACTCCAGGCCTAGATGGTTTCACTGGTCAGTTCCATCAAACATTTAAGGAAGAAATAATATCAACTCTACACAAACTCTTCCGGAAAACTGAAGAGGGAGAAATTCTTTGCAAATAATCTTGGGAGGTCAGTATTACTGGTTTTATACCAAAAGGAGACAAATACATTATAAGAAAAGTATACTACAGGCCAAGTTCCTCATGGACACAGATGCAAAGAAACTTAATAACATTTTAGAAAGTCAAATCTAGTAACATATAAAAGACCAAGTAGAATTTATCCCAGAAAGGTAAGGTTGGTTTAACATTTAAAAAAGCAATCAGTATAATCCATCATATTAACAGACCAAAAGAGAAAAGCCATACAATCATACTAATAGATTTAGAAAAAGCATCTGATAAATACAACATCTATTCTTGATTAAAAACAAAACCTGGGGAGCATATGTGGCTCAAGCGATTGGGCTCCCACCTCCGATTGGGAGATCCAGGATTAGATTCCCAGGGCCTCCTTGTGAAGGTAAGCTGGCCCGTGCGGTGAGCTGGCATGCACAGCGTGCTGGCCCACACGGAGAGCTGGCACAACAAGATGACACAACAAAAAGAGACCCAGAGGAGAGACAATAAAAGACCAGGGAGCTAAGGTGGCACAAGCGATTGAGCACCTCTATCCCACTCCAGAAGTTCCCAGGATCGGTTCCCAGTGCCGCCTAAAGAGAAAACAAGCAGACACAGAAGAACGCACAGTGAATGGACACAGAGAACAGATAACAAGAGAGGAGGCAGAAATAAATCTTAAAAAAAAAAAAAAAAAAAAACCTCCCAGCAAGCTAGGAATAAAAGGGAACTTCCTCAACCTGACAAAGGGCAGTTACAAACCCCCACAGGGAACATCATACTTTATGGTGCAAGACTGAATCTTCCCCCCAAGATTAGGAACATGGCAATGATATCCATGTCTAGTCTATGTGTTCCCAAGGTTATAGCCAATACAGTAAGGCAAGAAGCAAAAATAAAGGACATCCCAATTAGAAAGGAAGGAGTAAAACTGTTTTTAATCCCAGAAGACATGATCATCTATATAGGAAATCCTACGGACTCTATTAAAATGCTACTAGAACTGACACCGTGAGTTTAGTAAGGTTGCAGGCTACAAAATCAATATACAAAAACCATTTTCATTTCTATATAAAAGCAACAATCAGAAACTGAAATTTTTTCAAAACACTACTTACAGAAACATTAAAAATATGAAACACTTAGGAATAAATCTGACAAAAGATGGACAAGACATGTACACAGAAAACTGAAAAACATTTCTTAAAAGAAAACTAAATAAATGGAGAAAGGCCATGTTTCTTTGGTTGAAAGACTCAACACTGTAAAGATGTCAATTTTCTCTAAATTGATTTATATATTTAATGAGATCCCAATCAAAATTCTAGCAGGATTTTTTTTTCTAGAAATTGACAAACTAACTCAAAAATCCATATGGAAAAGCAATGGACTTAGAATAGCCAATACAACTTTCAAAACGGAGAGTTGGAGAATTTACCCTAAGTTATTTCAAAGATTTATTATGGAGCTAAAGTAAGAAAGACTGTGTGGTATTAGCATAAAGGTAGACCAACACGTCAGTGGAAGAGAACAGAGAATCCATAAATAGTCCTATGCCTGTATGATCAATTTGGAAAAATCTAAACACTCTGAGTGGTTAAATAAATCAGGATTTTAAAAAAATTGTACATCCATATATAGAAAAGTAGCAGCTGGTGAAAGAATGAGATAAACCTACACATACTGACATGGAAGAACAATGTATATAGTATAGCACTTACATTTAAAAAAAAAAAAACAACCTGTATGTGTACGTTTTAAAAGGTCTGGAAGGAATTCATCTAATAACTTTAAAAACCCTTGGGAATGAGAGTAAGGGTAAAAGATGACTGTAGCAGTTTGATATGGTTATGAATCCCAAAAATAGATATCAGATTATGTTTGCAATCTGGTCTGTACCTGGGCATGATTAAGTTATGATTAGGGCTTTGACTGGGCCACGTCATTAGGGCATTGAGTCCCCACCGCTTGGTGGGTGGGACTCACGGATAAAAGGCATGGCAAAGCTCAGAGTTGAGGGATTTGATGTCGGAGTTTTTTTTTTAAAGATTTATTTTAGGGAAGTGGACTTGGCCCAGAGGTTAGGGCATCTGCCTACCACATGCGAGGTCCGCGGTTCAAATCCCGGGCCTCCTTGACCCATGTGCAGCTGGCCCATGTGCAGTGCTGATGCTCGCAAAGAGTGCCATGCCACATAGCAGTGTCCCCCACGTAGGGTAGCCCCACGTGCAAGGAGTGCGCCCCGAAAGGAGAGCTGCCCAGCACGAAAAAAAGTTCAGTCTGCCCAGGAATGGCACAGCACACACGAAGAGCTGATGCAACAAGATGACACAACAAAAAAAGAAACACAGATTCCCATGCCACTGACAACAACAGAAGCGGACAAAGAAAATGCAGCAAATAGACACAGAGAACAGACAACTGGGACGGGGGGAGGGGAGAAAAATAAATAAATAAATACATACATACATAAATAAAAAAAAGATTTATTTTATTTCTCTCCCCTTCCTCCCCCCCACCACCCAGTTGTCTGTTCTATGTGTCCATTTGCTGCATATTCTCTGTCCACTTCTGTTGTTGTCAGTGGCATGGGAATCTGTCTCTTTTCGTTGCGCCATCTTGCTGCATCAGCTCTCCGTGTTTGCAGCACCATTCCTGGGCAGGCTGCACTTTCCTTCGTGCTGGGTGGCTCTCCTTAAGGGGCACACTCCTGGCACGTGGGGCTCCCCTACATGGGGGACACCCCTGCGTGGCACGGCACTCCTTGCACGCATCAGCACTGAGCGTGAGCCAGCTCCACACGGGTCAAAGAGGCCCGGGGTATGAACCGCGGACCTCCCATATGGTAGGTGGACACCCTATCCATTGGACCAAGTCCACTTCCCTGATGTTGGAGTTTTGATGTTGGGAGTTTGATGCTGAAGACTTAAGCTGGAGCCCCGGGAAGTAAGTTCACAGAGGAAAGAGAAGCAAGCCCCAGGAAGAGAGGAACCCTGAACCCAGGAGGAAGCAAGCCCTGGAAAGAGAGGAACCCTGAACCCAGAGAGAAGCAAGACCCTGGATGGGAGGAACCCAGGAAACCTGAACCCTTGCAGATGTCGGCAGCCATCTTGTTCCAACATGTGAAACTAGACTTTGGTGAGGGAAGTAATGTATGCTTTATAGCCTGGTATCTGTAAGCTCCTACCCCAAATAAATACCCTTTATAAAAATCAACCAATTTCTGGTATTTTGCATCAGCACCCCCTTGGCTGACTAATACAATGACATATATATAAGTTTTAATGAAATGTTGTTTTAAAAAGTAAAAAATCACCCACTACTCTCCTTATAGGATGAACACAGTATTAGCCACCACTGGCAGGTGCATGGAGGCCGCTGGCACAAAGCTGGCCCCTAATCTATGCCAGCTGCCTTCCTTCCATCAAGGTGATACCAGAAACAAAACACAAACCACCATCCCACAAACCCAACCATGAGTCCTCAGGCCCTGGAATACTGTGCGCAGTGCCGACAGATTTATTGTAAGAAAGATACCATGAAGCTGTAAAAGGGCCAAGGAGAGGCAGCTAGAGAGATCAAGAGAACAGGGAGGTTGCCAGGTGGGAAGTGCTGAAAAGAGCAGGATTCTGGGCCAAGAAGAATCAGGCTATGGCTGATCATTTTGAAGTGGGACCAAAGTAATAAATGGTCTGAATAAGAACAAGATTCCTCCTTGTACACAAAATCGCATGACACCAGGGTAAGAGGGGACCCCCTAAGATTTCAGAGAACAGGGAAGCGGACTTGGCCCAGCGGTTAGGGCATCCGTCTACCACATGGGAGGTCCGCAGTTCAAACCCTGGGCCTCCTTGACCCGTGTGGCGCTGGCCCATGCACAGTGCTGATGTGCACAAGGAATGCCATGCCATGCAGGGGTGTCCCCTGCGTAAGGGAGCCCCACGCACAAGGAGTGCGCCCCGTAAGGAGAGCCGCCCAGCGCAAAAGAAAGTGCAGCCTGCCCAGGAGTGGTGCCACACACAAGGAGAGCTGACTCAGCAAGATGACGCAGCAAAAAGAAATGCAGATTCCCAGTGCCGCTGATAAGGATGAAAGCGGTCACAGAAGAACAGCGAATGGACACAGAGAGCAGACAACTGGGGGGGTGGGGAGAGAAATAAATTTTTTAAAAATAAAATAAAAATAAAACCCTATGCCAGCCTGTAAGCCTCATTACAAACCTCTCAGCATCGCCCTCCTTTTGGGACATGGGTAAGAAGTGGTCCATCATTCTTCCAAACCCATGCTGGCGCCCAAGGCCCTGACCTTGGCAGCAGCTCCCGTGAGTCTAGACGTAAGTTCTGAACGTGCCACAGGGACCATCAAGTCAGCCCGTACTCAGGCCCAGACCTCGGGCCGTCCAGCAGAGGAATGACAGTGCTGGCCCCGACTCTGCAGGACAGGCTTGGAAAGGCGGCCGGGGAAAGCTGACGTCCAGCTCCCACCACCCCTGACAGGCCGCCCGGGCCGCGCCCTGTCCTGACTTACCATGGTTTCCACTCCACGGGCAGTGGGGCCACGATGCCCTCCCGCGCCAGCCACATCAATTCTGGTTCCTTGATGGGATCGATTCCAATCTCTTTGGCAAACTCAAGAATTTCTGCAGAGAGGTCAGAGGGTGGGGGCAGTAAGGAAGATGGTGAGTGGCTGGGAAGAATTAAAAATCACTATCAAATTTTATCTTAGTCTTTACTTTCTAAATTTTCTTCAGAGAGCAGGTATTATTTGTTGAATGTAAATAATAAACAAGCAATTCTTTTTTCTTAAATCACAGTTAAAAATGGTGCCCCTGAAGCTGATAGGTTAGAAGAGCCACATCACTGCCAACTGGATGGGAAAGTTGACTGTGCAGGATTTGTAGATCTGCGTGTCCCAAACTTGCCTACTTATAAAAATCATCTGGGTCAACAGCAGTTGCTGTCTCCATATTCTAAGAATATAACTTGAAATCTAGTACAACAAAGGCGGAAAAATAAGACTAAGACATCAACAAGGCAGGAGCTGCAGGAAGAACCTCGACAGCGACAGCCAGACAGCCACGGCCAGACCACCCGGGACAGGTGGCCTCACCAGAGGCGTACAAGTTCTCCCACGATCTGTGAAAGCTTAGTGCAAAAGCACAAGCCACTCATTCAACAGGCAGGAAGGGGCCCGGGAGGACCTTAAAAACAGCGTACAAAGCAGGTGATGTGTGCTTTAACAAAGACATGTACTGTGGGCAATGGAAACTGAGAGGAAGCCTGACCTTTCTGTTTCTTGGTTTCCTCATCTGTAAAATGGAGATAACAACAGCACCTAGCTCACGAAGTTGTCATAAGGGTTGAAAAGGTTTATATAAAATTTTTAGAACAAGAACTAGCACACAGTAGCACACAATAAATGTTATCATTATTGTTATTTATAATGCTATCTTTTTCTCAAAACTGCTCTAGTTTGTTCTTAAGAAATTGCATTTTCCCTCGCTTCACGATACATTCTATTTAGGTTATCTCCTTACTACATCTTCATTCAAAACTAACCACTGTGTGAGCCCAGGAGTTGGCAAACTTCTTCTGTAAAAGGTCAGATAGGAAATGTTTTAGGCTTTGTGGGTCATATTCTATCACAGTACTTAATGCTTCTGTTACAGCGTGAAACAATACATAAACAAATAAGTGCAGCTGTTTTCCGATAAAACTTTATTTATAAAAATGGGCAACAGGTTGGTTTAGGTCCATGGACTACAGCTTTGCAAGCCCTGATCTAACCCAAGCACACTGAGCAGCCAGCCACATGCATGTACCACACCTGGCAGTGGGAGGAAGATAAATAAATTTGACATAGCCCCTGCCGTCAAAGAACTACTGCCATACCCCACAAGCCTCTTCCCCGGCGTCCTACCTTGCTCGCTGGGAATGTAGGTCTCATCGTAATCTTCCTCCAGAACCAGCTGGTCTCCTATGCGGATGGGTCGTCCGGCCATGTCTGGTCTGGACTCGAACACCTAGATCCCAGAGACCCCTGCCCAGAGGGGAAATGAGCGGCCCGGTGTGGAAGGGGGATTTGGCAGCTGGGTCGTGGAGGCCCTGGGTATGACCAGACCCTTGCAAGTCATCCTAGCCTGGAATGATCCGGGAGCCAGGGCAAGTAGAGAATGGGACCAGCTATTCAGAACTCAGGCCCTGCAGCTGGGCAAGTTCTCTGAAGATCCCTCCTCAAAGTTCATGCAACACTCAGTAAAGCAGAGAAAATCCAGAAACCTGGTTCTCCCAAGAGTTTGACATCATATCCCACACACACAGACAAAAGAAGAAAGAATTAACAGTTTAAGACACATACACGGCCAAAAAATACCCTACTAACACCCAAATAACCAGCAGCACACACCCTCCCATCCACCAACACACCCAGGGCACAGCCACACTTGTCCCTATTTGCACATCCCAATTTATCTTCAACAGTACCCTCAGGCAGCTCACAACCAAGTGGAGGCAGCACACACAACTTCAGAAAGAGAAACACCTCCTGCTCTGGGAGCACTGAAACGGGAGTAACAGATTCCCGCCGCAGGGCTGAAGGCTCTGCCAGGCTTCCAAGAGAGGACAGAGGGGAAGCACCTGGGGTGCCAGAAAGCAGCGTGCGTGGCGGGGGCGGACGTGGGGCGCCAGGCCAGGTGGGGTGGTGGAGATCCTCGCAGGCTGGGCTAAAGAACCTCGACAGTGCCCTGGAGCGAGGGGCAGTCACTGAGGATTCGGCGAGGGAAGGGGACACAAGCTGGCCTTTTCGAAATTTATTTTCAGGATGAGAACTCTGGCAGGACTGGCGTGGCTGAATCAGAGACACGCGCGCTGACTGTCGGGAAAACTGCTAAGGAGGCTGCCGTCCGGCAAAAGAGGGGGTGGGCTTAAACTAGGGCAGAGGCTTGTGGGGGTGGAGGGGAAGGGGTGGCTACGAGGCACGGCGTGAGGTTATACTTGAGGCCCAGGACGTGGGGGTACAGGGTGGGAAGGAGTCCAGCGCGAAGCCAAGGCTCTGGCTCCAGGGACGGAGGGGTCCAAACTCTTCAGCTGACAAGGGGTCTGGGCGTGCTCCTCCCTCCCCACCCCGACCCCCACCTCAGGACCCCCAGATCACTCCAGTGACCCCCGTGGGCAGCTCCCACGCTGAAGCCCGATGAAGCAGAGCCAAGCCAGTCTATAAACAGCTGCTGTGGAGAACCCTATTCCAAGGGCCCCCCCAAACATGGGGGGAGCCAGGCCCCCCCAGGTGCAACCATCAGGAATTCGGCACAGCAGGTCCTGACTGCTCCTGTGCCCACTTCTTCAGAAGGTGTCACTGCACCACAGGAACAGTGAGACTGAAACAGCTCTCCTGGGGATGGGGGGGCACAGAAGATTGGCATCACGTGGCGGGGGGGGGGGGGGGGCTGGCCTGTGACCAGCACTCAGCAACGGCTGCAGCTGGAGACACCAGAGCTCTTCCAAGATCCCTAGAGAGGGACCCCCGGCAAACGACAAAGGGTCTCTCAAGGACCGCACCACGGCCCTCCCTGCACCAGGACAGCTGAGGGATGGGCAAGGAGGGTGCCCCGCCCGACTGTGCCCCCTCTGACTCCCACTGCGACCCCTCCAAGCTGGAACTTCTAGCCTTGGGAAGGAAAGACCAAAGGAAGAAGGGTTCTTCCTGGCCGTGTATGAGCTGAGGTGGGAGCCCACTCCCTGCCCTAAGAACTGGACGTCCTGCCTGCGCCACCCGGGAGGCCCGGGAGGTCCAGGAACCTGGGCTTTCACTGCTAGGCCCCTGCCCGGGGGGCCTGAGGCCCACCGGAGTCTCGAATCCTCTGGGGAAGGGGAGGAGGGGAAGGGAGCGGCTTCCTGGGGAGGGAGAAATCTGGTGAGCAACACAAGGCTCCACAACTTAGCAAGCACAAGCCAACTACCTGGAAGACATCTGAGAAGCTCTGCCCATGAGAAATGTTACCTATCCCAGCTACAGAAAGCAGGGGACAGACAGAATCTCTGTTGTAATGGCAAAAGCGTAAGTAGTCCTAAATAATTATCTATACTTAATTATTTAAAGGTCAGGAAGAACCTGGAAAATGTGAATTCACAGATGGCCCAATTTTCAAGCAAACCTTCTGCCAGAAAAAAAATTAAAATATTGGTGGGCTGTATCCCACCTTCTTGTCTTGCCTTACCTAGCTTCAAAATCACGTGGGCGAGAAAAAAAGAAAGAAAAACAAAAACGATGTGGGCAAGGACAAGGCCAAAAGGGCTGGGAGTTGTAGGAAAGGGGAAGGTGGGAAGAGAAAGTATATACTTTTTAAAAATTTTTATTGTAGTAACATGTATACAACTCAAAATTTCCCATTTAACCACTTTTAAGTTTACAATTAAGTGGTATCGATCACATTCACAACGTTGTGCTACCATCAACACCATCCATTACCCAAAACTTTTCATCAAGACAAGAAAAACTTTGTACCCATTAAGCAATAACTCCCTATTCCCTTCATCCCCCGGCCCCAGTCATATTTATTTAACAGTTACCAGAAACCATTCACCCATTCAAGAAATATTTATTGAGCACTTACTAAGCACCAAGCCTGTTGCCATGCGCTGGAGACACAACGATGATTAAAAACAGATTCAGTTGCTACCCTCCCAGAGACAAATCAAACAGTCACAAATAAATGTGTAGTTGTAAATGAGATAAGAACTCTAAAGGAAAAGAACCCGTTTTAGATGATGCCTCTGCTGAGAACGGCAGGATGAGGAGGTGTTCACTGGACAAAGAGAAGGAAAAAGGGCTCTGGCAGAGGAAGCATCGTGTGCACAGGCCCTTACCAGGAAGCGCCAAGCAGCAGCCCAGAGTGAGATGGAGCTCTGGAGCTCGGGAGGCAGGTGGGAGCCACAGGCTGAAGGCTTGGCCTTTGTCCTAAGAGAACTGAAAGCCAGGGAAGGGTTTTTCCAGCTCGGACACTTTGAAAAAACTGCTCTGGCAGCCACTGGGGACACAGTCCAGACTGGAAGCCATTGGGACACAGACTGGACTGTAAGGAAGAAAATCAGAGTGGATACAGGGAGCTCAGGTAGGAAGCCCTGAGATAGTCCTGGTGAAGAGGCGATGGTAACTTGGATGAGAGTGGTAAAAGTGGAGAGGGTGAGAGGGCTAAGAAGGCAAGCACACAGGCGTGCCCTAACACCCCCTCCACGCCCGTGACCATGACAGACATCGCTAGTCAACCACAGCACCCTCGCCATGCCTCAACTTCGTACTCCATGCGGCCGTTACCAGGGGACTGGCTGGAACCTGATGAAAACTACTTGCCGGCAGGCCTGAGACCCACGATGGGCCAGCGAGTCATGGGAGAGGGGTCATTCAACCACACTTGTCCATCTCCTACCAATCCCAGAATCTAGCAAAGGGGTGACACATAGTGGGGCACGCCCCTCCAGGGAGCCTTCCCTTGCTAACCTCATCTCCTGACAACCCACAACCACCTCGGCACGGAGGACACGATTTTGTGTGTTTATAAACATCTGTCTTAAGACTCCTTTTCTCATGGGCACATGTTCCACCTCTCCCGTCCTCATGCCTCCCTCTTCCTCCGCATTTTCCAACCAAGCCTAAAATAGATCTGTATCAACTGTAAGAGCTGGGTCACTCCTATAATCCACCAACATAGAACCAAGGAATCTCAAGAGCCCATAGCAGCATTGGTCAAATCTCCCTTCCCATGATAAATTCTTCCTCCCCATGCTTTAAGTGGCAGACAGCCTAGTGGACAAAGCACATCCTCTAGGGCCAGAAAGACCTGAATTCAAATCCCAACTCTCTCAGCTGTGGGACCTGAAGCAAAGTCCTGCACCTCTCTAAACCTCAGTAACCCTTATTTGCTGGTTCTGCCCTCTGAACCTACAAAGAGCAAGCCAAGGCTTCTCTACTCCAAGTTAAATATTCCTAGTTCCCTTCCATTCAATATACGCCACTGTTTCCCAATCCCTCAGCATTGTGATTGCCCCCCTGTGAACACTCTGCTTTGTCAGCACAGCCCAAAAATTTGGCCCACCAGCACGCTAACAGAATATACACTCATATGCTTATTTAGGCTTCCTGCATATTTATGTCTTCCAATCTGCTCCAATAATTATAATGAACACTCACTACAGAAAAGATAAGATTTAGTGGAAGAGGCACTGCAGAGAAGGTAGAAAACAGAGTTGACAGTGGACTGCTAATGGGCACAGGCTTTGGAAAACTCTTGGCTTTGAATCCCAGCTCTGCTGCTTACTATCTGGATATCCTTGGCCAAGGTACTTAACCTCTCTTTGCCTCAGTTTCCTCATCCACAACAACAATGCTATGTCAAAGGGTTGCAAGTATTAAATGATTCAATATATGTAAAGCAAGATCTTACAAATACTAGCTTCTATTATCATTCTTCATGTATCTAAAGGACTTATTCTGCACTGCTCTGGAAGACAGATCCATTACCATCAAAGGTCATTCAGACACTGGAAAACTGCTTACTGAACACCTATCAAGAGCCAGGCACTGTGCTATACGCTAGGGCAATAAACCCAATTACACATGGCCTGAACTTGAGCACAGCCTAGCTGGGAAGCCAAGCACGTAAACACAAGACTACAGAGTATACTGAGCCCATTAAAGGAAGCAGCAGAAAATACGGTAGGACACAAAGATAAAGGCAACTCCCCTTACTTTGGAAGGTCTGGGAAGGCATCAAAGGAGAAGACCACCGAGACGGAACTTGAAGTAGAAGCAAGAGTAGGCAGTCACGTTATGAGGTAGATATAATTATACCATTATTCAAATAAGGAAATTGAGTCTTAGCATGTTAAACACACACACACACAAACACACACACCAAAGGTGTCACAGATAGTAAATGACCCAGCCGAACACGCCCACCCTCACGTCTATCTAACTCCAAAGCCTGAGCTCTAAACCACTCTGACATGACCAGAGGTCAAAGAACAGAGGGCAAAGTGGTGGGGGAGAGCCCTAGAATGGAAGGCAAGATTATAAAGGGCTTGGAAGGACTGAGGCTGTGTCCTTTGCATGATGAGGAGCCATTAAAGGATTTCACTAAAGAGACTGGCATGATCACATGTGTTTTTTAGAAAGACAATTCTGACAGCTGCTAAGAACTAAGTAGAGGAAACAAGAACAGAGACAGAGAGCCCATTTAGGGAGCTACCATGAAAATACAGGCAAGAAATTATGAACTAAACCAGCAGCCGTGAGAATGGAAAGGAAGGTCCAGATTCTAGGGATATTAGAAGGCAGAATAACAGGACTTGACGCACGTAGCAAAGGAGAGGGAGGAGGAAAATCGGCACTTCAACCAGTACATCGTTATTATCTGTTCACCTCTATGCCTTGCCCAACAGGTAGCCCCATCTACCGTACTGCCTAGAATATAAAACATGCCCAGCAAATGTTTGCTCCATATATTAGATGGATGAACTCCAGGTGTAGAGCTGGCTGGCTGCGTGAATGAGTCCGCTGAGATAGGAAATATAAGAGAAGGAAAAGACTGGGAGACCAGGGAAGGTTGGAGAGGCACACAGACGGAGACGGTTAAGAAGTGGGTTTGCCCTCAGGAAAGAAGTCTGGCTGGAGATGCAGTCTGGGGAGTCACTGTTTTAGAATGTAACTGAAACTGCATGAAATATCACCCAGGGATGGAGTGTGCTGAGCAGAAAGAAGAGGCCTGTGAAGGCAGTTGAAGGTGATTGTTTTGTTTTTTTTAAGGGCTAAAACAGCCACTTACTCCAAAACAGTGATATTTTAAAATAAGAAGCTAGGTTTTTAAATTAATGCAAGGAGAAAACAAAACAAAAAACAACTTTCTAACTTCCTCAGCTGGCCAAAAGATGGCATAAGGGTGAACTAGCACAGGATTCGGATTTGAGGGGGAAGCTTCCCCACAAGGGAAGCAGTCAAGCAAGGTTCAGAAGGCCAGGCCGGTACACCCTATGACTAGGGGGAACATACGAGCGTCCCCAGCAAGTTCACACGCGCTGACCGTGGCCTCTCCCTTGCGCAAGGGCTCGCCGCTCATTCTCCCCCCAGCACCCCCAGCCTAAGGCCTCTTCCGCCCACTCAGAAGCGGGACGAAGAAACAGATGCAACATCCTCTGGAGACGTTTTTTCATTTCTTCCTCGGTTCCCGCCCGTACCCATGCACATCCCGCTCGTTGGCACACGAGTGCGCCCTCAACTCTCGCATTTCCCTCCTTTCCTTGCTACCAAACCCCTCCCTCGAGGGGATCCTCACCAGTCCCCCAACCCGGGAGGCTCTGGGCGATGGCTCCGAGCTGTGCGCAGCTTCCCCAGCACCACCCCGGCTCCCCGCTTCCAGGGACGCCGGGGTGTTGTCCTGCAGAGGCCAACAACCACTTCCGGAAAGGGTACCAACCTAGCAACTCAGAATCCCGCCCCTACCCGGAGCCAATAGGTCGCGGCAGGGGAGCTCTGACATCGGATTGGTTATAGGTCCCGTCGGATCACGCAGAAGTTCCCATTGCACGATGGGAGATGTAGTTTAAGATAACTAATGGGAATTCGCAATTGATTAAATTAAGAGAACCCTGAATTTGGATATGAGGGGAAGGGAAGTGGGCTTGGCCCAGTGGATATGAGGGGAAGTTGTTCCCAGGAAAGGAGAGCTCATTCTTAATATTTATAGTAACGTGAACTAACTTAAGCAATTGGTCATTTGTTAGCCGCATGATTAATACCAGGTGAATAATCTGCTCACCAATAATTGAGTCTTTAGTAAACAAAATAAATGGGAATGTTAAGTAATGGAGACTCCGCCTTAAAAAAAAAAAAAAAAAAAAAAAACAGGCTCTCCTGCACCCCGATTAAACCGATGAGCACCTGAGCAGGATTTAAAAGTCCTAGCACAGAGTTCAGTTTGCAAGTCAGCAAGATAGGGATAATAATGTTTAGCATAACTATTTCAAAGAGTCCGCATAAGAAAAAAAAGGTGACACAAGGTGTGGCACCTCCACACATCCTGTCTGGCAGAGGGGTTCCAGCAATAATCCCAAAGAGCTTTAGTTTCGCTTAGCCAGAGGGCAAATCTTCCTTTCACTCACAGGTCTTCAACCTCCTATAGAAGACGGGAAAAGACAACTCTGGCCGCGACCGAAATGGGAAAACGGAGAAACAGAAAAGCTGCTAGCTGGGAAGGAGGATGGTGGAGGCCAGCACAGTGGAGCCACCTCTTGCCTCAAGACCCTGTAGTTTCCGCTCCTGGCTCAGACTAACTCCCAGGAGACCAAGCCCAGTTTCCTCATCTCCAGAATGCGTATGCTAATACCTGCCCCTCATAAGCAAAGCAGAATAATAAATGTGGAATTTTGATCAACTTTGGCCTGATCCCCAATTGAGGACCTGTGGCATTTTGATATTAATAGTGAATTCCAAGAAGAGATAATGATGATGTTTGTAAACTGGTCGGTTTCTTTGGACGTGATACCCTTTGATTGATTTAAATTCAAAGGCTTTATGTTTACTTGATTAAATCAAGATTAGGGCTTTGATTCAACCATGACATTAGGGCGTGCAGGATTGAGTCCCCTTCCCCTTGGTGGGCTATATAAACAGATAATAAAGAACACAGAAGTAGATACACAGAACATACACAGAGGAAGGGAGCTCCATAGACACAGAAGAGGATCCTGCAGCCCAGGGACGAGAGATGAGCCATTTGCCTGAGAGTTTACAGCTGACCTTGTGAAGAGACCAGAGCAACTGAGACCTATGTCAGCCTACAGTTGAGATTGGAAGGAACTGGGACCATGGAGACTTAAGAAGAAAGAGGTAGACTGAACCCCTGCAGACAATGCCTGCCATCTTGTTTCAACATGTGGCAACAGAGTTTGGTGAGGAAGTAACCTTGAGATGGACTCTTTAGGGCCTTATAACTATAAGCTTCTACCCCAAATAAATGCCCTTTATAAAAGCCAACAGATTTCTGGTACTTTGCTTCAGCACCACTTTGACTGACTAATGTAGGAACTCACATTGCTATTCCTATATATCCCAAACCAGATAACCAGAAATGTATTCCTCATGCTTAATCCTTCTGCAGCAGTTTCAGCCTGTACTAAACTTTATTCTGCCTGCAGATGTCAAATCAATATTCCCTCCATTCCTTAAAACTCTCACTGAGGGGTCCAAAGAGACCAGACTGAGAAGGAACTCAAAGGGCTTACAAGATCATCCACCACAAACCTTACACAAAATGGGGATTCAAAAAACTATATGTGATTTGGGATGATGAAAATAGTCTGGAACTAGGTAGTGGTGAAAGTTCCACAGTACTGTCAATATATTTAATGTTTTAATATATTTAATTGTCCACTTAAAATGTTTAAAATGATTTTAATGTTGTGTATATTTTACCATGACCAAAAATAGATAAACTATTTTTAAAACTATATGTAGACTTGGTCTCTATACCCAAGAACTTGAAATCAATCTGATTGATTTTTTTGTGTGTGTAGTAGCATATGTATAACATAAAATTTACCATTTCAACCACTTTAGGTATACAATTTAGTGGCATTAATAACTTTGCGCTACCATCACCAACTTGTAGTACCAAAACTTTTTCATTACCCAAAATAGAAATTCTTTACCCATTAGGTAATACCTCCCCAATCCCCCACACACATCCCAACCCCTGGTAACCTCTAATCTACTTTCTGATTCTAAGAATTGATTTATAAGGGGAGTCAACATGTTTGTTCTTTTGTGTCTGGCTTATTTCACTTAGCAGGTTTTCATGGTTCATCCATGTTGTAGCATGTATCAGAACTTCATTCCTTTTTTATGGCTGAATAGTATTCCATTATATGAATATAAATCACATTTTGTGTATCCATTCATCTGTTGATGGACTCTTAGATTGTTTCTACCTTTTGGCTATTTTGAATGCTGCTGTGATGAACATCTGTGTACCCATATAGGTTTGAGTCCCTGATTTCAATTATTTAGGGTATATACCCAAGAGTGAACAATCTGGCTGATTTTAATTTAAAGTCACATTTTGTCGCTTACTATGGGTCTCTTACTCTCTGGGGGAGAGCTAATAAAATAAGAATACTACAGAATTAAGGGGTATTATGAGGGTCAGCAGATGTCGTTCAAGGGGTTGGGCACCTTCTTCCCATGTATGAGGTCCCAGGTTCAACCCCGAGTATCTCCTAAAAGAGGGGGTCGGGTGGGGAGGGTGTGGTATTATGGGATTACCTGGCCTAGATGATAATCATTTTGCATTTTATCAGGATTTTCCCCATAGGTTTATACTCAGAAATCCAAACCAATTTATATAATGTCCTTAGGCAAACATTAGTAAGAGAGTAAATATTTGGGGGAAATAACAAAAAAAAAAAAGACAACAAATGATATACCAGTGATAAACCCAATGAGCAATAAAGAGAGAAAGAGAGTGGGATGGGGAATTTCACACATCGTAGGTTATCTTCTGCAGTCCTGAACATTTAGGAGTGGTTTATCAGTGATAGGGGAGAAGCGAATATTCTTCCCTGCCCCCAACTCAGAAATTCCACTATTTGAACTTTTTCTTCTCTTTAGACTGTTAACTTGGAATATACAAAAAACTACTCACATAATAAGAAAGGAAAATACTTATTAATCTATCATTGTAAAAAAAAAGTGTATAGGGAAACGGACTTTGGCCCAGTGGTTAGGGCGTCCGTCTACCATATGGGAGGTCCGCAGTTCAAACCCCGGGCCTCCTTGACCCGTGTGGAGCTGGCCATGCGCAGCGCTGATGCGCGCAAGGAGTGCCGTGCCACGCAAGGGTGTCCCCCGCGTGGGGGAGCCCCACGCGCAAGGAGTGCGCCTGTCAGGAAAAGCCGCCCAGCGTGAAAGGAAAGAGCAGCCTGCCCAGGAATGGCGCCGCCCACACTTCCCGTGCCGCTGACGACAACAGAAGCGGACAAAGAAACAAGACGCAGCAAACAGACACCAAGAACAGACAACCAGGGGAGGGGGGGAAATTAAATAAATAAATAAATCTTTAAAAAAAAAAAAAGTGTATAAAAATGTGAAATGTTCTCTCTACACTTTCAATCTACCTCATTTAAAATTGAAACTGCCCTTTGATCTCCTTTTTGCTTTATTTTTCCCCATAGCCCAAGTCACCATCTGAAATTCTATATATTTTACTTATTTCTTTATTGTCTGTCCCCCCACATTAGGATGTAAGCTCCATGAGGCAAAGATTTTGTCCATTTTCCTCAGTGCCTAAGACAGAGCTTAACATGTAGTAGGTATACAATACACATTTGCTGAATAAATGAATGGGCCAATGAAGGAAAGAAGGAATCCCCCTACATTAGAAGAAACAACTGTTCACATTTTGATTCCTATCTTCCAGATTTTTTAATGCTTATGCAGATATAAATCCATATGCAACCATATATATGTACATATACATACCTTTAAATTTTTTACAAAAATGAAATCATAACTACATATTGATCTACAATATGCCAAGGTCACTTCATAGGAAGCTACTCCACTTTTTTTTAATGGTTACATAGGATTCCCTTGAAAGAACGTCTCATTTCTCTATTGATGGTCATGTATTTGGTCTCCAAAGTTTTTATAGTATACGAATGCTGAGATAGTATTGTTTTTATTGGAAAGGATCCTAGAAGTGACATTTTCAAATAATTGGTGCTTTTTACATTTTAATAAATCTTACCACATTACTCTCCAAAAATGGAACAATTTACAGTTCAACCAATACCTTTACCAATTCCAGACAACACTAATCTTTTTCTTTTTACGAGAAAGGCAAAAACAAAAGCTTATCCAAACATTGTTTCAATGTGTATTTTTTTACTACTAATGAAGTTGAACTTTTTTTCATGTTTATTAGTCATTTTGATTTCTTCTATGAATTATCTGTTCATATTGTTCACTTTTCTATCAGGTTGCTTGGGGTTCTTATTCATTTGTAGAAGCTCTTTGTATAATATAGACATTAACCTTTTGTCTCTTTTGTATGTGGCAAATGCCTATTATGCGAGTTATCTTTTAACTTTGTAAATGGCTTTTTTTCCCCAGAAATTGTAGTAACAATACTAATAGCTAAACTTTATTGAGCAGTTACAATATATACATGCATTATCTCATTTAATGCTTAGATTATGAGGTAGGTATTATCATTATCCCAGTTTTACAAATGAGAAAATTGGACCAGAAATGTTAAGTAACTACCTTGGGATCTCCTGATTATTAAGTGGCAGAACCAGAATTGGAATACTGACAGTCTGATTCTAGGGAAGTTTTAAATATTTAAGTACTTAAATCTGTCCTCTTCAATACCTATATATCTTCTGGGTTTTGTTAGAGGGGCTTGCTCACTATAAGATTATTAAAATGTTTTTTCTATTTTTTTCTGAAGATTTATTTTCAATGCCAAGCTTTTTAACCTCTCTGAACTGTATTTTTTGATGACCTAGGGATTTAGTTTTCTTCCTTTCCAGATGGACAGCCAATTGTCCCAACAACAGTTATTGAATAATGCATTTATTTCCCTCTGTCAGATACAAAATTCTCATACATACATGGCTTTTTGGTTTGTGTATTTTTTACTTGTGTCTAATTGCCTTCTTGGTTAGGATTTTCTATTCATATTATGTGATTTGCCAATAACAGTTCCTTTGCCTTCCAATATTTACAGCACTTGTTCTGTTTTCTTGTCTTATTGAGTTAACTTTCCCAGTCTCCTAAGAGTGGAGATAATGAGCTTGCTTTTCCTCAGCCTGACTTTAATGGGAATAACATTAGCCTGTTACTCGTGGGCTTTCTGATTTCCTGTTATCTTGTTTAAGACGTTTCTCTTTAGTTTTTTATCAGAATGACTGCTGAATTTTGTCAACAGCTTTCCCCATTTGACAAATAATGCATTGGCATCAGCATATGGCTTTTCTCCTTGAAGCTATTGAGCGCCAAAGCTTTTCATTTCAAACTCTTACTAATTAATACACAGATACTTTTTGGAGAGAGAACCCTTTCAAGCTGCACAACAGCCATTTATCCTTAGTGGAAGGCAGGAGTGTCATGAAGATTTGTAGCGTCTGGTGTGGAGGTAAGGCTTAGGTAGGGCATCAAAGGCACAAAAAGATGCAGACTGTAGAAGACCCAACCAGCCCTACCTGCCCCCAGTTTGTAGGCTCTGGTTAAAGCGACTGCACTTTGCCCTTTTGGGTCTTCAGCTTATGCTTCCGCTGCCCAGAATACCCTTTAAGCCCTCTGTTCTTGCTCCATCTCTGCTCACGGAAATCCCTCCCATTCTTTAAGGCTCAGATTAAATCCACCTGTCCCACTGAGTGTTCCCAAACGCCCCAGATACAACCCCCCTCAATGCCACATCTTTTTGTACGTAACCCTCCTATATCAGGAATCACTTAATTCTGCTGGGTGTAACTACTTTGGGTGTCTGTGTGTTTTACGTATCTCTGTAGTACCTGGCAGAGCCCTGTGCCTACAGTGGGCGCTCAATACATGCTGAAGGAAGGACTGATTGAATGCAGGATCTGCCGTCCCTTCTTATCCCCACCGCCCTTCCCGCTAGGAAACCTCTCCAGCCAGAAGCCTGCAGGGCGGACTCCACCTCGGCAGGGGGCATCCAAGACCCTCGCCCGCGCCGGAAGCTGGGCTGCCTGCGATGGGAAGACTACACTTCCCAGCCATCCCAGGGCAAAGCGAAAATCCTTTGGCTTTGACAGCCGCCGCCACAAGTCTTTCCGCCTCCCCAGCCAGCCTGGGAGCTGGATTACGGTGGCCTGAGCAGCCAGCGCAGCCGCCGGAGCCCGGAGCCCCCGGCCCCTTTGCCACCCTGCCCAAGCCCTCCAGGAGGCCGCGGAAACCAGGGGCAGCCGACCTGCCATGCCGGCCCCTCCCCGCCCCCCGAGGGGCCCGAGCCGCCCTGTCCCCGGCCACTGCTGAGGCTGGACGCCGCCGTCTAGATGTAGCCAGAGGCTCGGCCCGCGTCTCTCTGTCTGGGCGGATTTCTCCCGCCTGCCAGCCTCGACCCGGGCACTGGCTGGGGCGCCTGCAGGCTCCGGGCTCCCGATGCCTCGAAGCCCACTTTCCTGAGGAGCCGCCACCACCGCCCAGAGTTGGGAGGAGGCGGCAAGGACAGACGTGGGCCCGCGCCAGCCCACAGGGCCTGCAGCCCGCGGCCCACCATGGCTCGGGCCCTGCCCTGGCTGCTGCTGTGGGTGGGCTCGGCCGTGCTGCCCGCCCGCTGCTCCCAGCTCGGCATCCGGCTGCCCCTGCGCAGCGGGCTGGGGACAGCGCCCCTGGGGCTCCGGCTGCCCCGGGAGACCGACGAGGAGCCCGAGGAGCCCGGCCGGAGGGGCAGCTTCGTGGAGATGGTGGACAACCTGAGGGGCAAGTCAGGTCAGGGCTACTACGTGGAGATGACCGTGGGCAGCCCTCCCCAGACGGTAAGGACGGGAGCAGAGGGGAGTCAGGGTGGCCGGGCGGCGGGGGGGCGCCTGCTGACATGGGCCTGACGGCGGAGGCAGGAACTTTCTCCAGGAGGGGCCCCCAGACTCCCACCAAACCATTCCCCTGAGGTCCAGTTGGCAGAAGTCCTTCCCATCTCCCACTTTCCTTCCCCTCGCCGGCTTCCCAGCCCCCTTGTCTGACTGCCTCCCAATCTTACACACACCCTCTCGGTAAGGAGTTGGGGGAAGAGAAACACCTCCGTGGTGGGAGTTTGACCTGGGGGAAGGGTCCAGGGCAAGGGGGCACAAGGAACAGGTGTCAGCCCCCTTGGTGCTGGCCAAGTCAGTCTACCAAATCCCACCACTCTGGATCTTGGCCAACCAACCCTCTCCCCTCCTCGGAGCTTCTGGGGAGTCTGGGACTCCCATCGCCACTCTAAGTACCTTAAGGACCAAGGAAATCTGAGCAGAAGTTGAACCAGCCTTGTCTCCCGCTGTCTGGGCTGCAGACAGTGTGGCACAGCCACACGAGGTTACCGAGCTCCCCTGACCTCCACTGAGCCCAGAAGTCCTGGGCAGACTCTTGCCTCCCCTGGTCCCTGACCCCCGCCACCCCCGACTCCACACTCTGCACTCCAGCCCCTCCCCTCCCCTCCCGTGTCCCGCACAGGCCAGAGGGGGCTGAACTGACAGGCTGGTGTAGGGGAAGGAGCCAGAGCCCCCTTCTAAGCGTGGGACTCCTGCCAGGAGCGGCTGGATGGTGTGCGTGGGGAAGAGCAGGAGAGGGGTGGCAGCGATGGAGAAAGCATCCTTCCTGGCAATTGTCCGAGTACCTGCAAGGTGGCTGGGGGAGGCTGAGCCTTTGGGGCCTCTGTGGGTGGCCGTGCGAGTGAGGGCGGAGCAGCCTTCCTGGAGGCGTGCTGTGTCTGACCTCTGCGTGCTCTGCCTCCTTGTGAGTGCTCTGGGCATGGGTGCCAGCATCGTTCTGCACATGCTGGTGTGTGTCACCTTGAATCTGAGTCTGCATGTCTCTGAGCCACCCCCCTCCCCCAGACCTGTGTCTGGAAAGCCTGCCCTTGGGAGGGTCTGTGAAGGTGGGAACGTGTTTATGTGTTGGGGGAGCAGCCACACTTCCTGAACTTCTCAGCTAGATAGATCCCTCACTGGATCTGGGAGAAACAGAAACCTCCACCTCCCAATTACCTGACAGAAGCAAGCCTTCCCAGGGCCATGCCACCCAGGCCTACCCCAGCAGATCCAAGGCCCCGGGCCCCCCCCCACTTACCCCTCCTCTTTCCCGTGTACTGTGACTTCCGCAGAAACAATCTCTGATCAGTGTGTGGAAGCCAGGGCAGGGGCTGAATCCAGGCACCTAGCAGCCTGAGCCAACCAAATGGCAGGAGATGGGAGTGGGGGGGGAAGGGTGCAGGGACCTGGCTCTACTCCCAAATCTGCTAATGCACAAACCTATGACATGGATGCAGAACAGGGCTGCGGAACCAAAGGAGGCTGTGGGAATCCCAGCTCTACCAACCACAGCTTTTCCTTTTCCCAGCTGTGCGGCCTTGGGTAAATTATATAACCTCTCTGAGGTTCTTTTCTTGTCTTTAAGAAGGGTCCCATTTGCATTTACTAAATTATGAGACCATGTGGTTGAAATGAGACTCTGTAGTTGAAAGCACCTACAATAATGCATCTGGGCACATAGTTGACCCCCAGTAACTAGGACGTCACTTTCCCCTTGTCTGGCCACTTCTGCCTCTTCTGTGCTCTGTGATGAAAAATAAAACTTGGGTATTCTGGGTCTCCGTGTCTTACACATGTGGAACTTGGGACTGATGGTGGTAGGCCCCTGACCACGAGGTCATGTGTACATCACCCTGCCCAGGTCTTGGCAGAAAGCAATTGCACAAGTAAATGTCAGTTCTTTCCCTCCTCCTTCCTAGGAGAAGAAGAAAGTAGGCTTAAAGCTTAGCACTGGCCCAAGGAGCCCACTGCGAGGGAGAGCACAGTCAGACAGCTCTGTGGATTGTCCTACAGCTTCTAGGCCGGGCCAGCGCCAGCCAGAGCCTCTGCCCTGTGCGGCTCTGCTTCCCTCCCCAGCAGTCTGCAAGAAGGCTGCTCTTTCTCCCTAGCTGGGTGGGCTGCTGTCAGCATCGAATGAGAACATGGGTGGCAGAGTACTCCGAACAAGTAAAAGGGAAGTTTAGGGAACACTTCCTGTGTGTTTGGGGTATAGGCACTGATCCACCAAGAGAGAAAAGCTGCATTTTCTGTCTGTAAAGAGCTTAGAGTAGAGAAAGCCTGGACAGAAAAGCACAAGTATTAGTGCAAGATAATCCATGGCAGGGGTACTCAAAGTGAGGCCTAAAGACCCTTGTTATTGGATTCTGTTAGGCTCTACCCCAGACCTACTGGTCAGAATCTCTGGGAGTGGGTCTAGCAGTCTGTGTCTCAAGTTTGAGAAGCACAAGGTTGAGGAATGGGAAGAATGAAGGTTCTTGGTGTTCAAAAGGTTGGTAAAACCAGAGAAGCCTTCACAGAGGAGGCATCACCTGGGCATGGCCTTGCAGGGTGGATAGGAGCAGGGAGGCCAATCCAGGGGGGAATTGGCTCCTACCCCACCCAGTAATTGCATGTGTTTTGTGTGTCCATTCCTTCCCATCCTATCCTCCATAGACCAGGGAGGCCACAGTGAATGAGAGGAGTCAGATATGCTTGGGCTTATGCATGATTGTTGAGCAGACAGTGAGAAGACGAGGCCAGTTAATGCTGCAGGTTTGTACTAAGACGGGACAAGTTCGGATAAGTTGCCAAAGCCTCAAACCATGAGGTTTAGACTTTGGTCTGCAGATATAAGGGAGAATTGCATTTATTTGTGCGAGGGAATGACATAAAAAAGCAATCTTCTAGAAAGGATGGAGCCGAGAGATACATGCGGCAGGAGGCTCTGTCACCGTGCTCCCGGCGTGAGCCGTGTTGACATGGTGTGAGGCTGTGATAAGATGGAAAGGGAAAGGAAGACGATGCAAAGAACGTTGCAAGACAGCTGGACAGGACTCGGTGACATCAGTGTGATGGGTGAGGGAGAAAGCACCCAAGATGATGTGGGGATTCTGCTCTGGGGTGAAATGGAGGATGACAGGGCCATCAGTGGGAAGAGGAAAGTGGGCAGGAGGGGATAGTTTGCTAGTCCTGGTAGACAAGACATATTTATATTTATGATTGCAGGTTATAAAGCTTTTTTTCATAATCTTTCCAGATTTTGTACAGTAATTCCTGCAATATATATAAGAGGTCTCATCATTCACAGCTCCTTGCAGAAGAAATGGAATCTGAAAGGTTAAAGAATCGACTGGGGGGCTGGCCAGTAGGCTGAGACCCCATCTCACCCTGGTCCTTCCAACCGTGTCATGCTGCGGGTTTGTTTGCTGGGTAGGGGAGGGGGGAGAGGAAAGAGGTAATCAAATCATTAGCATCCCTCTTCCATGCCTCCATAGCACCTGCTCATCTTTTTCTTACTGTACTTATCATATTATAACTGTTTTTGTTTGTTTTCATCAGACAATTCCAAGCTCTTGAAGGCAATGTCTTGTTTTTATTTATTTTTGCGGTGACTTGTTTCTCTTTGTATTCTAATATCTATTTACAGTACCAGGCTCAGAACATGCACCTAAAAAATGTTGAGAATGATTAAATTATACTGTAAGGGAGTGGATGTGGCTCAAGCAATCGAGCGCCTCCTTCCCACATAGAAGTCCCAGGTTCGATGTCCCGGGTTTGATCCCTGATGCCTCCTAAAAACAGAAGCAAATAAATGAAATAACCAACTCAGGGGAGCCAGTTGGCTCAGTGGTTGAGCACCAGCTTCCCACATTCGAGGTTCTTGGTTCAATCCCTGACCCCAGTACTGAAAAAAAAAAAGTACCATAATACATCTAAACAGAACAGTTGATGGGCAGTTGTAAAGGCAGTACTGGAGCTGTTGGAGAAAATATTTTTATTCTCTTCACGTCAATGAGAGGATATAATCTCATTATAATAACATGAACACTACTGACCAGACAGAATAATAATTGTTAGGATTGAAATCTGATATGAAAGACAGCTCAGTTGAGCCATGGGGTGCAGGGGAGAAAAACAATGTCATAGTTCTAGCCCTTGGAGAGTTCACAATTTGGTGTGAGACACAGACACATAAATGCCCAAATATCATACAAATAGAAGGACAACGGATCTTGGAAGCACAGAGAAAGAAGTGGCTAATTCTGACAGGGCAGAAAGAAAGGTTTGGAAAGGTGGTATGTAAATATGGCCTTGGAAGATGAGAAAGCTTGGCTCCGTGGCGGCTGGTGGCATGGAACACTTCATGAAGAGAAGCAGGAGCTATGGCAAGAAGCTGGAAGACATGGCAGTGAAGCTGTGTGGCTGACTGGCATTTGGATTTTATTCTGGAGGCAATGGGGAGGTCTTGCCAGTATATGAGAAGAGGGATGGTCTAGTCCAATTTCAGTTCTAGGAAAACGACTTCAGTGTGGAGAATGACTCGGCCAGTCTAGAGCTTGAGTCGAGGATATCAACCAGGATGCCACACCAGCCCCTATAAGGGCCAGAGGCAGGTGGTGGCAGTGAGGATGGAAAGGAGAGGTCCTCGGAGCCAGCATTCACAGGTCACTTCAACCACATGTTCTTTGCCCCAATCAGATGTGAGCAGAGAGAGAGGGGGAAGAAGAGAAGATGGTTTCCCTCCTCTTGGCCTTTCCAACTTTATTCGTGACAGGGAATACAGCAAAAAGAGCAAGCTTTTATGGCACAATATAGTTTACTGAAGTTCCACGTTTATTATTCTGCTTTAATCAGGAAGGATTAGCATGCCTGTTTTTTGGGATGAGGAAACTGAGATTCAGAGAGAACAACTTTGGGCTTGCCCAAAGTTATTCAGCTAGGAAGAACAGAACTGAAGTTCAAATATAGGTCTTTGAATTCAAAGTCCAAATACCAGGTTCTTTCTATATTCTACAATCTTGAACATGTTGGGTGACCTTGAGATGCCAGTGGACCATCCTTAGGGATGTATCCAGCAACCAGCTGAAAATGGGGTCTGAAAACTAAGAAAGAAGTCTGGACAGGATTTGTAGGCTTGGGAGTCACCTGCAGACAGGGGATTGTAGACGCAGAGTTCAAAAATGGACTTGCTCAAAACAATGAGCAATGAGAAAAAAAATCAATGAGCTGACAATGAGAAGAAACAACAAGCAAGACAATGAGCATGGAGTGCTCAAGCAGTTGGGCACCTGCCTCCCACATGGGAGGTCCTAGATTTAGTTCCTAGTGCCTCCTAAAGAAAAAAATAGGCAACAAGAAGACAATGAGCAAAAAACAAAGAGGAGACAACAAGCAAAAACAGCACGCAAACAGATGAGGGAGCCATCTGGGCAGGGGGGAAGGACCTGCTCTTTGAAAGAATAGAGAAAAAGAGGAAAACGACTAAGGAAAGAATATTAGGTATTGTCTAGGGACCAATGGAGCAAGGAAAAATGACCAGGGAAAGAGAAAACTATGGGGGTTTGGGGTCAGAATCTAAGAAAGGCCAAGTGGTTTTCCCTAACCCCCACCCACATCCCAGAAGTTTTCAAACTGAGCTTTGCAGAATTCTGTAAAGGCACCTCAAGGATGAGGGAGAAGGCTAGGGAAAAGGTAAGCAGGGAAGATCCCAGACCTTCTAACCTTCCCATGATCAGGTCCTCCACCCTCCCACCTAGCTCTAAATCTCCCAGCCCTCCCAGAATGGCTCTACTTGTACTGTTCTTATACAGTGAACTCCTGGGTTATATTTCACTTTTTGAAAAGAATTCTGGTTCTAACAATGGTGTAATCCATTCAGCTCAAAAAACCAAAGAATTAGACAAAGCAGTCAAGGCCCTAGTTCCGTTAGTGGTCTCCCCAGTCCTTGAGATCACAGATGGCTTTGCTGGGTTGGGCCTTAGGTTGCCTCTGGGTCTTTGCTAGAATCCTCCTGCTGTCCTTTCAAATACTTCTCCTCCTCTGCCTCCTCAGATCAGAAGGAAATCACTTAGCTGGGGCAGGGGCTATAGGGAGGCAGGCGTTGAAAAAAACTGTCCCCTCTCACTAAGGAAGACAGTCAGGAACTCTTCTTGGGCATCTCCAGTAAAGAGAAAAGAAACATCTCCCAGGAAAGCCCCCGAACCTGGCCATTAATTTCCATCTCTGCTGGGAGCCTGCTCTTTTGGGGACCTGGGCAGTGGAGAGGCTTGGGAAGGCACCAGACCATTTTCCTGGTCCTAGAGCTCCCCCAAGATTCCCCTGGAAGGATGGCTCAGAGGGCTGGGCAGCATTCGCCGATGGAGCTCGTCCACCACAGCCTCAGGTACCATAGCCAGGTGGTTCCTGAGAGGCAGGAGGTGGGGCCCTCTGAGAAGATGGCTCCGCAGTCCTGGAGAATCTGACATGGGAGAGCCAGGACTCCTAGGTTCTTTTCCTCGCAGACTCTGACAGAGTCAGAGAGCAAACCGGCTGAGCTCCTTGCTTCCCCCGCCTCAGCCTACCCTCTGTCAGTACATCTCCTGAGCTGTTAGTGCCCTATGGCCACCCTCTCTGCTGCCCCCTGTAACTTTACTGGGACCAGGCTGGACGGCTCCTTGATTGGCCTGTCTGGGTCAGTGATCCCACCAATTATTCTTTTCCCAGTGCCTGTGGAGGCTTTCCTAGCAAGTGCAAGGAGTAAACCCTGGCATTCCACGACTCAAACAAATAAGCCTGTTCATGGAGAATGACCAAGGTGCCATGGGGGATATGGCACATGCCAGGTATCATTATCATTTTCAAATGAAGACCAAGATAAAATTAAAGCTACTTTTGGGTGGGACAATGTTAGACAAGAAGGACTTACTGTCTGACACGGAAAAGCTGACAGCTAATAACTGCTGTGATACCTTGTAGAGCAGGTGTTTTCCAGGTGGGTTCAAGGAGGCTGAAGATGCTAAAGAGATGTGTCAAGAACCACTACAGGGGGAAACGGACTTTGGCCCAGTGGTTAGGGCGTCCGTCTACCATATGGGAGGTCCGCGGTTCAAACCCCGGGCCTCCTTGACCCGTGTGGAGCTGGCCATGCGCACAGCGCGCAAGGAGTGCCCTGCTACGCAAGGGTGTCCCCCGCATGGGGGAGCCCCACGCACAAGGAGTGCGCCCGTGAGGAAAGCCGCCCAGCGTGAAAAGAAAGAGCAGCCTGCCCAGGAATGGCGCCGCCCACACTTCCCGTGCCGCTGACGACAACAGAAGCGGACAAAGAAACAAGACACAGCAAATAGACACCAAGAACAGACAACCAGGGGAGGGGGGGAATTAAGTAAATAAATCAATCTTTAAAAAAAAAAAAAAAAAAAGAACCACTACAGGGAAGCGGCTGTGGCTCAACCAATTGGGCTCCCGTCTACCATATGGGAGGCCCTGGGTTCACTTCCCAGGGCCTCCTTGCGAAGGCAAGCTGGCTGGCGCCCATGGAGAGCTGACGGCCCGCGCCTGTGAAGTGCTGTGCAGCAAGATGATGCAACAAATGGAGACAAGCCGGCACAGAAGAGCAATGAATGGACACAGAGAGCAGACAGCAAGCAAGTGGCAAGGGAGGGGGATAAATAAATAAAATAAATCTTAAAAAAAAAAAAAAATCACAGAGAGTGGGAGGCAGAGGAAACAGAACCCCTCCTTCAAACAGAACATCTCTGCTTTTTTCTCCTTTGTACATTGGGATCCTGCATAAGACTGGAAAAGGGTTCTGCTGCTTAAAAATGTTTTTGAAAACCATTGTCTTAGACCTGTTCTTTAAGAACAGACATGCACATTATTTGACCACTCACATCTATCCTCTCATTTGAATAGAAGCACTAATAAATTTTAGTTGAGTTGTGTTAGAGGCTGGGGAGAAATAGAGCGGCCTGTGTGAAAGGAGAAGGGTACACTAGATAGGCTTGGGGTGATCAAGCCACCTTGAGATTCCTTAAAAAAACAACAGCCCAAGGTGGGGTAAGTGGCACCAGGGACCTTCTTGCTCCCAGGTTCTGACGGCCAGTTAAGAGCCTCGAGAATGAAGTGGAAGGCAGAGGAAAGAAGTCTGTTACATAGGGGTCAGTTGATTGTCCAAGGTGGAAAGAACCTGGATGGACCTAACCGCTAGACTCAGTGTGAGGTGGGAGCCGTGTGCTCTGTTGGCCCCCAGCCTTGCCCCCTTCTCTCAGCCTCGAGGAAGCTCAGATCTGGGAATCCCTGCTTAGGAAAGCAGATGGAGCAAGTCACATGGCTAAATCCAGTGTCAATGTCAGAGGGGATCACACAAGGACAGGGGTCCAGGGAGGTATGGGTCATTAGTATAACAATTGACCACATCCTTCTTCAAATGTAGGAGACAGGAAGGCCATGGAGATCAAAGCCCAGACTTGGAGGTTGGCCTTTGTCCTAAACTTGGTAACTTACTATAGAAGATGGGTCAAGTTGCTCACTCTCTCTAGGTCTCAGTTTCCTCCTCTGTAAATTGGAAGACAGGCCCCTATATGGCAGCTTTGGCTTATTAGTCACAAGAGTGACTAGCTCTTCCCCCTTTACTCTGAAGCCCATACAAGAGGAAAACAGGCTTTCTCTTTAGTAGGAAGACTTGGAGTAGGGGGCCCCACCACCTTGCAAAGGTGGTAAGACCTTGGGATGGGCTACCAAGCAAGGTTGGGGATACTTAATAACTAGAGATCTTTCAGGATTGGAGAGACCGTCCATTTCTTTAGGTTACCTCTGCTTGGAGGATGGAGAGATGACTCCTGAAGGCTCCTTTCATCCAGAAAAATCTGAGTTGTAGAATCCTGTCTGCTGGAGAGAGCTGAGGCCAAGACAGGTGGGATTTGGGGAACAAAGAGTTCACTCTAAACTTACCTACCTGCTCCATACCTACCTCATCACCACAGAGCTACTGCCAAAGACTCCTCTGGGGGAGCCTTGCGGTGGGATGAAGCTGGGCAGGTGTGCCTCTCCCTGTGGGGCTTGTTAGCACTTCCCAAGAAGCTGCCTTCCCTCAGAGGCCCCCAAGAGCACATTTGTTTGTTAAGTGATTGGCACTGACCTAGGCCTGACCCCAGGCTGCAGCTCCTGGGCATCTAAAGGCAACCGCTAAGGAGACTCCTGGGTGTTTCTGGCCATCTAGGACCAGAAAGAAGGAAGATGGCTGGCTCCTGGGCTGCAGCTGTTGGAAGACAGGCTTGGCGGGATCCTGTTGGGGGGAGGGGGGCTGGGCTGAAGGAGGCGTGGGAGGCAGGTGTGAGCTGGGGCCACTCTGGTAGCCTAGATACTGAGGAAACCCTCCCCTCCCCCAAAAAAATTCCATTAGCTCTTTCCCCTTTTCTTTCCTTTAACCATTCATTCAAGAAATATTTATTGTCAGACACTGAGACACCCATGAGGTACCCAATGGGGACTTCAAGAAAAAGAAATTAGAGATGAATCCTCTCACAGTCTATAAGGGGAGACAAGATTCAGTGTGAAATTACAGAAGTCACAAGTTTAATAGGAGCATTTTAGTAAAAGAGTACGACTTGGTCTTCCTCCCTGAGGAAGTCCCTTTTGAGCTCACACCTGAAGGATGAGTAGGCCGTCGGCAGACAAGCCTGTGTGTGGAAAGGAGGAAGGTCTGAGTAGAGAACGGCGGCATGCCCAACGGTCTTTGGAGGGAGGGACCATGGCTGGCTGAGGAACTGAAGCAAGGCCAGTACGGCTGGGGGCCGAGGGCTTGTGGGAGTCAGGGACGAGCTTGGGCTGGCCATGGAGTAGGCAGGGCCAAGCCAGGAAGGGTCTTGTAGGAAATGTTTGTTTCAGGATCTTATTTTAAGAGCAAAGAGAAACCACTGACGTAGGACATTAACATGGTCCAATTTGCACTTTGAAAAGAACACTCTAGCCGCAGTGCAGAAAAAACAGATTGGAGGGGTCAAGGGTGGATGAGGCAAGACCAGTGAGGCAGCTATTGCAATATTCCAGGGTGATGGTAACTGCTTGGCCTAAGGGTGGCAAAGGATATGGAGAGAAATAAATTCAAGAGACTCAAAGAGGCTACCTCCACGGCTGATGGTCGGAGAGTGGTGAGAAGAGGGAGGGGCTCAGGAGGACGGAGCAGATGGATGGTGATGAGGACCACATGGGGGACAGCGCAAGGCCAGCTTTGGACCTTCTGAATTTGACTCATTGAGCAGCTCAAAGCGGAGGAACGTGCTAGAGCTATAAGCTTAGAAGTGTTCGGGTTGTACGTGACTCTTGCAGCTGTGGGCATGGACGAGCTTGCTCGGGGAGAGAGGAGTCGGAAAGGACGAGGGCCAAGGCCGACAGGGAAGACAGGAGTGAGAGGTACGAGGAAAAGCACAAGGTATGGTGATGGCAATGGGCTTCACGGAGGAAGAGTGCTTCAAGAACACTCCGAGAAGACAAGGGAGAGAGGACTGATGTTAAAAATGCCTTTTGTACTTGGTGGCATGAAATAGTTGGTAACTGTAGTAATAAGGGCTGTTTGATAGTGGAGGGAGAGAGGCGAACCCCCGTTTTAGAATGGGTTGAGGAGTGAGTGGGAGGTGAAGAAATGGAGACAGCTTGGCTGAGAACTTTGGTTGTGAAGGGGGAAGGCTAGGAAAGAGAGAAGGCAGCTGGAGGCGGATGTGAGATTGAGGACGGTTTTTTTTTTCTCTCTTTTTTTTTTTAATGAAGAGACTCAAGCATTTGTAAATGCCAATATGAACAATCCAGATTGGGAAGGCGGGACACGGCGGGATGGTTGAATGTACTTGAGGAAAAAGGGGTCGTTACTGAGAAGGGAGTTGGGAACGGGCACCAAAGCCCAGTGGAAGCTTGCACCCCTGCCGGCAGAGAATGGACTGGCTGGTGAGGCCACTGGCAGGCTTGGGGCAGACTGGGGGGGGGGTGAGGGTGGTCTCCACTGCTGGCCTCCCTCTTCTCTGTGAGAGCAGAGGTGACATCTGGGAAGGCCTGGGCTGCACACCAGCCTCTCCTCACCCATTTTCCTCTTGTGGACTGCCCTTGACTGTCCTGTTTCATAATGAGGGCGGTGGCTCCATTTATTTTGCCTCAGGACCGTCCTATAAAAGGCCTGGCAGAGAGCAGGAAGGGAGGAAGGTATGTGGGGGCTTGGGGTAAGATGCACTGAAGGACAGGACCAGCATTGAAGGACAGCTGGACATTTGCCCAGGAGGGAATCTCAAAAATTTTTTAAAATTAATTTTTCTGTGGAGGGTGGAGAGGGGGAGCCTTGGAGCCATGGTGAACTGAATTCCATGCCAGGAATTCCCAACCAGGTATAGGGGTGGGGGGGTGGGGGTAAAGGGAAATGGGAGCGGAGTTTCCCAGTATGGGAGGGGGTGAGCAGGTAAAGAAAGAGGGATGGGAGTGGAGGGGCTGTTCCTCCCAGCGCTTGACCCCCTTGGAGGTGGAAAGGAAGGACTTCCTTGAGATGGAGGAGAAAGGCTGGGACTGGAAGGGCAGCCGAATGGCCAGGGAGGAAGTAGCTGGCAGAGAGAGCCCTCCTGCCTCTCCTGGAAAGCAGAGGAGTGGAGCGGGGAGGCAGGGGCCTGGGGCAGCAGGACCCCCAGGTGTAAGCTCCATTCTGGGGTAAAGAAGTATTCTGATTTTCCTATTCGGCCAGGCTTGTACATTCCAGGTAGTCTTCCCTTGCAGAGACTACAGGGACCAGTGTGTGGCAGAGACCGTCTTCTTTGGGGTCCAAAGACAGCAGGGTCCCTGCTGGCCTCCGGAGCTGGGAGATGAGTGCTAGAAAGGTGGGGGAAGGGGGTTTGGGGAGTGGATGAGTGAGGGAGCCTTTTCAATCATTAACCTGGTTGATTGAAATCTGAACTGCTGAGCTTCCCAGCTATTGATTTTCTCTGAAAGCACATTCTGGAGCTGGTGGCTGCTCAGAGACCAGGGAGAGGGACTGAAAGTAGAAGGGAAAGGGGGGCAGGGCAGGAAATGGGAACTTGGCCAGTTGCAGGGGGCTGGAGAGGGAGGAGGCAGGATCAGGGGTTGGGAGATAGTGGGGAGGAATCTTTGGGAAGGTGGGGGTAGCCAGGAAGAGTAAAGGGGAGTTTGGGGGGAGGGTACAGACATCACAGCCACAAAGGTCACTGAGAGCAGAAGGCAGCCTTGGAGAGAAGCTGGCAGAACAGAGGAAACTGAACCCAGAGAAGCTCAAGGTGAAATGAAGAGTCTGCCGCAAAACCCAGGTCAGCTGACTCTCCTGGCATTGACAGAGAAGTCAGAAATGAAGGTCCCTGAGGTCAGGGGATAGGCCGAGGAGGTGAGCATGGAAAGAGTTCAGAAGGGGATTCAGCTTATAGAAGACCATTTTTCTGAGGCCAGGAGCCATTCCTCTTTTTGCTCTCAGGATATAGTAGGATCCAAAAACCGGCTCTCGGCTGCCTCACGGAACGGTCAGACCAAGAGAAGGGGAAGGAGGGACCAAGTAGAAGATGCTGGGAGAAGGAGTTGCATGGCATCAAGGAGACACCTGTCTGTACTCACTTGGCCCAAAATCAGGGCCTTCGTGCTGGGCTCCTGGCACCCCACTATTTCTGACAGTGGGAATCAAAGGTCTGTGTCACCTGAGACCACAGGGGAGCCCTTCACGGGAAGCACGTTCTGGCAGGTAGGGTTGGAAACACACATGTGGTCCCCACAGTGCCCTTGTCAGTGCCAGCTCCTAGAATAGCTCTTGTCGGAGCAGGAGGGAGATGAGCCAGGCTGCCTGCTGAGTGATATGCTTCCTGGGAGAACCAGGAGAGGAGACAGAGACTCAGGGACATACAGGGTGCAAAGGGCAATCTGATGGTAGAGAGAAAAGGCATGGAGACAAAACACACACGCGCACACACGTGCACTACAAGAGTCTCCGATGACATAGACAATATTTCGAGTCTATAGACAGGCAGAAGCAGACACAAGGTTTGTGAGGCCTGTTGAGGATGACGTGTGCTTCCAGGTTCAGCCTGTGGTCATGGTAACATGGGTGCCAACCTGTCCAGTCCTGCATCGTGAAAGCTTCATGCCAGACATTCCAAAGGAAGACTGTGTGGCTGGTGGAGTGAGGCCCAAAAAAGGTGGTGGACCCAGAGGCTCCTGTACTTAACCTCTTTTCTCTCCCCTTTCTCCAATAGCTCAACATCCTGGTGGACACTGGCAGCAGTAACTTTGCAGTGGGGGCTGCCCCCCACCCTTTCCTGCATCGCTACTATCAGAGGCAGCTGTGAGTTCCAGGGAGAGCCAGGGAGAAGAGCCCTCTGCAAGGATCCAAGGCTAAGAAGGGCCAAGGGAGGGGTGCAAGAACAAAGTCTAGATCCTCAGATCCTTTTTTGCTGCTGGGTAAAGGGATGGTGAAGAGGGGGGAATGTGATGAGGTGTACTATGTGAAAGAGGGGCAGTCAGAACTAAGACGGTGCAGCTCCCTGTGGGAGCAAGAGGGAGAGCAGCCTTACAGCACCCAGGGTCATCTCCGGGGTCTTTCCCAGCCCTTACTCTTGGCCTGCAATGGGCAGGGAGGGGGACTTCATCCCACATCCCCTCAGCACCTCTCAGTTTTCATGACCATACCAGCTAAGTCTAGGCTGAAGGCCACAGGGATAGCTTTTTGCTGAGCTATCAACCCTAGAACCCGGGGGCCACTCTAGGTGGCTTTGCATTCTTCAGGGACATGAAGGAAAGAATCTTCCATAAACCTCACTACCTGGACCGATGTCAGAGGCCAAAAGCTAAACTGTCTCATCTCTGTACCACACATTTTCACCAGCTAGATTCACCTTACTGGCGGAAGCAGGGGGTTGAGTGGATTTTTGAAGAATGACCTAGGAGCCCCCTTGGCATAAAAGCAGGAAGAGGAAGTGGTTGAGAGGACATCTAATGTCTGAGCTATCTCTGTCTGAGAGAACATGAGATTAGAGGCTTAAGTCCCATTCTTGGGACTTCTAGGCTGGTGTAAAGCCCAGCTTTCCTCTTTCGTGCCTTTTTTGCCCCCCTTTTCTCCCCTTATTTAATAAAGCAGTCAGGGAGTGGGCATGGTCAGGATCCATGAAAGGGAATTCATTCCAATTCCTTGTTCTCCCTGTCGCTGTCCCCCACCAGACACAAAAACCCTGGTTAGCAGTATGACTAAACATAGGTGAAGGTCACCTGTTCAAGAGCACGTTTCACACAGGTGGTGTGTAATACCTATCTGCTCTGCTGAGATGTTTGTGCAAATCTCTTCTCTGGAAGAACTAGCTGCAGAGGCTACACATTTACCCTGCCTGGCACGTTCTCTACCACTCAGATGGTACCACCAGGCCCCAAGGCAGGAGAGTCAATGGCTCCTTTTCTCTGGGAGCTTGATGGAGCTGGGGGAAGGAAGAGAGGACTGCTAGCTGTCCCTTCAGCAGCAGCAAGCACAATACACAAAGCCCAGGCTTGTTCTTCACAGGGCCCGAGTACAAGATCTAGGAATATGCGGTAGGGGGACAGGACAGCGAGCCCCAGTGACAGCTCCCCTCATCTATTTGCAAGGTCATTTGACCATTCAGTTCTGGGTGATTGTGCCAGGGATGTTCTGCTGAGCATCCTGAAAGGCAGACTCTAGGATGCCAGTGTGATCAGGTTAGGCGTTTGGGATCCCTATACCAGGCATCATGGCTATGCATTCACAGATCTCTGCCTCCTTTCCACAGGTCCAGCACGTACCGGGACCTCCGGAAGGGCGTGTATGTGCCCTACACCCAGGGCAAGTGGGAGGGGGAGCTGGGCACTGACCTGGTGAGCATCCCCCATGGCCCCAACGTCACTGTGCGTGCCAACATCGCTGCCATCACTGAATCAGACAAGTTCTTCATCAATGGCTCCAACTGGGAGGGCATCCTGGGGCTGGCCTATGCTGAGATTGCCAGGGTGAGAGGAATAAGACCTGGCCTTACATACTACTTCTGCACATGGCACACTGCATGCTACAGAGAGGAGTTGGAGAGAGCAGGAACTAAGGGAGGGAAACAAATCAATTTAAAGAAAGATTACTTAACAGGGGACAGGTGGCCTATAGAGAACAGAACTACCATGAAAGAAACCATGATAGGACAGGAATAGGCTTGTTTCTGTTTACTCCAAGATCTTTAGGAGAAGCCCCAATAATCTGAGACAGATTAGGCATATAGGGATCAAAGCTCCTATAGAATTGTGGTCCCATGAATACTTTCCTATTTGCATTGCCAGTGTCACTTGCTAACCCTTTTGCTGCAAAATCTCAGTACCTCAAGATATTCTTTCCCAAAGTCCCATTCCCTAAGTTTTTGCCTTTGCCTTCCAATTTAGGCAGGAAGCTGCCTTCTTTCCATTAGGGCCCTGTGTGTGAATGTTCACGCCTTGTCTCTCTCTACCACAGCCCGATGACTCCCTGGAGCCCTTCTTTGACTCCCTGGTAAAGCAGACCCACGTTCCCAACCTCTTCTCCCTGCAGCTCTGTGGTGCTGGCTTCCCCCTCAACCAGTCAGAAGTGCTGGCATCAGTTGGAGGGAGCATGGTGAGTAGATCCCTCCTCACCATGAAGGGAAATACTGGCAATGGGCAGAGACAGGGGTAACATCTCAGTCTTGGGTTCCACTATTTAGAATCAAGAGACTTCACTTGTTTTCCCCACCCCCACCTTTCTTATCCCATTCTTTTCTTCTTTATGTTATTTCAAAAGGCTTCGAGGCAAATTTGGAGATGATCAGAGATGATTAAGAGGAAATGAAAATAAGGCCTATCAAATTAATATTATTCAGTCTGATGATCAGAAGGCAAATGTAAGGGGTTTAAGTCTATTTATTAATTAGAACAGCAGTGAATGATTCTACATCTCCAACAAGCAGATAAAATAAAACTTATTAATAGAAGCACATAGTCACTCATTCAACATTTATTGTGCCAGTTTAGGTTTAAATAACTTTATACTGAAGGTTGTGTGATTCTGAAACAAGTAATTAAAATCCTGGAAAGTCTTCCCCTGAATACATCTGAAAAATCATAAATCACTTTTGGGCATGATTTTATCAGAAGCAGCAAAATGAAAAAGGTGATTTATAGAGGGCCTTAAAATCCCAAGAAATTGCTGATCCTTGCGTTTGGTTCCTGATGACTTGGTCTCCTTCTATGCCCCTTTCTCCTAGATCATTGGGGGTGTTGACCACTCGCTGTACACAGGCAGCCTCTGGTACACACCCATCCGGCGGGAATGGTATTATGAAGTGATCATTGTGCGAGTGGAGATCAATGGACAAGATCTGAAAATGGACTGCAAGGAGGTAACAAAACCAGGGGGTGGCCAGGGGGAGAGGTAGGGGGCAGGTTAACAGTGAGGTAAAACCCTGGGTTATGACGTTAAAAGGACCAACAGAGGTACAGGCCTTGAGGCTTGGAGCTGGGGGCTGAGCCAGGACAGTCAGGAGCTTGAAGGTCATCTATCAGGCCGTAAGGTTTGGAGCTAGGGACTGGCAGAGCATCTGCGCAGGGACCGCGGGGCTTATGGTCTAGTAATGAAAAATGCATGTAACTAGTTACATGGTCTGAATTCCAGTCACTGCTTTATGACCTTGGGCCAGTCATTTGCAAGACAGTGTGAAAGTAGTAGAAGAGTCTGACTTTGGAGTCAGAAAGAACTTGGTTTAAATCTAGCTTTGCCATTTCCTGGCTATTTGCCTTGGGCAAGTTACTAATCTTCTGTGTTTGTTTCCTTATCTGCAAAACACAAGTAAAACACCAGCTTTCCCAAAGACTGTGGTGAAGATCAGAGATAATGTGTGAAGTGTTTATCCCAGTGCTTGGCACAGAGCAGGTACTCAATAAATGGGAGCTAAATCATTTGCATCTTCCTTGCCTAATTAGGTTATGTATGTTATATAAGAATAGATACAAAAGTACTATGAAAAGTTGAAAGCACTGTACAAGGTATTTTTAAGATTTGGAAAATGCCTGCCCATCCAGAATAATAGGAGTGAACATTTACTGAGTGTTCTCTTTGTGCCAGGCACCATTCTAAGTGCTTTAAATGTATTAATTTATTTAATTCTTATCATAACCCTTTGAGGTAGGTACTGTTATCACCATTTTAAAGATGAGGACTCTGGGGCATAGAGTTAAGTAACTTGCCCAAGGATACACACAGCCAGGATTCCAAAGCAGGCAGGACCCCCAAGCAGTCAGACCCACCCCTCCAACTCTAGCTGCAGCTGGGCATCAGAAAGACTTCTGACTATTCTAACCCTCTCTTCTCCATCCTAGTACAACTATGACAAGAGTATTGTGGACAGTGGCACCACTAACCTTCGTTTGCCCAAGAAAGTGTTTGAAGCTGCAGTGAAATCCATCAAGGCAGCCTCCTCGGTCAGTGGGACTAAGAATAGGGGTACAAAAGGTGGCAGAGAAAGGAAACATGTCAGAGGAAGTCAGTGAAAGTCACATTCCTCAACAAGAGCCAAGATATCTGCCCTTCAATCCTTCCAATTAGAGCTCGTAAAAATTGTTCTCCTGTCACTTTTGTATGGGCCTCAGTTTGCTTATCACACAATCCCCCAATACAGATTTTTTACTTCTGTTTCCCACTCTCTTATTCTAATCCCTGGGTGGTAGTTTGCCTTTCTCCAGTCTGGTTATTTCACTGGAAAAGCAAATAAAGAGCCCAAAGTTTTATGAAAATGGGAGAGGCAAAATGCTGAAAGGCTCTTCCCTCACTGTTCTCCCCTTTCTGCCAACACAGACGGAGAAGTTCCCAGACGGTTTCTGGCTAGGGGAGCAGCTGGTGTGCTGGCAAGCAGGCACTACCCCTTGGAACATTTTCCCGGTCATCTCACTTTACCTGATGGGTGAGGTTACCAACCAGTCCTTCCGCATCACCATCCTTCCACAGGTATGTCCCCAGCCTGAGTTGGGGGGATCCCAGGAAGGACAAAATATACACTGGGAGATAGTGAGCAAGCACGGTTTCCTAGAACTAGGAACACAAGATAAATGTCCAGTGGTAAACGGTTCTTGGTAAACCCAACCCCTCAAAAGTCAGAAATGACAAGAGGAAGAGCTATCTAAGGGCCTAAATATCTAGAAGGCAGAGAAGGGGTAAAGAGATGAGTGACGAAGACGTAATTTCACCCTGTGAATGCTTATCCCTAGCAATATCTGCGGCCAGTGGAAGATGTGGCCACATCCCAAGACGACTGTTACAAGTTTGCCATCTCACAGTCATCCACGGGTACTGTTATGGGAGCCGTTATCATGGAAGGCTTCTATGTTGTCTTTGATCGGGCCCGAAAACGAATTGGCTTTGCTGTCAGCGCTTGCCATGGTGAGAGAGCCAGGGATGAGGGTGTCGGCCAGTCTATCCCCATTCTCCCCGTCGGGCAGTTAAGATTACCTGGGCCCCTATCAATCTGGGAGGTAGTTATCAGTTGCCTGCTGCCAGAGTCAACATACTGTGCAAAAGCCAGAGTCAGAGCTTGTCCTTTTTTGTAGTCTGGCATGGTGAACCCTGCCTGGATTGGTGATCTTTTCTGGAAACCTGGAGGAGCAAGAGCTGCATAGGATCTTTGGGCAAACCGAGCCTACGGTGACCATCAGTGGCTGTATGGCAAATTGAATGCTACTTCAGAAAGATGGCAGGGTCTTTTGGCTTTTAGGCGGGACAGATGAGTTTAGGAGGTGAATAAGGGGCTGGCTTTTTATGGTCAGCTCAGAAAAACTGACTTTTAGGTATCATTCCTACTGGATAAGTGTACAGGAAAGTTGTTGCTCCTAGTAATCTGGGAGGGGAGACATGAATCCACCTGGCTCAGGCCCCCTGTCCTGTCCTAAACATCTCCAAGGAAGGAGTTCCTACAGCCATATCAGGTGCTAATCTCAAGGTCCCACTATCAGGAAGTTCCTTTTGTTATATAATCCAAACTGCTGTATGACAATGAGAGCTGACCATTCATGTTTTCCCTTTCCCCAGTCCATGACGAGTTCAGGATGGCAGCAGTGGAAGGTCCTTTTGTCACCCCAGACATGGAAGACTGTGGCTACAACATTCCACAGACGGATGAATCAACCCTCATGACCATAGCCTATGTCATGGCTGCCATCTGCGCCCTCTTCATGCTGCCACTATGCCTCATGGTGTGTCAGTGGCGCTGCCTCCGCTGCCTGCGCCACCAGCATGATGACTTTGCTGATGACATCTCCCTGCTGAAGTGAGGGGGCCCATGGGCAGAAGACAGAGATTCCCCTGGACCACATCTGGGTGGTTCAACCTTGGTCACAAGTATGAGACAAAGATGGCTCCTGTGGCCAGAGCACCTCAGGACCCTACTCATCCACCAAAGGCCTCTGTCTTGACAGAAAAGAAGGAAAAGCTGGCAAGGTGGGTTACGGGGATTGCATCCTGTGAAATGAGAGAGAAGAAAGAAGTGCTCTGGTGGCGGGAATGCTCTTGGTCACCTCAAACATGAGGTGGGAGTTCTGCTGCTTGAGACTTCATCCCTGAACCTTTGCCCACCATCCCTTTTGATTCTCTAACCCAAAGTATTCTTCTTTTCTTAGTTCTAGAAGTACTGGTATCATACCACTTTATCCCAGCAGGTGTCTCTGTGGTACCCTGGCAGAAAAAAGGGCCAATCTTGTTTTCCTTCTGTCCAAAGTCAGTAGGAGAGGACGTACAGTTTGCTGTTTGCTTTAGAGATAGGGAGTGTATAAACAAGCCTAATATTGGTGCAAAAACTTCCTCTTGAATTAAAAAATAATTAGATTGAATATTTGTACAAATGGGGGAAGTCAGGAAAAGGAGAAGGAAAGGGGGTGCAAAACGGAAAAGTTAGGATCAAAGCTAGGAAAGGCAGAAACAGTTTTAGACCTCATCTCCTAGATAGAATCCATCCCATAAGATGTGTGTTGCTTCCCAGTGGTTTCTTTTCTGTGGCTGCAACCTGATCAAAAGTGAGCGAAGAAGAGCTTATCTAGCAAAGAGCTCTTTTTAGCTCTCTTAAATGAAAAGTGCCCACTAAAAAGTTTCATCTAACAAGTGAATTTCTACCTTATTAATTCCACTTGTCTCTACCTGAACCCTATTATATCAATAGACATATGATATGTAGCCCTGAAATATCCTAACCCCACAGCCCTAGGTGCCCTATGGGAAAGCAATTGTAGTATACAGCAGAAATAGGCTTTGTTTTCCTGTTCAAAGGTTCACTCCTTCCTCCAATTCCCTCTTCCTCTAGAGCTCTACAGCCAAGGTGCTAAGAGGAATAGATAAGAGACCTCTGCTACCTATTCTTTGAAAGCAGAATCCTACAGATTCATTCAACAGATAAAGGGTTGA
Organism: Dasypus novemcinctus; assembly: GCF_030445035.2. Taxonomy (NCBI): domain Eukaryota; kingdom Metazoa; phylum Chordata; class Mammalia; order Cingulata; family Dasypodidae; genus Dasypus; species Dasypus novemcinctus. The sequence goes on along the minus strand of NC_080699.1, from coordinate 23,589,983 downwards.
TTCCCTACTCCTCTGCCTGGGTTTGTTCTTCTTCAGCTAAAAGAAGTGCTCAGATCTTTATATAATACAGATTGGTTTCAATGCCTCTCATCCTCTCCAGTGTCCCTTCCATGTATTTAACTAAGGTACCCCACAGTGGCATTAGTATTATACCAGGAGTGCCAGAAACACTGGGCTTTCTGGCTCTGGCATCATCACCTGAAGAAGGAATGGCAGCTTCAGGACTTCCTTATTCCCTTCACCACAAGAGCTTCTTCCTTAACGGACACCGTCCTTTTCTCCTGTCCTGCTTTCTACACCCCATTCCACACAGTGCTTGGGTACCTAGGCTGGTGCTTGGGGTAGGTAGTGGGGACCAAGTTCAATTCTAATTCGGTAGAATATGGTACAAGTGTTCATGGGAAGAGCTGAATTTTTCTGATAGGCCCACTGCATCCTGCTCCTATGGACATGCCCAGTGTGGGATCACCTCATGAGGAGAAAGACGACAAGGAGGGCCTCTAAAGACCCTGGCCTCAGCCAGCTGCCCACAAGCCATAAACCAATAAAACAAGAATACTGAAGTCACAGCTTTTTATCTGGGTTCTCTTCATTCCCATTACACTTGGTGCTGCTTTGGCTGACTGGAAACACCCCATACCATACCCCATACCACAAACACTGACAGGAAGATGAGACTGTCCACTTCCAGCTCAGAACTTACTATGTAAATAAACTTCCAGAAATGAAAATGCCACATTCTGCTTTATGTCTACCCATATTGGGGGAAACTGGCTTTTCTCCAGCTCTTTCCTGAACAGAAAACTCAACTCCTTTATTGGGAAGTCCCATTGTCCTGTTGGTTTGTTTTTGTTTTTAAGAGAAAACCGGTTGTACTTGTCTTTTTACAGTTACTGCCTTTCTATCCTGAAACTATGAACTAAGTGTAAGAAAAAAAAAAATCTTGACAAGAGTTTCTTGCTTGTAAAAATATGTATTATATCTATTTTTAAATTCTATTCCTGAAAAATAATTGTCCCCATCTCCATTTGCCTCATTTGGGGCCTCTCCCAATAGTCTGCATGGTTTTACCTTACAGGCCTGTGGACAGAGTTTCAGGGAGAACAACAGTGGCTAAAACATACGTGTTGCTTTCTAATTGTTCCTGAACAAGAAAGAGTAAAGAGCAACAATGAGGCCCCAGCTCCCATGCACAACTCTTCAGAATAACTGTCCTCTTGCTATAGATGGCTTTCCAAGGGCTTTTACTAGAAAGCAGTTAAGCCTCTCCTCCCCCCCACCTCTTCCTTTTTTTCTCTTTACTCCTTTGGCTTTCAAGATTTTTGGAAAAGAAACTATGTTTTACACGTATTTCTAGTTTCTAGGTTTTCAGGGGATACTGAAAAATAGTGTAGGTGGCCCAAAGGGTGCTGCAAAGTTAAGGGGAGAGAGAATCTTTGATTACGATATATTATAGAAAAAGGAACCCCCCAAATGAAAAGAATAAAGGAAGTGGTCTTCCATTTTGCCTCAGTTCCTGTTCATAACAGCTACCAAACTGGAGACATTAATATTTCATTAACCAGAAAAAGTGAGTCATCTGACGTCTACAGCAATGAAGTACTACGGCCATTTCAATCACCCTTCTAGATATCAAGGAGGACCCAGGAAGTCCAGCTGCTTAAACTGATGCTAGTCAATAAGCCTGGGCAAGTAAGGCAAGAGAAGAGAAAGAATTCATCCAGGATGAAAGACAAAGAAGGGCGAGAGTATCAAAGACAAAGAGGAGAGAATTTAGGTGGCTCTGAGAGGAAAAGCCTTTGCTACCCTGATATGTATTGCCAGAGCTAACAAGCATTTCTGGGTCTCAGAATGGGAAAAAATTAAGTTGTTGGTAAATAATGATGTTCTTCCCTGGAGCCATTTTTCCTTTTTAGATTAACATTTTTTACTTGACTAATTCCAAAAGAGATGGGAGCTGCAGCCATTTCCTGCAGGAGTAAAGATAAAAGGATAGGAAAAGATTCAAAGCTCTAACAGAATCACAGCTTTCCCAGGTATGAACCTAAAACCCAGAAGCTAAATAAGCATAGGTGGAAAAATGATCTAGTTCCATACAGTTATCCACAGAACAAAAAATGTATAGACTTGAAATCCAACCTCCTTTCTTCATATCATTGTGGTATCCATTTTTCCTATAATTGGAAACACGTCGCCAATAGCTTTATTGCTTCAAAAAAATTAAAACTCAGCATCCCAAGATCATTCTGTAAGTAATTTTGCACAGACATCTCCTCACCCCAGTGCCTACCTGGAGCTCATCCAAGGTCACCAAACAACTTGGTTGTGAACCAACTGCCTTAACCTTCAGAGGGGAGAGGGGCTAGCTAGACTAGGAGACCAGAAGTAAAAGGGAAGAGGTGAGGACTTCACAAGGTTGGTCTGTCAGAACTTCATCAGAAGCCAAGTCAGTGGTGGCTAGGGATAGCTTGGCCCAGGAAAAACTTGTGGATTGTGCCAGTTTCTAAACGGATGCCTGTATCCAGGAAGGAGGATGGAAAGAAGATTATGGGGAGAAGAGGGACCTGGTTATGTTGTTATTCTTGGATTGTGAATTTTGCTGATGTAAAACAGAATATTCTGTAAACCTATTGTCTTGTACAAACAATGAGCATTAACACAGTAAAATAGTCAATGAAAAGTCAAAACATTAGGATTACATTTTCTCCCCTCCTCGAACAGAGTCTCATTTTATCCATTAGGAACAGAGTGGCTAGAAGAACACTGAGGCTTCCTGAGGCTTTCAGTAAGCAAGGCATCTGGTTGGACAGCGGGTAAGCACCAGGCTTCAAACCTGCATACAGGAGCCTTAAGAATATGGACTAGAGGCTGAGCTAAGTCAAAGCAGGACAGCCTTAGGACAAAAGCAACTTCCTAGATGGTTTCTATATTGTATTTGAAAACAGCCCTAGGCAGGAATATCATATTTCAAGGCCAAACTAAACATCATCTTCCCTGCCATCTGCATCTCTAAAGCAACTGCAAGACGAGGGAGAACAGACCGTTTCTGCATAATATACATACTTTCATTTACGAACATTTGAATACAGACTTTCTATACACACATTACCTATATAATAAAAATGTACATGGCATGAGTATATGTCACTGTATAAATATAGAGTTTTAGAAATCTTGAACCCGCTCCTTCCTGTTCACATCAGTTTCTCCTCTTCTTCCTCCCCAGACAGATCCGTCATTTAAGAGTTGGACAAAATGGACAAGTGTCATTTGTGTTGGTCTGGGCCCAGAATTTGATACACTAGAAAGAAAGAAAGAGACACCTCAGGTTTATCTGGAAAAATGGAGGGAAGGATGGATTGAGGGTGCCATTAAGGTTCAATATGGTCTAAGAAATGTATACAAAGCTGGAAAAGCTCTTACCATGGGGGAATAGAAGGGCCATTTCATTGACTTGTAACCCCAAAAGAATCTCCAGAGCAGGGGAATCTGTCCTTATTACAGGGAACATTAATAGTCTGCTAACAATAGTGTGAAGCTGCTTTTTGTTGAATATCTAGTGTGGCTTATTCCCTCTGATTCATTTAGGCTGAGGTGAGCTTCCATCTCCTAATCCTGTCACCCTCAAATCTCATTCAGGACTTTCCCTTACCAAGAATTTAAACATTCAGTTTCTACCTCTTAGAAAAACAAAATGAAGCAAAACAAAAAAATAAAGAAGGTATAATCCCTGATGCTAAGAGACTTAACTCTGCCAGGTAATATAATAAAGTATAGGAATAATTTGTCACTTTGCAAAATAAAAAACCAAACTTGTCAATTTGTGAAGGTAATCTCTAATAGGCAGGCCTTCGGGCTATTCTGTTAATGTATTGTTAGTTTTATGCTCAGCAAAGTCTCTTAACAATGCCAAATTTGAAACAAGGGTTAGATTAGTGGGATTATCTCTAAGTGTCAATTTTCCAAGAAAGTGACCTATCTGATGCTCTAGTATGAATCGTTTATCTAGTCCCCTAAAGGAAATGGTGTAAATGGAAGCTGGGAGATCCTAGTTGCAGTGTTCTGAATTCTGATATTTAAGTCTTAATTACTAAAAACCTTACATTTAGATATTAATGATTAGTGTTAACACAATAAATGGTTCAAGAAAAATTAAGCTAATAGAAAAAGAAAATGTGAAAAATAAGGAAGTAGAACCCACCTCCTTGTGTAACACATGAGTACATGCCATTGGATGCAGCTCATTGGGCTGGACAAGTTTCTGGCACATTAGACACAGCTTACAGGTGGCTGGAGCCTGCAGAAAGAAGATACATGGTCAAAAGGGTAAGTAACCTCTGAGTCCTTTGCCTTTTACGCCCTTGTTCCCATCTATTGTCTCCATCCAGCAAAAAGATTTCACACCAAAAGCAATAAAAATTCAGCTACAGATTCTTGGCCTCAATTACTTCATTTTCCTACTTGGGGCTGCCAACAATCCAGGTGACGAGATGATGGTTTCTTTCTGCACTCTGCCTATAAATCCATTCCCATCTTAACCCCCAGCTTCATATCTCAGTTTTCAAAGAAAGAGTCTTACATGTGAAGACCTTCCAGGATATGAAACTTGGGCAGAAGGCAAGAACATCGGGGTACTGATTTGGGCCAGTGGAGCAGGGAACAAGGCCCGGATCCGACCAAGTGGCTGTGGGCAGAAACATTGTCAGTAAGGGAAGAAAGTCTGAGTAACTGAGCATACAACAAAAAGGAATCATTCACTTCCCAGTCAAGCAAAGGAAGAAGACAGACTAGATACCCCTGGCTGCAATGCTTCTTCCCACCACAATTTTTTCTGAAATCTGCCTCTTCCCCAACATCTTAGCAGGCCTGAATTCTCCCATGTAGTTTTCCTGACCTGAGTACTTACTGCCATCCGTTCATGTTCTGCCAGTCGTGCAGCTACCAACTGGATCAGTTCCTCCATGGTCAGACCTGCCATGGTGGTGCGTGCAGTCTTGATTTGCTGAAGAATGTTGGTCATCTGGGCCCTAGGGAAGGAAAATGTTGACGGAAGAGAGATTCTACAGTATATCCATGGGGAACACCCATGAAACTGTCCCTATTTTAACCCATAAACATTTCTCTGAAATGTTTCTTTAGTATCTTTAAAGATACTTACTTATTGCACTGTGGGAACCGAGTCAGCAGCTTGTCCAGGATCTTCTCCAGTTTGTCTACTGGTTGGGGCCGGGGAGTTTCAGAAGAGGCCTTAATACCGCCCAAGCCTGGGGGAGGCGGGATGGAGGCGGCAGGGGGCATGTGTGGACCATGGGGGCCAACAAGGGAACCCAAGCCAGGGCTATTTCTCCCATGGGAGCCAGGAAGGGGTGGGGAAGGCTGGTTGGGCTGGGAAAGGGCAGGGTTCAGGATTGGGAAAGACAATGAACGGGGATCTGCACTGGGCATAACCATGGGCACTGTGACCTGCCCAATGGAGAAGGGCATCCGAGGAGCCAGAGAGGGACTGGGTTGAAACATCTGAAGCATGAAGTCTGTCTGCAGAGGGGAAGAGGTAGACAACAAGAGAGAAAGGAAGAAAAAGAAAGTTTAGGAAACTGGAGCAGAAATCAATGAGCAACTCTTGCACTGACTAGGGATGATCCCAGTATCGTCATAAAAAGAACAGGCAAGAAGACTGTAGCTTTGCCATCAACACAGAAAGAGAAGAGTTCGCAAAGCCAGCCAGCACTCTTACCTCTGATGGGGGTGGAGGCAAAGTAGGAGTAGGGATTTGAGGAAGGCTGCTCAGCTTGGCTCCATTCCTTACTAGCTGGATATGACTATTAAATTGGTCCTTCAAAAGAGAGAAAAGGAAGGATTATCCATTACTACTGAGCAGAGTGAGCCTCTCTAGAAACAGAGCACCATCCACTATCAGGAAAACAAGAGGAGTGGTAGAAGAGTCCCTAAGTGGCAATGCATAAGGCTGCCTCCTTATGCCAGAAGTGTTTAAGCTGCACTCAAACTGCCTAAGTAATCATCCATTATTACACTTACCCGAACATTCTTTTTCATTATCCGAACACCATTCAGTCTGGTCTCCCACTCCTGTTTGGAACGAACGGTCTCCAGTGTTGGGGGGGTTGACCTTTCAAAAAAACCAAGAGGAACTTACAGAACTAAATAAATTTCTGCTCCTGATTCTCTAAGATAGCAAAACAGTAGCTGGCTAAGGGGCCTTGAGAGAAAAGGTATGAACAGGTGAAAAGAAGTTCAAGATTCTAAGTCTTTTGCCTTCCTTTAACTTCATTATCCTTTAAATCAAATATCTGACAAAGAGAACCAACCACAAAGAGGGAACTCTTGTCTGTCTGAAAATGCCACAAGAATCCTCCAAATTCCATAGCAGAAAGAAGAGAAGGAACTTTATAAGAAACAAGTCTCCAAAGACCTTTGTGATGCTTTGAAGCACAACAGATACAATTTACCCAAATGGAAAAAATACAATAAAAAGTACAAAACTAGGGAGCAGATGTAGCTCGAGAGGTTGAGTGCCTCCTTCCCAAGTATGAGGTCCTGGGTTCAATACCCGGCCCTGGGACCTCAAAAAAAAAGTGAAAAACTATGAGACTGTAGAAAAGAATAGTTGAGAGAGTAAGGAATTTTAGAATATATAAAGGGAAATCACTGAGCAGTTAGTACTGAACTGAAAGAAATGGCCTTAAAATTCCCATGAATCTAGAGTAAGTGTCAGACATGTTGGCCTAGGGTTTCAAAAACATAGGAAAGACCCTGTAAGAGCACTAAAGCCTAGAATGGGAAGGTACTTGCTTGAGGTAAGTAAGGTGCAGTTCTGCCTCTTTTTCTGCTTCTTCTAGTTTCAATACCAGCAACTCTTTCCGGCTCTCTAGTGACAAGATCTAAAGAAACCACACAGAGTTATTAACTTTAACATAGGTGAAGCTATCCCTAGATATTTAAAATAAAGGCTTAGTAGTTTTTCTAATACTATACCAAAAGTATATACCATGTAAAAGCACAAAAATCAAGGCTCTCAAGATATCAGCTATCTTTTTTTTTAAAGATTTATTTATTTATTTAAATTCCCCCCCTCCCCTGGTTGTCTGTTCTTGGTGTCTATTTGTTGCGTCTTGTTTGTCTGCTTTTGTTTCTTTGTCCGCTTCTGTTGTCGTCAGCGGCACGGGAAGTGTGGGCGGCGCCATTCCTGGGCAGGCTGCTCTTTCTTTTCACGCTGGGCGGCTTTCCTCACGGGCGCACTCCTTGCGCGTGGGGGCTCCCCCACGCGGGGGACACCCCTGCGTGGCACGGCACTCCTTGCGCGCATCAGCACTGCGCATGGCCAGCTCCACACGGGTCAAGGAGGCCCGGGGTATGAACCGGGGACCTCCCATATGGTAGACGGACGCCCTAACCACTGGGCCAAAGTCCGTTTCCCGATATCAGCTATCTTGATCTCACCTCTGCTTTCCAGGCCCGCTCTGTCTCTTCCATAATGTTCCGATTTATTTCGCCATCCTGATTCTTGAGTCTGTCCAGTTCCATTTCCCACACTTCCCTGTAGGTAAGAAACCAAGAGAGATAAGCTTAATGAGGAATACCAAAACAAAAGTAAAACCCAAAACTGATCTGACATGCATCATTCAGGAAGTCATGCTCTAAGTATTAACTGTAGGTATAGACAAATAATGTTTAATTAAATAAACATTATTTTTCCCTCTATTTGAAAGTAAAAATGTTGACATCTTTTCCTGCTAAAATAAGGTTACTCAAAGCAGGAAGAAGAGTTTACCTTAGAATCAGAAGCCTCCTTTGAAGACAGAATGTTCTACTATGTTCAAAGGGGCTAAGGGCATTATGGCATGCCTCTTATTTCTCAACTTGTCTTTTTTCTTCCTTCTTTTATAGGCTTTTAAGAGCAGTTTTAGGTTTACAGAAATTAAGCAGATAGTATGGAGAGTTCCCATATACCCCCAACTCACAGTCTCCCCTATTATTAAAACATCTTACAATGTATAATACTATATATATAATACAAACATACTGGTATACTTATTATAATTGATGATGCACTATATTGATGCATTATTATTAACTAAAGCCCATAGTTTAAATTAGGATTCCCTCTTTGTGTTGTATAGTTCTATGAGTTTTGATAAATGATCTCTACATATATATACATATTTTTAATTGTGGTAACAAACACATCACATAAAAATGCCATTTTATCCATGTTTAAATGTATAATTCAATGACATTAATTACATTTACAATTCAGCCACCTATTTCTAAAACTTTTTCGTCCCCCCAAATAGAACTGTACCCATTAAGCAATAACTCCTCATTCTCCCTTCTCCCTAACCCTGGTAACCTCTAATTTACTTTGTCTCTATGAATTTGCTTATTCCAGATATTTCCTATAAAATGAATCATATAATATTTGTTCTTTTGTGTCTGGCTTATTTATTCAATATAATGCTTTCAAGGTTCACCTATGTTATAGCATGTACCAGAACCCCATTCCTTTTTATGGCTGAGTAATATTCCAGTGTATGGATATATCACCCTTTATCCATTCATCTATTGATGGACACTTGGGTTGTTTCCACCTTTTGGCTATTGTGAATAATGCTGCTATGAACACTGGCATACAAGCATCTATTTGAACCCCTATTTTCATTTCTTTTGTATGTATACTTAGGAGTGGAACTGCTGCATCATATGGTAATTCTATGTTCAACTTTTTGAGGAACTACCAATCTGTTTTCCATCCACCTTTGTTTTTGCATTATAAATGCAATAGTTATTCTAGGGAAAATATGAAATTCAAAAAGTTTTTCAACTTTATGTAAACATCATTTGTGTTTACTGCCAGTCACATAAAAGACCATCTTTGATGATTTACTGGCACCATTACCAAATGAATCCAAACAAAACACTAAGTCTAACCACATGTGTAAATTCATCTATTTGTCAAATAAAATTATAATTCCTCAGATGAGATTTTAACTAAGTCTTCAAATTTGCAGCAAACTCTTTAATTCAATGAGTTACTGTATCATTAAAGAGTGGCACTGCCGTGATTTATTGGACAATAACCAGATCACAGAGATTACAGCAAGTATAAGTAAAGATAATTAGTAAGAACACAGCAGTGGAAGTAGATGTGGCTCAAGCAGTTGAGCACCTGCTTCGCACATGGGAGGTGCCAGGTTTGGTTCCCAGTGCCTCCTAAGGAAAACGGAAACAAATGTAAGCAAAAACAAACGTAAAAATCCATTTAGAGGAAGGGGATGTGGCTCAAACAGTTGGGTACCTGTCTATCACATGGGAGGTCCTGGGTTTGGTTCCCAGTGCCTTCTAAAGAAGACAAGCAAGAGAGCAAGCTAATGCAACAAGATGATGCAACAAGGAAGCACAACAAGAGACACAACAAGCAGGGAGCAGATGTGGCTAAAGTAATTGAGTGCCTCCCTCCCAAATGGGAGGTCCCAGGTTTGGCTCCTGGTACCTCCTAAAAAGAAGACAAGAAGACACGAGAGCAGACAGTGAGAGCAAACAAGGGGTGAAGGGAGAAATAAATAAAAACCTTAAAAAAAAAAACAAACAATTTAGGGGAGCCGATGTAGCTCAGTGGTTGAGTGCTGGCTTCCCACATAAAAGGTCCCAGGTTCATTCCCCAGCCCCCAGTACCTCAGTAAGAAAGAAAAAAGAGAAAAAAAGTGAGAATCTCTGGAAATTTAAATTATACTCTAAACCTACTACCTTATGAAATACTAGAAAACACAAGAATACAGAAGTGTGCATCTCATTAGTCATCAGAGTGATCATCACATCACACATCATGTAGCCCAGAAAAACTCCATTATGGACTTATGAAAGAATAAGAATGAAAAAGGCAATGACATTTTAGTATTATTATGAAATTAGTTTTTCTTTCATGGACCAGGCCTTCAACGGGCTTGGGGGACCCCTGGGGCCTATGTCTTTTGTTATATTTTATTTTTAGGAGGTATTGGAGATTGAACTCAGGACTTCATACATGGGAAGCAGGTACTGAACAACTTAGCTACACCTGTTCCCCAATGGACTATGTTTTGAAAGCTGCTGTCCTAGAGTATTTCTGCTAGACCCACAGTGTTCACTACTACCTATGATAGTGACTGTCTAAACTGTATCCCCAGCCCAGACTACATTACCAAGCTTTAGAGTTGAAAATCCACCGCCTCCTGAACAAACTGAACCACTTCCTTAGCTATGTGCTCTCTTACTCTTAAGCCTTTGCCCACACTGTTCTGCCCACAGTTCGCTTGCTCCCTTTGTTCACCTGGCCAACTATGGGGCCGTGAGATTCTTGAGGGCAGGAATTTGGGCATCTTTATATCCTCAGGTTTTAGCAGAATGCCTAGAACACTGTAGGCTGCCTTCTCAGTATAGACTGTTGGGTTAACTTGAATCAAGGGAGCTCAGATGGTGGGAGGAGCAGCAGTGGCCAGCAGCCCGGCTTTGAGAAGGCTCTCAGCATGGCATGGCCCGCAGCACCACCAAGATGCCCAAGAGGAAGGTCAGCTCAGCTCAAGTGGCAGGAAGGGAAGAGCCCAAGAGGAGATAGGTGAGGCCATCAGCTAAACCTACTACCAAAGAAGTGGAAATGGCACCAAACAAAGCAGTGAGAAAGAATAAGTCTTCAGACAAAAAAGTATAACCAAACAGAAAAGGGGAGCAAAGGGAAGTAGGCTGAAGTGGCTAAGAAATTAAAAATGAGGAGGGAAACGGACTTTGGCCCAGTGGTTAGGGCGTCCGTCTACCATATGGGAGGCCCGCGGTTCAAACCCCGGGCCTCCTTGACCCATGTGGAGCTGGCCATGTGCAGTGCTGATGTGCGCAAGGAGTGCCCTGCCACGTAAGGGTGTCCCCCGCGTGGGGGAGCCCCACGCGCAAGGAGTGCGCCCGTGAGGAAAGCCGCCCAGCGTGAAAAGAAAGAGCAGCCTGCCCAGGAATGGCGCCGCCCACACTTCCCGTGCCGCTGACGACAACAGAAGCGGACAAAGAAACAAGACGCAGCAAACAGACACCAAGAACAGACAACCAGGGGAGGGGGGCGTAATTAAATAAATAAATAAATCTTTAAAAAATAAATAAATAAATAAAATAAAAATGAGGAGAATCCAGCCTCTGATGAGACAGGAAAGAAAAAGTCAAGTCTGATTAATAGCATACTTATCAATGGTCCCTGTTTCTCCCTTCTTGTACAATCCAGAGGAATATTTTTATCAGTTACAGTGTAAATAAAAATTTTGAATTTGAGAAATATGTGTTATAGTAGGAAAACACAGCTACCTATAAACCTTTGTTTAAAAAACTGTAAGAGGGAAGCGGATGTGGCTCAACTGATAAAGCATCCGCCTACCATATAGGAGGTCCAGAGTTTGAACCCAGGGCCTCCTGGCCCATGTGGTGAGCTGGCCCATGTGCAGTACAAGGAGTGCCATGCCACACAAGGGTGTCTCCCATGTAGGGGAGTCCCACGTGCAAGGAGTGTGCCCCACAAGAGCTGCCCTGCGTGAAAAAAGTGCAGCCTGCCCAGGATTGGCACAGCACACATGGAGAGCTGACGCAGCAAGACGATACAACGGAAAGAGACAAAGATTCCTGGTGCCACTGAGAATAAAAGCAGACACAGAAGAACACACAGTGAATGAAAACAAGAGAGCAGACAAAGAGGGGGTGGGCAGCGGGGGAAGAGAAGAGAAATAAATAAAACAAATCTTTAAAAAAAAAAAAGAACTATTAGAGAATGCTTCCTTTTACAGAAAGTTAATTTTATGAGGACAACACATGGAGACTAAGGAATAAAATGCCCACCTAGTTATTTCTATTAGATTATCAGACCATGTCAGTAGAGAGAAGACTAATGTTGGTAAAAAGAATGTTATGTGTGTATCACACACACAGACACATACACACAAACATCTATATCTATGACATTGAGAGGAGGGATGTGTGGAGAAGTGGGTCAAAAGCAAGAATATGTGAAAGAGGGAACAGATGTGGCTCAAGCAGATGGGTGTCTGCCACCCACATGGGAGGTCCTGGGTTTGGTTCCAGGAAGCTCCTAAAGAAGACAAGCAATAAGCTGATACAACAAGCAGACACAACAAGCAGGGAATGGATGTGGCTCAAGTGGTTGGGCACCTGCCTCCCACACGGGAGCTCCTGGGTTTGGTTCCCGGTGCTTCCAAAAAAGATAAGCAGACCACGAGCGGATACAATGAGCAGAAACAATGAGCAGACACAATATGCAGAGACAGCGAGTTGACGCAGTGAACAAACAACAAGCAAACAGACGAAGGAGCCATTTGAGGCAGGAAGAATATGTGGAACAAAGAGGGGCCTCAGAAAATTCTGTTAAGTGAACATCTCCCTTTCATATAAATACGGCTTACAAAAAAAAAAAAAAAGGAAGGAAGGAAGGAGAAAAAAACTTTCTCTAATCACTGAAAAAAAGTGAGAACATTTTTCTTAAGATACAAGTTTTCCAATCTTTTCTTATATTTACTTTTTAAAACCCAGTGAAAGTTAGTGTTTCTGAACTATGTCCACTGGTCTTGAACATTCTGCTGCTTTCAGCTATAAAACTTACTACAACCAAATGTCATATAAGAAAAATCTTTTCTGGCTCTGTTCCTTATTGGCATCTTCAATTGAGGAGGGTGACTATCCCAATTTTAGCTCTGAAACTCCTACATCTTGAGAATTTCCTCAGTCCTGGTAAAACCAGGACATTTGGACACCATAATCTTGAATGTGAATATTATATTCTAGAGATGGGGATGAAAGGTATGTAAGAAAGGAAGAAATAATGGAAATAAGAAGTAAGAAGTCCTGAGATTGGACAAGAATATTTTTCCCTTTGTAGGATGTTTATTACAGCTAAGAAAATGTGAAAATAAGTAAGCCAGTCCCTACAGATGGTTGGTAGTCAATTAGTGATTTCTTCATTAGAGAGGAGTATTAAATGGACCCTGAGTTTGGTCCTGCATTCTTCAGTGTCCATACTAAAAGACAATTTGAGAAACTTACTCAGGAAAGATACAGTAAGCAAAACAGTGTAGTACCAGCATAAGGACAGAAATGTAAACCAATGGAATGGAAATGAAAGCCTAGAAATAAACCCATACAGCTATGGTCAATAGATTTTCACCAAGGGGGTAAGTCCATTCAAAGGGGAAAGAATAGTTTCTTCAACAAACGGTGCTGGGAAAACTGTAAATCCACATGTAAAAGAGTAAAACTGAATCCTTACCAGACATCATATACAAAAACTAACTCAGAATGAATCAGCGACCTAAATATAAGAACTACACCATAAAACTCATAGAAAAAAATCACAGAGGAAAATCTTTATGAGACCTTGTATTTGCAATGGATTCTTAGATATGACACCAAAAGCAGAGGCAACAATAAAAAAAAAAATTTGACTTCATTAAAATTAAAAACTTTTGTGCATCAAAGGATATTATCAAGAAAGTAAAAAGACAATTTACAGGAATAGTTACAAATCATATGTCTGGTTTAAAATACAAAATATATAGAGAACTCCTGGGAAGCGGACTTGGCCCAGTGGTTAGGGCGTCCGTCTACCACATGGGAGGTCTAAGGTTCAAACCCTGGGCCTCCTTGACCGGTGTGGAGCTGGCCCACGTGCAGTGCTGATGCGCGCAGGGGTGTCCCCCGTGGAGGGGAGCCCCACGCGCAAGGAGTGCGCCCCGTAAGGAGAGCTGCCCAGAGCGAAAGAAATTGCGGCCTGCCTAGGAATGGCGCTGCCCACACAGAGAGCTGACACAACAAGATGACGCAACAAAAAGAAACACAGATTCCCGGTGCCACCGATAAGGAAAGAAACAGTCACAGAAGAACACACAGCGAATGGGCAGAGAGCAGACAACGGGGTGGGGGGGGTGAGGTGGGGAGAAATAAATTAAAAATCTTTAAAAAAAAAAAAAAGAACTCCTACAACTCAACAACAAAAAGACAAACAGGGAACCGGGTATAGCTCAAGTGGTTGGGCACCTGCTTCCCACGTACGAGGTCCCAGGTCCAATCCCTGGTGCCTCCAAAAAAAAAGACAATACAACTTTTAAAATGGGCAAAAGTGGAATGGGTGTAACTTGGTTGAGCAAGAACTTTACAGGTATGAGGTTCGGGGTTCAATCCCTGGTACCTCCTATAGGAAAAAAAAGGGGGGGCAAAAGACTGAAATAGACATTTCTCCAAAGAAGATATACAAATAGCAAAAAGCACAAAAGGAGATGCTCAACACCATTAGCCATTAGGGAAATGCAAATCAAAACCACAATGAGATACTACTTCACAACCACTAGGAGGACTATCATTAAAAACAAAGAAAAAACAAACAAAAAGAACAGAAAATAAGTATTGATGAAGATATGGAGAAACTGTGAACCCTCACGCATTGCTGGTGGGAATGTGAAAAATACTGAAGCTGCCATGGAAAGCAGTATGGCAGTTCTTCAGAAATTAAGTATAGAATTACCAAATGAGCAGACAATTCCACTTCTAGGTATACAGCCATAAGAATTTAAAGCAAGGACTTAAAGCAGGCACCTGCATACCAATGTTCATAGCAGCATTGACCATAGGCAAAAGGTAGAAACAACCCAAGTGTCCATCAATAGAAGAATGGATAAATCTATATATATACACACAATGGAATATTATTCAGCCATAAGACTGAAGTTCTGATATACCCTAACCCTGCTCCATGTCCTATATCCCTGCCATCCTAGACATTTGTCACTACTCCTTCTCCCTCAGCCTCTACCTCTAAGCAATCAACAAATCTCGTCAGTCCTACCTCAAAATGCCCTCCTTTGCCACTTAGATTTGCCTCATTTTACCTCAATTTAATTTTTTATTTTATTTTTTATTACCCCACCCCTTGAGGCTTGCTTGCTGTCAACTCTCTGTGTCCATTCACTGCACGTTCTTCTGTGTCTGCTTGTCTCCCTTTGTTGCGTCATCTTGCTGTGCCAGCTCTCTGAGGGCGTGGGCTGTCAGCTCTCTGTGGGCACAGGCCAGCTTGCCTTCACAAGGAGGCCCCAGGACACGAACCCAGGGCCTCCCATATGGTAGTTAGGAACCCAATTGATTGAGCCACAGCCGCTTCCCTCAATTTAATTTTAACAGTGTTCTTGACACTTCCTTTTGGCTTATTTGCACTTTAGTCCATCCAACTTAACACAACCATTTCTCCTAAAATTATATGGAGAAGTTTTATTTCCAGTAATGGCAGAGTAGCTCCTAATGGACCAACCATCCTATAGGTGAAATACTAAATTCTAGCATCCATCAACAGTGAATGTATAATCAAAATGCAGAACCTCTACAATACAATGTATTATTCACAATGTTCCGGATACAACCCCAAACTACCAACATACAAAGAAAAAGGAAATATGATCCATAGTCAAGAGAAGAACTCAGCAAACTATGGCCCACTGGCCAATGCCACTTGTTTTCGTAAATCACGTTTTTTGGGAACACAGTCACACTCATTCAACTGTATTGTCTATGGCTGCTTTTGTGCTACAACAGTAGAGCTGAGTAGCTGTGACAAAGCTGTAAAGCTTGAAAAGCCTAAAATATTTACTATATGGTAATTAATCCCCTCCTTTCTTGAGCCACTGGCAGCTACTGATCTACTTTCTTTCACTAGAGTTTTGCCTTCTCTAGAATTTCGTGTTAATAGAATCATACAGTATACAGACTTCTGTGTTTGGTTTCTTGTTGAGGATAGTGTTTTTGTTTACCAACTCCTGATCAAGAGAAAAGGTAATCAATGGACAAGGACTCCAAAATGAGTGAGATGGTAGAATCTGGATGGGCTTAACAGCAGAATGTAAATAAGAAAGAGGAGGTTTGGGGAGTAGATGTAGCTCAAGTGGTTAAGCACCTACTTCCCATGTATGAGGTCCCAAGTTCAATCCCTGGTACCTCCTAAGAATAAACAAACAAAAAAACCCAACTCGCATTGTGGGGGGTGGATGTAGCTCAAGTGGTTGAGCACCTGCTTCCTATGTTTATGAGGTCCTGGGTTCAATCCCTGGTACAGCCTGAAAAAAAAGAGTAAGTGAACTTGAAGAGACTTCAATAGAAATTATCCAATCTAAGGAACAGTAAAAAAGATTGGAAACAGTGAATAGAACCTCTGAGCTTTAAGGCAATATCAAAAGTTCGAATATATCTGAAAGTGGAGTCCTGGAAGGAAAAGAGAGAGAATGGGGCAGAAAAGAGATCTGAAAATTATTTCTAATAGTTTCATCATTTGATGAAAAGACATGACTTTACAAATTAAGAAGCTCAGGAGAAAAAAAAAAAAAAGAGTTCAGAAAACTCCAAGCAGGAAAATTACAAAGAAAACCACACTTAGACAAATCATACACAAACTGTTCAAAGCCAAAGGTAAAATCGTGAAAGCCAAAGAAAAAAAAGACAATATGTGGAGTGATACAACAATATAAATTGTCACAGACTTCTTATAAGGAACAATGGAAGCCAGTTCATATTAGAACAAGATTGTCAAGGTGGATTTAAACAAATTGTGGTCATTCACATAAAAGAATGCTACCCAGCATTAAAAAGGAATGAATTATTAATACATCCAACATCATGGATGAATCTCAAAAGCCTGCTAAATGAAAGAAGCTAGACTCAATTCTCTAGAAAAGATAAATATAATCTATAGAACCAGAAAGCAGATCAATGTTTACTTGGGACTGGGGAGAAAGGAGGACAGTGATTGAGAAAGAACACAGAGAATATTTTAGGGTAATGAGTACCTTCTATACCTTGACTATGTTAGTGTTTACATGAATTATTATCAAAACTGATCATGATGTACACTGAATTGTATACAAATGATAACTCAATACAGTTGTTTTTTCTTTAATATAAGGGATAATTCTAAGTTTTTACAACAATGAAAATCTCCCAAGTGCTTTATCCAGGAAAATTACAATCTTTCTAACACAGCATAATCAGCTGGCATGTAGTTTTTCTTTACAAATGCATAGTGCCAGTAAACCAAAGGAACAGATAAGTATTCTGGGGGGGGTGGGGGGGGGGGGGAAGGCCAACAGACAAATAGAATTCTAAAGAATAATCAATTAATTAATATCCAATTTACATAGTAAAACAGACCTAAATCCAACTATTTCAATAATTACATTAAATGTAAATGAACTAAACACTTTAATTAAAAGGAAGCATGTCAGAATAGCTTATAAAGACAGAAATATATGTTGTCAACAAGAAACACTTTATAAAAACATATATAGGCTGAAAGGAAAAGGATGAAAAATATATACCATGTAAAGAGTAAGCATAAAAAGACTGCAAAAGCTGAAGTTACTATTAAAATAAACTTTAACACAAAGAAAATCATCAGCTAAAACAATAAAGCCTCAAAAGAAAATATAGGAACACATCTTTACAATTCCAGGGGGCAAAGGTTTCATAGGGCAAGAAAGCAATAACTATAAGAGAAAAAAATATTGATAAAATTAATCATTGAAATTTAAACTTCTGTTCACCAAAAGACAGTTTAAAGGAAGCAGATACAGCTCAAGTGATTGAGTCCCACCTTCCACATGGGAGGTCCCAGGTTTGGTACCCAGTGCCTCCTAAAGAAAATGAGCAAGACAGTGAGCTGACACAACGGGCTGGCACAGAGAGCTGACACTACAAGATGACTCAACAAGAGACACAAGGAGGAAAACATAATGAGAGACACAACAAAGGCAGGGAGCAGAGGTGGCTCAAGTGATTTGGTACCTCCTTCCCACAGGTTTGATTCCCAGTGCCTCCTAAAAGGAAATCAAGCACACAGCGAATAGACAGCAAGCACAAACAACAAGGGGTTGGGAAGAAATAAATAAATAAAAGGAATCTTAAAAAAAAAAAACTTAAAAAGACCAAAAATTTGATCAGAGACTTCAGAAAAACAGATGTATGAATAGTCAAAAGGCACATAAAAAAGTGATCAATATCATTAATTATTATGAAATGCAAATTAAAACCACAATGAAATACCATTACATAATCATTTGAATGGCAAGGATATAAAGAAACCAAAACTCTCTTATATTATTGGAGTAAAATGTGGTAGTTTTTTATAAAACTAAACATATACTTACTGTAGTAATTTGGTATTGTTTATGAATTCCAAAAATAAACACTGGATTGTGTTTGTAAACTGGTCTGTTCTCTGAGCGTATTAGATTCAGAGGTTTCACTTTTATTTCATTAAATCAAGATTAGGGTTTTTATTTGACATCATTAGGACAACTTGGTTTGAATATTTGTTTTGCATGTCCCATGTCATCAAACTTACTATTTTACTTTCAAAACTGAGAAGTAGAATTCCAACTTTCCAAAGACTTCCCATGGCAGCACACAGTTACCCAACATCAAAACAGTGAAGTTATTTTTGACTTCACCAATTAACCACACACCAATTCCTCCTGAATCCATTTCTTCCTTGTCATTCCATCACCACTAATCATAAATGATCTTATGAATTCACTATATTGCAAGAGCTTACTGGTTGCTGTCCCAGCCTATCTCTCCCCACAATTCACCCTGCATATTTCTAAAATGCCTTTAATTATGCATCCTCTCTTTACATAACTTCTATGATTTTCCACTGATAAATGATATTTCTTATGAACGTATAGTCAGCCATTGTGCTAAGTGCCGAGCAAAAAGTTAAAAAACGTGTTACTTGCTCTGGTGGTGAAAAATCTCCAAAAATTGGCCCCTCCCAATAAACCAGGTCTCCTGATAACCACGTTCTGTGTAGTTCCCTCCCACTCTGAATCTGGGTAGGTCCTGTGACTCATTTTAACCAAAAGAATGCTATAGAAATCATATACAGGTAGAAAATTTAGACTCAGACCCGAAGACAGGAAGGAAGGATGGATGCATCTATCTGTTGATAATTAGGAAACTGAGAGACATTGTATTTTGACCCAGGACTATAGTACTGTAGAAAAATGACCAAGGGAATTGATGGTAATGGTAAGAGGGCACTACATGGCAGCCCTTAAAGTTCAATGATCAGAGTGTGTTTGCTGCAACATGGGCATGGTCATAGAATGGACCACAGGTCTAGACTAGCTAAGGGAAGAAATGGTTCCAGGGAGCTGACAAGAATGGCAAAAGATGGAGTGAGTTCACTGAACAAGGAAAAGGATTTAATATGGTCCAAGTATAGATTTATAATTGGGAATGAAAACAGACCGCTGGACTCACTGAAGGCTGTGGTCAGAATATGAGATGTAGAACTTCCAGGAAGATGATGGAATAGAAAGACATGGGACTCTTCTCTCTCCCAGAAAAATAGCTAGAAGGCAGGCAGAAACAACCTGGAAAAAAATCTTCTAGGATTTAGGACACCAGGGGAAGGCTGGACACTGCCAAGAGGAGAGAGGGGCAAAGGAAAAGACTCGTGATGATAAACCTGTGAGTTAAAATCTTCAGCTGCAGGGGAAGCGGATGTACCTCAAGCGATTGGGTTCCCACCCACTGCATAGGAGGGCCCTGGTTTGATTCCCGAGTGCTTCCTAAAGAAGACAGCAGGAAAGTAGATGTGGCTCAGGTGACTGGGCTCCCACCTACCACATGGGAGATGGCTAGTTTGGATTCCAGTGCCTCCTAAAGAAGACAGCAAGCTGGCATGATGGGCAGGCACAGCAAGATGACACAAGAGACCCAAGAAGAAAAAACATTATAAGAGACCCAACAAAGCAGGAAGCAGAGGTTCCCAGTGCCTCCTAAAGAAAACAGTGAGCTGATGTGACAGGCAGGTGCAGCAAGCTGACACAACAAGACGACACAACAAGAGACACAGGGAGGAAAAATATAATGAAAGACAACAAAGCAGGGAGTGGAGGTAGCTCAAGCAATTAGGCACCTCCCTCCCACATCAGAGGTCCAGGGTTTGGCTTCCAGTGCCTCCTAAAGAAACAAGGAAGACCAACAGATACAGCAAGTGCAAACAACAAGGAGGTGTGGAGAAATAAATGAACAAGACAGCGAGCTGGCACAATGGGCAGGTGCGGTGAGCTGATGCAACAAAGGACACAAGAAGAAAAAGCATGAGAGATACAAAGCAGGGAATGGAGGTGGCTCAAGCAATTAGGTTATTCCCTCCCACATCAGAGGTCCTGGGTTCAGGTCCCAGTGCCTCCTAAAAAAAAGAAAAAAGGAAGACGAAGAAACATAGCAAGTATAAAGAACAAAGAGGTGGAGATAAATAAATAAATATTAAAAAAAAAAAAGCCTCAGCTGCAAATGCCTAGCACTCTCCCCTACCCTACAGACACTTGTGAATTCTCAGGCCCCAGGTCAGTAGCTACAGACAATACCCACCTGCTCCACTCCCCCAGGATCCACCTTCCCAGGAAAGGGGAGAGAGGACACAGCCTAAGAATGAATCAGCTTTTGACCCACATATTTGGTCCCTTGTGTCCCACGAGCCCTTCCAGGCCACATGGGACCACTGTTTGCCCTGGAAGCCCTCAAAGGACTAAAGAGATTCAACCCTCTCAATCTCCCTCTCTACTGACTGGATCTGGTTGTTGAGGACACAGAATGGGGTGGAATTATTTCCCACCCAGGAAAAGGGAGGGGGCTAACAGCAAAGGTTAGAGAACTGCTTCTGAGAAGCTTTGAATTAAGATGCTCTTAGCCTCCAGGCACAAACCTCTGCCAAACTGATCCAGTCCATGTTGCAGCAAACACACTCAACCATTGAACTGAGAGAGCAGCCAAAGAGCGTCATCTGCTGGCAGACCAAGGAAGTGCACATGAGGAAATTAAAAGTAAATAAGTAAGGGAAGCAGATGTAACTCAACCAATTGGGCTCCCATCTACCATATGGGAGGCCCTGGGTTTGCTTCCCAGGGCCTCCGTATGAAGGCAAGCTGGCCCACGCCTGCAGAGAGCTGACGGCCCGTGCCCATGGAAAACTGATGGCCCGCACCCACAGAGGACCAAGAGCTGGCGCAAGACGGCACAATAAAAGGAGATAAGCAGAAACAGAAGAACGTGCAGCGAATGGACACAGAGAGCAGACAGCAAGCAAGCAGCAAGATGGGGGGATAAATAAAATAAATCCTTAAAAAAAAAAAAAAAAGTGAGGCTTTTTCCAGCCTTTACAGCCTCCCTCCCCAAGGCCCTAGGAGGCAAGTCTGCAATCCATTACTGGGTCCAGAGCCCAGATTTAAGCAACTAACAAACAATTCTAAAGAACAGGTTGAACCACGAATCAAAGAACAGCAGTAATAACAGCCTATGAAAGAAAGCGGAATTGAGCTTCTGAGTAAACTCACCAACCTAATCAGATGCCTAGACTTAAGCAAAAAATTACAAGTCATACTAAGAAAATGGAAGAAATGGCCCAAGAAACGGAATATATCAAAGCCCCAGAAGAGATGCAGGATTTGAGACAACTAATTGACAAGCTGCATAGAAATTTCCAAGATCAAATTAATGAGTTGAAAAACAATAAGGCTAAAGAGATAAATGACAATAAGAAGACACTGAGGGATGCGGATTTGGCTCAACTGATGAGCGTCTGCCTATCACATAGAAGGTCCACGGGTCAAACCCAGGGCCTCCTGACCTGTGTGGTGAGCTGGCCCATGCGCAGTGCTGATGTGCGCAAGGAGTGCCTTGCCATGCAGGGGTGTCCCCCATGTAGGGGAGCCCCATGCACAAGGAGTGCGCCCCTTAAGGAGAGCCACCTCGTGAGAAAAAAGCACAGCCTGCCCAGGAGTGGTGCCACACACATGGAGAGCTGACACAGCAAGATGACGCAACAAACAGAGACACAAAAAGAACACACAGTGAATGGACATAGAGAGCAGACAATGCAGCTGGGGGGGGGAGGGGGAAGCAGGAGAGAGAAATAAATAAACAAACAAACAAAAAAAGACATTGAAGGAGCAAAAGAAGATTTTGAAATCCTGAACAGAAAAGTAACAGAGTTCATGGGAATGAAAGACACAATCAGTGAAATAAATGTTGATTGCACAGTTGTGATTATACTAAAAACCATTGATTATACATTTTAGATAGATCATATGGTATGTGAATATATCTAATCTCAATAAAACTGCTTAATAAAAAGACACATTAGAAGCATACATCAGCAGATTCAAAATGATAGAAGAAAGAATAAGTAGTACTGTAGACAGAACAGCTGAAATTGAAGAGAGAAAAGAATGGAAAAAATTGCACAGGGGTTCAAGGAATTGAATAACAACACAAAACACAACAACATTCGTGTCATGGAAGTTCCAGAAGCGAGGGAAAAAGGGGCAGAAAGAGTATTTGAGGAAATAATAGCTGAAAATTTCCCAACTCTCACAAAAGAAATGAACTTACATGTCCAAGAAGCACATGGTACCCAATCAGAACAAATCCAAACAAACATACTCCAAGACACATACTACTCAAAATGTGAAATGTCAAAGATACAGAGAAAATTCTGAAAGCAGCAAGGGAGAAGCAAACCATCACATACAAGGGATGTCCAGTAACACTTAGCGCAGATTTCTCTTCACAAACCATGGAGGCAAGATGACAGTGGTATGATACAATCAGGATACTGAAAGAGAAAAACTGCTAACAGAGAATTCTTTATCCAACAAAATGGTCCTTCAAATAAGAAGGTGAGTATAAAATATTCACAAACAAAAACTAAGAAAGAGTTCGTAGGAAAGAATCCACCTTTGCAGGAAATATTAAAGGAAGCCTTAAGCCTGAAAGAAAAAGACAGGAGAGAAAGGCCTGGAGTAGAGTATAGTAGAAAGAATAGCAGAAAGGATAACCAAAAGAGTAAAACAATGGAAAATATGCTATGACATATGAAAACCAAAGAATAAAATAGTGTACTTAAATAATGTATTTACAGTAATATCATTGAATGTGAATCAATTAAACTCCCCAATCAAAAGATATAGGCTGGGGAACAGATGTGGCTCAAGTGGTTGAGTGCCTGCTTCCCACATGGGAGGCCCCGGACTTGGTTCCCAGTACCTCTTAAAAAGGACAAAAACAAACAATAAGCAAAACAAATGAAAAAAACAACTCAGGGAAGCCAATGCAGCTCAGTGGTTGAGCGCTGGCTGCTTACAATATGAAGTCCCAGGTTCAATTCCTGGGCCCCAGTACCTAAAAAAAAAAAAAAAAAAGACATAGGCTGACAGAACAGTTAAAAAAACATAAGCCATCCATATGCTGCTTACAACAGACTCACCTTAGACCCAGGGATACAAACCAGATTCAAGTAAACAGTAACCAAAAAATAACAGGGGTAACTAAACTGTTATCTAACAAAACAGACTTTAACTGCAAAAAAGTTAGAAGAGATACAGAAGGCCATTATATATTAAAAGGAACACCCACCAGGAAGATATAACAGTCATAAATATCTATGCACCTAAGCAGGGTGCCCCAAAATTCATGAGACAAACTCTGGCAAACTGAAGGAAAAAATAGACATATTTAAAATAATCGTTGGAGACTTCAACACACCACTCATATCATTAGAAGATCAACAAGGAAACAAAGGAATTGAACAATTTCATAAACAAGTTAGACCTAACAGACACATACAGAACACTGCATCCAAACTCAGCGGGTTATACATTCTTCTCAAGTGCCCCTGGATCTTTCTCCAGGGTAGACCACATGTTAGAGCACAATACAACTCTCAACAAATATAAAAAGACTGAAATTATACAAAGTGCTTCTCAGATCATAATGGAATGAAAACTGGTAATCAATTATACACAGGAAAAGAGGTAAATTTGCAAATGTGTGGAGGCTAAACAACATACTCCTAAATAATCAGTGGGTCAAAGAAGAAATTGCACATGAAATCAGTAAATATATTGAGACAAATGAAAACAAGAACACAACTTATTAAGACTATGCAAAGGCAGTCTGGAGAGGGAAATTTATAGCCCTAAACACCTATATTAAAAAATAAGGGAAATGGACTTGGCCCACTGGTTAGGGCGTCCGTCTACCACATGGGAGGTCCGCGGTTCAAACCCCGGGCCTCCTTGACCCGTGTGGAGCTGGCCCATGCGCAGTGCTGATGCACGCAAGGAGTGCCGTGCCACACAGGGGTGTCCCCTGCGTAGGGGAGCCCCACGCGCAAGGAGTGCACCCGTAGGGAGAGTCGCCCAGCGCGAAAGAAAGTGCAGCCTGCCCAGGAATGGCGCCGCCCACACTTCCCGTGCCGCTGACGACAACAGAAGCGGACAAAGAAACAAGACACAGCAAATAGACACAGAGAACAGACAACCGGGAAGGGGGGGGGAATTAAATAAATAAATAAATCTCTGGGGAAAAAAAATTAAGAAAGAGCTAAACTCAAAGATTAAACTGAACAACTGGAAAAACTAGAAAAAGAACAGCAAATCAATTCCAAGCAAGCAGAAGGAAAGAAATAGTAAGGATTAGAGCAGAAATAAATGAAATTGAGGACAAAAAACCAAAAGAGAGAAAAAAAAAAAACTGGTTCTTTGAGAAGATCAATAAAATTGACAAAGCCCTAGCTAGACTAACAAATTAAAAAAGAGAGAAGATGCAAACAAATACAATCAAATTTGAAAGGGGGGAAGTTACAACTGACCCCACAGAAATAAAAAGGATCCTAAGAAGATATTATGAGAAACTGCCAACAAACCAGGTAACCTAGATGAAATGGATGAATTCCTAGAAATGCACAAACAACATACAAGAACTTAATAAACCAATCACATTTAAAGAGATTGAATCTGTCATCAAAAATCTCCCATCAAAGAAAAGTCCAGGACAAGATGGCTTCACAGGTAAATTCTATAACACATTTCAAACAGAATTTACACCAATCCTGTTTAACTCTTTCAAAAAACTGAAGAGAAATCCAACACTTTTTTATGAAGCCAATATCACCCTAATACCAAAGCTGGATAAAGACACTACAAGAAAAGAAAATCACAGATCAATCTCTCTAATGAGCATAGACGCAAAAATTCTCAGCAAAATATTAATAATCGCAAATTGAATATAAAAGACTTATACGTCGCAACCAAGTGGGATTTATTCCTGGTATGCAAGGCTGGTTCAACATAAGAAAATCAATCAATGTAATATACCACATTAACAAATTCAAGGAAAAAGACATATAATCATCTCAATCGATGAAAAGCATTTGACAAAATCCAGCATACTTTCTTGGTAAAAACACTTCAAAAGATAGGAATAAAAGGAAAATTTCTCAATATGATAAAAGGCACATGTATTAGTCAGCCAAAGGGGTACTGATGCAAAGCACCAAAAATCTGTTGGGTTTTATAAAGGGTATTTACTTGGGGTAGAAGCTTACAGCTACCAGCTTAAGAGTCAAACTTTAGGTACCACAAGAGGTACTTTCTCACCCAAAGTCATTTGCCATGTTTTGAGCAAGATGGCAGGTGATGTCTTCAAGGATCAGCCTTCCTTTTTCAATTAAGGTCCCATGATCCCAGCTTCTTCCAATAATAAGCAGACTGGGATAAGACTCCTCTCTCTCCCAGGGCTTGTTTCTCTTTGGGCTCAGTTGCAGCTGTAGGCTATCAGGCTCACTCTCTTTCTGGGACCTCTGCTGGGTCTATGGAGCTGTCTCTATTCCTTTGTGTTCTTCCCCCGTGTATTTCCTTCCTGGGGCTCCAGCATCAAAACTAAACTCTCTCCTCTGCTGTGTTGTTTTCTCTGTGAGCCCTAATGATACAGCTGGATCAGAGCCTAATTTTAATTTACCCAAGTAAAAGTGAAACCTCTGAACTTAATACAATCAAAAGGGAACACACACCCAGAGAAACAGACCAGTTTACAAACATAACCCAGTACCTATTTTTGGAATTCATAAAGAATGCCAACCTGCTATAGCATATAGCACACAAAGCCAACATCATATTCAATGGGGAAAGGCTGAAAGCTTTCCCTCTAAGATCAGGAACAAGACAAGGATGCCTACTGTCAACATTTTTATTCAACATTGTACTAAAAGTTCTAGCTAGAGCAATCAGACAAGGAAAAAAAAGGGTATCCAAATAGGGAGAGAGGAAGTAAAACTCTTACTATTTGTGGATGACATGATCCTGTATTTAGAAAATTCCAAAATGCCTACAACAAAGCTACTTGAGCTAATGAAAGAGTTCAGCAAAGTGGCAGGATACAAGATCAACATATGAAAATCAGTAATGTTTCTATACACTAGTACTGAACAATCTGAGGAGGAAATCAGGGGGATAATTTCATTTACAATAGCAACAAAAAGATTCAAATATCTAGGAATCAATTTAACCAAAGAAGTGCAGGACCTATAAGCAGAAAATTGCAAAAACAATGCTAAAAGAAATCAATGAAGACCTAAACAAATGGAAAGACATTCCATGTTCATAAATCGGTAGACTAAGTATCAAGAAATGTCAGTCTTACCCAAACTGATTTATAGATTCAATTCAATACCAATCAAAATTCTAACAGCCTACTTTACATTTGCATTTCCCTTCCACACCCAAATAGCCAAAAGCATTCTAAAAAAGAAGAGCGTTGTGGGAGGAATTTCACTGCCTGACCTTGAAACATATTACAAAGCTACAATGGTTAAAACAGTATGGTACTGGCATAAAGAGAGACACATTGATCAGTGGAACAGAATTGAAAATCTAGAAATAAACCCTCACCTCTGTAACCAACTGGTTTTTTGACAACCCAAGTTAATATTAATAGGACAAAACAGTTTCTTCAACAAATGGTACTGGATATCTATAACTAAAGGAATGAAAGAGGACCCCTATCTCACTCCCTAAACAAGAATTAACAGAAAATGGGTCAAAGATCTAAATATAAAAGCCAGGACCATAAAAAAACTATAAGACAATGTAGGGAAACACCTTAAAGACCTAGTGGTAGGTAATGGTTTCTTGGGCCTTACACCCAAAGCATACGAAACAGAAGAAAAAATAGATAAATGGGCTCCTCAAAATCAAACACTTTTGCACCTCAAAGAACTTTGTCAAAAGGGTTAAAAGGCAGACAACTCAGTGGGAGAAAATATTTGGAAATCACATGTCCGATAAGGGTTTAATATCCAGGATATATAAAGAAATGTTACACCTCAACAATAAAAAGACAAATGACCTATTAAAAAATTGGCCAAGGAATGGAATAGACATTTGTCCAAAGAAGAAACACAAATGGCAAAAAAACACATGAAAAAATGTTCAACATCACCAATGATTAGGGAAATGCAAATCAAAACTACAATGAGGTATCATTTCATACCTATCAGCATGGCCACTATTAAAAAACAGAGAACAAGTATTGGAGAGGATGCAGAGATATTCGCTGTTGGTGGGAATATAGAATGATACAACCACTGTGGAGGACTGTTTGGCAGTTCCTAAAGAAGTTGAATATAGATTTGCCATGTGACCCTGCAATACCACCACTGGGTATATACCCAGAAGAACTAAGAAGAATAACATGAACAGACATTTGCACACCAATGCTCACAGCAGCATTATTCAAGATTACCAACCCAGGAAACAACCCAGGTCTCCATCAACCAATGAAAGGATAAACTAACTATAGTGTATTCACACAATGGAATATTATACAGTTGTAAGAAGAAATAAAGTCATAAAGCATATGACAACACAGATGAACCTGGAGGACATTATGTTGAGTGAAGCAAGCCAGACACAAAAGAACTATTACTATAAGATTGCGCTACTATGAACTAAATGTATTGTGTAACATATTGTATGATTCCACTTATATAGAGTGTAAATATAAATTAATTTATAAAGAAGTTAGATTAGTGGTTATGTAGGGCTGAGGAAGGCATGCTAATGGGTATAGTTTTCCTTCTAAAACTTTTTGTGGTGATGAATGCACAACATTGTGATTACATTAAAAGCCATTGACTATACACTTTTGATATATCAAATGGTATGTGAATATATCTTAATAAAACTGCTTAGTAAATAAATTAATAAACAAATAATTGTGCAAAGAATAGCCAGAGGGAAGCGGCCTTGGCCCAGTGGATAGGGCATCCATCTACCACATGGGAGGTCCGAGGTTCAAACCCTGGGCCTCCTTGACCCGTGTGGAGCTGGCCCATGTGCAGTGCTGATGCACACAAGGAGTGCTGTGTCATGCAGGGGTGTCCCCACATAGGGGAGGCCCACGCGCAAGGAGTGCACCCCATAAGGAGAGCCGCTCAGCGCGAAAGAAAGTGCAGCTTGCCCAGGAATGGCGCCACACACACGGAGAGCTGACACAACAAGATGACACAACAAAAAGAAACACAGATTCCTATGCTGCTGACAACAACACAAGTGGACAAAGAAGACCACGCATCAAATGGACACAGAGAACAGACAACTGGGGAGGGAGAGGAAGGGGAAAGAAATTTTAAAAAAAGAAAAAAAAAAGAATAGCCAGAAATAGCAGCTATGTACAGCAGAAGATAGAGAGAGAGATTGGGAGGTGAAGAATTTTCTTGGCTTTATTATTATTATTACTGGAATAATGAAAATGCTCTAATAATGACTGAAGTGATAAATGTAAAACTATGTGATTATACCAAATACCACTGATTGTACACTTTGGATGAACTGTATGCTTTATAAATATGTACCAATAAAATTGATTTGTTTAAAAAATATATGTTATCAACAAAATTGATTTGTTTAAAAATAAATAAAAGCACATACACACAAATGGAAATACATGGGATGTTGCAACAGTCTGGTTCACTACTTTGCACCTAAGAAATAGTCACTAATTTTGTTGATTGCTAAGCAATGTATAAGGACATCAAAGCATACCAGTTAAATATAATAACATAGGATAAGAAATTTCCAAAATGAATCAGGCACTCTGTCAATTTCAATTTAGCATAGACTCATTTCACATCCAAAGTAATGATTCCAACAATAACTCCTTTGATCTTCTACTTACCTGTCACTCTCTCCTCTGAGTTCACGGGGCAATCTCAAAGCATTAGAAAAAGAAGAATCCTGCCTGCTATTGCAATTTTTCTGCTAATTGTCTCAAGCTACTTCTTAAGTAATTTTATTTATTTATATATATATATACATAATTTTATTTGAAAAGTGATAAGTTTACAGAAAAATCATGCAGAAAATACAGACTTCCCATGTACTACCCTATTATTAACACCTTGCATTAGTGGGGTACATTTGCTAAAATTCATCAAAGAACGTGTTTATTATTTTACTAGTAACTATAATCCCTCACTTACGATAGGGTTCACTTTTTGAATTGAGTGTGGGTAAAAGGGAAAATTTTATGTTGTATAAATGTTATTAGAATAAAAATATAAAAAAGAAAACATAGGCCTGTCCCTATGTTTTCTTTACTACTTGGATGATAATATAAATCAACTGGTGATGTCACTGAAAGCACAAGTTCACCATCTTCTATTCAGGAAAAGTCCTATTTGCTGCTATTCTCAATGAGTCACTAGTAAAGGCAGGGCACTCAAAAGGAGGTTCTGCCCTAGAACAGTATCAGTATGGAAACCTTGCCTTTCTAATGCCAACAGTAACCTTGAAGGACACAAGCTGGAAATTAGAAAGTGCCCCCACACAAACAAGACAACTTCCATGTCAAAGCAGCCAAGTATCCAGGGGGGATAAAAATCAAACACATGACTAAATTGTATATTTGATCTTTTTTTTGGGTCAATTCAGGGCGTTTTCTTTAAAAATTATGATTATATTGAAATATATAGTGACTACCTCCAAATAGTGCATAACACCAGATTTCTATTAAGTAAATTCATTTTTATAACAATGTCAACATGAAACAAAAAAAGGATAGTGGGAAGCGGACTTAGCCCAATGGATAGGGCGTCCACCTACCACATGGGAGGTCCACAGTTCAAACCCCGGGCCTCCTTGACCCGTGTGAGCTGACCCATGCGCAGTGTTCATGCGTGCAAGGAGTGCCGTGCTATGGAGGGGTGTCCCCCACATAAGGAAGCCCCACGATCAAGGAGCCCCGTAAGGAGAGCTGCCCAGCATGAAAAAAAGTGCAGCCTGCCCAAGAATGGCACCGCACATAAGGAGAGCTGATGCAGCAAGATGATGAAACAAAAAGAAACACAGATTCCCAGTGCCGCCTGATAAGGATACAAGTGGTCACAGAAGAACACACAGTGAATGGACACAGAGAGCAGACAACTTGGTGGGGGGGGTAGGAAGGGGAGAGAAATATATAAAAAAAAAGGATAGCATTGCTACTGTACCCATTTAAGGGATCTAAGAAAACTAGGACATGAACCAATTAAGAGATTTAAGGTAAAAGAAAAATTCTCTTAATTTACAGTCAAATGAATTGACAAATAATTAGTCAGTCAATAATTGCCAGATACATAGCATTAAGTGTTGTGAGAAAATACAAAAGGATAGGACATTTTTTTGAAGTGTGTGTATAGTTTAGTCTAGTCTTTATCTTCAACCGGCTTACAATACGAATGGTCAGTCAAGACATAAAAGGTGGGGGGGGGGAAGGGGAGAGAAATAAATAAATAAATCTTAAAAAAAAAAAAAGACATAAAAGGAGGGAAAAAATGAAGAATATAGTACAATATAGAAATAAGTACCAAATGAGCAGGACTGTAGCTAGGTCTTCTAAGATGTGAGGAATCAGTTCAGGAAGAAATGACTAAGGAAGACTTCATTAAGAAGATAAAATTTAAGTTAAAACTTGTAAGATGAGCAAGATGGGTAAGACATCTTACAAAAGAGTTCCACTGCTGCCACTACGGAAGACAGTTTGGTGGTTCCTTAGAAAGTAAAGTACAGAATTACCATAAGACCCAGCAATCCTACTTCTAGGAGTATACCCAAAATATGTGAAAGCAGGAATTCAAAGTTATTTGCATATTAATGTTTATAGCAGCATTATTCACAATTGCTAAAAGATGGAAGCAACCCAGCAGCCATCAACTGATGAATGGATAAATAAAATGTGATATATACCTACAATGGAATATTCTTCAGCCATAAAAAGGAATGAAGTTTGATGCATGCAACAACATGGATAAACTTTGAAGAGATATTGATGAGTGAAATAAACCAGGCACAAAAAGATAAATATTCTAAGATCCTAATGATATGAAATAGTTAGAATATGTAAATTCACAAAGTCAGAATCCAGAATACAGGTTACCTGGGGCTGGACTGGAGGTAAGGAATGGAGAGTTAATGCTTAAATTATACAGAGTTTCTAGCTGAGTTGACCGTAAAATTTTGGTAACAGATACTGGTGATGGTAGCTCAACATTGTAAACTAATTAACAGCACCGAATTATATATTTGAATGCTGCTAAAAGAGGGAAATTTTAGGTTGTATATATGTTACTAGAATGAAAATTTAAAAAACAAGTAACCATAAGACTGTGCAACACAGTGAACCATGTGATAAGCTACAGACTATATTTAACAGTACAATTATAAACATGTTCCTTGCTGAATTGTAACAAATATACCACATTAATGTAAGATGTCAACAATAGGCAGTCTGTGTTTTCTGCATGATTTTTCTGTTAACCCACAAGTTCTTCAGTCAAAAAACAAAATCAAAACAAAACAAATTTAAAAACAAAAACACCACCACCACCACAAACAACATACTAAACCTAGGCAAGGAACAAGGCAAAAAAAAAAAGACCAATCAAAAAAGAGCCTCATTATGCCACCAAACTTCCAAGCCAGAAATATGGGAGTAATCCCTAACACTTCCCTGTCCACCACAGCTACCAGGTCTATCTCTAACATCTTACAGATGTGTTAACTTCTCTCCATCCCCACTGACACTACTTTATTTCTGGCCACCATTATTCTAACTTAGGTTCCTAACTGTTCCTCTCTACTACACCAATCCATTTCCCAACTGCCAACATGACCTATTTAAAATGCAAATCTCCTCCTTTGATACCTCTCCTCCCTTCAAATCCTTCAGTGTCTCTCATTATCTGGAGGGAAAAAATCCAAACTCCTTAAGGCAGTGGATAAATACTTCTCTCATCTAGATCTGACCACTTCACTAACCTCAGCCCTCTGCATCTCACACCTCAGCTGTTATTCTTTCTCACCTGTGGGCCCATCTGCAATGCCTTTTCTCCCATCCTTTGCCTGGCTAATTCCTTCCTATCTCCACTGCCCTCCCTAACTCCACCAATTTTTCTTTGAAATTTTTCAAATCAACAGAAAAGTTACAAGAAAATTAAAATGAACATATGCCCTTCACCTAGATTCATCAGTTGTTAACACTTTTGGCCACATTTAATTGAGCAGCCTCTCTGAACTATCTGAAAGTTATACACCTCATGACATTTTACCACTATTACTTGAGTATCTCTTAAGAACAAGAACATTCTTCTTTAATCACACAATACCATAATCACTCCCCAAATATTTCACACCGATACTACATTAATGAATATGTAATCCATATTCAAATTTTCCCAATTATTCCAAAATGCCCTTTTTGGTTTATTTTTGTTGTTTGTTTTTCAATCCAGGATCCAATCAATGATCATGCACTGCACTTGGTGGTCATGCTCCCCCTTATCTTTTAGGCCTCAAGTCTGGATTCATATGTTCTGGGAAGCCCTCACTGACTCCCCCACCCCAGTCTGGATTACATGCCTCTTCTATGTGCCTTCATACCACCACTATAACGGTATTATGATGTTATTTTGTAATTTTCTATTTATCTTTATCCCCTATTAAACAGCAAACTCTTTGAGGACATTTTATTCCCAGGCCTATAGTATTTGGCTCATACTAGATACTCAATAAATGTTGACTGAATGAATCAATGAATGAAAGAAAGTTATGAACAGGAAATCTGATGAAACTCTGTATCCACAGTTCCTATGGATGATGGACTATACCACTGCTAGAACAAGATATGCACAGAAAACATTTCCCCTTTCCGGAAAACTTCTGGAAAATAAACCCCACATTTAACACAGACAAAGAGAGAGAGATTTATTCTGGTACTCATGACATACATAAGGAAACCCAATTGGATCTTCAAGATCACAAGTGGCAATTTTCCAGCAAATTTGTTAGTATCAACCACCACTTGTAGCTATTCAATCAGATGGAAAAGAAGTCAGAGATACATAAAGAAAGTAAAAAACACATATCAAAATGAAATCTCAAGGGGGCCTAGAATCTTTGTTCTCATCCTCCTAACTTGCATTCTTTAAGACATCTGGTACCAAGTTGCTACAGATATCTATGTTTTATCTTCCCCGCGCAGACTGTGAAGATGGTGGCAGAAGCCATGTGTTGTGAGGGTGGTACTGGCTTTAACCACTAACCATGCTTGGCATATGTTCTATACCTAGTACGTTCTTCATAATTGCTGGCTTCATGGGAGACTGACCTACCTATCTTCCAATCATTCAGTATCACTCAATTCTCAACAGAACAAATGACTGGTCTTAAGGTCCTCTCCCAAACATTCTCATGTTGAGCTTTCCCAGTTACTACCTTTCAGACTTCATTGATTCAGTAAACCAGTTTGCTACCTTTCATTTAATTCTCTGACATAAAGGCAGAGCCAAGATTTTCTTGAGAAATAAAAACAAGTTTTAGTAGAAGTTAATAAAATCATTCACAGTGATTTTGATGTCCAGACAGCTCATCTTAAGAAAACTGGAAAAACTGAAAATTTGACCAAATTCTGTATCTGCCTTGCTCTGCTGCAGTACCCAAAAGACACAAATTCACTAAATAGTTCTTTCACAAATAGCTTACAATGTTATTGTTTGAAATTTGCTTTTGGTGCAAATAAAATCTGCATAATCATTCAAAGTATTCTCACAGCCTGAACTTTAAAAAATCAGGCTATAAAGCAAGTGAAATAGGTGTTAATGCATATCAAAATCTTGATCATAATTGGGACCCAACAATTAGATGCTATTATTTCAAGATAGTAATGAATTTCTGAAACTTTTGTCTATTATGTCTGAACTAGAGTGCTGAAAAAAGCTAAAGTCATTGGAAGATTTTTGTTTGTGCACTTTGTTTTCAAATAAAAAACAGATCAAAAGAAAAGATCTGCTACTAGAACACAAATGGAACTGGCCTTTTATACACATACATACACATGAGGCTTTGATTCTTAACAGCATCATTTACCTTCTGCCCTTCTCACAAAGTTTCTCAATTTCAGCTTTCAGATCCTGCTCCTTCTGCAAAAACTCCTTCTTTTCCTTCTCTATCTTCTTCTTTGTTTCTTCCCGCTTAATTGTCACATCCTGGATAGCTTTTAATATCTCCTGAGTCCCACAAATTTAGAGCCACACACAAATAAAGAAATGAGTTAGTTCCTTTAATCTGAAGGTTACTTTCAACTGCCATAAATTCACATATTGATCGTAGTGAATTCAAATTAAACTGAAGGAATTTGGTTTATGAGAGGTTCCAAAAGGTAGTATTCAGATCTAAGAGAGAAAGTTAGATGATTTCAACTCAACAAAAGAATTTCTAGTAATCACTACTGTTCAAAAGGAAATTTATTGCCTTGTGAAGCAACAAGGTCTCCATCACTGGTGTTCAAATAAAGGCTGAAATAACACCTGTCAGGAAGGCTGAGGGAGACATTCCTGCACTGGGTGAGAGTTGGTCATGCAACCAAATATGGTCTTGTTTTCAAACTGTTCTACTTTATTATGCATGGGGTTTTTTCCTTAATACTTAAAGAAAAAAAAATATGTGTGTGTGTGTAAATATATATGTGTGTGTGTGTGTGTTTGTGTGTGTATATATACACACACACACATATTTGTAATATATATTAGGGATAACAAGTCAAACAATAAAAAGGTGATAAAATCAAGTCACACCCTAATTCACACCAATTCTACCTATAAGGTAATCAACATGTTAACTGTATATTATGCTTTCACATCTTTTCACATGAACACACGTATACTTAAGTGTGTATCTTTGCTTTTTTTTTTTTAAATATGAGGTAATTTTTTTTTTAAAGGAGGTACCAGCAATTGAACCGGGAACCTTGCACATGGGAGGCAAGTGCTCCAACACTGAGCTACATCCACTCCCCAGAGGTTATTTTATACATATTGTTCTGCATCCTGTTTTTTTTCCCACTTGACATGAATATATTTAAATATAAATCTAATTCAAAATTAGTTGCAATGATATGGATGTATCCCATTTATTCAACCATTCTGTTAGTTCATCAGGTTGATTCTAATTTGTTTGAAACTCCAAACAACACTACAACAAACATCTTTGTCCCTACACTTCCATGCAAGAACATTTATATAATGTACTAATAATAATGAGATTGCTAGGTTGAAGTGTATGTATATTTAAAGTTTTAACTGACAATTCCTAGTAACTTTCTAAAAAGGTCATAAAATTCACATTTCTACCAAAAATGTCTGAGAGAGTTCATTTCTCCTCTCTTGACAACTTATTTCATTTTTGACAATATCTGGGGAGAGCGACTAGGGGAAAGGAACAATTATTTAACATAATTCCCATTCTTTACTGTTTTTACTGTGCCTCCCAACTAGAACCAGTGTTCAATGAAGGCATAAACTATGTTTCATTCACCACTAAATCTCTAGAGCCAAGAACAGTGCCTGGCACATAGCAGACACTCAAAAAATACTTGCTGAATGGAAGAATACCAGTGAGATTTTCATTTTTTACTATCCATTTGTTTTTCGTCTTCTGTGAATTACTCTCTGTAACTGTGGTAGGCAAAATAATAGCTCCCCAAAGGTGTCCCCACCCTAATAGCTAGAATCTGTGAATATTTTACCTTACATATCAAAAGGGACTTTGCAGGTGTGACTAAGGGTCAAAGACTCAGAGCTAGAGAGAGGATCCTGGATTATCTAGGTGGGCCCAACGTAATCCTTAAAAGTGGAGAACCTTTCCAGGCTATGGTCAGAGAAAGATGTGACTAGGGAAGATGAGCTAGAGAGATACAACATTGCTGGCTCTGAAGATGGAGAAAGACAGCCACAAGTCAAGGAATACAGGGGGCCAAATTATAATTGGAAAAGGCAAGGAAACCAATTCTCCCCTAGAGCCTCTAGAAGTAAATGCAGCCCTGCTCACATCATGATTTTGGTCCAGTGACAACCATACTGGACTGCAGACCTACAGAACAGTAAGGTGATATATTTGTGTTATTTTAAGCCACTAAATTCAAAGGGTAATTTGTCACAATAGCATTAGGAAACTAATGCAATAGGCTTTCCTGGTGTTTCTTAGATTGTTTGCCTTTCCCATCAATGTATAGGGATCTCAGAATGTCATGGAAATTAAACATTTTGTCAGATATGCTACAAACATGTTCTTTTAGTCTAACAATCTTTCAACTCTTTTTCATATTATTTGCTATAGGAAAAGTTTTTAATTATATGTCATTAAAATTATCACTCTTTTCCTATGGTTTCTGGGTTTTCTTCCTCGCTAACAGTGACCTCCTACAACATGAGGTTTTATAAGTATTCTCCTAAATTTTTTTCCTTATTTTTAAAAGATTTTCTAGCTTTTATATGTAGATTTCTCATCTACCTAGAATTGTATTTTTAAATTTAATTTGATTTAGGAGTCAAATCAAATGTTTTGCCAAAATATATTAAAGAAATAATCCATTTCTCTCTACGCTAAAATAGGAGTGTTTGGACAAGATGCCCTCAAGGCCCTTTTTATCTTTAAAATCCTTTGACAACCATTAAAAAGAATAAATACTATTGTTCTATGGCAACTAATTCAGAAAAGCAAAATTAAAGTTTGATTAGGGACTGCTGCTTTACTGATTGACAACTTTAATATAAGCAGAATACCTGGTGATTCTTCATTTCTTCTTCTCTCCTTTGTTGAAGTTGTTTTAATTGCACTTGGAGCTGATTCTCCACTTGTCTCTGCTTGTCCAAGACCTCTTGGTAGCGCTCCTTCAACAGGGTCCTCTCTGTCATCATTTTATCCTTTTGGTAATAACAAAAGAAAAGTTTATTTCCTAATTTAATCTCAAGAACCATTCACCAAGGGCCTGTATAAAACACTGTACAGAGCTCCAGAGCTGCCCTGTCTAATCTGGTAACCACTAGCCACATACGGTTATGTAAATTTAAATTAATTAAAATGTTAAAAAAACTCAGCTCCTTAGTAGCCCTAGTCACATTTCAAGTGGTCAATTCCA
The DNA here is from genome assembly GCF_030445035.2 of Dasypus novemcinctus. NCBI lineage: Eukaryota > Metazoa > Chordata > Mammalia > Cingulata > Dasypodidae > Dasypus > Dasypus novemcinctus. Next base: position 23,552,615 of record NC_080699.1, on the reverse strand, counting down.
CATGTGACTAGTGGCTACTGAATTGGACAGCAAAGATATGGAACACTTTCATCACCCCAGAACCACAAGGACTTTCAGCCTACAGGCCAAATCCAACCCACTGACTACTTTGGCAAATAAACTTGTATTGTAACACACTAAACATACCCATTGGTTTTTAAGTTGTCTGTTTACAATACAACGGCAGAGTGGAGGAGCTGCAACAGAGACCATATAAGCCAGCAAAGCCAAAAATATTTACTCTGACCTATAAAAAAAGAGTTTGCCAATCCTTGCTCAAGAGGATAAAAGGAAGGAGGTATTTTACCATCCATTAAGAGAAAAAAGCAAAGAATGGACAAAAACAAAGAACAAGATCAGCTACTCAAAATACATCCATGAACAGGATTCCTTCCTGGAACTAAAAATTGACAGACCCACTAAAGAGGTATGCTGAACCTGGTGCTCAGATTAAGGAGTTCAGCACCGCTCAGATAAAACAGGGATTAGAAGAAAGCCTTCTGAGGACCACAATTGAGCTCTGCCTCTCCCATATCAGTAAATCAAGAAAGGAAAGGGTTACCTTTCAAAGGTAATACTAAAACTCAAAGAAGGTGAATTTAAAACAGTTGCTATAAAGTAGTCCATGAAAGTTTAACATGAGAGCATTAAACTGAGTTTATTCATTAAAAGACAAGTGTTTTCAAAGCAAAGAAATGTTTTAGAAGTGGAAGAAATATCACATTATAATAAAAAATAGGTTCTCAAGATGGGACTTTAAGTTTGGAATAAAACTACTCCTTAGTCTGCATCATGAAATGTGACCAAGGCTCCCCTAAACAGATGATTCCTCAGCATCACATCTTTACAGAGATTTCAAACCTGGGGCCTATAGATGGGCCTCAGGGAATCTCTGAACTCTTTGAAATTGTTGAGCGTGTTTGTACATCATAGTTTTTGAGACAAGAACTCAAAGTTTTCAAGAGTCTTAGGAAGGCCTTTTTTTAGAAATGTGATGTTTTATTTATTTTAATTTTTTAAATTAATAGATCACAAGGAATGTTACATTAAAAAACATAAAAAACATAAGAGGTTCCCATATAACCCACTCCCCACTCCCCACCACATCATTTTTGTAAATTATATTTTTTTGAAGATATATACATCACAAAAAAAATGAGGAAGGCCTTAACCCATAAAAAGTTAAAGGAAGGTTAAGAGCCAAAGGATGAAACCAACAGATTTTTTTTTTACATTGATCTTTTTTTTCAAAGCAGTTTTATTGAGATATATTCACACACCAAACAATCTACACCAAACAATCAATGGCTTTTAGTATAATCACAATGTTGTACATTCATCATCACAAAAATTTTTTAAACAATTTCATTACTTCAAAAAGAAAAATTCCACACCCCTTAACAGTTACCTCTAAGTATACCTAAATTTATTTATACATTGTTACTTTGTTCCATCAGTGGCTAGTTGGTTCCTTAAACCAGGAATCACAACTTCAAATGCAGGTCCTGGGAAATTAGTATAAACGCATGAAAAGAGTAGAAAATAAAACAGGAGTTTCTTGTATTGAAACCAAGCTTAACACCTACCTAGTCTTACTGTCTTTAATAAAGTATGTGGGACTCTGGATAGATTTATGGATGGTATATGGATATGCCTCAATAAAACTGCTTTTTTGAAAAAAAGTATGTAAGCCTTCAAATATACCACACTCATGTAAGATGTTAATAATAGGGGAAAACGTGTGTGTGTGTGTGTGGGGGTGGAGGTACATGGGAATCCCATTTGTTTGTTTTTTAAGGAGGTACAGGGGCTCAAGCCCAGGACTTGGTATATTTCGGAAGCAGGAACTCAACCACTGAGCTACATCCACTCCCCGTTCCTCACTTTTTCTTCTTTTTTTTTTTTAAAAGATTTACTTATTTATTTCTCTCCCCTTCCCCCCTCACCCCGGTTGTCTGTTCTCTGTGTCTATTTGCTGTGACTTCTTTGTCCGCTTCTGTTGTTGTCAGCGGCACGGGAATCTGTGTTTCTTTTTGTTGCGTCATCTTGCTGCAACAGCTCTATGTGTGCAGTGCCATTCTTGGGCAGGCTGCACTTTCTTTCACGCTGGGTGGCTCTCTTTACGGGGCGCCCTCCTTGCGCGTGGGGCTCCCCTATGTGGGGGACACCCCTGCGTGGCATGGCACTCCTTGCGCACATCAGCACTGCGCATGGGCCAGTTGTACACGGGTCAAGGAAGGCCGGTGTTTGAACCGCGGACCTCTCATGCGGAGAGGGATGCCCTAACCACTGGGCCAAGTCTGCCGCCCCCTTTTTCTTTTGAGGTACTAGGCTGGGGATTGATCCCAGTACCTCGTATGTGGGAAGCCAGCACTCAACCATTGAGCCACTTCGGCACCCCTGAGTTAGTTTTTTCATTTGTTTGCTCATTTGTTTTTGGTTTTAGGAGGCACTGGAAAATGAACCCAGGACCTCCCATGTGGGAAGCAGGCGCTCAACTGTTTGAGCCACATCCGCTCTCTTATACTTCTTTTTTTTTTTAAATTTATTTATTGCTTCCCTCCCCCTCGTTGTTTGCATTTGTTGTATCTATTTGTTGTGTGCTGGTCTTCTTTTTTTAGGAGGCACCAGTAACCAAACCTGGAACTGCCAATGTGGGAGGGAGGCGCCTAATCATTTGAGCCACCTACACTCCCTGATTTGTTGTGTCTCTCATTACGCTTTTCCACTGTGTGTCTCTTGTTGTGTTATCTTGTTGCATCAGCTTGCTGTGCCAGCCTGTCACATCAGCTCGCTGTCTTGCTTATCTTCTTTAAGAGACACTGGGAACCAAATCTGGACCTGCCGTGTGGTAGGCAGGAGCTCAACCACTTGAGCCACATCTGCTTACCACTCCCCTATACTTTTGACGTAACTTTTCTAAAAATCAAGCCTATTAAAAAAAAAAATGTATAAGCCTCATCACCACCCAAATAAATAAAATGAAACAAAATGCAATCATGGGAGAAGTGGATATGGCTCAAGCAGTTGAGCACCTGCATCCCACATGGGAGTTCTGGGTTTTGTTCCCAGTGCCTCCTTAAAAACAAAAAAAACAAACAAGCAAACAGACAAAAAAACTAATGCAGGGGAGCTGACGTGGCTCAGTGGTTCAGCGCTAGCTTCCCACATACAAGGTCCAGGACTCAATCCTCAGCCCTGATACCACACAAAAAAAAGCCTCTTTTGGCCACTGGTTTGCCAGGTTTCTACCCCTGCTTCAAACTGATGGTATAGCTTATTTAGACCTTCTTAGTTGGTGCCTTCAATTTCTCTATAGTCATATGAACCACAGCTTACAAGGTAAAGACAAAATAAATACTCTATGTAAAGTGCTTAGAGTAGGCACTCAACAAAAGGGGACTTCCTTCCCCTATTCTTGAAGGTTCTCATCTACCCTGATGTTCATCAAGTCCATCTCCAGCAGGTCTCTCTCTTCTGTAGGGCCCTTCTACCTGCCTGTATAAATAATCCCTGTGTTGGTACTCTCTTTTTTAAAAATATTTATGGACTTCATTTAGTTAATACACTCTAATAAGTTCTTTCCATTTGTCTCTCAATCTCATCAACTTGCACCAAATACCTGCTTTCTTATCTGGATGCTATAAGCAGCTTTTCTTATTTTCTTTTTCTCTTTTAATTTTATTGTGGTAGCAGAGAGAAAACATAAAAGTGGCCATTTTGGCCACTTTTAAGTGTACCACTCAGTGGTATTAATTTTATTTACAAGTTTGTACTACCATCACCACCATACCATTTTTCAATCACCCCAAACTCTGTACCTGTTAACAACAATTCCCCATTCTCTACCTCCATCCCCTAGTAACCTCTACTCTGTTTCTCTGAATTTGCTTATTCTAAATATTTCACATAAGTGGAAAATACAACATTTGTCTTTTGTATTCAGTTTATTTTACTTAGCATGTTTTTAAGGTTCATCCATGTTCTAGAACATATCAAAACTTCATTCCTTTTTACGGTGAATAATATTGCATTGTAGTTATACAACATTTTGTTTATCTAGTCATCTGTTGATGGACAACTGGGTTGTTCACACCTTTTGGCTACTGTAAATAATGCTGCTATGAACGCTAGTGTACAAGTATCAGTTTGAAACTCTGTTTTCAATTACTTTGTATATATACCTAGGAGTGGAATTGTCAAGTCATAGGGCAGTTCTATGGAGTTTTTCCTCTTCATGATGCTCTCCACTCAATTAACATGTTTGACCCTAGGGTGCTTTTATAGCATTATCCTTTCTTATAAAAAATATATAGTTCACTATCCATATGGTTGAGGAATGAAGTTTTTGCCAAAAAATGCCAGGAACCGATCAAGGGGATTATCCTAACATGAAAATGTGAAGTTCTATAAATTTTTAAAATGAACTACCTAAGAATAAGTGGGAAAGACACAACTAAACAGGACACGAGATAAAGACTTGATAGAGTTTACTTGACAACAAAATACCAAAATAGGTCAATGTTAGCGTAAGAGGCCCTAAAAGAAATAGTGTCTCAAAAAAAAAAATTAAAAAAAAAAAAAAAATAGTGTCTCAAATGAGAGTTCTACTATACAGTGAATTAATTGTACTGTATCTGGGCTACTATATTTGGTTCTCAGGATCACACTGTAAAAGAAACATTGATAAAATGGAACATGTTTACATGAAAGCAACCAGGACAAAGAAAAGACTGAAAAACATAGGAAGAAAAGAATGCTGCCAGAAACATCTGGGAATGTTTCACCTAGAAAAGGTAAGACTTGAGGATAAAAGGAAAAGGCTTAAAAAAACAAACAGAAAAACAAAACAAAACCTTCAAATATCTGTAAGACTAACAGATAAAGAGGAATTAGGTTTATTCTATACAGCCCAAGAGAAAACTGGGGAAGCGGACTTGGCCCAATGGATAGGGTGTCCGCCACGGTTCAAACCCAGGGCCTCCTTGACCTGTGTGGAGCTGTCCCATGTGCAGTGCTGATGCACGCAAGGAGTGCCGCACCACGAAGGGGTGTCCCCCGTGTAGGGGAGCCCCACACACAAGGAGTGCGCCTCATAAGGAGAGCCACCCAACGCGAAAGAAAGTGCAGCCTGCCCAAGAATGGCGCTGCATGCATGGAGAGCTGACACAACAACAAGATGATGCAACAAAAGAAACACAGATTCCTGGTGCCGCTGATAAGGATAGAAGTGGTCACAGAAGAATACACAGAGAATGGACACAGAGAGCAGACAACTGGGGCAGGGGGTCGGTGGGGGAGAGAAATAAATAAATCTTAAAAAAAAAGAGAGAAAACTGTAACAACAGGTTATAGAAGTTCTCCTCTCATCTCAGAATAAGATCTAACAATGAAAGTTATTTTAAAAATGCAATAGATTGCTTTGTGAAGTGGTAAGTTTCACAATTCTGGAAGTGATCAAGAATTAATGGAAGTTAGGTGACCATCTGTCAGGAATTTTATAAAGGAGATTCTTGCTTCTCTTTCAACTAAGATAGGAAGTATGACTCTAGATCTTTTACTTTAATGGTTTCATATATCAACAGTGAGAGTTTAAATACTTACCAGATTCTTTTCGATATCCTGATCTGTGTTTATCTCTGAATCAGCTGTCTTAAAGTCAGTCTACAAAGGAAGAACAATTGTATTCAGAATTGTTGAAAGACAGGAATAGGATTACTCTAATACTTTGACCTAGAGATCTGCAACAAGTAACTAAGAGCTAACTTTTTGCTCTTCTTTCCCCTTATCAGCTTCATAGTAAGCAATGTAGCTCTGGCAAATGGACACTGACACCATATTATATTAATCATTTATCCTCAAAAATAACCTGAACAATACCCAACCACTGACTGAGAGAACCTCAAGTCTGAGACAAGAATTTTGCCTCCTACAAACAACTGTGCCCATACTTCCTCCTATGACAAAGCACACCAGTCACTAGACGGTAGGATTTACTGTACTTCATAAGATATTTCAGAGAATTAACAAGGTTTCCTCCTGAAAGGAGAAAGAAGGGAAAAATGAATACTAATGACCTATGCTCACCAATTACTCAGTGAAAAGAGATTATGTGTAGAGGTCATAAAGTTCCTAGTCTCCAAAAGATTAGACACTGGCAACTGGCTTTATTTACTGAGCACCAGAGTGAAGTCATTGAATAGCACTGTATAAGATAGTATGATGGCTACCAGTAAAAAGAGACCTTGTAGTTCTCCATAAAATATGAAGAAATGCCTCCTACTCTCAAAAAAAAAAAAAAAAAAAAGAACAAATTTTATTTTAGTAATAGAAACTTGATACTTGACCTGTACAGCAATGTTCTGAGAAAGCTTCAAGGAAGAGCTATCCTGATCATCATCCTGATCCACTCTGACTCCTTCAACCCCATTTGCTGGAGGCACTACAGGTGGGAAATCCAAGCCTGGGTCCCTGATACCTTCCTTTAGGATGGAGGCTTGTGGGGCTGTCTCTTCAGAACAACTCCCGGAGGCAAGCTGATTTGTATGGCACCCTGCCTTAAGAGACCGAGTGACTGGATGGAGGATCTCCCGCAGGTGCGTGTCCCCCTCCTCTCCTGCTGTGCTGGCCAAGTCCTTCAAGTCAGACTGAGACCCACTGCCAGAAAGACAAAGGGCTGTGGCTATCAAGTTTTCTCCTAAATCTGCCCGGTGCGCTGCTGAAGTGTCACCTGCTGATGAACCAGGATTCTGCTCTGGGTGTTCCAAATGGACATTTCTGTTATTCTCCTTGGTTAGCGTTTGGCTACTTACACTTGACAGAGGCAAGTTCTTGTGCTTCTGGGCAGGGTCTTTGGGGCTATCAAAAACATAAGACCAAAAGTTTCTCTTTTCACCCAACCTTTATATAAAAAGAACTTAAAGAAGAATTAAATGTAATATACTCTTAATATAACCACTAGAACAAAAACAGATAATATAAACACTACAAATTATCCGAATAAAAAAGAACTTATTTTCTATCCCATGATTGGTTGACTGATTGATTGATATCCCATGTGGGTAATATAGTTTAGTGGTTAAGAGCTCGATTCTGGAGAGAGACCACAGTAAATGTCCAAATAACAATGACTCAAGACTGAAAACATTTTGAAGCTATAGATGAAATACCCTAACGCTGGTTAAAATATTTAATTTCGTTAGACATATTTTAATAAATAATTAATTTTGAAATAGTTTTTACTCTACTCTTGCTTCACAAAAATAATTTTCATTGAAATTTATCATATACATCTTTAACCAGGTTCTTCAATAGCTTCCCAGACTCCATTTCAAGTTGTCTGAAATACAATTTTGAATCCAAAACTGAAACTACTAATAGAAATTTGTACTACAAATGGCAAGTATACACATGCATAACACTGGGATAGTTGTTTTATCATTTGACTGTCATTTCATTTACTGCTTTTTAAAGCGATCTTTAAAAAGACATATTTATAATGACATTCAGAAATGTAAGGTCTTCAACCCAGGGATACCTACCACATCTGTAGATCTGTGTTAAAAAGCCTTTGCCTTTAAGTGACTCCCTTAAATATCCCCAACTAGCTAGCACTGTCCGAGGCTACAGATCAATGTGTCTTTCCTCAAAAGTACTTATTCAAAATAAAACAATTGAGAGAGCATCTCCCAATAAAATAATCTTTATAAATACTCTAAGCTGATTCCTTTTCCAGAAGTTATATTTGGAAGGAGGGGGAGGATTTAATTTTAAATTTAGGCATATACAGTACCTAGGTTGAATCTACCATTTACTAGCTGTTTGATACTGGGCAAGTTACTTAACTTCAATTGTAAAACAGAAATATTACCTGCCTAATAGGATTGTTGTGACGATTACATGATGTAATACAAATGAAGTGCTTAGTAAACAATGTCTGGCACATAGTAATTATTCAATAAACCTTAGCTGCTATTATTACTAGTACTATATGGATTTTTAAAATAAAATGAATAAAGATCTTAATATCTTGCTTTTCTTTTGTTTGTTTATAATAAGAATTAACTATAAACAAACCATTACCATTCTCTAATAAGCATCTCTTCGTTTAAACAAATATTTATTGTTTTCTGGAATCAGACAAGCCTGGGTTAAAATCCTGACTCCATCATAGCCAGGTAACCTTGGGCAAGTTACTAACCGCTCTTTGTGTCAATTTCCTCAACTGTAAAATGAGGATAATATTTGCAGCTACCTCCTGGAATTGTAGGAATTAAATGTGTTAATACACATACAGCTATCAGGATAGTATCATATATTATATTAAGTCCTAAATATTCAGAGTTGTGGTAGAATGTACAGTCAGTTTAGCGCAACATGGTACAAGATAGTGTGTTAGCCACACTAAGACACAAGATTGAATGAATCACAACTCCTACCCACAAGAGTTTAGATGGAAGGCAAAATAAATACATGAAACAGTAAGCCATATTAATATTTATATAAACATATAATACAGAATGTCATACATGCATACCGGCATGATATATATGCATAAAGCTAAATGAACACATAGTCCATGTGGAAAACTAGGAGGAAATGTTTGCACTTTGGGGTAAGTTTGACCCTCTGTATTCTAATTTATTTATTTAACACTTAGCATGCCTGCTGACTGTCAGATGCTATGGTGGATACCAGAAATACAAAGACAGACGAGACTGTCCCTTCTGGTGCAGTGCCAGCGAACCAAGAAGAGGAAAGTCCAGCTACAGCCTCTGTAAGAAGCCTACTTGGAAAACCCTTCACCCAAATGAATCTTCCCAGTCAAGAAAAGACACATTACCTTAGACCATCTGAGAGACCTTCATCTGATTTGGAAGCACATAAATTAGAAGAGGATTCTGGAGAATTGGGGGGATCAGCCACACCACTGGCTATCTCAGGCGCCTCCATCACGCTCTGTGCATTCAGAAACAAATTACAGACCACAAGTTTAAGTATTAGAACAAATGTATCTATCCCCCTCAGAATGTCCACACAACAGAGTTGTTCCAGGGAAGAAACATGAAGAAAAACTCGGGCCCCAGCAGAAAATACTTGAAGAGTATACTCTGAGGTAGGTTAAAGAAGCCACTGTAATAGGTTTCAAAAGACATCAATCCTCAAGGGTCACCATACTTAAATAAATACCTAGGACTCTGTGCAAAGATTTTATTGTCACTTTTGGCAGAAATGCAGCCATTTAAATAGTGGGCCAGTCTGTGAAAATCTTCCAAATATTGCACATCCCTATCTTGTCTATTATCATTTATAAAATGAAAAGATGCGCTTTGGGCCTAGTATCAATGCTATCTCAAGTTTTTAAATTACTTTATGGCTGTTCCATGAAATGCAATTTCCAATCACGTGAGTGAGGTTTTCTGGAGGTGTCTGCATGTAGGAGAACAAGCAATGTCATATGCTGGGCAAGCCAAGTATCTTTTACCCTGTATTGTGTTCCCCACAGATAGGAAATGTTTGATAACCACTGAATGAAAAAATAAGACCCTTCAGAGTTACTACAGTGGAACAACAACAACAACAAAAAAGTATGAGAATCTTGATTAGCCTAGCATGAAAATGAGCTGAAAACCATGGCAACAAAAGTAAGAGAGCCCAGACATATGCTTTTCTTAGATCAGAAGGTCACCCTGTATGCTGCCAAACAAACTCCTAGACCTGTGTGGTAAGGAGAAAGGAAAAAAGAACATCCCTGGGGATAGGGGCCTCAGTTTTAATATTTTTCTTCTAATAGTATCACAGGCATATCCCTGAACCTTGAAGGGCACACAGGGCAGGAGCCTGGGCTGCATCTCACCGAGCACAGCCCCTCTGTGCCTCCATTTCCCTAATTATGCAAGCTCCTGGGAGAAAATGGGCCCGAAATCGTCATTACAGCTCCCTCAGATGCAAATATCTCCCCTCCAACAGAGCCCAGGGTCGGGAGGTCCTCGGCGGCCCGTAAACTGCACAACAGGACATTGGTCATACATCCAATTCCGTAGCTGGAGAGACCCGGGAGTCGGGGTTGGGGGACACCGACATCTGGCTGGAGACTGTAGCGAGGAGAGTGGAGTGTGCCAAAGGAGTCCCCGCACCGCCACCAGCGGCGACCACCAGCGACACCGGGAACGGCGGGTCTTCGGGGGCGGACGACCGGCGGACGGGAAGGGGACAATGGAGGGAAGCAGCGCCGGGGGGCCCACGGCCACCCTCGACAGGGGACAGCTAAACTGGCCGCTTTCTCGGGTCCGCGCCCCCTTCCCACTTCCCCCTCGGCCGCCAACCCCATTACCAGCCCCCGTCCCACTCGCAGGCCAGGACCGCCCCCCCGCCCTCACAGCTCCCTCCACGCCCCCGCCCCTCGCAGCCCCCTCCCCGCGGGCCCACCCCGCACACACCTCCCGCGCCGCGCGCCCCGGAGCAAAGCGGGGGAGGGACGGGACGCACCTGAGCGGGCGGAGCGGGGGGAGGGGGCGGCCGAGCCACTGGGGGAGGGGTCGAGCGCCGGCCCGCGAGCAACACCTCCCACTTCCGGCGGCACGAGCGGAGGGGGCGAGGCGCGGGCCGGCGCAGGAGAGGCCGCGGCGGCGCGGCGCCGCCCGCGATGGCGCCCTCTGGCGGCGGGAGCTGGGCCCGTCGAGGCCACGCGGACACCGCAGAAGACCCCCTAAGACAGAAGAGGGTTCTGCGGGGCGCAAGGCTGCAGGGAGCTAGGCTGCAGGGAGCTCTCCCCGCGAGAAGGAAGGAGCCCTAGTAAAAGGAGCATCCCCTCAAGGACGGTTACAGGGAGGGCTGCGTCCATGGCAGTAAGAGGGAGAAGAGGGACGAGATATTTTTCAACGTCGGAAACGAGATGCCCTTTTCGGAGGAGGCCATGAAGAACCCTCTGGAGAGGGCCCTTCTTGGAGATGCTCTGAGAATTCAGGGCAGTGGAGCCGCGCGGGGACAGCCCACCAGACCCGCACACTCCTCTCTAAAAAGAGGGTGCCCGATTAGCCGGCCCCGCAGTCGTCAGTTATCACGGTCCGTCGGGCTAGGCCGGCAGGGCCCGCCGCTGATTGGCTGCATCGCGGGGGCGGAAGTGACGCTATTTGTCACAGACCCTTCCAGCTCCCGGAAAGCCGGGAGTTTCCGCAGGGAGTTGGCGGGGGCTGCAGTTGCGGCGGGATCGGTGAGTTGGGAACTAGGTTGGGGGGTGCACATGGAAGTCTGGGTGGTCCAGAACGGGGGGAGGCCGCTGTCCGAGGATGACGGAGTTGCACAGAAGGCGCCTTCAAGCCGGGGGTGGGGCACCCAGAGGGCACCGGGGTCTTGACACAGGACAGTGTGGGTGCCTCTGAGGAGAGAGACACATTGCGAGAAGTAATTGATGCCGGCGAAGGGGAAACCAGTGAAGATTTCTAGGAGCAGGACGCTTGGGAGCAGAGTGTTGGGCGCCTGGCAGCTCGTCTTCCTCTTTTTCCTTGGCAACTAAGAGCTGTAAAGATAGGCCTAGCAATTGGGAGAGGCTGAGCTCTGCTTTCAGAAGGTATGTAAGGTTCCTTTCTCCGAAGCTGAAGGGCTAAAGTGCTGATCTGCTAGAACGAGACAGAAGAAATCAGGTTTCTCTTCCCCACATCTACGGTGGGATCTATTGAGACTTCAGGATAGGTCTCCATTTGACTGCCTCGGTTTTTGGGGGTATTTTGTTTTGTTTTACTAAGTAGAGTATGCGGACTGAGGAAGAAACCTCAACTTGGGACAGTTGAGGTTCCTGGGAGGCAGGGGAGGAATTTGAGAGGGACTAAAAGGAAAAGAAAGATGTGGAATGAGGATTTTCAGAGGAAGATGTTACATCACATTCCAAGGCGTTTTAAATAAAATGCCCGTTTTTGGTTTTTTTTTTTTTAGAGAGTAGAGAATTCTAAAGGAGCCCCACCACCAATACGTTCACACATCTCCTGCCATCCCAAAGACTGCCACAGTCTTTGTTCCTGGGGCTCCCCACCAGTTCTGATTTGCACTTTTCTTCTTTGAGGGCTCCTAAATCCAGAGTCCCTGGATCCATCCAACCATGGGTAGTCCCAGATTTGGAGTTTGAGCCCACTTCCAAGCCACCTGCTAATCTATTAACAGTTATTAGAGATAGCACTTTAGTGCTGCTTTCCGGTCATTTCCTCTCTCCCGGTTTCCCATCTGCGCTGGACTATAAGCCTGTTCTGTTTTAATCGCCTTCTTTGGCTTTCCACCTTTTCACCCTTTCTCCTGCCTACTATTATTTCCTCTGGCTTCTTTGCAGAGGTACACAAATCAGGAAGTTAGCTGCCACCTGGACTTCTAAAAAGCAGTGCTATGTGCTTTTTCAGGAGGGGTTTTAGGGAACAGTTCAAGAAGTGGGGTTTCTTAATTTGTACTGATTTGTCTTCACTGTTCCAATTCTGTCCTCATCAATGGCTGATACTTGATCCCTGGAAATGATAGTGTTCCTGGGCCAGTTCATTGGTCACAGGTCCTGGCGTTTGTGGCCAGCCTCTGCTTTTCCACTTAGTGTGGTGGGACATGATTTCTTCTGTTCTTGGGACCCACAGGTCTACAGGCTGTGCTCAGAGACCACACTGCTCACAGTGAAAGTGATGCCTTTTCTCCATTTGCTCAAAATGAGCTTGAGGTGGTCAGCCAGACCAGGAGCTCAACCTCACACAGAGTCCAGGTGGGAATGGGGCCCGATTGGGGGAAATTAGCCGAGAGCAACTGGGCTGAGAAGTCAGGTGGGAAAAGATTCATATCCCAGCTAAACAAGGAAGGCAGGGTGGGATGAAGGGAGTATCTCTCCTAAAGAACAGTCAAAATTCTGCCAGAATTTTTAACCACCCCCCAAGATGGCTCTCTTGTCTGCTTATTGTTTTTGCTCATTGTTTATTTTTTTGCTCATTTTTGCACTCATTATCTGAACATTGTTTTTGCCTGCTTCCCCCCCCATTGTCTGTCTGTCTGTCTGTTTTTTTAATTTTGGAGTCACCGTGGGAGGCAAGCACTCAACTACTTGAGCCACATTTGCTCCCCACTTATTTTTGTTTTCATTCATTGTTTGCTGGTTGTTTTGTTCATGGTTTTTTTTCCCCTCATTGTCTGCTTGTTTTTTGTTGTTGTTGTTGTCTGCTTGTTTGTCGTCTTTAGGAGGCACCGGGAACTGAACCCAGGATCTCCTATGTGGGAGGTGGATGCTCAATTGCTTGAGCCATATCCGTTGTCCTCTGCCAGTAATTTGAGGGTGTAGTATGTACTTTGGGACCTTTTAGTGGCAGAATAGGAAGGCACAGCACAGTGCCTGCTAGCAACTGGAAACTCAGCTTGATTAGCTGGTGTAATGGGGATTGGCTCATCATGTCCCGGGAAGCCATCCACTGGGGTTAGTGCTGCCCTCCACTCTACTGAGAGGCTTATCAGAGAATCAAATGTTTAATAATTAAAACAGCAGTGGATTGGGGGTTCCCAGATGCAACAAATTGATGGCTCAAAGACTCCCTCTCAGATTCCTGCCATTCTCAGCTCTTTTATCTCTGATGTCCTTTCTCTTTGTCTGCAGCCTACTGCTCTGATGCCGAAGGGGAGGCAGAAAGTGCCACATTTGGATGCCCCCCTGGGCCTGCCCACCTGCCTCTGGCTGGAATTAGCCGGGCTTTTCTTACTGGTTCCCTGGGTCATGGGCCTGGCAGGGCCATATGGGCCTGAAACTGAGGGTCCAGGGGTGCTGAGCTGGGCTGTGCATCTGGACAGCCCAGAAGGCGAGGGGGAGGAGGAGACTCTGGAGCAGCGGGCAGATGCCTTGGCCCAGGCAGCCGGGCTGGTGAATGCCGGACGCATCGGGGAGCTGCAGGGGCACTACCTCTTTGTCCAGCCAGCGGGACCCAGGGAGGACCAGCAAGTGGAGGCTGTCCGACAGCAGGCAGAGGCTGTGTTGGCCAGGCATGAAGCTGTGCGTTGGCACTCGGAGCAGAAGCTGCTGAAGCGTGCCAAGCGCGGTGTCCACTTCAACGACCCCAAGTTCCCACAGCAGTGGCATCTGGTGAGTCAGCCCTCTAGTGTTCGGCTTCAGGTGGGTAGGTTCTGGATGTCTAGTTCTTTCATGGGACTTTTTTCTCTTCTGTTACTCTATGCTTTGCTCAAGGATGCCCACATTATTGTAGGCTTTGAGTGGTGTGGTTGGTCCTTGGGCTTTGCCCTCCCTGTCCTCTCTTCTGGAGAGCCTGTATACTGCAGTGGTTAGGGTGTAGGGCCTGGGCTGCCTGGGCTCTCTTCCAGCTCTGCCATTTGCTAACATGAGCCTTTGGCAAGCTGCTTAACCCTCTGTGCCCCAGTTTCCCTGTCTTTAAAATGGAGATTGTACCTTGTAGAGTTAGGGTTAGGATAAAGGAATTAGTGTGGAACACTCAGAACAATGCCTGACACATGCCTGGTAATATGTGTTAATCATTAATATTATTGGCATAATGATTATAGTATCTAACCCTTAACTCTAGTCACCATTTCTCTTCATATCACCTGTGAGTGATGCCAAACTTTCCTAGAGACCTAGGCTGTGCAAAGCTTTCACTTGCCCATCTTTGGTGCTGTGTCTTCCTAGACCTACTAGGTCCCCAATCTCTCTCTGGCTCTTTGGAGGGAGCCAAGGGTGAAAGGGGCTGCTAATGCTAACTTCATCTCTCTCTGGGCTGTGCTTTGTCCCTGGATTCCCCTCAGCTCGGGAACAGTTCCTGACTCTGTTTCTCCTGCAGAATAATCGGCGGAGCCCTGGCAGGGACATCAATGTGACAGGCGTATGGGAGCACAATGTAACTGGGCGAGGGGTGACGGTGGTGGTAGTGGATGATGGAGTGGAACACACCATCCAGGACATCGCACCCAACTACGTGAGTGCTGCTGGGATGACCCCTCCCCACCCCATGTCTTACCTCCTGATATTGCCTCAGTCTTGTCCCCTTTCCTAGAGGTCACTGGGCCTAACCAAAAGGGCCTGGGGATGGGATGATGGTCTTCCTTTTCCCCGTTGCCCAGCAAGCATTCCAGGCTGGCAGTTAAAGTACTGGATGATATTCCATCCCCAGCAAAGGAGAGCAGTCCCAGGTTGTACTTCCTGGTTCTCATTGCTACTTCCTGTCTGGGGAGTGAGGTGTGGCCTGTGTAGGCCACTTCCTTCTCCACAGAAGTTCTGAGCGTTCTCTCTAAAGCCTGGCCTTTAGAGAGCCCTGTATCTCTTTTATCTCAGCTCTCCCAAGCGGTGAAACTGTTCCCTGAGTACATTCCTGTAATAGACAGAAGAGAAGTTCCTGCTGAGAGCTGTGGCACTTCTCAAGCTCATATTTTGTAGTCTGCATGGTTTGGAGAGAGGGTTGATCTGGTGCCCAAACTTGGAGCCCCAAGTTCGCTGTTCCCCTCTCTCCCTGAGCTCCAGAACCTGACCCCTTCAAACCAATGAGTAACCACATATTCCCCCTCCCCAATATTTCAGAGCCCTGAGGGCAGCTATGACTTGAACTCTAATGACCCTGATCCCATGCCACACCCGGATGTGGAGAACGGCAATCATCACGGTACCCGCTGTGCAGGGGAGATCGCAGCTGTGCCCAACAATAGCTTCTGTGCCGTGGGGGTGGCCTATGGGAGCCGCATAGCAGGTAACTTGTTCTTCCTGTTTAACCTTGGGAGGCTACTATGGGAGATGAGCCTTTGTCTCCTGTCTGCTGCCCCATTCTGAAACTTCTTTAGCCCACCCTCAACACACATGGTATAGAGCAAACGGTAGGCTTGTAGCAGTTTTCTGTGGGAGAAATCAGTTCATTTGATTTTTTAAAATCAATTTTATTGATATATATTAAGAAAGCACACAGTCCATCCAAAGTGTACAGTCAGTGGTGTCCATATCCATATACTAGCACTGCTAGTTACAAACACCATGATGTGCTCCCACCATTTCTATTCATTTCCAAAGCTTTACAAACAAACTTTTTACCAGATCTGCACAGATTAACCCTCAGCTTTCCACTCTCCACCTTCATTCTATTTTCTGGTGACCTATATTCTAGTTATTAACCCCATAAGTTTACACAATATATTTAGTTTATAATAGCACAATCATAAAATATTTGTCCTTTTCTGTCTGGCTTGCTTCACTCAACATAATGTCCTCCAGGTTCATCCATGCTGTCATATGCTTTACAACTTCATTTCTTCTTAAAACTTCATAATATTCCATCGTATGTATACACCACAGTTTATCCATTCATTGGTTGATGGACCCCTGGGTTGTTTCCATCTTTTGGTAATTGTGAATAATGCCACAATGAACATCGGTGTGCAGATGTCTGTTCGTGTCGCTGCTCTTAGTTCTTCTGGGTGTATACCTAGAAGTGGTATTCCAGGGTCACGTGGTAAGTCTATATTCAACTTCCTTAGGAACTGCCAAACAGTCCTCCACAGTGGCTGTACCATTCTACATTCCCACCAACAGTGGCTAAGTGTTCCTGTCTCCCCACGTGCTCTCTGAGACCGTTTGATTTTTTTCTTCTTCTTTCTTTCCTCATTAGAGAAGTTTTTCTAGGTTTATAGAAAAATCATGCAGAAAATACAGAGTTCCTATATACCTGCTCCTATTTTTAACATTTTACATAAGTGTGGTACCTTTGTTACAACTGATGAGAGAGATTTATTGTGCTATTAATTAACTCTAGTTCATAGTTTACATTAGGGTTCACTGTTGGACAGTCCTATGGTTGTTTTTTTGTCTTGTTTTGTTTTTGAATATTTATTCAAGCAACATACATAGCCCCTATAATTTCCCTCCTTTTAAGGACATTCAGGTATATATGTCAGTGGTATTAATGACATTCACAAAGTTGTGTTACCGTCACCCCAAATAGATCGTGGATTTTTCAGTGTAATGGTTTTTCAAAATTGTTTTTTCAGTAGCAAAACCTAGCAATATAAAAAGAGATAAAAGTGGGAATTCTTTTGATGTGGGGACAGAGACCCCAAGCCCTGCCTGCTCAGCCTCCTCCTCTGATCATGATTACACCCCATCAGTGACCCAAGTCCTGATGCCAAGAACGCCTTTTGTTTATCTATACTCATACACCCGTATTTTCCTAGTACCTTCTCATCTGCTCTTTCTCCATGACCCCTTTTATCTAGGGAGGCTTCTCTAGTGTCTCCCACCTCTTCAGCTCCAGTCCTTTCAAGAGAGCTGAGCAGTCTTGCCACCCCTGGAGATTGTGCTATGGTTCCTTCATCTCTCAGTCTTTGTCCACCAAGTCAGAAAGTGGACGTGGACGGGGTCCCCGTGATTCCTAATAAATGCTTGGGAACCTTCTAAGTGAATTGACTGTATTCCTCTTGTACTCCAGCAGAGGGCAGCAGCCTTCTGTGAGTGAGGCTACAGAAGGCGCTAGAAATCCTCTGTTCAAGTCCCTTCTTTCAAAAGCCCCATTTGTCCCTATGCAGTCTCTAGGATGCGACCTTTCCATTTTGCAGGTTGAAATTAGGTGTCCACATGGAGTTTCATGGGAGTAGTAATAGGAACAAGAACTATTTATTGAATACCTTCTGTGTGGCAAGCACTGTTGCATGATTTTTTTTTGTCAGTACAATTTTATTTATGTATTATTTACATCCTAACCCATAAATCACATGAGATACTCATAAAAGGCAATTGCAAAAGAAGAAATTGAAAACAATGGTGATAACATTTTGAATAAAGTCAACATGATTTTGAGTAAATTCTTGAATATTGGTTTAAAAATCAGTTACATTACCTTATCATCATATCTTAATTCTGAAGATATAAATAATAGTGCAAGATATGGATACCCTTGGACAGCATTAGAGTCATCATAGCGGATCAAGACCCAACTTCTAGACAAAAAGAAGCTGCAGTCCAGGCATCAACAGATTTCTTCTTGCCTCAGTCCTTTGTGCTTGAAGGTAAATCTGCAAAAGTGCTCCTCCAAGGGTTCTGTGTGGTTCCTTCAAGGGCCACATAGGTACATAATCTAGTCTTCTAGAAGGAGGCTTGAGGTGAGAAGGCCTTTGAGGATCTCCAGCTTATCATAGATTTCACCCATGTAGATGTCAGCTTACGTCCTTCCTCTACCCCCCAATTTCCTGTAAGCCTATCATCCAGTCTCTAGCTCTCTGAGGCAGCTTGGTTTACTTATTTCATATCATTGAGGTCATGTAGTGTTTGTCCTTCAGTGCCTGGGTTGCTTCACTCAACATAAGGTTCTCAAGATTCATCCATGTTATCACGTGTGTTTGTAGTGTATTTGTTCTTAAAGCTGAGTAGTATTCCATTGTATGTATATACCACATTTTATTGATCCACTCATCTGTTGATGGGCATTTGGTTTGATTCCAACTTTTGGCGATAGTCAACAATGCTGCTATGAACATTGGTGTGCATATTTTGGTTTGTGTCCTTGTTTTCATTTCTGCTGGGTATATACCCAGCAGTGGAATTGCTGGGTCATATGGCAAATCTATGGTTAGTTTTTTGAGAAACCGCCATACTGTCCTCCAGAATGGTTGGATCCTTCTGCATTCCCACCAGCAGTGGATGAGTGTTCCCATTCCTCCACATCCTCTCCAGCATTTGTATTATTCTGTTTTTTTCATAGCTGCCAATCTTATGGGAGTAAGATGGTATCTCATTGTAGTTTTGATTTGCATTTCCCTGATAGCTAGAGATTTGGAGCATTTTTTCATGGGCTTTTTAGCCATTTGTATTTCTTCTTTGGAGAAGTGTCTGTTTAAATCTCTTTCCCATTTTATAAATGGGTTGTTTATCTTTTTATTTTCAAGATATAGGAGTTCTTTATATATGCAAGTTATAAGTCTCCTTGTTGCATGATTAAGGATGAAGATAAGATAATCTTGGTAACCTGCATTCCAACCTTCCCAATCAGACCCCATGATCCTTCAAGTTTAAGGTCCAACATTACCTTAAAAAATATTTTTGGATAGGCAATACACATATGTGGTCCAAAAATTCAGAAGATGCGGAAGAACATACAGGGAAAGCCTCCCACTTTTGACCTCCCACCACCATTTCCCCATCTTGGAACCAACACGGTTACCAGTTTCTTGTGGGACCAACATTATTGAGGAGCTGGTATGTCCTTCATTGCCTAGGTATCCGGGTACTGGACGGACCCCTCACAGACAGCATGGAAGCTGTGGCATTCAACAAGCACTATCAGATCAATGACATCTACAGTTGCAGGTGAGGCATAGCACGTATTAGGCAGCAGGCCAGAGGCTTAAGCACCTGAGGCTAACCTGCCAACGAAAGACCAGCCAGAGGGGCTGACTCAGGCAGGTCTGAACAGGAGTCTCATCATCAGATTCAGCTGAAGGGGCTGGCTCTGAGTACATGGCTCGCATTTCTCCAGATCCCCAGCCACTGAGTTCTCAAATCACGAGTCCTATGTTCAGGCCCCAGCATTACCCCAGCAGTCAGGAATGATCTGGCCTGCCCCACAGTCCTATTTATTTGTTCTCAGCTCATCAAGCCTCAGGGGGGAAAGTAGGCTTTCCTCTCCAGCTACAGGTAAGCTGAAGACCCAGCACCAATCTTCACCACCCCACGCATGCCAGTGCACAGGCGCTTCAGGTAGAGGTCCCCTGGGGTGGGAAAGAGGAGCTGGGGTTGGGCAGCCCCATGGCATTGATGGCACCTACTCCTCCCCCAGCCAGTGCTTTCTCCATATCCAGAGCAACATCCATCAGCTAGGTCTAGATCAGAAGAGGCATGACCCCCAATCCCTCTCTCCCACTACGTGCTGTCTCCTGCACTCCAGGCCTGAGAAGAGATATGTATAATAGAAGCAGGTTAAAGTTGTCCTAAATTGGGAAAGTTTCCAAGCAAAAGAAGGACCATAGCATGTACCGCTATTCTGCACTTGGGAGTGAGCCATGGACTTAATTCTTATGTAGAGGAGAGAAAGCCTGGGACCATCTTTGAGACTCATGCCTTTTAATCATGGGAATCCTAACCTTGAACTCTTGGGAAGAAAGTAAGAGTCACAGGCAAAGGGTGGCCAGCTGAGACTGGGAGGCCCTGGGTGGGTAACTATAGCCTGGCTCTGGCTGTTCACTCTAACTATTTCTCAACAGCTGGGGACCAGATGATGATGGAAAGACAGTGGATGGACCCCATCAGCTTGGAAAGGTAACTGGGTACTGCATGAGGACTCTTGGAGGCCTAGAACACCCTCTGCGTTCAGTTCCTAGAAGAACTGCTACAGCTCCATCCCTCTCCCTGCTCTAACTCCACTTGCATTGCCAGACCTATGCCATCAGCCCTACTGCTTCCTTTCAAGAAGAGTGCTCCTAACCTGAGTGCGGGCAATGGGAGGGGCACTAGTTCTTGGATAGGGAGATTGTTCCCCTTTGATTTTGCTGCCACTGGCTCCCCATTCCTGGACCAGCCCTCTTACCTGATAAGCAGACCATCCATTGTACAGCTACTCAGCTAACAGCTCCCTCCCCATCTTGTGTCCATCTTCCCCCTGCCCAGTGCCCTTTGAGCTTTTGTGTTTTTTCCTAGGGCAAGTAGAGGGAGTAGCGGTCTCTCCAAACTCCTCCACTGATCCCCTGATGTTTTTGCTCCTCAGGCTGCCTTGCAACATGGGGTGATTGCTGGTCGCCAGGGCTTTGGGAGCATCTTTGTGGTGGCCAGTGGCAATGGAGGCCAGCACAATGACAACTGCAACTATGACGGCTATGCCAACTCCATCTACACGGTGACCATAGGTAGCCACCTGCTGGTTCTGTCTGCCCGTGTGTGCCTGTGGTTCACCTGCGGAGGGGCCTGTGTGTCTTGGCATGCCCCTTCTTCAATGGGTCTGACTAAACACGACCGCCATCTTATCTGCTCATAGTTGAGCGACTGGACCTGCTGTCACAGGATCTCAGGACTTCCTTAGAGGTCTTCCTACCTGGAAACGCTGTCAGCCTATCACCTGGAGATACCCCACCCCACCCCCACCCCAAATGGTTTGGCTTCCACACTGGCCTCCTGCCTGAAGCCTTTCCTGACTCTTCTCTTAGAATTTGCCACGCCAAATTGAGTTTATTCTCTTGCCCAACTGCCTACTAGACTGTAAGTTCCTTGAGATCAGAGCTATGGCCTTTTCCTCCCATCAGCCCTTGAGGCTGCCCGTTCAGATGAGGATTGTGGGCATTCTGAGGGACCAGGGTCACTCAGGTCATTTTTAAAATGTAGAACAACTCGTAGGTCATAATGTTACCTCTGACCTGATCAG
This sequence comes from Dasypus novemcinctus, assembly GCF_030445035.2. NCBI lineage: Eukaryota > Metazoa > Chordata > Mammalia > Cingulata > Dasypodidae > Dasypus > Dasypus novemcinctus. The sequence goes on along the minus strand of NC_080699.1, from coordinate 23,531,277 downwards.
ACCTCTGCCAAAGGCCTGACTCCTCGGCTTCCGTCTCTCCCATTCTGTCCCCAGGCGCTGTGGATGAGGAGGGGCGGATGCCTTTCTATGCAGAGGAGTGTGCCTCCATGCTAGCCGTCACCTTCAGCGGTGGGGACAAGATGCTGCGGAGCATTGTAAGTGTTCCCACCCCGCCAGCCCACAGAGCTTTTCTTAGACATCTCAGCCTTCTCTTCTTTCCCTGCCTCTCCATCCTGTCCCTCCAGTTTCCCTTCCCTGGCAGATCTGTGTCTGCTAAGGCATGTCATTGTTGGAAGAACAGAGCAGAGGACTCTGAGTCAATCTTAACATTTTAAATGCAGAGACATCCATATCCATCTACTAAGCATCCTACTGGTTAAAAACTTCTTTGAAATGTCTCCCTTTGATAGAATTTTGGGCTTCGGCTCATTTCTGTGGGTTTAAACCAAACAGCATCACCCCATTGTTCAGTCCTTGTGTACATACTGTGAGCTCTGGTTGTATTGATCCTCAGGAGTAAAGTCCATGCTTGTCACCATGGAATGGGCAGGAAAAGAAGTCGGGGAAAGGCCAGCTCACAAGAGAGATCTTTACTTGAAGCTAAAATTGGAGCCATAGTAAACAAGAGACCAAAGCAAGGGAGTGGAGCTTCTCTAACCTGTGGAAGCCTTTTAAAGAATTCAGAGCCAGTTGTTTCCACCTGGCTGAGCTTAGTGCCATCCCAGCAGGTTGAAGCCAGGTCTCTGACTATCGTCCTGGCGCTCCCTGCCTGCCCCTGTTGCCCATAACAGAGTAATATGGGGACAGAAGCTCCAGCAAAAGCTGGGCCTGGGCAGGAGCCAGATGGTGTCAGATTTCTCTAGTGGCCTGGGCTGGGAGGTCTCTCTGGGGCCATTGGGAATTAGACTGCTTTGTGTTCCTGCTGAGTCAAATTTACTTTCCAAAACTGAAGTTTTTGTTTTGCTAATACATGATTTCTGGTCAACACAATGTTCTAAGGCTCTGGCCAGTTGATCCCCACCACCAAGCCCCACCCCCTGCCCTGGGGAGAAGAGAAAAGGGAGTGGACTAGAGCCAAAGGGCAAGAGAGGCCTTGCTCAGCAGGCTGGATTCCCTGCACAGAGAGCTCCCAGGCCAGGCCAAGGCAGGCCAGGCCAGGCAGGGCTGGGAGGAAAAACAAGAGTGTGCTGTGCTCTTCACCCCCCTACAGAACGCTGCGAAACCCAGGCAGACCTAGGAAGCCTCTGTAGGCTAACTCATTACCCTTGACCTGCTGCGCCTGTCTTTTCTCCTCCTGACTCAACCCAATGTCTTCCTCCCACCCTCATCTCCAATCTGAATTGTAATGAAAGGAAAGTTTGCTTAGCAAACTTCGATCTTTGAAATGTCCTTGCCTTGGAAACCTCCTGTTGCCAGTTTCTGTTTAGTGACCAGGGCAGCGAGGCGGAGCTCTTTCTGAGCTCAAGGGATGAAAGCACATACTTCCCACAGTTCAGCTACCCGTGGGAGACTCCCTGGACTTCGCAGTGGCTGCCAGGGGCTGCTGCCACCCTAGGCAAGTTCATGGAGTTCACAGCTGCACAGTAGACTGTCACTGTGAGGCTGATTCCTTAACAGGAAGAAATCAATCTACTCCCTGGCACAGACCAGGCTTTCCACTCTTCGTTGAGACTACAACTTGGAGAGGTTTGTTGTTTTTTTTCCACTTTTCTTCTGGGAGTATATGGTGTCTGAGTAAAAATTATATCTCTTGGCAGCTGCTATAACAGCTGGAAGGGAAGCAGTGAGTACAATGGAGAAAGGGCAGCTCTTGGCAGAAGTCAACCTCCTGGTATCTGATCCAGAAGAGAAGTTTGAAGAACTTCTCTGGTCTTAGCATTGGCACCATGTGCTAAGGATCCAAAGTCCCCCACAGAACAGGACAGAGATAGGCAGGGCCCTTCTTGGCTAAACCCTCAGTGGCTCCAGAGTTGATACGAGCATGAAAAGAACTTGATGCCACAGATGCCTCTCTCCCAAGTGCAGCTCTCCTCCCCCACCCACACTCCAGCCTCCTACCTCCAAACTGGAGGTAGAGAAGGGAGATGCGTAGAAACCAACCGAGGTGCCTTGGCGCCGAGCAGTGGAGCAGCTTGTGTGGATTGACATAACCCAGGCAGACAGTGTAGCCACTGTGCCCTTTCAAGCCGATGGGGTGGGCAAGTGGTTCTCTCTCCCTGAGTACAAACATCCTTTGTTTGCGCTGATGTCACTTCAGCCCCTATCGCTGAGCCGCCAAGTTGAATTTCCTTGAATGGTGCCGTCATTGTTGTCCCAGCTCCAGCTGGAGCCCAGGAGCTCCCCTGGCCACTTCCTCTGTCTAGTATGATTTTGGGGGGTTGGCAGGGTGGAGAGATGAGGGTTTGGGGTGGAGAATGGGAAAAGGGTCATTAGAAGAAGAATAATCAAGCTGGTCTCTGCACTGATGGCCTCTCCCATGACTCTGTCTCTTTCCTCCCATAATCATACCTTCATAAGTAACTCTTGAACTTTTTAGTATCCTTTTCTCAGTTGTCCAGACCTCAGTTGCAGGTCTTGGGAGACCTGCAAGGATTAAGGATCTCCTTTTCCTGGCTCACTACTTGACCTCCCTCTGGTCAAAGCTTCAGTTCTTAACAAAGGAAGGGCCACCTTCATGCCCCGTTCTGAGGACTAACCCCTACCCTTCTCTCCACAATACCTTTGACTCTAACCCACTCCCTCCATTTCTTCACTCCCCAGGTGACCACTGACTGGGACCTCCAGAAGGGCACAGGCTGCACTGAGGGCCACACAGGGACCTCGGCTGCAGCCCCTCTGGCTGCTGGCATGATCGCCCTCATGCTGCAGGCACGGCCCTGCCTCACGTGGCGGGACGTCCAGCACATCATTGTCTTCACGGCCACCCAGGTGAGGTACTCTCAAGTATACAAATGGCTTGGCCCAACCTACCCCAGAGTTCTAAGTTCCAAGGACAGGTGGACACCAGGAGGCTTCAGACTCTGTGTGTCCCAAATGTGGGTGCAAGTCCCTTTCCAAATTGCATGTGTATAGAGCCTGTGTGGAGACCCATCAAGACCCCAGACCTGAACTCATTCGTACCTCTTCTGCCTGTTGCCAGTTTTCCTGCCAAGGAGAGCTCTGTTTGGGCACCCTTACTCTGGAGCCTGTGCCTCCTGTCTTGCTCTCTAGAAGCAAGCCATCAGGGTGGTGACATCACAGAGCTTTCCCCTTTCAGCCCCCAGTAGCCTTAATGGGAGAGCCTGGAATGGGTCAGTACCTGGGTGGGAAAGGAAACCAGTGATAGGTTAGTAAGAGTTGACTGGAAATGCAAAAGACTAACTGGGACCTCTGTCCTTTCAGTATGAGGATCGCCATGCAGATTGGGTCACCAACGAGGCAGGCTTCAGCCATAGCCACCAGCATGGTTTCGGCCTGCTGAATGCTTGGAGGCTCGTCAATGCAGCCAAGGTGAACAGGTGTTGGCAGGGCCAGGGGGCCCCGTGAGGAGGGACTGAGGGAGGGGACCAAATGCCTGGCATCTCACAGGTGCTTAATAATGTTTGTTTGTTTTGTATAGTTGACCTGGCTGGTACCTGTTTTACAAATGAAAAAGCAGGCTCAACACTGTGATCAAAGCTCCCTGACTACTAGTAGAGAGGAAATGGGACCTGAAGTGAGCTTGGGACTTCCAGGGTGCTCTGGTTCTCATCTCCCATCCCAGACACAGCCATTTATTTCCTCTGGCTCCTTGACTTGTTGCCATAGGGAGCGTTCCAGGGTGTCAGCAGGAGCCTCAGGAGTCATTTGTACTTAGAGTACAATAAGGTGATAAGGAGAGGAAAAGGGAAAAGAGCTGGGCCTTACAGGTCACGTTGATGAGGGTGTGATCGGTCTTGTTTGCTCATCCCCCATTCCCTCCTTTTTCCTTTACTAGATCTGGACATCTGTCCCTTATTTAGCTTCATATGTCAGTCCTGTGTTAAAAGAAAACAAAGCCATTCCATTGTCCCCCCGTTCACTGGAGGTCCTGTGGAATGGTAAGTAGTCGGCAAAAAGGGGGTTAATCTCGGGCCAGAGGTTTGGGGCGGGTTAATGGGGAAGTTAGACTCATCCTCCCTGCAGATTCCACCCCCTTTAGAAGCTGAGCTCCAGCCAAACCTGTGGAGTTTCTTTGACCATTTTAGGACATGCTGCTTCTGAGTTGGCTGGCCCCCTGACGGCTTAAACAAGACCTTTCTCCTGAGTTACTGGTAGTGGAAAGGAGCGGCTGAGGAACACCCGGGTTAGAAAGACTGGTGGGAAGGAGTGGAACTGGGACTTGGGGAGACCAGACAAGAGTTGGAAGAAGCTCCTTTGATTTCCATGTTAAAGAATTTGCCAGACAACTCTCTTCAGCCCAGTGGCCTTTAGACAAAGTAAAGGAATTGGGAATTTCTTCCTTTGATTCCAAGGCTTGTTGAATACAGAGAAAGCAGATCTGTTGGTGGCAGTACAGAGGAGTCTTTAGAAGTCTTCCTAGACCTCAGTTGCCCATCCTCTGCACCTACCTCCAGAGAGCTCAGGGTCACCTGGATTGTCCTGACGTGGTGAGAGGCGTACATCTAAATCAGAGGTGTGGTTTTTTATGTTAGAACTCTTCCCAGAGAAGAGCAGGAGTGGAACACCTGTGCTAGACGATCATCTATCTGCAGATTTCTGGAATTCCCACTTCAGAGTTTCCCCAACCATCTCCTCCAGGAGGGATTTTGACAAGCTGAGTTACTGCTTTATTGTGAGGGTTGAAGCATGTCATGGTTGAGGCTCAAACTAGAACTCCATCCTCACTCTCCCACCTTCCTGAGAATAACCAAATAAGAGCAGTAGTAGGAGAAGGAATGGCTAAAGAAAGGAACTCAGGAGGGAGAATCTGGCTGCTTCCGTTAGGTTGGAGTTCCACTGAGAAGAGTTCAGTTGTCTCCCTCCCTAACAGTGTCCAGCGTTGCCTATTTCCCTCTACATGGAAGGAAGTCCACAGGCCCAGTTCTTTGCATTTTCCGTAAAAGGAATGCTATCTGGGAAAGGACACAAAGCATCAGCCAAGACAGAGAAGTACAGGAACATTCCCCGGAATGCAGTTCACTTGGATTCCCCCCTAGCTGTGCACTCGAGTGTCTTGAAGATAGAATGCCTTTTAATTTTTGCCTCCCCTCCTCCAGGGCTGCTTCCCATCTTTTAAGTAACAAATTAAGCCACCCTCACCTTTGTCAAATGAGGGAACTGACCTAGAAGAGTGTCCTGGTCCTTTCTAGCTCTGTCCTCCTCTGCTTCCCACTCAGTAGGACATGTCCCAGAATGCCAATCTTCCCTAGGTACTGAGGCACCAGGCAACTGCTTGTGTTTCTTACTAGGAATCAAGAAAAACACGGACAGTTTGCCCCGCGTGGTGGGGCAAGAGGTAGTGGAGTAGAGAAGGAAAGAAGAGGAGAAGAGGTAAAAATTTAGGGAGATTGGCTAGTGGAACCCCTCTGGAGGGCAGCAGGCAGGAGGCCAGCAAAGGTTCTTCCCCTCTGATGTGACTACATTTACCCCTGGGCAGAGCCAACAGAAGGCTCAAGCCTGTGGACCTGCTTGGAGGTTGAAGGAAGTACAGTTAAGAGAGGTGGGCAACTCAATCCCAGCCAGTCAAGAAACCTCTTCCTCTGCTACCATGCTGTGGTCTCTTCCCACCGGGACCTGGGAGGCTCAGTGTCAGAGGGCTGGAAGGTGAACTTTGTGTAAGAGAGAGAACTAAACATCTCTAGAAAGAAGAGGAGATGAAATACCACTGAGAGCAGAGCAGCACTGTCCAGGAGAACTTTCTGCAGTGATGGAAATGGTCTTTATCTGTGCCGCTCCACTCAGTGGCCCCTCGCCATGTGAGGATTGTATTACTCAACCGAACGGGTGCTGATGCAAAATACCTGAAGCCTGTTGGCTTTTATAAAGCGCTTTTATTCGGGGTGTGGGACCTTACAGGTACCAGGTCATAAAGCATAGGTTACTTCCCTCACCAAAGTCTATTTCCACGTGTTGGAGCAAGATGGTTGCCAGTGTCTACCAGGGTTCAGGCTTCTCGGGTTCCTCTGGACTCGGCTCCTCTGTTTTCTCCACAAGGTCAGCTGTAGACTATCAGGTGAACGGCTCTCTTTCTCCTTGGGGCTCCAGCTTAAGACTTTGGCATCAAACTCCAACATCAAAACTCCAACATTAAAAGCCCTCAGCTCTGTCGTTTGCCAAGCCCTAATGACATGGCACAATCAAAGCCCTAATCATAACTAAATCATGCCCAGGTACAGGCCATATTACAAACATAATCCAATATCTATCTTTGGAATTCATAATTATATCAAACTGCTACAAGGCTCTTGAACATTCAAAATGTGGTTGGTGTGACTGAGGAACTGACTCTATTTCATTTTAATTCATTCAAATAGCCACGTGTGGCTACTGGCTACCATATGGGGCAGTGCAGCAGTGGAGCAGGACAGGCTTTGATTTCTCCCCACTGACAGGAGGAGATAGGGAAAAGGCATTGGGGCCCCTTAGTTCCTTCAGTCTGACTTGGACCCAAAACCTCTGCCACAGGGTAGGAGAGAGTGGGGTTTGAGGAGGAATGTCTAACACATGAGAGACTGTGTACCAAGAGATTCCTAGCACCCCCTGCACCTACCCTTTTACCCTTATTTGGAGCCTCTGAGTAGACTGGCTAACCTTCTGCCTATGCAAGGAATCCTGTTCCGTCACCCCTCCACATCCTCCTTCTTCAAGCCAGTCTTTCCCTCGCCATTCTTTGGAAACAAATTAAAGGCCTGTCACCCTTCAGCCTGTATCCTTTTCAATGAATCACCTAGAGCACTTGTTGACTTGTACTGCACACTCCCTCTGCCACTGATTCAGTCCGTCACTCACACTGTCCCTGTCCTGATTGGATCCAAGGGCTATTTCAGAATTTGTCCTCCTTAACCTTCTTGCTCCCTGACTCCATTCAGGGGGCCTTTGTTGAAACGCTCTCTCCCTCTAGCTTCTGTGACCTCTTTTCTCCCCATCTCTCTTCTGGCTTCCCTACCTGAGATACTTATTTCCGTTGTTTGCTCCTCTTCCTGTTCCCAAATCATGAGTGCCTTCTAAGACTCAGTAGTCCATGACTCTTTCTTTTTTTCTTTTTTTTTTTTGAGGTACCAAGGCTGGGGAATGAACTGGGGGACCTCATAAGTGGGAAGCTGGTGCTCTTGTTGTTGTTGTTGTTTTCGTTTGCTTGTTGTTTGTTTTGTTTTGTTTTTAGGAGGCCCTGGGAACTGAACCCAGGACCTCGTGTGTGGGAGGCAGGCACTCAACTTCTTCAGCCATATCTGCTCCCTAGTCCATCCCTTTACCTTTCCTTCCTTGGTTAGTGCATCTGTGTTTTGGCTTCAGCTGCCACCTCTCCATGAGTGATTCCTAGATCCAAACCTATTCTGATCCTTTACCAGTGAGAAAGCTAAAGATTTGCATAGCTTCCTCAAGCACATAGAGCCCTGGGATCTTCTGGGATAGAGGATGAAAATTGAAAATGATGCCAACTTACCAAAGGCCAAATGATGATAATGATGTTGACGATGGTGGTGATGGTCATAAGCTAAAACTTGAGGGTTTATTATGTGCCAGACACTGTTCTAAGTATTAACTTGTTTAATGTATTAATTCATTTAATTCTCGTGGAAGTAATTCTAATGTGCCCACATACATTGCCATTCAAGCCATTATATGCACACCAGTAAGAACTGTGTGTGTAGCGTGCCACTCTGTACATGGCTGGCACAGGTATGCATTCACAGGTTTCCTTTATGGAGTCTCTCCGGTTGCACTGTGTCGCAACATGTCATTTACTTTGCTGTCAGCTATATTAATGTTCTCCAAATATGCCATTTTCCTTCACCTTTCTTTTCCTAAACCACTTGGTTATTCTACCAATACATTACATTTAACTTGCAGGAAATTTTAGAATTCATCGTCACCTCCCAAAAGCCATCTTGCTTTCCAAGTTTCTCCCATTTCTGTCAGGGCCATTACCATTCCCTAGGCCCTACACTCATCCCCCAACTTGACACCCTGGCATTTTCTATCCCTCTATATCCATTGCTTCTCCCTAGGCCTTCCCGTAACCTTCCCCTGCTATTTCGTCTTTTCATTGCTTTCAAATGTCTCAGTTGATTCACTCATTCATCCTACAATTATGTGAGGCCTACCTCGTCCCAGACACTGTCCTGAGTTCTAAGGATTCAGAGTTAAGACGTCCCTGCCCTCCGAGAGCACACAGTCTGGGGGGGACCACAGGCCTGCATGTGGAGCTCATGGTTGCAAGCACTGACATAGAGGTGGCACAGGGTGTCATCTCCTGCCACCAGGGGAAGGCAGAGAGGGAGACTCAGAGAAACCAGTGACAGACCTGAGTTCACACATCAGTACTAGGAACAAAGGTGAGGAAAGGTATATCCAGGCAGTGGAAACTCCATGTGAAAAGTTATGATTTTGTGGGTCAGTGGTATCTTCAGGGAGCTGCATGTCACTCATTGTGCTGATGTTGGGGGTGGGGGGTGTGGGGCAGACCACAAATGAGAAGTGGCAGGGGCCGGAGAGTACCAGGTATACCATGGTGAGGAGTTTGGATTTTATCTTGAAGACTTCAAGATAAATTATTACTAATGGATGTTAGCAGGAAGAGAGGGAGAGGAGTAAAGACATTCCCAAGGCCTTATCCTGTAGTTATATACTGCTGTCTTTACTGATGAAATGATAGGATGCCTGGAGATTACATCAAAAGAATCTTGTAGAAAGATGTGGGGATCATTGATGAAACAAGATGGGCCATATGTTGTTAATTAGTGAAGTTAGGTATTATAAATATATGTTTTCTATTATATATGTTTGAAATTTTTCCATAATAAAAATTTATGTTATAGAAAATTTTCCAGCTTTTTAGCTTGGGCAACTAAGTAGGTGGTGATTGAGGATCCAGGAGGAAAACTTGATTTAGACAAGGGCTACAGAGTGGGGAAAATTGAGAAAGAGTGAGTTTGATTTTGGCTATGCTGTGTTTGAAGTTTCTGTACAACATCTAAAGGCTATATTTAGAAGGTAATTGAATAAGTTTGAAAGTCTAGACTGGAGATTATGATTGGAGAATCATCAGCATAAAGGTGGAAGAAAAAAGTCTGGGAAAGAATGAGATCACCAGGACAAAAGAGGGCCTGGGACACAGCCTAACATTTAGAGGAAAGGATCCTCTAAAGAAAACTGAAAAGATGGCCTGAGAGGTTGGAGAACATTTAGGAGAATGTTATCAGAGGAAGTAAGGACAGTTTCAGTAAGAGAGGGCATGTGAGACAGAACTACAGAGCCTCATTGGGCTTAACAAAGAGGCCGTCGGGAGCCTTGAGAAAAGGGCTTTCCAGGTACGAAGGTATTCATAGGAACAAAAGCTAGACTGCAACTGGTTGAATAATTAATTGGGCATCAGAGTTCTGGTTAAACGTGGAAAATTTAACACAGGCTTTTATCTCTGCTCTCTCCCAAAACATCACCTAAATAAGAATAAGGGAGTAAAAAAGATGTAGGCACATGCACAAAGAGAATGAGAGAGGAGACTACAGAAAATGAGAGATTTCATCAAATATTTGGAAGATGGAAAATGAGTGGGGAAGCGATCAGGGCTGAGAAAATTGAAAACCAAATACCTGCAAAGGGGAGACTAAGAGACAAGCCTGTTCATGCCACAGTATCCCAAAAGGCTCAGGACTTGAAGACCCCTGTACTACAGGAGATAGTTGAGGTACGAGACTGAAAATAGGTGTCAACTGAAAGTTAGACTCCCAGATACCTTCTCCCATCCTCAGCAACCAGACAGTGGCCTCTTATCCTGGTAGGAGTTGGGAAATACATTCTGCAGAATGGGGGACCCAAGGTACAGCAGAGAGTGGGAGACTGGTACTATCCTAAGAAAATGGGACCCTCGCCCACCAAGCCAGCCCCTCAAATCCCAAGGCATGGGCAGCCAGGTTTATTTCCTCAAGGCAGGAGATTGCACTGAAATATTCCTCTCTGGAAATGGAGTGGCCCCTCATCAGAAGACTTAGATTACTGGTATGTGGGGCTCCTCCACTGAAACAGCCAGGTCCCAATCCAGTCAACTTTAGGGGAGCCCACCCACAGTCAGAGCTTTTGAAGATAATAGGGATCCCCTGCCATTTGAAAAGGTCCTCCAAATACCTTCAAACTGCTGAGGAAAATTAGTTTCAGTCAATAAAAATATACCCAGCCTAACTAATAATCAAACTTGAAGGTAGAATATGGATGTTTTCAAATGTGCAGGGTCTCTCTCATGCTCCCTTTATGTGAAAAGTACTGGGTGGGAGGGAGGGAAAGGAAGAAAAAAAGAGGCAGGAAGAAGGAAAGTGAGAGAGAGGGGAGTTGGGAGAAAGAAGAGAAAAGGAGAAAGAAAGAGGAAGCCCAGGTGAGAGGTGAAGGAAGGTTCCAGCTCCACAGTGGGCAGCTGGTAGGAATGGGACGGAAGGAAGGCTACAGAGCTAGAAACGCCAGCAGGGAAATGGCATTGAGGGAGCCCTTGTTTGTTCACTTAAAAAAAATACTATTCAGAGAGGGTGTGTGATTCTTTTGCACAGGTGGGAAAAAATTTGCAATAGGGACATGAAAGTTAAATAAACAAGAGCAAGTGTTAACTCCTGGGGAGAAAACAGCAGGAAAGGAAATATAATCATTGTACACTGCTTAGCTAATTCTATATTATATTTATAAAATAATTATAGGGTAAACACAATATTGATTTAACTAAGAATTATGATACAATTTTGAGAAGATGGAGAGGAGGGCACATTGGGAAGAAGGAGCAGAATGGTATAAGTGTAAGGCTTCATCTTTCATATCTAAAATTGATGTACCGTGAAATAGCACATGCTCATTATTTGGAAATATGGAAATAGATCCCAAAAGGAAATACCTAAAAATAATAAAAAGTGTTTGCTTCTGGGGATTGGATCTCAAAGGTGGTGAAGAGTGAAGCAGGAATTGCTTTCTTCCAGTCTAAGCCCTCTAGAATAAGTTTACTTTTATTTATTTATTTATTTTTAATATTTATTTTATTTATTTCTCTCCCCTTTCCCCCTCCCATCTCAGTTGTCTGTTCTCTATGTCTTTTTGCTGGGTGTTCTTCTTTGTCCGCTTCTGTTGTTGTCAGGGGCACAAGAATCTGTTTCTTTGTTGCATCATCTTGCTGTGTCAGCTCTCCGTGGGCCAAGTCCCCTTCCCCTGGTTTACTTTTAAAACCTTGTATTCTGGCTGTGGACTTGGCCCAGTGGTTAGGGCGTACGTCTACCACATGGGAGGTCCGTGGTTCAAACCCCGGGCCTCCCTGATCTGTGTGGAGCTGGCCCACATGCAGTGCTGATGCACACAAGGAGTGCCCTGTCACGCAGGGGAGTCCCCGTGTAGGGGAGCCCCACGCGCAAGGAGTGCGCCCCGTAAGGATAGCCACCCAGTGCAAACAAAGTGCAGCCTGCCTAGGAGTGGTGCCACACACCCAGAGAGCTGACACAGCAAGATGACTGCAACAAAAAGAAACACAGATTCCCGTGCCCCTGACAACAACAGAAGGGAACAGAGAAGATGCGGCAAATAGACACAGAGCACAGGCAACCAGGGTGGGGCGGGGGAGGAGGTAAATAAATAAATAAATAAATCTTTAAAAAAAAAACACAAAAAACCTTTTATTCTGGGAGCAGATATGGCTCGTTCAGTTGAACGCCTGCTTCCCACACGGGAGGTCCCGTGTTTGATCCCTGGTTCCTCCTAAAAACAAAAATAAACAACAAGAAGACAATTGAAAAAACCAACTCATGGGAGCCAATGTGCCAGCATTCCACATACAAGGTCCCAGGTTTAATCCCAGGCCCTGGTAACTCAAAAAAAGAAAACAAAAAGACCCTTGTATTCTATATATCTAAATCTATATCTATCTATTTTCTTTTAAGGAGGTACCAGGATTGTACCCAGGACCTGGTACATGGGGAGTTGATGCTCAACCACTTGCACTATATCTGCTCCCCTCTATATTATTCTGATAGAAAAAAAATGTTAAGGATGAATAGAAGAATAAGAAGTAGAGATAGTAAATGTAGACAGTTCTTTCTAGAAGTTATTAGGAAAGGGAAAACAACAAACACATAGCCTTAGTATTTGCTAGGTGCAATTCTAAGCACTTTACATAAGATTAACTTATTTAATCTCCCCGTCAACTCTATGAAGTAGGTGCTCTTGTTACCCCATTTTCAGATAAAGAAACTAAGGCACTGAGGTTGAGTCCGTTATCCAAGTTCTCATAGCTAGTGAGGACTTGGATGTCTGGATGGTTCCACAGCACGTGCTCTTACCACTGGGAATTAGAAGGAAGTGAAGAGTTGAGAAAAGATATTTTAGGTTTGGGTTTTTGTTTTGTTTTTCATTTGTAATAGAGAGATGTAAGCCAGAAGTTCCAGCCCAGAGGATGGATAATTGAGCTGACCCAGTGCTGGACTTTTGCCAGATGATTGCTGAGAAAGGGCAAGGAAGCAAAGGGTGCTTGAGAGTGTAAACAAACAGGAGAGGGGTTGGAGAGATGGGCTATGGGGTTGACGCCACTTTGACAAGAGGAGCTTGAGGGATTGCAAGGAAATGAAGGGCTCCAAGGAGAGGGAGAGAAAAGTGGAGGGACAGGTTGTCAGAGAAGGTGGGACATTGGCTTTTCAAAGCTGATAGATGGAATTAAAGAACATACCTACCGACTCACACATACAGAGAGAGGTCTGGAAGGTTAGCTGCAGTTATGGGTGCTTATGTTGCTCTCATTCTTGCTCATGCTCTTTCCTGACTTGTCTTCAATTAATCTGTATTACTTAGGTAGTAGGAAAAACAATAATGAAGTTACTAATCAGAGGTGAAGCAGTCCCATGTGATGACAAGGTCAGGGTGGGACCATGGTGTGGGTGGCTGACACAGGATGGGGAGAACGCCTTTGGAGTTAGGAGGTAAAGCAGCATGAGACCACGGTTTCCTCCAGGCAGTCCTCATGAATATTGGTGTCGTGGATGCTGGAACGTGGCCTCGGGTCAGTGCAGTGAGAGTAGGGACGGGGCTAGGTAGAGCAGAAAGACTGGACTCTCCTTGACTCAAAGCTATCAGGGTTCACATCACCCCTCCACTAGAGTGAGGCGTTGTTCCTCACTCCAGCTCACCCCAGCCACCGCTGCTTAAAGCTTCATCCTGCTCACTAATCTGTAATAGCTCTTAGTTCCTGTTCCTTTCTGCCTTGCCTCTTGGAATGAATCTTTGGAAAAAAAGTTGCTTTGGAAAGAATTTATTAGTATTACAGCCTCATTTCTTAATTTCCCCCAATTGAGTCTTCTGTATCAGTGGGCTTTTTGTTAATTTTTTTCTTTTTTAGCTTTTTATTTTGAAGTAATTATAGATTCAAAGGAGGTTGCAAAGAAATGTACAGGGACATTCCATGCACACTTTGTGCATACTTCACTGAGCTCCTGAGGTTAATGTTTTATACAATTGTAGTACAATATCAAAACCAAGAAATTGCATTGATACAATTATGGCGCTCCTTCAGAGTTCACCCAGTACACATGCTCTTATTTGTGTGCGTGTGCATTTGTATGTGTGCATGTGTGTGTGTAGCAGTGCTGTCACATGTGGCCATGTGTGACCACCCCCACAATCAAGATGCTCCTCTGCATCATCTCACAAGGCTCCTTCACACGACCCCTGACGGCCACGCCACCCCCTCCTCATCCCTCACCCCTGACAACCACCAAGCTGTTCTCTGTCTCTCTAGTTACGTTATTTCATGATGTTACGTAAGTGGAATCATGCAGTAGGTATCCTTTTGAGTTTGGCTTTTTTCCCTCAGCATACTTTTGAGCTTTCCTACTTCACTAGTTGTGCTGTTTTGTTCATTTACCTCTGTACTGTCTTCGATATAAGACTTGTTCATCCCCACCTCTGCCTTTGTGCATGCCACGTTCCCTTCTAGAACACCCTCTACATGTCTTCTTCGCCCATCTGTATTTATTTCCTTTTTCAGACTGGGACTGCTCAATGCCTACACCCAAGAGTCTCATCTCTGTTCCTTTATCAGTGTTGTATACCTCACACCATATCATTTTCCACTTGAAGGTAGAAGGCAGGGACCATGTCCAACTTCTCTTTTATTCCTAGCCTCTGGTACAGTGCCTGCACTATAGTAGGTATCCAGTTATTTTTTAGATGAAAGAAGTTACTCTGTTAGATTCTTTATGTTTTGGGTATGTGTTTGTCTCCCCACTATTTTGTAAACATTTTAAGGGCAGCAGCTGGACTCCATTTACTAGTGTGCATGTGGAATACCTAGGGTTTCCAGAGGTCTTTGTATGTGTCCTCAGTGATGTCTTTGGCTGTGTGCCTTTGTGGCTGTTGGGATGAAATGAGGGCGTAAGTGTTTATGGGGCTGGTTTCCCAGCTGCCCAGCCTGAATCCCCACAGTCAGCAGGATGGACCTGGAGATGTCGGGGCTGAAGACCCTGGAGCACGTGGCAGTGACAGTCTCCATCACTCACCCACGACGCGGCAGCTTGGAACTGAAACTGTTTTGCCCCAGTGGCATGATGTCCCTTATCGGCGCCCCCCGCAGCATGGACTCGTACGTATACCTGCCCATGGCCTCTGAGCTCCTTTTCCAACAAAGGCCTTTTGAAGGAAAAGAAATGGGAGAACTGGATCCTGGCACTGTCCTAAGCTGCCTTGGCACTGGCCACCCTCAGCTGCCGGAAGCCGATGATCACATGCCTCAGTGCTTAACAATGTGCTAGACCCCACGTGTTACATTTTTTCTCTAATCCTTGTAAGAACCCTCAAGAGTAGATTTTGTAACCTCTTACAAATGAGGAGACAAGTCATAGAGCTAGTATGTACCTGAGGAAGAATGAGTCTAGACCTATTAGATTGCAAATCCATGTTCTTGCGACATTTGCTTTTAACACTACGCCACATTGCCACAGCCCCTCATTCCGTGAGATCCCAAGGCATGGTCCCAGCACTTCATGTCCCTTCGTGGCCCCCTCCCAAGTGGCTATAGCTCAGGAAACAACTCCATTTCCATGGCACGGCAATAAGAACACAGTATTTATTGGGGCAGGGGACAGTGCCCTGCACCATGTCTCCCAGACTTTCTACTTTGTTCTTTCTCCCTCCAGAGATCCCAACGGTTTCAACGATTGGACCTTCTCCACCGTGCGGTGCTGGGGGGAAAGGGCAAAAGGGATGTACAGACTTGTTATCAGGGATGTAGGTAAGCCTCCCTGCCTTTCCCGGGGCCCTGCATCTCTTGGGTGTCATCTGGTCCCTCTGGAGCTCAGTGTCCTCAGAGAAATTGTCCCAGTTCCCAGGTTGGCTCACCAATGGGCCAAGAGGGTAGATGGCAAGAAGTATGCCCCCCCAAAGCCTGGGCATTGCTGTCTAAACTGTTCGTTTATATTACCTCTTAGATTCTTTGGAGAAGTGACTGATCCATTTTTCCTCAGGGTAGCAACAAAAATTCCTTGTTGAAACCACATTTCAAGTCCTTTCACATATATTCATCTTTCGACCATCCCTGGTAGGCAGGTAAGGGCAGGACTCGTTTTCACCATATTTTGGAAAAACTGAGGCCCAGAGGTTTGAAGTTGGCAGAAGGTCATGCAGTAGATAGTGAAGAATCTGGGAATTGAACCCCAGCCTCCTAACAGCAGTTGTTAAGTGTTCACGAGACAGATGATTTTCAAAACCTTTCTTTGATTTAGAAGGGCCTTTTTTCCAAGCAAAATCCCAGCTAGAACCCCAAAATAGGCTGTTAAAAGCCAAACATCTCTGCTTGGGGACTCAAGAGTACCACTTCAGCCTTCCCCTTCCACCCCCCATGGGCACCCTGAGGCACATCTGCAGGACCCTGGGGTCAGGAAGACACAGGCAGACACTCCTGCAGCAGACCGTGTGGTCTGAGTCCCTTTGGATGGAGGGATGGGCAGGCTCTGCTCTTTGGCATGGCCAGAGGAGGGGCAGGGTTCATGGACCCCGTTTGCTGCCCTAGGAGACGAGCCGCCCCAGGCGGGCATCCTCCAGCAGTGGCAGCTGATTCTGTACGGTTCTGTGTGGAGCCCAGTAGACATCAGGGACAGACAAAGGTAGGTATAGCCACCTGGGGTAGAGAGAGAACACAGCGAGGCTGGGTGGGGGCAGGGCGGAGAAAGGCCACCAGGGGAGCCCCACCTCCCTCTGAACCCCAGCTGAGCTTCAAGCTCCAGACTTCAAGCTCTGTGAATAAAGGCATCTGCTGGGAGCCCACACTGGGCTCCTTTGCTTTTTGCTGCAGGGCTTCCTCCTCTCGTGTTAGGCAGGAAGCTGGGTGAGGGCCGATGGCCCAGGAGCCGGGGCCAGGGCGACGCCCTCCTCCCCTTTCTCCCCCACAGGCTGTTAGAAAGTGCCATGAGTGGAAAGTACCTGCACGATAACTTCTCTCTGCCCTGCCCTCCTGGGCTGAAAATTCCTGAAGAGGATGGCTACAGCATCTCCCCGAATACCCTCAAGGTACCAGGGCAATACTGCAGCGCCAGGCAGGCGGGAATAGCCTGGAGAGCCCGTCCTTGGTGGGATACTTGAGGTACCTTGGACTCGGGCAGTGAGGGATTAGAAAGACGATGGTTTCATGGCTTTCCTCCCTCTCTACTAGCCACCTCTCAGAGGACATGCTGGGGGCCAGGAGGGGGACAGCCCCCAGACAGAATTTGTGGTTTTGGGCTTTGGGAGACAGTCCCTAACACAGGTGTTTGCATTCTCCCCAGACGCTGGTGCTGGTGGGTTGCTTCACCGTCTTCTGGAGCATTTACTACCTGCTTGAAGTGTACCTGAGCCACAGGAATGCGGCCTCTGACCCAGTTTGTAGGAGTGGGTCCTGCCACTGGCCCCAGCGGAGCCAAAAAGCCAGGGAGGAGGGGACAGAGCTAGAATCGGTGCCACTTTGCAGCAGCAAGGCTGTAGACGAGGGGGAGACAGAGAGTGAGGGACCCCCTGCCTCGTGTCTCCTTACCCCGGACTTGCTGGAGCAAGGGAGCTGGTGCCTCTCCCAGAGCCAGCGTGCCCCGGCCTCCGCGCAGCAGCACCTACCCCCCGACCAGTTGCAGGGGAAGGAGCAGCAGCAAATTTGTTGACTCAGCCTGACAGGCTCACTGCGCGACAGACTTTTCCTTCCCAAAATTGGGAGAGCTGGGCAGGCTGCTCCCAATGCCCTCACACAGAGCTCCAGGGACAGAGCAGCCGTGATGCTTCTGTGGAATCCTGAGGTCTAAAGAGCTCCTCTCACTGGCTCTGGGAGGGGAGGGCCTCCTTAAGGTACCAGCAGCAGAGGAATGGTGTGAGAGAACACGCTGGAAAGAGCCACAGGGTTTTCCTGCAGCGGCACAGAAGCTTTTGGTGAGGTCTTGTTCAAACGGCCAGCCCCCATCCTCATTTCTTGTGGGCAAGTCAGGGATGTGGGTCAGAAGGATGCCATCCAGACAGGGGCAAGAAGGTGCCTGCCCTGTTCAGGAGGGCACAGAAACACCATTGGGGTCATCTGGGAAGAAGACTTGGGCAGATGCTGGGAGGAGTCCCTGGACATGCCAGTGCTTTCAATGACCCAGGGCTGAGAAACAGTGGACTCTTCCTGTCTGTCCCTCACCTTCTGCCTGAGACTCGGACTGTGGGTATATCGATGAGGCTGTTAGCCCTCAGCCCGGCATACGTGCCCTGAAAGCTGCCTCCCGTAGCCCTCCCCCAGGCTCCTGAGAAGCCAACTTGACAGTACCCGACTGCCCTCCTGCCCTCCTCTCGTGGTTCTGAAAAGGATTTTCCTGGCAGGCTGGGGATGGACCCCGCTCCGCAGACCTTTGTCGCCTCAGGAGGGAAGTGCAGCAGGGCTGCAGAGCAGGCGTCGCACACGTGCAGCGCGGCCACACGCTCCAGCCCTGCCACCATGCTGCCTTCCTCTGCAAAGTGCTCAGGGAAACAGCCTCTCCGGAGGCCCGCTGTCTGCCTGGCAGGCTCGGGCTCTTCCTCCCGCCCCGGCCTCGGCCCCTCACCAGGCCTCTCCCCACTTCTGAGCTAGTTGGTTGAGTTGAATTTTTTTAATATTTTAGATTGGGGACTCTGTTTTCACTGCAACATATTGTTGAATTTTTTTTCTGCACAGCTTTTCCAAAATAAAAGCCTTCCACACAATTCTGCCCACTCCCCATCTCTCCTTCCCTGTCTCCCCAACATGGCTGCAGGTTGCCGAGCTGCTCCCCTTGCCCTCCACCCGGAGATTCCCTCTCCCCTTGCACTGCCTGGTTCCTCTGAAAGACTTTCACCCTCCTGGGGTCCCGGAAGGCCAGGGTCCTTCCTTGAGAGGACGGCAGCCGGGGACATGCAGGAACCCCGGGTGCCTGCTCGACTGCAACAAGTGACTAGTGCAAATCAGACGCTGCCAGCCGTGCCTGAGAAAAGATGGATGTATATTTTTTTCATTTTTAAATTTCAACCCCAAAAATTTTCCAGCAAAAAAATGGGGGGAGGTCGGGCTGGGTCTCCTTCAGTGGACAGTTGCTGCCAAGGACAGTGGACATGCCCATACCCAGGCTTCCCCAAGCCCAGTTCCCCCCTGCTTAGCCCAGGATGGGGAGGGATGGTAGACGTGGGTGGCGGGAGCTTGGGAGGGCACAGGGAGTGTGGGTAAGTGCTCTGGGGGAAGAAGTCGGGCTGCCGCTGAGAGTGGGGGAGAGCTGCCCATGTGCAGTCACCTTTACTCAGTGACGGAGCCTCAAAGCTTGGCCAAGGCTGAAGGAGCTCCAGGGGTGGGGTGAGGCCGGCTAGGCGGGATGGCTGCGGCCAATGCGCTGGGGAGGGGCAGGGCTCCAGGCGGCCCTCCACCCTCTAACTGATGATCTGCCGAGGTCGTCCGTAGCCTGTCATGCCGGCCTGGGTGGCTCCTCTGTTGCTGCCCATCTGCAGGCCAATGACATGCTTCCCCTCCTGCAGCTGGCTGTCCGTGAACTCCCTCTTATGCTCCTGGGCTTTCCTACGAGAGGAGGAACCAGGATAAAGATTTGCCAGGATTTGGTGTTTTCCGCCTGTTTTCTGAGTTCTCTATTATTCCTATCCCAATCCCTTCCCTTCCAGTTTCACTTCTCTCTTTTCCCCAGTTGAGTGTGCCCAGAGGCTAGCGAGACGGGACTAGCTGAACACAGTGGAGGGGCCAAGGAGTAGCAGGGGCCCACTTTCCACCCCTCCTGCCCTTCACTCCTGGTTATCTGCTCCTCCAGACCATCCCCACAAACTGGTTAGCCCCAGGGCCTCCCATCCCCACGCAGAGGTCCAAGCCTAGAGGGTAGGAGGCCCTGGAGGCCACCTACTTCATAAACCAGTTGGGGTCTCCGCGGTACTGCCCATCATTCTTGGTCACTGCCAGGCTGCCCAAAGCCATCAGGGTCCTCTGCACTGCTGCCAAGTCTTTGCCTGTGAGAAGCAAGAGGCGGGAAGAGGGGTCGAACTTAAAACTGCGGAAACAAGACTGCAAGCCAGGGCCTGCCCCCACCTCTCTCAGGAAGTGGCCAGAGTAGGGGCAAGAGTTCTCCCAGAATCCAAGGCGCCTCCACCAGCTCCTGTAGGATGCCCTCGTGAGTGGGCCTGGTGGTCTCTCGGCATCTCCATTCCTCTTCTGCACAGATTAAGAGCCCCCTCACGTCAACTGTCATCTTCCCCTCTCCCTGCCTCGGCCTCCTGTCCTCTGCCTGTGCCCCCTGCCCCCAAGCCAGCCCCTCTCCTCTCTGTACCTTCAAAGAGGTCAACAGTCTGGAACATGTCAGTCCTGGTGACGCCATAGTTCTCGGCTGCCTTCAGGAACTGAGCCACCTGCTCCATCTGCTTGAAGACCATGGAGGGGGGGTTCTCGGGCACCTTCACTGGCTTGGAGCCGTCAGGATACAGGCTGTTCACCAGCTTGCTCAGAATCTGCCAGACACAGGGTACAGCTTGGCACTCAGCTCGGGGTGCCTGTCCCCAGGGCGCTTTCCCAGGGTGCTACTCACCACGCCGTTCTTCAGCCAGACCTGGAAGCCCAGGCGCCCGCGGTCGGGGCGACCCACGTCAGCGCCACACTGCACTATGATCCACTCCACCAGCCGTTCCTCCAGCTCCTCGTCGTACTTCTTCTCAATCTTGGATTGCACCTCACGGCTCATGCCGTAGGCAGGACCTTTGTTGGCCATGATGGATGAAAGCTAGGGCAGGACACAGCAGAGAAGGGAGGGGTGAGGGGCCGGGAACGGCTGACAGGCCCTCCAGCCGTGTGGGTGCCCGGCTCTCCTAGGCATCCCCTTGCTTTTTTTTTTTCCTCTCCCCTTCTCCCGCCTCCCCCCCCCCCCCACAGTTGTCTGCTCTCTGTGTCCATTCGCTGTGTGTTCTTCTGTGACTGCTTCTATCCTTATCAGTGGTACCGGTACCGGAATCTGTGTTTCTTTTTGTTGCATTATCTTGCTGCATCAGCTCTCTGTGGGTGGGGCACCATTCCTGGGCAGGCTGCACTTTTTTCACACCGGGTAGCTCTCCTTATGGGACACGCTCCTTGCATGTCGGGCTCCCCTGCGTGGCACGGGGCTCCCCTACACGGGGGACACCCCTGTGTGGCACGGCACTCCTTGCGCCCATCAGCGCTGCTCAAGGGCCAGCTCCACACGGGTCAAGGAGGCCCGGGGTTTGAACCACGGACATCCCATGTGGTAGGCAGATGCCCTATCCATTGGAGCAAGTCTGTTTCCCCGCCTTGCTTCCTGATTTTGTATACACAGCACTGGCTATCAAGGCCAGGCTCAGCGCAGAGGTTTTTTTTAAGATTTATTTATTTCTACTCCCTTCCCCTATTGTTTGTTCTTGCTGTCTGCTCCCTGTATCTGTTCGTTGTCTCCTTGCTTTGTCTGTTCATCTTTTAGGAGGCACTAGAAGCCAAATCTGGGACCTCCCATGTGGGAGGGAGGCACCCAATTGGTTGAGCCACCTCCACTCCCTGCTTGCTGTATCTCTCATTGTGTTTACTCTTTTGACTCCTCGTTGCATCAGCTGGCATGCCAGCCTGCCGCATCAGCTTGCTCGTCTTGCTCATCTTCTTTAGGAGGCACTGGGAATCAAACCTGGGACCTCTCATGTGGTAAGTGGGTATCCAACTTCTTGAGCCACATCTGCTTCCCATTCGGTAATTTTTTTTAAGGAGGTACCAGGGATTGAACCTGGGACCTTGTGTGTGGGAGGCAGGTGCTCAACCACCAAGCTACATCTGCTCCTGATCAGTAAACTTTTTCTGTAAAGGACCAGTCAATAGTTGAGGCTTTGCAGACCATATGGTTTCTGCCCTTCTGCCTTTGTAGCATGAAAGTAGCTATAGGCAATAGCAAATGAGCATGGCTTTGTCACAAAACTTTATTTACAAAAACAGGTGGCAGGCTGGTTTTGGCTTATAGGCCTGACCCTTGGGCCATAGTTTGCTAATCTCTGGTCTAGCACATTCTTTCTTTGCTAAGATTGGGCACGGAGGCACTGGAGAGGCCTTCCCCAGGAAGCCACATTGTCTCCCAAAATAAAGCCAGCAGGTGTCTGTGTTGAGGGAGGTGTGAGGCAGTTTTACTGCCTCTGCCTGCAGGCACAAAATTACCTTCAACTCTCACTTCTCCCCCCACTTTATCCGCTAACCTCCAAAGCTTGCAGCTGAAGAGGCTCAAACTTACCATCCCTGGGAAGGTCTAGGAAGCCACCAAAACTCAAGAGCTCTTGGCACAGAAGCTGCACTTCCTCAGGGGAGCCAAGCTGAGAGCGAGAAGCCACCACCCACCCCCCACCCACACTGACTTTCCCTCCTGCCCTCCAGCTCAAGCCAGCTTAGCAGCTTGAGTAACCAAGCAGGCAGAGTCCTCCAGGGGTAGCCAAGAGCCAAGACTCAGCCAGAGCCAGGCAAGCCCCTGTCCGTCCAGACCAGCAGCAGCTACTGCCCGGAGTGCCTGGGGCTGGCTCTGCCAGGGCTGGGATTCCAGAAGGGGCAGGGTGGGCGGCAGGCTGCGGCTGCGAGGAACCTCATCTGGCCACACGAGGCCCCCTCGGGTGGCATAGTCCTGCCAGGGTCTGTCTGCAGAGCCGCAGTAGGAGGTACCAAAGAAGACCAAGTCCACCTGCTGGGCTCGGAGGGGTCTGAGGCTGGGGAGGGAGCCAAGGGCCCAGGACGGAGGCAGTCAGCAGGCCTCCCCAGCTCCCCCTCGGGGCAGGCAAGCCCCTCTCCCCACCCCACCGCTGCCCTTTCCCCGCTTTAGGCTCAAGTTCCCTTTCCCTCAGGTGGGGATAATGAGGTGGCCTGAGGCTCTTCTCTGACCCCAGTGATCCAGGGTGGGAAGTCGTTCAGTGGAAAAAAAACAAAGTCCTCCTGCAAAGAGGCAGGGGCGCCTCCTACCAGCAGAAGCCCAGAAAAACTAGCGGGACCAGGGGTCTGCCCAGGACAGCTGCCCCCCAAGATAACGTGCAGCCAGTTGGAGGCAGCACATCTAGATGTGTGAGCTGGCATGAGGGGTGGGCCTCTCCAACTGCAGGGACACAGGACAGCCCTCCCCCAGAAGTCTGCGCCCATCCTCACTGCCGCCCTTGAAGAGGAACCACCCGGAGGGAACCGAGGAGACCCTTAGGAAAGCGCCCAGCCCTGAGCCCCCCCCCCCCCCATTGCTCCAGAGCTCCTCCTTGGCGGTAGCCCCCACCCTGCTACCCTCTGCCTCTTGCGGGGGAAACCTCAGGGGTAACGTTGGCTCCCTCGCCTGCCCCTGCACGCTGCCTCCCCAGCCTGCTCCAGAATACAAGATAGTTGGGGTCCTTCACGCTGCCTCACCGGCTCCCCCAGGCCTGGGGCCCCACGGGTGTGACCCTGCTATCCAGGTCAGTGTGCTCACATCTCCCTGGACATCCTTCCAGTTGACACAGAGAGCAGCACCTTGAGTCTAACAACATGTCCAGCGGGGGTGACTGGGGCTGAAAGTGGGGACACCCCAGCTTCCAGGGGTTGGCCATCAAGTCCTCTGCACCAGCCACATCGTCCAGGGCATTCCAATGAGTCAGAGAGATGCAGGACTTTAGCAGTGCCACCCCTCCCGCGAGCTAGGGCCATCCCGGTCTGGAGTTGAGAAGCCAGAAAACTGTCCTTGCCATCCTCCATCCTCAGGTCCCTGGTGGGGACCTGGGGGGCCCCAGGGAGCTCTGCCTGGGGGGCACCCAGAGCTCGGGGGGGAACCCACTGCCTGGCCAGCCCAGCCCACCCTCCCTCCCAACCGTGGACGAGGCACTTACGGGGCTTCCTCGGGCTCGGCAGAGAGAGGTGGCTGTGTCTGGGTGGGAGCGATGGGATGGGACGCTGGCTGGGTGCGGGGTTTAAAGGGCCGGGACCCCGGTGATGTCAGCCTCCCCCGCTGGCTCGCCCCTCGGCCCCCTCCTGGCCGGAGGAAATGGGCCCCCCTCCCCGCCCCCAGCCCTCCCAGTGACTCCACTCAGGCTCCATATTTGGGGAAAGACACCAAGATGGAGCAGTCTGCCCGGGGGCTGCCGAGACATTCCCTGCGTGCCTGGGAGACGAGCGGGCGGGCGGGGCTCACTCCCGGCGGCGGGAAAAGCCTTTTAAGGGCAGGACGGCGAAGGCCGGCCCCGCTGCTCGGGCTTGGGGCCGCTCCTTCCTCGCTAGTCCCTGCCCCCGAGATGGAGGGGAGCAGGGATTCAGGAGTCGGGGCAGGGGAGGCTTTAGGCTCTGCTGGGAGGTGGGCGCTAACCTTGACGGAGGACCTACTACGTGCCGCTCTGCAAATGCAGCTCGACCGTGACGGCGTCATCACTGTCCCATTCTACAGATGAGCAAGCTGAGGCTGTCTTACCCAGGGCCGCCCGGGCAGTCACGAGTGGCATAACCGGGGCGTCCTCGAGAGCCCTTGCGGGGGCGGGTTGCGGGCGGACCCTGTCCTCGCCCCGTCCTCTCAGCGGGGGCAGGTCGTGAGCCCTGTGGGTTAGTCAGGGCTAGGATCTGGGGCCTCACAGCCGCTGAGCGAACCCTCCGCTCCTCAGGTGTCCGCCCCGGCCCCATCCCGGGAGCAGTAAGTCGCAGGGTCCCCAGGGCTGGGACAGGCGGCTCAGGGGCCGCAGCATCCCTGCCTCAGGACCAGACCCCTCCCCCAATCCCGGAAGAGACTGGCCCTCCTGACTCCAGGCCCAGCGTCCCAGGGAGGGACAGAAAGAGGCTAAGAAGGATGGAGACTTCCTGCTCTGGCACTCGCCATCCAGGGGCGGCCTGGCAGGGAGGACCCAACGCTGCCCACCCGCCCACACCCCGCAGCGCCCGCGCCCGGCCTGGCGGCGCAGCCCGCGCCCAGGAGCTCCGCCCACCCGCCTGCCTCCGCCTCCCGCCCCAGCCCGGGCTCGGCGGCACACGGGGCTACAGCGCCGCCCAGCGGTGCCAGCGTGGAACTGCAGGAGGGGGGCTGGGGCTCGGCGAAAGGGCCGCCCACCTCGCCAGGTTCTGGATACTTCATTAGAGTCCTTGACCTCCGAACCATGCCCTCCTTAGCCTGCTGGAAACTAAATCAACCTTCCAGGGTCATCTCAAACCTCCCTCCTCTCGGAGCTTGTCCGTGGTCTATGCACCCAACCATCTTGCATCCCCGGAGCCCCACCTACTCCCCACCCACCAGCCCAGCTTGGCCCACGTGCTCACGGGGCCTGCAGCCTACCTAGCTGGGATGGCCCACGCTGGGCACCAGACAGGCGGACTGCGATGGAGAGAAGCCGTTGCCATTTGGCAGGAGGGGGGGACTTCAGAGGTGAGCTGCCTGGAGCAGTTTTGCCAGCACAGTGCCTGGCACGGAGACGTCCCCTGGTAAATGATTCCTGAACTAGCGCTGTTACTCAAAGGAAAGAAAGGTGGGCATCAAGAAACTGCAGTTCCCAAGGTGACCCTGGCTTGAAAAAAGTGGGTGCAAACAAGGGGCCCAAGAACGATGTCTGGTTGTTTCTTTAATCGAGTGCAGACTCATTCATAGAAAACAGAACGCAACCACAGCATGGAAACACAGAATGGAGTTCTGAAAAAAGATCCATCCAGACCCACCTCCCCTGCCCAGCCTGAGGGAGAGCCAGAAAACACGTGGGTGCATAAAATACATTCCCATCCCAGGCAGAGGCCTGCCCTGCACCTCCCGGATTCTTGGCATCTGGGTCAGACCTGGTGGGGTGAAGGAGAGTCAAGGGCCGGGCAGCCAGGGGTCCTGGGCTGGGGGCACCTCAGTGTAAACTCTAAGGTTTCTCTGGGTGGATGGAGGAGTGTACCTGGACACGGAAGTTGGCTGAAGACTGGATGGAAACAGTGAGCTAGGAATGAGGATGCAAGGGGGAGTAAGCGTGTCCCTTCCTTCTCCCCTTTCCCAAGGTAGGCACTGGGGACACACAGCTGGGGAGGGGACGGGTGGGCTGGGCCCTTTGGTTCCTCCCTTCTTTGCCCCTGGACATTATTGTGCATTGTCAATGGCACTGAAGGACCCCCAGCTGGGGCTTGGCAGGACGGAGGGCTTGGCAAGAAGGGAAGGAGCGAGCAGCTTTTCCCTCTAACTCTGGAGCCAGCCTCAGTCTGGGGCCTGACGGGAGGGCAAAGGGGCCTCTGAATGCAGCCCCTAAGATCAGAGGGCAGTTCTGAAACGTGGGCTGCACCTCACTCCTAAAGAGCCAGCCCCCGAGGAGCAGATGGGAGAGGGGCCCCTTGCAGGCCTTAGCACCAAAAGCCTGGCTCCGGCTGGCCAGCCCCCCACTCACCCCGCCTTCCGTCCCGGCTGACCTGAGTGGGCAGTGACGGCAGCCGGGCAGCGAGCCGGGCCCCGCTCTAGGGCCTGGCGCGTGGGAGCAAGAAGGGCTGGGGGTCCCGGCTGAGGGGGAGGGCAAGGGCAGGCAGAACACAAGGTGTGGAGTAGGGAGGGTAACGCCATCCCTCTTTCCTCTTGCAGAGGGACAGACAGACAGGGACCCGGGAAGGGTCCCAGCCCGGGGAGGAAAACAGCAATGTGGCCAGTGTCTGGGGTTCCAGGAGGGCAGCCGCGAGCCTCAAGGCCACCGCATGACCATCCAGGCCAGGCCCGGTGGACCGCGCCGCTCTGCCCCTTCCGGCGCTGGGTGGCAGGGCTGTGACGCACACCCCCAGCTCTGGGAGGCCCGGGGGCCGGCGAGGCGGGGGTCCTCGGGTCCCGTGCCGTGCAGGAGGGGCCCGGCTCTGGCTAGAAGACGTAGATCTTGTCCCGCTGCACCGTGTCCAGGTCGTCGTCCAGCGTCAGCAGCACCTGGAGGAGGGGGCCCGCTGCGTCAGGCGCGGGGCGAGGGGTCACCCCGCCTTCTGCTCCAACCTCCCCGACGTGGGCTGGAAGAGGCCCCCGTACCAGGAAGGACCCAAACATGGCGATGGAGGAGAGGAAGTGCCAGATGTCGTGGTCGTCGAAGAAGTCGAGGAGGATGCAGTCCCGGTTGTGCTCCCGTGACTCCGCGGGGGTTTTCTGTGGGGGGGTAGGGGGGGGTGGCTGCCTGGTGACCAGCTCTGGCAAGGCCACGGGCCGGACCCACCTCCCGGCTCACCCAAGCCGCTCTCTGTCCTCCGCCCCAGGCAGGAAGGCACCCAGCCCTCGCCCTCATCGCCCGCGTGCTTGCAGAGCCCCCGAGGACGCTGGCTTCTGCCCTTGCCCTTTCCGTCCCTTTCCCTTCAGTCATTCCCTTTATCTACACTCTAAGGAGGGCGACCGTGACCACCCTTAGACGCCTTCAGCTCAGAGACGCTGGGAGGTCCCGGAAGCTCTGAACTGGGCTCCCTGCCTTGACCTCTGCTCTGCTCAGTGCTGCAGGGCTCCTCCCAAGCACCACTGCCCGGTCACATCCACCCCTGCTCAGGGCCCACAGGCGCCATGACCTGTGGAGTCAAGAGCTCCCTGCTCTGCCGGAAACTTCTACCCACAGGCACTTCCTGAACACCTGCCCTGTGCCTGGGGCTCTCCAGTCAGTGCTTCCACGGACCCCCAAATCGGCCTTGGCTGATTTTTGAGTGACTTGTTGAGTGACGGCACCTTTTGTCCACAGGGCCCTTCCCCATTACCCAGGGCCTTTCTGGCCAAGAGCAAGGCCCACCTCCTATAGGAAGCCTTCCTGGACTTCGTAACTCAGAGCCCTCTCTGTCCTCGGCCCTCCTGAATGCTCCTCCCGCCCTGGTACCTGCACCCTCTGTGCGGACATTTCATCGGTGATACTGTGAACAGCAAGGCGTGAACCACCAGTCCCTCTTCCTTGAACTAGACTGAAATCGCCTCGAAGGCAGCGGTCATGCCAGACTTAATTCTGAGCCCAGAACTGAAGGCTGAGCCGTGGGAGGTGCCCCGTGGGGCAGGAGAGAGCCTGCCATCTTCTGTGCCCCTCGCTGGCTGTGGGACCTTGGGCAGGTCCCCCGGCCCCAGCGCCGCCGCTGTCTGCGAAGCAAGCAGGGTCCTCGGAGGCCAGCACTGAATGAGGAAGCAGCTGTGGACGTGCTGGCCCCGGCGGCGCTCACAAGACGTTTACAGAGAGAACTCGCTGCTCGCGGCGCCTCCCCGCCCGCCCCCGCCCCTGGCGACAGGGGCCCGGCTCACCTGCCAGGTGCTGAGGCCCTGGAAGAAGAAGAAGAGCGCGAAGCCCCAGACCACGGAGGTGCAGATGATGCAGAGCAGGGGGATGAGCTTGATCCTTTCCCCGCTGCGGAGCTGGGGGGCGAGGGGCGAGCGGCCGCATCAGAGCCAGGCCCCCCCCCACCCCGCTGCAACCCTTCCTGGCCTTCAGCGCCCTCCCAGGCCTTCAGGACCGCTCTTTCAGGAAGCCTTCCGGGATTCACACTGTCACATCGTGTAGCCACACGGTGCCACGTGTCCCCAGGCCAGCAGCCCGGCGTCCTCGCCGCCGGGGCGTCCTCCGGCCGGGCCTCCGCACGCGCAGGCCAAATGCACTGGCTGGGGACACTCCCTCCCCAGGGGGCTCCACCCGCGTTGGGTGGCATGAGGGTTGCTTGGGAAGGCCTTAGAGGCCCACGCCCGTCCAGAGCCGGGAGTTCTACGTCCCCTTAACTCCTCCTGCGCTTAACCAGGCCCGAACCATCCTCTGCCTGAAAGGCCACCAGTTTCATGGGACTTTCTCAGTACAAGGAAGAGGCTCAGGAAATGGCTTTGAAGATGGAGTACAGGCAAGAGGTTTGGGCCTCTCCTCTCCTCAAAGCCCACTGGGAAAGAGACGGGCAGAAGACACACCAAAAAACCCTCCCTCCCTCTCAGGGCTGTCCAGGCAGGCCGGGCCCACCTCCCTCCCCAAAAGCCAGGGCCGCTGGCAGGGGAGGCCGTTCCCCGCTCACCTTCATGATGATGTAGAAGGCGAAGTAGAGCAGCAGGTTGCAGATGCCAATGGCCAGCAAATAGGAGGCGAAATCGTTGGGGCGCACGATGAGCCCGTAGGCGGCCCTGCAAGGCGGGAGGAGGGCTGGCGAGGCGGGGAAGGGCCTGCGGCGGGGAATGGGCTCGCCCTCGCCCCTGCCCCCACCGTGTTTTCTTATCACGTGGGACTGGGTTGAGAGACCCGCAGCAGATTCTAGAACCCCAGGTGCCAACGCTTGTCTCCTCGGCTCGCCTTGCCCTGTCGGGCCTGAAGCTCGGGAGCTGGCCGCGGCGCCCCGGGCTAGCGGCTGGCTAAGGCCCCCGCCGTCCGCCCGGCCCGCCTACTACCGCGGACGGCAGCCACACTCACAGCGACCAGTTGATGAGGTTGCCCATAACCAGCAGCACCATGCGGTCCTGGGGGGCAGAGAGACACGGGGACTGAGGGAAGGGCCGAGAGACGGGGAGGGAAGCAGAGGGAGGCCGGAGTCCACTGGCCCCCACCCCTGCCCTGGGCGCTGGCCGCACCTCCCCTGCACCGCCCCGCTCTGCACTGGAGGGCAGGTGGGGAGGAAGGGGCCGGGGGCCGGGCAGGTACCACGTAGAGGGGCCCGCTGCACTGCCGGATGCAGTCTGTGTAGAGCACGTGGAGGATGCGGCGGAAGATCCCCGAGTCTGCAAGAGAAGGACGGGTGGTGCTGGGCAGCGCTGGGCGGCTCGGCCTTCCTCCCAGAGCCCGGGCCTGTGCCAGCCGCGAGGCGCCAGGGCCTTCAGAGGCCCGGCAAGGCCCAGGGAATCCCTCCAGGGCCCCCATGAGAGGGCAGACCCCGACGTCTCTGGCCCGGGTCCCCAAGGCCACCAGCCCCTCCCGCCACGGGCCTGCCGGGCGCCTCGCTGCTGCCCTCACCCAGCTTCCAGCGGCCCATGTAGTAGAGCTGCGTGCTGAGGAGCAGCGTGGCGATGATGTGAATGACGGAGAAGACGATCCAGAACGCTGTGTTCCCTTTGCCAAAGACCTGCCGGGAGGCGCCGAGGGGAGGGTCGGGCGGTGCCTTTGCGCAGGAGGCCAGGGCGGCTGCGCAGTCAGTCAGGCTGGGAATCTCCGAGGGGCCCTGGGCAGGCCCTCTGGGGAGAGGGTTGGGGAGCCTCTTGGGGAGCCTCCTACAGGAGGGCGAGGGGGTTGCACATGCGGCGGGGGGTGGGGGGGAGCGCGGGGCTGAGCAGAGGGGGTGTCCCGTGGGAGAGCAGAGGGGCCGGCGGGCTCGGGGCGGCGCGGGCCCTCACCACGCCCAGCACGGAGAAGAAGATGACGATGGCCAAGCAGGCGTAGGCGCTGTAGGCGCTGGCGTTGATGTCCGGGTGCCGCTTCTGGTAGAGCTTCAGCATGCAGAGCCCGGCGATCATGTACATGAACGAGGTGTCTAGGGTGGGGACGCCCGCCAAGCCTCACCAGGAGCTCCCACCCACAGGCGGAGCGGGGTGGGGCAGGGGGTTCCCGACACCTCGCCCCGGTCAAGGAGCGTCTTGGTGGCACGTTGGCGCCTGAACTCCAGTCCCTCCCCCTGAGACTAGCGGCAAGCCTTCCAGGCCACCCCACGGGCTGCCACCCAGCCTGGCGCCAAGGGCAGCCTGGGAGGACACCTGAGTATCGCAGGCTGGGAGCACCCCAAGGTCAGGGCCATCTCTCAAGCGCGTCCTTTCCCAGTGCCCACACGCTGCCTGGCGCACGGCAAACGCTCGACGGAGGAAGCAAACTGCACCCAGGGAAGTCCGCACAGGCACCCCCACCACGGCGTTTCCCACGGGGCTGGAGCTCGGCCGCCAGCTGGAGGACTGGGGGTGGCGCAGGGTGTGGGCAGGCCCCTGCTCCAGGTTCCGACGGAGAAGAGGGAGGCTTCACTCACCCAAACTGGAAGTTGGTGTAGTTGGGGGCAGACGTGGTAACAGGCGCTGAGCAGCCCCTCCATCATCAGGGCTGTGCCCATGGCATAGAACAGGCCAAAGTGCTTGGGGATTCCACACTCCTGTGGTGGAGACGGTACGGGAAGGCTGGGAGGGGGTGAGAGGCCCAGCCAGAGGAAGGAAGGAAGGGACCCAAAACAGGGCACCCCCATGAGAGGAGGAGAGGGAAAAGGGATGGGAGGTGGATGGAGGGGGTGTGTAAGCAGGGAGGGCAGGTGGGCAGGACAGAGAGGGCAGTGAGGTCAGGAGAGAGCAGGGGGGTAGGGCAGGGAGAGGCAGGAGGGGGAGGGGAAGGGAGGGAGAGAGCAGGGGGAGGGGAGGGGAGGGCAGAAGGGTGAGGGCAGTGAGGGCAGGGGAGGGCAGGAGAGGGAGGGGAGGGAGGGGGACGGGAGGTGGGTGGGGGGCAGTGAGGACAGGGGAGTGAGGGCGGGGGGGAGGGGAGGGGCAGGGGAGGGCAGGGAGGGTGAAGGGCAGGGGGAGGGCGGGGAGGGTGAAGGGCAGCCAAGAGGGCTTGCAAGCGCACAGCAGGGGAGGGGCGGCCGCACCAGGGCGTGCAGGTCGTTGCGCAGCAGGGCCCGGTTGTGGTTGATCTCCCGCTGCAGGATGATCAGCAGGAAGAGCAGCCCCAGCAGGATGTAGCCCCAGGTTGCTGAGGATGTTGTTGAAGGCGCTACGAGGGGCGACACCACGGGGCACGCGGCCTCAGTCTCCCGCCCCACACCCCCGGGCCCAGCCCGGTTTCGCTGGGGGCAGGGGCCTCCGACCGCATCTGCACCTGAGGTTGCCCAGCGGGTGGGCGCAGAGGAAGTTGTAGTAGCAAGATGTCCTGGTTCCCGGTGACGTTCACCACCTGCAGCGGGGGCCGGGGGGGGGGGGGGGTGAGCAGGGCTGGGGGCAATGAAAGCACCGCGGCCCCCGGCCTGGGCAGCGGGCACAGGGCCCAGCCCCCGCCACGCCTCCAGGGCCCGCCCACCTGCCCGCGACAGGCAGGGTCGCCACGGCCAGCCCCCACGCGCCCCTTCTGCAGAGTGTGGGGCCTTTAAAAAGGGCAGTCGCCAGCCCCTCCCCGCAGGGCGCTGAACTGCCTGGCTGGGACCCGAGCTCCTCGGCCGCAAAGCACAGAGAACAGGGAAGGGAAAGCAGCACGCAGCAGGGCCCGGCACTGCTGCCCCGGAAACCCCCCGAGCCGGGCTCTGGGTGCTGGGGCGGTGCAGTGGTTTGGCCCCGGGCATCCAGCTACGCCAAGCCCAGGCTCGCTGGGCGGCCCTGCCCTCTGCAGGGGGTCTGTGAGGCCCGGGGGAGCTGCGCTGGCCTCTCACCGTCTGGTAGGTGATGACCAGCTGCACCACGGGGAGGGCGTAGAAGACGGCGATTGGTGGCGATGTTCCTGAGGGCAGGAGGGCGGGGGGTGAGGCTGGGGGGTGGGGGGGGACCCCCGAGAGGGCCGCCGCGCCAGCCCCAGGGGTCCCGGGCCGGCCCGCTCACCAGAAGTAGATCTGGTACTTCTTCCTCAGAACCCCGTTTGTCCTTGCGGGCCAGGTCCGCCACGTAGAGGTATTGCTGGGGAGAGCGGGGGGTGAGCCCTCGGCCCAGGCCTCTGGGACAGCCCCTCCCTCGCCCAGGCCACCACCCACAGGGCGGGCAGGGGTCTAGGCCGGCCGGGGGAGGGGCCGGGGTCCCGCCGCAGCGGCTTCCCCAGGGTGCCGCCCCGCAGGGGGTGTCAGACCTTGGTGCGGATGACGTTCTTGTCGGAATCGATGTCGGTCAGCGTGTCGTAGTCGTCCTCCTCCACGGAGCTCATGGAGTCCAGTCGTGGCCGAGTTGCCCAGCCGGGTCCAGGGAGCGAGTCTGGGCAGGGCGGGAAGGCAGGGGCTGCACCACCGGGCGTGGGCCCCTGGTCTGTCCCCACCCGTTGTCAAAATTACCAGGCAGAGGGGAAGCGGCAGGTGGTGGCCGGGCCTCGGAGCGGGGCTGGAGGCGGGCTCAGCCCTTGGGAGAAGACGCCACGCGCTCCCGAGGCCCGGGGGTCGGCGAGCAAGGGTGGCCTCTGCCAGGAGGCCAGGGCACAGGGCCTCTCCTCTCCAGCTCTGCTCCAGTGCCCGCTCCCCTCCCTGAGCAGACCCCAGGCCCCCACCCAAGCCCCAGGGCTGAATTCGGGCAATTCCTGCTGACTGGGTGTCCAGCCCGTGGGTTCCAAGACGCTGCTTTGCCCCCGCTGGCTTAAAGACCCACTGGGTCCTGGGGCGAGGGCGAGAGCCTCTAGGAAGAGCGCCCTCTCCTTTAGCCTGTTCCTTCTACTACTCTCAAAGCTTCTCCTTGTGACCTTGTCTGGCCCAGAGGCCACATCACGACACCCTACGCACGAGCACTACCCCCGGCAGGCCGGGGGGTGAGGGCGACAGGCAGAGGCGGCGGCACTGGCCAGAGCAGCGGGGATGCTAGCCCATCGCCGCCAGGGGCCAGGGCCAGCAGTGGGTGGCAGGAGGTGGGGAAGCCATGCGCAGAGCGTCCTTCCGGCCCCCAGGGTGGACCGGCTCGCGTCCACCGCCCCTGGCAAGGAGCTGATTGGCAGAGCACCCCCGCCCCCCTCCCCACATCTACCCATGGCAATGCACAGCTGCCGCATCTGGCCAGCGGGGAGGCGCCGCTTGAACTGGTCGTGCCCTTCAAAGGAAAGGGAGAGGTTACCGGGGAGCTGGGGCCAAGGAGGGGAGGACGAGGAAGGATAGAGAGACAGGGAGACGAGCAGGCCCCTCCCTGCTTCCAGCGTCTGGCAGAAGAGGCGGCCCCCCCACCACGCTCTTCACCCGGCCAGCACTGGGTGCTGCCGGGTCCGCTCACCCTGGTAGCTGTAGGAGAGCTCCCCGGGGCCTGTGGCATCAACCAAACCGTCAGTGGATCCGGAACAGTTCTCTGAGGGGAAGGGAAGTGGTCAGGGGGGTGGGAGAGGCCTCAGGGAAGGGGAGGCCAAGCCCACTCCCCGGGGGCTCCGAGCAGCAGCAGAGGACCTGGGCACCAGGGGTCGTCGCCTCACAGAGCGCAGCCTGAGGCGCCTAGCTGGTGGGGGGGGGGGGGCGTGCAACACGAGCTTGAGTTTCAGCACATACCGAAGGAGCCATAGTTGTAGCCCTCGTAAGGGGAGCCGTCAAGGAAGGGGTCGGCCAGCACCCGAGGGTGACCTGGAACGAGATGTCAAGGCTCCCTTAGCCCTGGAAGCAGAGAGTGGACCTAGCGCCAGGGAGGAAAGAGAAGCAAGCACCCAAGGAAGAGAGACGAGGGGCCGCCATGCCAGGAGCGAAGAGTGAGCATCTGCGCTGGCAAACGAGCCTTGCCGCCACCACCGGTCCCAGCCTCCCACGGACTTCCCCAGTGGGAAGACTTGCGACCCTCTGGCCTCTCTAAGAGAGGCCAAGGTCAAGGAACTGTGCAGCTGAGGGGCCAGCAGCAAGGACAGCCAGCCTCCGGCCTGCCCGGGTCCCAGCCGAGCACCCTTTACTTCCCCCGCCCGCCCCAACCCACACTCCAGCTCCTCTGTCCACAGCACCTGGAGCTTACCAAGGAGAGAGGCTGAGAGAAGGTCCCAAGCAGGAGGGAGGATAGAAAGAGAGGGACGGGAGAAAGGGAGAGAGAATGAAAGGTCAATAACTCCAGACACTGCCAACGGCTTCTCCTGAGACGGACAGACAGCATCGCCAGACAGAGAAGTCGAGGCCCAGCGTTCGAGGTGTCCCAGGAGGGATGGACGGGCACGAGGTCCCAGCACATTTCCACCCACGACTTTTACTGCCAATGTGAACATCCCAGAAGCCCCCGGCCCTTCCTTTTCCAACCCCTGAGGGAAACAGCCACCACTCTCTCCCCCAAAATACAATACAAAGCCCTGCCGCCCTCTCCCCTGCCCCCTGCAAGTACCACTTTCTGGGCAGGCTCGGTCCAAGGCCACCAGCAGGGTCTTCCTCTTTTGCCTGCAGGGATGGACTCCAGAGGCGACGCCGGCAGGGCAGGACAGGGGCCCGCCAGGCCGGGCTGGCCTTCCCCCACCCATGCCCATCCCCCCATCCGTGATCCCACGGTGCCTCCCAGGCTGGGAGCAGTATGGGGGGAGAGGAGAGGGCCAAGGCCCAAGGACCCTGGCGCCCGGCCCAGTGGACGGCGTGGCAGGTCACGCTGGGCCACCACGGGTCCTGCCAGGCCTCTCCACAGCAGGCCTTGACCCACCCGCCCCCCGGAGAGAGGAGGCCCCACCCACTACCTCCAGTTCTCCCAGCAGGCCAGGAGGATGGTCAGCAGGTAGAAGGAGAGAAAGATGCCCAGGCAGAAGAGCATGCCACCAACGTAGGCCTCGGCTGTGGGGATGGGAGCCAGGAGGGGAGGAGGTCGGTACCTTCTGAGACGTCCGTGCTGGCACACAAGGCGCTCTGTGGCCCGGATTCTCTCCCCACTGCTCCTCTCAGATGCCATGGCCCAGCCAGCGTCAACAACTCGGAACTCCCCAACGCTCCAAACTCTGCTCTTTCCTCTCTTTGCTCAGGGTGCAGCTTCTGCTAGAACGTTCTTTTACTTCTCAACGCCGCCCCCTTCCAAGCACAGTTCAGGGACTGTGGCTCCAGGAAGCTCTCTCTGCCCTCCGTGCTGCCAGGGTGGCCTGCCCTTCCCTGCGCGGCTCTCGGCTCCTCCCGTTATCTGTCTACCTCTTGAGGCCCGGGCCCAGGCAAGGCCCCTGCACACAGAGATGCTGAAGAAACAGGCCGCAGGGAAGAGGCGGCTTCTATCCCCTTCCCTCGTACCCCTTCTTTGGACTTCTGCGGTCCAGTTTATGAAGAGCCCCATTCACTCCTTCAGCAAATACTGACTGAGCACTGACGAAGGGCCTAGCACTTTACTCTTAATTTTGTTGCTTAACCTCACAATTTAGCGAGATTAATGGGACAGATTTTATTTCTCCCCATTATTTAACCCAATGGAAGCTGATTACATGGCTAATAAGTGGCAGAGAAAGAACTAGAACTGAGGGCTTCGATCTCCACCACGGGCTCCTGCACCACCTGGCCCTGCTCATCTTGAAGGCTGCCAAGTCCACTTTCCTTTCCTGCCCCTCAGCCCGCTTGAGCAGGTGCCCGTCACCCTTCCCGTTCAGAGAACATCCTACACCCCGGATCTGGAAGGAAGAGCCAGGGGCCTGTCCATCCCCACTCAGCCACCCACACTCACACGTGACTGCTTTCGATACCAGCACTGACAAGGTTTTCTGGCGGTGCCCTTGATCAACCGGTTCATCTGGAAGTAAAATGTCAAATTGGCCAAGAAGTGCTTTCCTGGAGCTTGGCTAGAAGTTAGTGGAACCAGGCCTGGGCGAGTCTGGGGCCGAGAACCCTTATCCCATCAGGTCCGGCAACTAGCCAGGGGGGCCCTTCTGCCTCCCAGGTGGCGATCGAGCCCTGCCCGTCCCTAGTCAGGCCCAGGGCACAAAATATACCTTCCACGAAAGGGTAGAAGGGCAAGGCGCCCCCGCAGGCCTGGTCCTCCGTCTTCACCACCACCACCACGTAGAAGCTGTTGCTTGGGAAGTCTTTGCGCTGCAGGATGACGCCGATCGGGTGACCGTCGTCAAAAAGCAGCGGCGGCATAACCACCCTTTCCTGAATGCTCAACTTCGGGCTGGACATCATGTGAAACCCCTTACTTATCTCATTTTACTTGACCCTAAAAAAGGATCTTTATGAGATAAAGCTCATCTCTGTTGATGATCATCTCTGTTGGAGAGGCTCAGGGAAGGCAGCAGGGTCACACGGCCAGCTGCGGTCCGGTCAGGATCACACCTAGTCCATCATCATTATGGCACAACCAGATGTTTTGAGGCCAGCACATGCCTTCACCCTCCCTGTCCCCAGAACTGGTTTCAAGCTTCGCCGAGGGGCCCTGGGGTCACCTTTCATCTCCTTGCTATCATCACAATGAAAGAAGAAGCAATGACAGCCAGAAAGGACACTCTTCTCTTTCCGGTACCCAAGGGCGACTGGGATTATAGGTCAGCTCTCACAGATTTCAGGGGGCCCAGAGTCCCAGGGACTGGAGGGCCAAGACCCAGCCTTGTGCATAGGGTAGGAAGGACACAGAGGACAGGGAGCCAGGGTTTGGCAAGTTACCCAGCTGATGACCCAGCCACATCTCCCAAAGGGCCCTGGGCAGTGCCCACCTGGACGGTGATGGCTGCCTTCTTGGTCATAGTCTGGTACATGCCGATGAAGGCCACATTGTTGTCCAGGTCGTAGACGGGGCACTACCGAAGGAAGAGGGAAGAGGCAGGTGGACAGGGACTGGGCTCCTGCCTCCCTGCTTTAGCAGCCCTGCTACCAGCTGGTGGAGAGTACAAGGGGCAGGCGGCTTACCAGGACATCCTGGATGGAGATGACCGAGCAGGGGAAAGCCGTGCTGGAAGTCACCTTGACGATCACCGAGTCTACTCCCTCGGGGAACTCGTACTTGAAGTACTGAGGGCGCAAGGAGGCAGCGAGAGCCCCATCTCACGAGGATGCTCCCTTTGCCCCTCCAGAAGGGAACGGTCTCCCATTATGCGAGGACCCAGAATCCTCTGTGTGTTGGACATGGAGGCTCTCTAGGAAGAAGGGCCCTTGACGAGAGGCAGCCCCATTTTCCCTGAGAGGCAGAGGAGGAGTGACTGCGGCCAGACCCCGTGTCTCACACTGCCTGTCCCTTACCACCTTGGGCCAGAGCTCCTGTTTCCAGAGAGACCCTCCTCGGGAAGTTCAGCCAACACAAAACTCCCAGCCAAGACCACAGGCTACCCCCACTGCCGTGCACACATCCTCGCTCTCCATGGCTTCTCTTGAGGGGTGGTTGGGAGATTGTACCTGGGGCTGAGCTGCTGTGGTATTGAAGCTAAACTGCTCCCCAGTCCTGTAAGGCAAAGAAGAGCACCCTATGGTCACACCCACAGCCAGGGGAGGGGGGGCGGCCCCAGGGGTCTCCTCATTCTCCCCTGCAGACCTGAGCACAAAGTCATCCATTCGGTTGACCCGGAGCTGGTAGGTGGTGTTGACCGGTGACAGGGTGGACACATCCACATAGAAGAACTGGACCTCAGATTCATTCTTGGTGGGGGGCTGACACAGCGTGCGTTCCACCTTTTGGTAGAGGTACTTGCGCTGATACCTGTGGCCCGAAGCAGAGTTAGGACATGACTACGAGCCTAGCCGGCTTGCCACCCCAGGGGCGTCAGACTCCTGATCCTCCAGTCTGGTCTCCACCCCCCGCCCCCCACCCCTGACCAGCTCCGGGCTGGCTGACTTGGCCCTCGTGCCGCTGACCGACCTCCTGGTTCAAGGAAATGGGGAGGAGACGCGGGGGGGCTCCTGGGTGGTCTAAGGCACTGGGTGAAGCTCTAGGCAAGGCCGGGCCTAAGCCGTCCCCCCTCCTTGACCGCCAGGTCCTACTCACAGCCCTCGCAGGATGAGGGGCACCTGGAAAGACACCACGGCCTCCTTCTGGCGGACGACGAACAGCAGAGGGGCCCCCTTCTGCTTGTTCAGGACATTCACGGACACGCGCACGCCCTCTGTCTGCAGAAGGACGTGGAAAGGGCCCTCAGGCCAGCCCAAGGTGACCCGTCATACCTCTGCCACCCTGGACGCGTGGCTCCAGAGACTGTGAGCCTGCCTTCCCTCGTCCTTCCCTGCCCCGTAGGGCGGGGAACCCTCTGTGCTCCCTCTTCTGCCAGGAGTGAGGCGAGGCTCACGGAAGAGGCCCGCTCCTGGGGGCAGGTGCCTGCGGTATAGACCCAGGACTGCAGGGTCTAATTCCTCAATGGGAAATGCCACGGAGACTTTCAGGGTTTCCAGAACGCCCCATGTGCACACACACAGACACACATACACACACACACACACACACACACTGCATGGACACACGAGGGCAAGAAGTGCTTCTCAACCTTCCTTGTGAGCCAGGAAACTAGCAGGAAGTGCCAATTCAACTACTACCCTGGGGGCCGGAGCCTGGAAGGGGGTGGAGGGTTGGGTGGAAAGCCCGGAAAGCCAAGTTGTATTTCTAGCTCTGACCAATGGATAGAGCTATGGAGAAGTCACTTCATATCTCTGAGCTTCAATATCCTCCTCTATAAAAAGCCAATGCTGGGCAAGCAGATGTGGCTCAACCAGTTGGGCACCCGCCTACCACACAGGAGATCCCAGGTTCAGGTTCCTAAAGAAGACAAGCAGTCGCCTGCACCCACCAGGCGCAACAAGAGCTAGACACCGCACCCTGCAGCAATGAGCAGTTGCCTAACCATGCAGGTGTCACAAAGCCAGCAGATGCCACAGCCCATGAGGAGCCGATGTGGCTCAGGTCCCTGGGCATTCACCTCCCACGTGAGAGGTCTGGGTTCAGTTCCCAGTGCCTCCCAGAAAAGGCACACAGACAAGTCTGGGGGAGGAGTGGGAGATAAATTAAAATAAAGTAAAAAATAAATCTTTTTTAAAAAACCCTCAATCCTGGGAATGCTTGTTATTGGGCTGCTGGAACCCAAGCCCTGGAGGGGTAGGGGCTACAGCTCTGAGGGTGACCCCAGATATGGGGGAAAAGGAATAAAGAACTCCAAGTAGATGGCTGAAAAGGAGCAGGAGGACATCAAATTTCAGAGAACCATTTGCTGAAGGCGACCACGGCTAACCCTAAACCTCCCTATCCTGAAAACAAAAACCAGATTCTCCATTCTCAACTCCACTGCCTCCCACTAAAACCAAGCATGGAGCAGGACAGGAGACCACACAGCCAGATGGCACGAGGTCCCCAACTCTCAGCTCTGCCTGGGGTCTAGACTTCCCAGACCTGCTTATGCCCATGCTCAACTCAGAGCCTCACTGCTTGGGGAAGAAATGAAAAAGAAATCAGGGTGCGGTGGACTCCCCACAGACCTCCTTTATGCCACCCTGAGCTTCCGAGGCAGCTGCTGAGGCTGGGAGGTCCTGGGAGGCTGGGCTGGAACTTGCCTGAGTCTGGGCCTGTCTTATCCCTCGGGGTTTTCTGGGCCAAGCCCAGTAGCCAGCCTGCTTTTTCTCTCACACCCAGATCGCACTGATCTGCTTCAGATTTTGGGTGTCTGGGGAGTGAGCTGGCAGGTCGGCAGCTGGGGATGGGGGATAGGGAAATGAGAGGAGTGGCGGAGAAGAGGAGTGGAAGAGAAGACCCGGCTTGGAGACAACTTCAGAAACTGTCCTGCCGGAGCTTCAAGACCCAGCGATGGCTAAGGAAGAGGGGAGACTGGCCAAGAGGGTCCAGTGCGGTTCCGACCCCGGGACCCCGGCGGGTGGCTCGTTCCTGGGGCCCGGCCCTGGCCGCTCGCCCCCAGCCCCGGCCCTCACCCGGTTGCGGGTCACCGTGTGGTTGAAAGTGTAGATGTTGACCAGCTCGCTGTTCACCTCGTCCACGTAGGTGCGCTCAAACTCGGCGTCCTTCTGCGAGACGTTCTTGGGCCCCAGAACCCCCAGATGGCTCTCGACCGAGGCCACCAGGAGCAGCAGGAAGGGCGAGCCCAGCGCGAACATGGCCCCGGCAGGGCGGCGGCGATGCGCGGCGGGACACCTCCGGCGCGGGTGGCGGCTCCGGCCGCGGCTTCCAGCATCTCACCCGGACCAGAACTTTAACCCCGGCCTGAGATTGGGAAAGTCCCCTCCCTGCAGCCGCCGCGGCGCTTCCACGGGCCCGGCGGGGAGGGGGCGGCGGGACG
This sequence comes from Dasypus novemcinctus, assembly GCF_030445035.2. Classification (NCBI taxonomy): domain Eukaryota; kingdom Metazoa; phylum Chordata; class Mammalia; order Cingulata; family Dasypodidae; genus Dasypus; species Dasypus novemcinctus. Next base: position 23,490,987 of record NC_080699.1, on the reverse strand, counting down.
GAGGACGGGGGGCGGGCTACGGACCCCGAGAGGGGACCCCGGAAGGCGAGGGGGCGCGCCCGGGGTGACACCCTCCTGCCCCCGCCCGGGCCGGGAGAGTGCGGGGCGCCCGGTGGCCGGGAGCCCGGACACGCCGGGAAGGGGACGGTAGGGAGGGAGGGGCAGGCGGCGGGGCCGGCGGGAGAGGCACGGAGAGCCCGAGAGCGAGGGGCGTGATCGGCGGCAGCCCCCGGCCGCCGTGCGGGGCGCCGGGCTTCCCGAGGCGCGGGCCCTTTAAGGGCGGCCGGACGCGGCGGCCCCGCCGCTCGGAACTCCGGCGAGTGAGCAGCGCCGCCGCCTGGTAAACAGCGGAGCGGCCGGCCCGCCCGCTGACGTCAGGGGAAACCGACACGGATTTAAAGGGCTAGGTCCCGAGTGTGGCGTTAAAGGGGCCGCAGACGTCCAGCTGGAGGAGCTAGTCGGGGATGCCTTCTCCAACTCCTTCCTCGCTACCGTCTCTTTCGTTTTCGTGCCCGTCTCTGGGAGCTCAGATTGGAACAGATGGATGTTTCTAGGAAGAATCTCCAACTGTTTGGCTCTTGTTGACAAATTCTCTTTGCGCAAGCATAGGGATACCCCCACCCTTCCGCCATTACGGGGAACATTATCCTCGGTCCGTTTTTATTCCTGGGCTCTGGAGAAATGAAGAACCAAAGGAATTAGGAAACAGGTCGATCATCCTGCCGCTGAGGGGAAGCTAGGGTAGGACAGCAGAGGGAACCCGCGGGCGTTCTTACCTCCCACCGCAGCGACCACACAACTTCGGAACCCCCTTCCTAGCTTGGGGGGCTGTTTATCCCCGCTTTGAAATATAGTCACCTTGGGTATAAATTGATCAAAACTTTCCTGTAGAATATTTTGGCACTGTGTTTCGAGAAGCTTAAAGAACTTTATAGCCTTTGATTCAATTTCACTTCTGGGACTATCCCAAAAATATTGATAAAAATTTGTGGGCAGCTTTGCTTATTACTGCGACATTATAACGCATAAAGGAAACAACTTGAATGTTCATAATAAGGGAGTGGTTAAATACACTATTACCATGAAGCCATTGAAAATGATCCTTAAGACTTTAAAGGATATATAAATGCAGAAGTCATGCTATGACACCATATAAATAGTATGTCTTTCAAATACATAGACATGCAAAAAAAAAGTTGAAAGAAACTGCATTAAAAATTTAGCAGTGATTATCTCTGATTTACAGATGATTTAAATAACATCTGTCAATGTATCATTTCCTCTAATTCCAAAAGTGTTGAAAAGTACCAAAAAAAATCACTGGATTGTGGGTGGTTTTTAAAAATTTGTACACTTTTAAAAAAAATTTACAAATTTTCACAATTACATGTACTCTTTTTAATGAGACAAATTTACTATTAGATATGTTTAAAAGGAAAGAGCTGTAGAGGCTGGTGGTGCAGTGGCCATGTCGAATGACCCCAGGCTGGGGCTCCAGGGAAAAGCATTCCAAATTTGGCTCTGGGCTTTGGGGCAAACAGTGATCTGAGGCCTGTTTAAAATGCATACCCAGGGCCCTGCTTCATACTTACTGAACCAGTCTCTGGAGGTGGAATCCAAGAACCTGCATTTTAACAAGCATGGCAGGAACTTGTGATCCCTAATAAAGTTTGAGAACCACTGTTCAAGGGCCAAAGGACTGAGATCCATCATTATTCCTGTTTGTTCCATTTCTCTGGAAGTATCTTGGGAAGGATCTATCCAAGCCAATGCAAAGGGGATCTCCTCCCTTTTGCAAGGTTCCAAGGGCTTACCCTTTGAATCCTCAGTACCCTGGGAGTTCAGACAGGGTAGGAGGGCAGCTACCCCAGATTTTCTTGCTGTTCAGAGTTCTGTAGAACCTTCTGCAACCCTTCTGCCCCACCCCCAGGGTGGAGCCAGCACAACCCAGTTATGAATGGGCCTTTTCTGAGGCCTGACAGCCCTGGGAGGAGAAAAGGCCTTTTTGTTGGCTGTAGAAGTCAGTATTTTGAAAGGAGGGCAGTGCTGGTTCCCAAAGTCAGAGACTTGGGAGTGACCTGTCAAGGCCTCCAGGGCAGCAGCAGTCTCTCAACCTTGCTATACCAAAAGCCCAAGCCCAAGCCTAACCCTGAAAGGGGAGGTTGGGGTCACAAGCTAAGGTGACTTCCTTCTATGGCTCTAAGGGACATCCTTACTGAGCCTGTGTGCTGAATGGGCCAAGGAAATGGGACCAATCCCTGGGCAGCTGACAAGTTTCCCCGCCTTCCAAGGATCCAGCTCCATTTTAAATCACAGGTGATATGCAAGGCGAGAAGACAAGGCAAAAGTTTTGTTCAGCTGGATCAGGGCTTTTTTTTTTCAGGTGTATTGTTAAAACAACCTTAAGACAGTACCAAGTCAAGAGCAGGATACTTTAAGAATCATAGTAAATGGATTAGCTGAGCCCCATCACGGAATTTAGGAACCTGGGGGGCAGGAGTGGCTGTGCCTGTGGCAGAATCCAATCAGACTTTAGAATTAAGTAGTGACTTTAATCCAGGAAAAAAGCTTGTAAAATGAATCCCTTCTAAACTTGAAATTCCGTTTTCATCTTGACCATAAAAAAGGGCTCAGTGGAGGTCAAATACCATGTTTCTGGACATAGGCAGCCCCAGGTCCCATGTCCTGGTCAGGGGCAGCAAGGGTACAGCACTGGTTTCCATCCTGCAAGTTTTGCTCTTCCCAGAGTCGCTCTTGTGACTGATTCTCTCTCTTACAATAAGCATCCATTTGGAAATTAGGTAAAGATATAGTATTTACCATCCTAGGAATAAGGTCTCAAAACCTTCCACATGGCTTCCTGGTATTATGGAAAACGCAAGGATTTTGAGGTCAAAGTTCTACAGAAGGTCTACCATTTACATCCTTGCACTCTGTGCCTTAGGCAAATTACTTAAACCTTTTTAGCCTGTGCGGAGTCAAGTCTCATCTCCAAAGTTCTCCTAAATACTGCACTGGAGCTGTGTGTGGCTGCGTCCATTATCCTAAGCTATTGTGTCTAAGAGCAGGAAAGCGAGACAGGGGAGGCTAGTTCTGACCAAGGGGAAGTACTTTCTGCCAGAGATGGATCAGTTTCCAGTTCCTAAACTGGGCTTTCGCCATGCAGACTGGCAATACATTCAGGGCCTGCATTTGCTTCCATCTGGCCATGTGATGGAAACAACATCAGAGCTTTCCAGGAAATGAGGCTGGTCATCAGATTGCTGAAAACCAGCAGATAAATAATTAATAGACTCAAATCTGTGCCTCCAAAGATCACCGATAAAAATGAGCCAGCAGCTGTCCTTGAATTTCAAGAAAGCTTGGGCTCCAACTAAGAAATCAGAAGATGCAACTAAAGCAGCTTTTATTCTCTGGCTGTTATCTAAGATCACAAGCAGCTCCCCAGACCTGATTCCAAGTTGTTTTCAAGTATGGAAAGATTCCCCTCTCCTTACACTTTGGCTTCAATACAAGCCATATCATATATCTTCCTGTTACTGAATTTGTCCTCAGAGCCTTCACGAAGGTGATTTTCTCATCACAATACTATTCTTTCTCTGGTCTAGCCTTTTCTTCCACCTTTCCTTGCCCTATAAAAATATTCTTTAATTCCACCTAGTTCTGATAAAACAATAACTCCAGAAAATGTCTCAGAAATATCTGTATGAGCTTTTGTTCTCAAGTGTGTTTTGTTTGCCCTTATTTTAAACTAGCAGGAATAATGTCGCTGTTTCTCATAAGCAGCAGCCTAAGTTTCCTTGAAAGAACGGGGACTTGAAGTTAAAAGATTTGTGTTCCATACAGGTAGTCTTTCCATTTACCTGAAGGCTTCAAAGATTTTCATCGTGGGAAATACGCAGCTCTTACCATCTGAAAGACTGCTGGACAGATTGTTTTTGTTTTTTGCAGACAGCTGGATGGATTAACCAGCCTTTGAATTATTTTAATAAATTTCTGTAAAACCCGCCCTCCCCCCAAAAATTGTGTTCCAGTTTCAAATGTTACTGACTAGATGACAAACCACTTAATTTCCTATTCTTTCCTTCTTTCTGTTACTCATTCATATCTGCAGTGCCTCGTTTGTACCAGTCACTAAAGTAGATGCTGGGAACACAGACACTTAAACATAATTCCTGTCTTTAAGGAATTCATAATCTAGTAATGGAAACAGAAAGATAAACACATGATAAAAGGTGATAAATGCAATGATGTTATGCGAACTCAGCCGTGAGAGACCTAACCTTGACTAGAGTTGGAAATTGGGGAAATCAGAAAATACTCCAGGACGTGTCCCTGAGGGGTCTTTAAAAGATGAATAGGAGCTATCCCAGCAAAGGGGCGGGAACATATTCCAAACAGGGGCTCCCAACTCAGGCAAAGTTCAACATTACTGGCATGAAAGTTCAAGGTAAGGTGTGGGAAGATAGGAGTTGAGGGACCAGGTGATGGAGAACCTTGGGTCTTTTATTTAATAGCTTGGACTTGATCTTTCAGGTCAGTGGTTATCAACAAATGCACTGCAATACACTAATGTGTCATGAATTCTTCACAAGTGTGCTGTCAAATAAACTGAGCCAGTTCAAGTTAATGTAAGTGAAAGGCATAGCCTAAAATATGGCCAGTCAAAGAAAGACCATGTGTTTAGCAAAATATTTAAGGCCTTTACTTCTGGCTGTAAGACCATATGGGCAGGTTAAGATTTCACCCCGCCACGGCTGGAGAAATAGGGATGGACCCTCTTGCTGGTTTTGTCCAGTTTTTCCCAAGTACACATGCTAGTGAAGGTTCTTTCCTTCTACTACACCACTGTCCCTGTCACTTGTCCTAGGCTACTGAAGAGTCCCACACGAGGTAGTTTAGATACAGGCAAGCAAAGCCTCAGGGCCTAGGCTGCTTTCACTGTTGCTGTGTGATCAAAGGGGATCCTGCAGGCAGCTCTCAAAGGAAACACCTCTCGTGAGATGTGTGGGAAGGAAGTTGGTGCTGTTAGATATGGCAAGGTACAACTGGAGGAAAGACCTGTGTAGTAGCTCCAAATTCTATCACCCCACAGGAGTAAGCAATTTTAATCGAGGAGCTTCACTGTGAGGATAAAGTGAATGATACAAAAACCAGAGGAACTTTTAGTTGCTGGATCTTCACACTGGAACATTGGTTAGCTGTAATGGTTGCTGGTGTGGGTCTGGAGTTAGTCATCAGGAGAGGCCCCGATGGGCCAGCTGAGGACCTGAACCTTGTTCCAAAGAGAAAAATACTCAGAGGATAAACAAGTATTACGCTCATGCCCAAGTGCCCTGTTCTGTACTCTAGTCACACTGTGTTGGGTGAGGCTGATGACTTTCATCCAGCTTAGATGATAACCTATCTGCAAAACTGTCCCAGCCCTAGGTATGAGTGGGCTTCAAGGACAGTGGTAGTGCTTTCTGAAGGCCTCACTCAGAGACAACATCACTTGCAACTGAGTGCTCCCACCTCTATGAAGATCCTGAGTATGGAAGCTGGCAACTCCTATTTTAGTTCTTTCTGCCACGTATTTCACTGTACTTACACTGTCCTGTTTCTTTTACACAGTAAATCTTGTTTGTATCTTCCTATCAATTTAAACTTATTACTGACATGTTATTACAGTGGTCAGTCTTTGAATGCCTTCAGGTATACCAACAAAAAGTCTTGCTCCAGAGGAACAGATGTAGCTCACTGATTGAGTGCCTACTTCCCATGTACCAGGTCCTGGGTTCAATCCCTGGTACCGCCTTAAAAAAAAAAAAAAAAAAAGTCTTGCTCCATAGACACAATACATTTTAATTATTTTAATTCTACCAGGGGTTTTAAGATGGCCAGATAATGCACTTTAAATAGATTGTAATAATTCCTGTGGCCCCATGGCAAATGGAACTGAAAAGGACTATAATGGCTGCAGAAGGCCTGAAGAAAGCTGTTGCCTTGGTCCAGGTGGATAGTCACTTCCTTCCCATAACCTCAACTCAACTGGGGATGTTATATGTCAGTAACTCAATGAATCAGAATCTATAGCTAAAAAAATACCGCAGGTTGAATGAATAGTGGCAAGGGCAAGTCAAGTCAAGCTGGGTTCAAACGACAGCACTACCAACTTAAATTACTTGAGTGTTCTTGGACAGGTTACAAAACCCCGGGCCTCTCAGTCACAGTAAATGGGGAATGCACTTACATAAATCCCCTAGGACATAACAGATGGTTAAGAGATGACGATACTATCCGAAAGGCCCTTTACTGCAGCACAGGAACTCAGAATAGTTCAAATTTATCTGAAGCACTCAGGTTCTAGCTGGGGGCAATAGTGGGAAGTAATATTCAAATGTTTGAAAGAAAATCTGGTGATTACTGGTTGAGGAATGGAGAAACAATGGAAACAGGGATATTTTATGTTAGTAAATAAATTCTAAAGAGTGAAATTTTTAAAAAGGTCAGTATAATGGTTTGTTCATTGCTTTTAGCTGTCGGATACCCTTGACCAATCTGAAACCTTTCATCTGACAATTTTCCCATTTATCTACTTAGAATTCCTTATAACTGTTCAACCTACCCCACCATCCTTCACCCTGGAGGGGATAATGAGAGTTAGATTGGGACAATTGGCTCCACAGAAAAGCAGCTGCAGGATGCTCGAAGTATCCAATTTGCTTATGATAAAGTAGGAGAAAAATCACCCCTTCTTTTCTCCACTGGAACGCAAGCTATGATAAAGGAGACAGAAAGAGAAGACATCAACAAGTTTGAGTGAAATGTTTACATTTATATTGAAATATGCACTAAAACAGAATGAGTTCTACTCGTCAATGAGACTTTGCCAAACCAGAATCACAAACTTTCATTGGGGAGGTCCAGTCAGCTAGCAGCAGTGATCCCCAAGCAGGAACACCAAGGAGAAGCCTGGGAGAACCCCTCTCCAAAAAGCCTCCTTTTAAGAGGCCCCAACTCACTTCTCCCACATGCACCCACACAGATTTAGGAGCTTGGACATGCTCTTCATTTTCATATATTTTGAGTTTCTTCTTTACTGCAATAAATATAAAATTGGCAATGCTCATACACCACAGCACAGACAATATTTCAGGCTTTAGCATACAACTGTAAACAGTGACTAGGTTAAAAAAATAAAAGGGAAAAGAGAAAGTTGGAATTTCTTTTAACAATGAGAGACAGAATTCTCAAGAGCAGGGCATGAGCTAATCAAGATTTGCTTTGCTGGGTTAAGGTTTTTAGCATGAGATTCAGGTTTAGACAGATGCTGACAGTCCAGACAGACTCAAGACAGCAGACAAAGCACTGCTGATGGCAGCCTAGGTTACGTGGGCAGCAGGACGACCTGCCCAAGATCACCTGGGCAAGAATCTTCAACCTGCCACAGTCAAGATGTGACCACATAAATCTTTATAGTTTCATCCCTGGTTGCCATCCAGGGTAGCGGGAATGAGTGGGCAAATGAATTATAATTTGCTGGGAGAGGAACAAAATAATACCTCTGCTAGCTGCCTGGTATGTTGGCCCCTTAATCACAATGACAACTAGGACATTTCACTTGGACAATGAATTTTTTTTTTTTTAATAACAACAACAACAACAAAAGTACAAAGAGGTGAACTCCAAAGACTAAGCATTATGTTGTATCACTGTAGCAAACTGGGATGGTCAATTAAAGAAAAATAGACAATACTTTTTGCTTAAATCAGTGCAAAGAAACCCGGCAAGAAATGAAAGTGGACTCTGTCTGCACATTAGCAATGGGGCAGAATTTTATTTAAAAGGCTAGTGGTTCAAATACTATTGCTTGAATAGCTCAAGTAGACAGAAAATTGCAGTAACATCTGAGGTTTATACGTATATGCAAAGTGAGCTGAAGGTCAGCTCACAAAGGGAGAGAGAAGCTAAGAGCGCATGCTGCAGGAGTAACCTAGTCGGTTTATTTGAACCCTACTTCCATCTTCTGACAACCTGTAGAACATCTGGAGAGAGATGTCTTTTCATACACAAAATTCTGGCTTAAGTAATTCTCCTCCCTAGAACTATGCCTCAGCTAAAAAAAAAAAAAGTCTTGAAAAACATAGTAAACAAGTTTAGTAAACACCATGTGTATTTTCTGCTGCTAATGAAGACATGATACATTCAGAAAAGCATGTATTAAAACAAAACAAAACAAAACCTCCAGGAAGGCTCCAACAAGAAAAACTCAGCCCAAGTTCTAGCTCTCAATTAGAAGTGGGTCTCTGCACAAATCAGTACCCTCCCTCCCCAAACACACAAAAGCTCTGCCATTTGTCGTGCAAGCAGAACAAAAGACATATGCCTTAGTTACTGGACTTGAGCAGTAAGCAGCCATCACTGCAGAGCACATTTTGATGGGTTACTTCAACACCCACCAGTCCAGTTTAAAATATTTGTTTATAAATCCAGTTTGTACATATTCCATAGGTATACTGTACAATAAAACATATATCGTCCCATTATTTTTTTAATGGCAGTTCAAACAATCCATTAAGATTATAGAGAGCTCTCTTAAGAAATTTTTGGATGGTGGCGATACATTAATGAGAAACCCTAAAGTTAAACCTAGTTGTTTTTTACTAAAATGATGGGAAAAAGTAGAATATAGTTTCCCCATGGGAAAAGGTCAACTTTATCTGAACTTTAAAAACTAAGCCAATAAAAAGAAAATATACATAAAACTTGAAATAATGCCAGCCTTATGGAATGAGAAACCGCTGATTTTTTCCCCAAAAAAGGAAACGGTAACAAGTTTTAAAGGAAAAACTAATAGAACCAACCAGAACTCTGAATATAGATGGCACACCACAGACTCTATAATACAGACCAGCACACAAGAATGAGTTATTTATCAGTAATATCATCATGAGATTAACTGGCTGGGACTTACATTTCCAGCAACAGAGCTCCTAGGTAAAAAATGTGTTAAAAGCTTGTACTGTCAACGACGACCAAAAAAAGAGGGAACCAGAGGGAATGGGCAGGAAAGGCTGCATGCATGGGTCTCTTATAGACATGATATTAAGCAGCATAAAAATAAAACCCTCCAAACAGTCCCCCAAATGGGGAAAAAGCCTTTTTTACTCCTAAGCATGGGAAAGATTAAAAGAGTGGAACAAATTCACTAGAAGCCATAGTATCTCCCATACCTGGACGACGATCATGTTCACTTGGATGCTATATGTTACAAAAACGCTGAGAATATCTGAGAGGAAAACAAAATGAAAACCAACAGCTAAAATATGAACCCTAAAAACTGGAAAAAACATCTATTTTAAAGCCAAGTGGGTGTGATTCTGGTAATTATTACACATGACATAATCCACAAAAAGAAAGGTTAAAAAAAAAAGTCTTCATATTTTTCAGTACATAGGCTGATACTGTCATAGGATAACCGTGATAGTTCAACGAATGTGTCATACATACAACTAAAAGTCCCCTTCTGGTGTCAAATGAATTTAAACAACAATCTTCCTTGGCTAATTTTTCTCCTGTGTCAAACAAACCTTCTTTCTATGTACAGGACCAGTTTAAATCCCTCCTCCCCTTCAAACACTAGATATGAACATCCAGGAACATTCTACAATGCAAAGTGCCTTAAGAAAGAGAAGGATTCTGTAGTGCCAGTGATATAACTGATCTGAGGAAGCGGTGATGTTATTAACACTGATGGGAGCCAGTCAGGCAATGGTGGTTTGTTTCTCCTCAGGTGTTTCCTCCAACAACTGCATGATCAGTTCATGGAGGGGTTTGCAGATCTTTGCATAGCCCCCTCCTGTGAGATGCAGAAAATCAAACATGTCGTGGCAGGAGATGGCACCGTCCGAGTGCACAAAGCCCCCATCCGTATCCAGGAGCTGAACATTGGCAAGCTTCGGCAGGGAAACCTTGAGAAGCTGGTTCACCTTGGCATTCTTTTGCCTCAAAGGGTTGGGCTTCTCACCTCGAGGTAACAAACCCTGGGGAAGAGCAGAAAATAACAAAAAATGAGAAGATTCAGATATTCCTAGAACAACTGCTCCATTTGGCACTTTCTATTCCTTTGATCTCTGAAGAATGGACTATTTTTGTTTTGTTTTTTTTTAAAGATTTATTTATTTATGCCCCCAACCCCCATCTGCTCTCTGTATCTATCCCCTGTGCGTGGTTCCTCTGTGTCTGCTTGTTTTCTCTTTAGGTGGCACTGGGAACAGATCTTGGAACCTTCTGGAGTGGGACAGAGTTGATCAATCTCTTGCACCACCTCAGCTCCCTGGTCTCTGTGTCTCGTATTGTCTCTCCCGTGTCTCTTTTTGTTGCGTCATCTTGCTGCGCCAGCTCTCCACTCTGGGCAGCTTGCTGCATGGGCCAGCACTCTGGGTTGGCCAGCACTCCACTCGGGCCAGGTCTCCATGCGGGCCAGCTTGCCTTCACCAGGAGGCCCTGGGAATCAAACCCTGGACCTCCCATATGGTATATGGGAGTCCAATCACTTGAGCCATATCTGCTTCCCTGGACTAATTTTAATAAAAGCCCTCAAACCACTCCTTTTCAGTTTTTTCAGAGGTTCCTCTTCCTCCTCCTCTTCCTTAATTATTGGTATTTCTTCAGGGTCTTGTCTTTGGCCACTGCTCTTCCCATTCTGAATTCTATAGCCCAGATCTCTTCTTAGAGCTTCAGAATTGCACACTGAACTGCCAGCTAGAGAACCAAGTCTGAATATTCCTGTGACATCTCCACCTTAGTATGTCCAAAAGCAATTCATCATCTTCCCCCAAAACTATGCTCCTTCTACACTGTCTTTATCAATCGGTCATTCCAATATCCCGAGTAATTAACAAGCTAGAAGCCTTTCTCATCATTCCATTTATTAGCCATCAAATACTCAGATCTTACATTCTGAATATTTCTCTATTCTCTTTTCTCTATCCCTATTATATATACAGGAACTTATCACTACTCACCTCAACTAATATAAAATCTCCTGGCTGGCCTTCCTACTCCAGGGTTGTCCTTCCCTTCAATCCACTCTCCATATAGTCATCAGAATAACCTAGCTCAAATACACCCCTACCTATTAATGCCACACAGAATCTATACCATAATATATCATGAGAAATAGAGTTGGAACAAATGCTGTCTTAATGAATCAGAGCCACATAATATTGAACAGTATAAAACAGAGATGTGTTCTAAATTTATTTTTAACTTGTATGTTAATGACCTTGTTTTCAGATAGAGGGGAGGGGAGGGGAGCGGAGGGGAGGGGAGAGAAGGGCAGGGCAGGGGAGGGGAGAAGTCTGCTCTTACATGGCCAGAGCAAGGTTTTAGCATCTCAAACAAAAAGTGGCTTTTATAGACAGTTGATGCCATTTAAAAATTACTGCCAGACATTCTTAACCTTTTAATTAATTTACAGCTAACACAGTAAGTTACTGTTATTTAAGTTTTACTGTATAAAAATCTTGTCACCAGTTTCTCCTACAGGATATGCTAAGAAGCCTCATTTAATAAAGGTAGTTTTTTTAATGGATTTTTTTACTGTAACAAAATTTTTAAAAATGCCCGAAGTAAGTACTTGCTCGTATCTGTTTAAAAATTTTTTTTTAAAGCACAATTTTGGGACCTTGGTTACCAATTTATTGTGTGGTTCTACAGTTCCAAAGAAAAAGTGTAGAGAATTATGAATGCTATTCTGGCAAATCTCATTCTACCCTTATTAAGCCAAGGTCAATCCTCAACCCTAGTTTGTATGTTTGTGGTTTTTTTTTTTTAAGATTTATTTTTATTTATCTAGTCCCACACCCTTGTCTGTACTTGCTGTGTCTGTTCACCTTCTTTGTTTCTTTAGGAGGCACCAGGAACTGAACCCAGGACCTCTGATATGGGAGTGAGGTACCTAATTGCTTAAGCCACCTCCATTCCCTGCTTGGTTGTGTCTCTCGTTGTGTTTTTCCTCTTCTGTCTCTTGTTGTGTCATCTTGTGGCATCAGCTTGCTGTGCCTGCCCGTCACGCCAGCTTTAGGATGCACCAGGAACCGCTGCTCTCATTATGGTTTTCTTCTTGTGTCTCTTGTTGTGTCAGCATGCTGCACCTGCCTGTCACGCCAGCTTGCTGTCTTCTTTAGGAGACACCAGTAACCGAACCATGGACCTCCCATATGGTAGGCGGGAGTCCAATAGCTCGAGCCACATCCGCTTGCCTGTATAATTTTGTTAAAAGTGTACAGCTTTGTATCTAATAGTTAACAAAGAAGTGCTGTCCTCAATGCTTATATAGCAAAGCCTGATTGAGCCATAAATGTGCAACCAAGAAGGATGTTCAGGGAGCAACATTTATTGTTCTGACTTTGAAATGGACTACCACGGGGAAGTGGATGTGGCTCAAGTGACTGAGCTTGTGCCTATGACATAGGAGGTCCTGGGTTTGGTTCCCAGTGCCTCCTGGAGAAGGTGAGCAAGACAGTGAGGTGGTGCGATGGGCTGGCATGGTGAGCTGACACAAGATGACACAAAGAGGAAACACAATGAGAGACACAACAAAGCTGGCAATGGAGGTGGCTCAAGTGATTGAGCACCTCTCTCCCCACCTGGGAGGTCCCAGGTTCGGTTTCCAGTGTCTACCAAAGAGAAAACGAGCAGATAGAGCAGAAAGTGAATAGACAGAGCAGAGAGCGTGCACAAAACGAGGGGTGGGGATGGGGTAATAAATAAAATAAAAATCTTAAAAAAAAAAAAACCAACCATAAAAATCAGCCATAAAAAGAATGATTACATCTCAAGAATGGGGCAACATACCTGTTGAGATTTTCAAACAAGGATGAGAAAAGCAGCTTTACATATTTGCACAGTATCTTCCCTTATATATGAATATCAAGGATATGCCTTTGGTTTTTAATAATGGTTAAAATATTATGTTAAAGGAAACAAAAAGGAAAAGAATTGCATTCTGAATCCTTTCATCCTATAGTAACTTAGTTTTGTTTTCTTCTAGTCCTTTTCTAGTTGCATATATATATATATACTTTTCATTATTTTGCATACATACTTCTAAAGTACTTCTAAATATAATATATATACTGTTTGGTATTCCAAATTTTCATTTAAATACACCACACATTCTGTTTTCAAATAGTTCTCATAACTGTCATATGACTGATTAGTGCTAGCATATTTAATGACTTATTTATTCTCCCATGTGGCTGCCTCTTTAGATGATTTCCAATTTCCAATGTTTTGGTATTGCAAGTAACATCAAAATCAACAACTCTGCATATCAAATTGAAAAGTGTGGTTGAAATGAAGAATATTGATGGGGGATTTATTCAGTAACATTCATGCAAAAAATATGTCCTAACCAAATATGTACCAGCCACTGTACTGCAGAATTGGACTCAAACACCATGTACTCCTTTCCGGAATAAGGGAGTATATAAATAATTACATAAACAAGTAAATTAAATGAAGTACCATACAATTAAAAAATAAGATAAAAGCCAAACACTCTAACATGACATACAAATTCCTACGAGACCTGGCTGTGGCCTCTTTCTCCTAATCAGCCTAGTCTCAAACTGCACATGACGACTCTAAAATTCTAGCATTCTCTCAACAAACACACACATATACAAGCTCTTGGTCATTTTTAAACTTCTCTATAATGCCTTATCTTCTCTCTTTTCCCCATTTGTCTGGATACTAATGAATTCTTTAAAACTAAACTCAAACTTCATCTGTAGTAGTTTGATTTAACTGATGAATTACAAAAAGAAATACTGGATTATGCTTGTAATCTGATCTGTACTTGGGCATGATTGAGTTATGATCAGGGTGTTGAGTCTCCACCCCGTGGTGGGTAGGGACTCACAGATAAAAGGCATGGCAAAGAACAGAGTTGAGGGCTCTTAATGTTGGAGTTTGATGCTGAAGCCTGAAGCGGGAGCCCCGGAAAGTAACCTCGCAGAGGAAACAGAAGCAAGACCCAGGAAGAAAGAAACCCTGAGCCCAGGAAAAAGAAGCCTGAGGAAGGGAGGAACACAGGAAGCCTGAACCCTTGCAGACATCGGCAGCCATCTTGCTCCAACACATGAAAATAGACTGGTGAGGGAAGTAACTTAGGCTTTATGGCCTGGTATCTGTAAGGTCCTAACCCCAAATAAATACCCTTTATAATAGCCAACTAATTCCTGGTATTTTGCATCAGCACCCCTTTGGCTGACCAATACATCATCTTTTATGCTAAAATATACCCTTTCTCCCCTTACTCATCTTAGCATAATTCTCTTTATTCTGCTGTCTCTATCCACTAGACTGTGAGCTCCTTGAGAGGGGCTTTATCTTATTCATCTTTGCATACTCAGGACCTAGGACAGTGCCTAGTAACTAGTGATTCTTACATGTTTATTGGATGAATGACTACCTTAACAGTATCTCATTAAAGACCAGAATATGTATCAGATTCACTGAAACACAGGTATCAAGTTAAACTAAGAATATCCACAGCAAACTTTTACACTGAAATAAACAACTGTTTATGTCTGAAATCATGAATACTTAAAAGCTTTAACTCTATAAAGGGTAGCACTTTCTACTAGGGGTAAGACAAAGCACTCATTTTCTTGCTGATGGAATTTCTGATGTTTTAGAGAATTCAGATCTAATAAATACACCACCTTTAACATATGAACAGTGGAATGGAACAACACATCAAAGCTCATCAAAACCCAACTAGACCCAAAAAGCAAGCCAAAGAGACTCAGGATTCAGACAAGTCTCATGCAGAATTACATACACACACACAAACTTTAAAGCATCAGTAGAAGGCAATCCAAAAAACAAAAACAAAAACAAAAAAGGCTACCTGAAATAAAGAAAATTTCCACACTACTAAACAAGGAGGAATGTGAACATGTGAATAAAAGATGACCCCGAAGCTGGTCTGGGGAATGATGATGGGAGCAGTAGGACAACAGGATATATCAGAGAAGAGAAAGCAGAGAAAGAGCTTAACAGAAGCACCATAAATTGCTTCAACCTAAAGATTCTCTATATTCATTTCTAAGAAGATTCCTCATCTGACCTAACCACAACAAGGTCTGTACCCTCCCAAAGACCGCATACCAATACGATGATTTTGGCCTGTGGCTGCCTTGTGTTGATAAGTTGTACGATGGCCTCGATCCCACCTGCTACCTCTTCTGCTGTATTTTCATGGTTGTTTGTTCCTACCCAGACAACAATGACCTATAATTGACAGAAGAGAGAAAAGGAAAAAAAGATAAATACAAGGAATAAAGAAATGTCCAATATTTAGGTGAAAATCTTAAATCAAAAACCAGAAAAGGAAGATGTACTTCTCAAATGGTGCTGGATACTTTAACAGGGCATCCACCTTAAGATAAAGATCTACACTTCAGAAACTGTATCAGGATAAATTACACATGGATTAAATATTCAGGTGGCAGAATTGTACAAGAAGGAACAAGAGAGAATTCTTTTATCTTTATGGAGCTGGAAGCTAATTCTTCAAAATCCAGAAGCTATACAGAAAAAATTAATTACTCAATTGTACAAATATAAAATCTTCTGCATGTGAAGAGGATATCAAAGCAAAGTAAAAGCTAACCAATCTGGGGAAAAAATATTTGCAACTCACACCATAAAGACTTAGTCTTCCTGACCAGAAAGATTAAAAAATACATAAAAAAAGTACCCAAAGGGGTGGATGGGTTTAAATACAATTGGACTCAAGGAAAAAGCCCTTGATGTGGAGGCTGGATGCAGTTTTAAAAAGTTTTTCTCTTAAAAAAAAAAAATTATGAGTTGACTTTCATTTAAAGATATACTTCTCATTATTTGACCCAACAAAATAATCCACCATTCTGCCCAAACCAGAAGCACATGAATAAGTTTTTCTATTAGAAAGGCAAAGAATAAAAAGCTTTCTGCTAAAGCATTTTTTTTTTCTTTTGTTGGGGTTGAAAACAATTATATGCATTGTCACAATTCAGGACATTTACAATGTGATAAGGTATGGGGTAGGTGTGTATCATGAACATTTGTTCCCACTGGTTTCAAAATTTCTTCAGAACATGGAGGCCTTGATCAATTTGTTTGTATAGTTAAACAGGTTCAAAATTATTTCCTGAACCAAATCATGGCCCTGCTCTGAGTTTTCCCTAATACTATCCCAGGTCCACGCATTCCACAGAATAGCAGTGCACCTCCTTAGCCTCTATATCTGTAACAAGAAAATAGTTACAACAATTACAAATACAACCCAGGCAATCAATATGCTGATTTCCTAATTAAATGTGCATTTTGGCATTTTCTTAACCAATGACAATGTCATTGATCTTGAAGTATCAAAATGCAATAGTGAAACAGTATCAGTTTAAGACAATTTAAATAACTTGAAAGAGCCTCAAGATTAAAAATATACTTTTTAAATTAATTTTGTTTTACCTTAGGTTTAATATTCTCTAGTTCTCCATTCTTTAGTCTCCATAAAACATGTCTTGTTGTATCTCCTCCAATTCCAAAATTCAGTGCATGAAGGGGGGAAAAAAGCTCTCGCCATATCTAAGAGGAAAGCATGATTTATTCAAGCCAAAATTAGTAGGAAATAAAATCCTTCAATTGCAATGCGTTACGAGGCATCTGAAATAGCAATTTCCATTCTCTGTATTCAAACTCAGCAAATGGTGTGGCACTCACTGTTTTGAAGATGTCACTGTATAATTCAATTCTTAACGCATCATTAGGTCTCAGCTCAATAATTCTTAGCTCAATAATTAAGTCAAACTTAACCCTTAAGAGGTACCAACATTTATTTAATATAATTAAGTTAGCACCTCGCTAAACTCTCCTTTCCCTTTATCCAACAATTTAAAGGAATAAGGCGAGACAGAAACATGAGATGAGATAGAGAGCTAGAGCCAAAAAAGAACAAAGCTATCTTTTCTTTTGAACCTGGAAGAATGCCTAACCCCCCAAAAAATGCTTGGAACAGCTCATCACAAAAACACATAAAATTAGGAAAAGGTAAAATACAAATAATAAGAACTGAGAATCCTAACTAGAACAAATGCAAATAAGCAAATACAAATAAGAAAATAGTAAAATACATACCAGAAGAAAAACTGAAAATGACTAGGATAAATATAATAATGTCAAGTATCCTGGAAGCCAGAGCCAAAAAGGGGGGTTAGTTATAAACAATGCTACTTTTTTCTTTGTCTCATCATGCTTGGTGGCATAAAGACTCCCATTAGGTAGGTCTGATTTCCCTTACACTCTGAACAGCAGCTTCTTTAGAGTGTCATGAATAAGTATAGGTTCACCTCAGAATGAAAATCTGTGATTAATGAATATACATTAGCAGCCAAGAGCCACCATGACCCCTTCCACCTTTACCTCATACTGCTGCATTAACTGTACCATGGAGTCTCCCACAAACAGAACATCAGGCTCTTTGTCTTTACAGTCCAGGACAAATCTGTTGTGCTGGTTTGGAGAAAAAAGGAAAATTACAAACTGGCATTTCTCACCCTATGAGATTTCTTGGCCTAGAAAGAACAGCTGTCTAACCAGTTACTCTGTTGTTAACCTTTCTTTTTGATCTGCCCCTAAAACTTATTCCTTTGCATCTGCAATTAAATGCTGCAACTTTCCTCTTATCCATATTATACTGAACAGTCTAAAATGCTCCAGAAAATCAAAATTCTACTGAAAATGGCAAACTGAAAAAGTTTACTTTGCCCCAAATTTTATTAAGAAAATTTTAGACATTGGAGTGGACTTACTGGTATTCTACTATAGAATTATTGTGACTCTACCAATGGAAGAAACTGTATCACTGATGTGGAGACAGTGGCCATGGGAGTTGCTATGGGCAGGGAGAGGGAAGAAGAGGTGTGATATGGGGGCATTTTCGGGACTTGGAGTTGTCCTGAATAATATTGCAGGGACAGGTGCAGGACATTATGTATCCTGCCATAACCCACTGAATGGACTGGGAGAGAGTGTAAACACTACAATGTAAACTACAATCCATGCTGTGTGGCAGTGCTCCAAAATGTATTCATCAAAAGCAATGAATGTGCCACACTGGTGAAAGAGGTTGTTGATGTAGGATGAGTGGGGGGAGGGGGGTATATGGGAACCTCTTATATTTTTTAATGTAACATTCTGTGTGATCTATGTATCTTAAAAAAAATAAAATTTCAGATATACAGAAAAACTTAAATAGTATAATGAACACTTGTATAGCCTCCGTCTATACTCAAAGACTAACATTTTTACACATTTGCTTTCTCTCTCCATATACATATGCACGTGTATAGATATCATGATTCTTCACCCTTAAATGTTATTGCATGCATCTCCTCCTAAGACATTCTTATCTCAAGAGCTAGACAAAGTATTATAGCTTTTTTTTTTACCTCCCCCCACAGTATTTTGCTTGCTGTCTGCTGTGTCCATTCCCTGTGCGTTCTTCTGTGTCTGTATCTATTTTTATTTATTTCCCCTCCCCTCCTTGCAGCTCGCTTGCTGTCTGCTCTGTGTCCAGTGCTATAGCGCCTGCAGGTTGCGCAGCACTCCATGGCGCTTGCGGGCCAGGCGGCTCTCCGCAGCGTGCAGGCAAGCCTGCCTTTACAAGGAGGCCCCAGGATGTGAATCCAGGGCCTCCCATATGGTAGACAGGAGCCCAACTGATTGAGCCACAGCCGTTTCCCCATAGCTATTTTTAAAACTAGGATCACTGTAGATTTGTGTATTTTATTTGGATGCTTTTAATATGGACTTTGAAAATATCTACTAAATCCCAGATGTGTGACACTGGCATATTATGACTCAAGCTTTTCCATCTAATCTAAGTTTATACGCAGTGGTAGTGGTAACCTACGCCTGGAATACCTCCCCTCTTTGCTCTCAAGGAACAAGACCCTTTTAAAATGGATTTTACCCATCAACACTAAAGAATATAGTTAAACTTTTTTGCTCATCTGTGACATAAATTTTTCCAATAGTATGTGTTCACCACTTATCTATGCCACATTTTAATTAAGGTATGTATATATTTTTAGGAATGTTATTACACATTTAAGAGACTACAGTATAGTATAATTTTTATATGCACTGGGAAACTAAAAATTTTGTGCAACTTGCTTTATTGTGATATTTGCTTTATCGTGGTGGTCCGAAATGGCACCCACAATGTCTCCAGAATATGTCTGCATACAACTCAAAATTTTCTATTTTAACCATTCTTAGGTATACAACTCATTAGTATTAATTACATTCACAATATATTGTGCCACCATTATCAATATATCCATTATCCCAATTTGTCTATCACCTCAAACAGAAACTCTACCTATCAAACCTATCAAGCAAGAATGCCACCCCCATCCCCTGGCCCTTTGTAACCCATAATCCACTATCTCTGTGAAGCCTGCTTCTTCTTTGCTTATATTTCATATAAATGAGATCATACAATATTTGTGTCTGTCTTATTTCCCTCAACATGAGGTCTTCATAGTTCATCCACGTTGAAGCACGCATCAGAAACTCATTCTTTTTTTATGGCTGAATAATATTCCACTGTATGCATACACATTTTATTCATACATTCATCACTTGATGAACACTTGGGTTGCTTCCATCTTTTTGCAACTGAGAATTCTGCTCCTATAAACACTGGTGTACAAACAGCTGCTCAAGTCCCTGCTTTCAACTTCAAGAAGTAGGACTGTCAGGTCATACAGTAATTCTATTTTCAACTCTCTGAGGAACTGCCAAGCTGATTTTCACAGTGGCTGCAAAAATGATTTTTAAATACAGCTTTTTACTATGGAAAATATTAAATGTACACAAAAGTGGAACAAATAACACAATGAACCTCCATATTATCTGGAACTAGCTATAGCAATCATTAAAATTATGACCACTAATATTTCAGTCATACCCTCAACTACATGCCCTACCCTACCTTATAATTTGTTATTTTTTCCCTTAAACTTTACATTGTGAAATAATTTCAAACGTTACAGATCTGTTGCAAAAATAATACAAAACCTATACAGGTAACTCCAACATATACCTCCAGATTATGTTGAAATAAATGGAGGACATGTCATTCATCTCAACAATTCAGTATGTAACTCTTAGTTTTTTGTTTTTGTTTTAAGGAGGTACCAGAGATTGAACCCAGGACCTTGTACTTGGGAACCAGGCGCTCAACCACTGAGCTACATCTGCTCCCCAATGAGATGGTTTTTTCGTTTGTTTTTGTTCTTAGGAGGTACCAGAGCTTAAACCTGGGATCCTGTATATGGGAAGCAGGCACTTGAGCAACATCTACTCCCATCTTAGACGGCTTTTTAAAAGATAACGATGATATCAATTTTACTGTAAACAAAATGAACAATACTTCTTTAGTATAAACAAATAACCAGTCAGTGCTCAAATTCATTGTCTCAAAAATGAAAATTCTGCTTTACATTTTGTTTTTAAAAATCAGAATCCAAACAATTTCTCTTAAATCTCTTTAATTCTACAGATTTCCCTACCCTCTACCACTACCTCCTAATTTATTTTTTAAAGACTACTACTGGGGACGTGGATGTGGCTCAAGTGATAGAGCATCCCCCTACCATATGGGAGGACCCAGGTTCAATCCCTGGGGCCTCCTGGTGAAAAAGAAGAGAAAGTGTGCCCACACGGCAAGACAGTGCCCATGCGAGTGCCCGCGTGATGATAATGCAACAAGACAGAGACAGAGAGAGTCAAAGTGAAGCAAAGCAGAGACCAGGAACTGAGGCAGCACAATTGACAGGGAACTTCTCTCCACATCAGAGGTCCCCAGGATCGAATCCTGGTGAATCTTAGAGGATAGAAATTGAGAAGACAACACAGACTGCAAAAACAGCATGGTGGGAGGAGGGGAAGGGGGGGGCGGAAATAAATAAATCTTTAAAAAAAAAAAAAAGAATACTACTGTTTGACCTTCAGAAATCTCAGTGTAGATTTCTGTGGTGGCTGTGAACCTGTTATTTGTCCCCTGTATGTCCTGAAAAGTGGTAGTGTAGTCTAGATTCGGGTTCAATATTTTGGCAGTACTTCTTAGGTAGTATTAAATATTACCTCAATACTTGTTTTACTCATGATTATTTAATAATATATTTTTCTTTTTAAACTTTTTATTTTAAAATAACTTTAGATCTACAGAAGAGTTGCAAAGATAGTACAGAGTAGTCCCATACACTCTTCACCCAGCTTCTTCCAATATTAACATCTTATATAAAAAGTACACGTATCAAAACTATGAAATAAACATTGGTGAATACTATTATCTAAACTATAGGGAGCAGATGTAGCTCAAATGGTTGAGCACCTGCTTCCCACGTACAATGTCCCAGCTTCAATCCATGGTACCTCCTAAAAACAAAACAAACAAGCAAACAAATGAAAAAAAGAAACTACTCTCATTCAGGAGTAGATATAGCTTAGTACTTGAGCACCTGTTTCCCATGTACAAGGTCCTGGGTTCAATCCCCGGTAACTCCTATAAACACACACACACACACACACACACACACACACACTATTATTATTCAGATCTCACCAGTTTTTCCACTGATACCCTTTTTCTGTTCCTGGAACCAATCCAGGATCACTCACTGCATTTCAGTGTCATATCTCCTTTATCTCTTCCAACCTGGGACAGTTTCCTGGTCATTCCTTATCTTTCAAGACTTTGACACTTTTGATGAGTAGTGGCCAGGTATTTTCTAAAATGCCCTTCAAATTGGGTGTCTGATGTTTTCTCATGAATAGACTAGGCTTATGGATTTGGGAGAAGACTACCACAGAGGCCATGTGTCTTTCTTGTTGCAGTACATCAGAGGGTAAATGGTATCGACATGCCTTAGTACTGGTAAAGTTAACATTGATCATTTGGCTAAGGTGGTGTCTGCCTACCTTCTCCACTGTAAAGAAACTATTATTCCTTTCTGTTAAAAGTGTGATACTAAATCCAGCCTACAATCAAGGAGACGGGAACTAAGTTCTACCTCCTGGAGGGAGGAGTATCAAAGAACATGTGGTCATATGTTAAAATCACCACAAGTAATTTAGGGAGAGATACTCTGAGGCTAGGCAAGAATCCTGTTTCTCCTTAAAGTTGCATTCACTAATTTTAGTGTTCATCAAAGGACCTTGCCTACAGCAACTATTACTGTGCTGTTCTAATGATTTTCTTTTCCCTCCTTCTACATTTACTAACTAAAATTCTTCCCTAAGGAAGATGTGTCCTTCTCCCATATTTATTTTTGACACTATGGGTTCATGAATATTTTATTTTATTCTTTGGGTTATAATCCAATAATATCATTATTTATCTTGTTCAAATTTTTCCAGCTTTGGACATTAGGTGATCTTTCAAGTTGGCTCCACATGATCAAAGTTAGTATCAGAGACAATCCAGTATCACATGCCTGCATGTGATGCACTGAGGACATTACTTCAGTGATATTTCTGCCATCCATCTCACTTTCTCTCTCTTTTTTAAGCACATCTTTACTTTCTGGCAGTACAAGATGTCTCAGGCTCATCTTTTATTGTCCTTGCCATTTCTCCAAAGTGTGCTGGTTCCTTTTTTTTTTTTTTTGAGAATGGTATTTAGAAACCAAGATCTGAGCATATATTTTAACATTTAGCAAAGGTGATCCTTCCTTATTATGCAAGTTTTAAAATTAAAAAAATATATATTCCTATCTGTTTTTCTTCCATTTGACTTTTTCCCATTCAGTGCCAATTATTTGAAGCTTGCTAATTTTGCTAATTAATGCTAGGAACAACAAAGGCATCTAGTTTTGATTCCTACTTCTAATAAATTATAAATGACTAAATGCCCATCAATGAGAAAATGGACAAATCAATCGTATTTTCATATATAGTAATGAATACTATTTTAAGAATGAAAATGAATAAACAGCTATGTTATTAGCATGTATGAGAGATACTGCATAAAAATACATTCAGAAAGATACTACCTAAATAGGTTTAAACACATGTAAAAAAATACCATAAATATTTATTTTAGGGATTATATATATGTAGTTATGTAAATACATGAGAACAATAAATACTGAAGTTAGGATACTGTCTGGGGGTGAGAAGGTAGGAAAGGGAGAAGAATGTGATTAATGAGGGTTATATTAGGAACATCAACTCAATTAGCAACGTGCTGCTATAAAGCATACTATAACTTTATAGAAGACATAAATGAACTAGAAATATTAAGGTAAGAATAACTAAGTAGTAAGATTACATGAGAAGAGTACCAAAAAAATCCCCCCAAAACAAAAAAGATCAAAACAAAACAAAACAAAACACCCAACATTAACTATAACTCAAAATAAGCTTGCTGATAGCCTGGAAGGCCAAAAAAAAAGGGAATACTATACAATTATGAAGAGTATAAGCAGAGTCACTAAGTACAAAAACACTTTATTTGGGGGGATTTATAATCATATAGAACTCACTACTTCAAAGAGTAACACGGTTACAAAACAAATAAAGGTTAAATATAGTTATAGTTAAGTGATAACAGTTTATTAAAGGAAACTAAGAATTCCGAAGAAGTAGTACTAAAAAAATGATGGGGCCATACCAAGAAGACAAAGGGGCCAGCTTGAAGAGATATCCATTGGCTCAACAGGGGATAGTTTGAGCTTGGATTATAGCCTAGTGAATAACAACCCATGTATTCATAAATAAGAATGTTATAGCCAACACCACCTTAACCAAAGGATTGACAGCAATATGACCAACTAAATAAACCAACATTGTGTGCCTTCTATGTGATGCAATGAGGACACATAACTTCACTAATATTCCTGCCAAAACTGCATAATCTGAATCTTATGAATTAAAAGACAAATCCAAATTTTGGAACATTTTGCAAAATAAATCATCTGTACTTTTCAAAACTGTCAATGCCATGAAAGACAAATAAAGGCTAAAAACTGTTTCAAGTTAAAGGAGAGTAAAGAGACATGACAAGTGAATACAATGTGTGCTCTTGGACTGCGAAGAAAACTGCTATAAAGGACATTAGTGGGGACAATCGGATAAACTTGAAAATGGTTTGAGGATAACAGTATCATATCAATGTTAAATTTCCTGATTTTAAGAATTATACCACGGTTATCAAAGAAAATGTTCTTGTTATTAAAAAACACAGAGAGGGAAAAGGACTTGGCCCAGTAGTTAGGGCGTCCATCTACCACATGGGAGGTCTGCAGTTCAAACCTGGGCCTCCTTGACCCATGTGGAGCTGGTCCACACGCAGTGCTGATGCACGTAAGGAGTGCCCTGCCACGCAGGGGTGTCCCCCGTAGTAGGGGACCCTACGTGCAAGGAGTGCGCCCCATATGGAGAGCCGCCGGCGTGAAAAAAGTACAGCCTGCTCAGGAATGGTGCCTCACGCTTGGAGAAGCTGACACAACAAGATGATGCAACAAAAAGAAACACAGATTCCCGTGCCGCTGACAACAACTAGGGCGGACAAAGAAGACGCAGCAAAGACACAGAGGACAGACAACTGGGGTGGGGGGGAAGGGAGAGAAATAAATAAATAAATAAAATCTTAAAAACAAAACCACAAAAACACACTGAGAAGGGAGTGGACCTGGTCCAATGGATAGGGCATCTGCCTACCACATGGGAGGTCTGCGGTTCAAACCCCGGGCCTCCTTGACCCCTGTGGAGCTGGCCCATGCGCAGTGCTGATGCGCACAAGGAGTGCCCTGCCACGCGGGGGTGTCCCCTGTGTAGGGGAGCCCCACATGCAAGGAGTGCGCCCCGTAAGGAGAGCCGCCAGCACAAAAGCAAGTGTAGCCTGCCCAAGGATGGAGCCGCACACACGGAGAGCTGACACAAGATGACGCAAAAAAAAGAAACAGATTCCCAGTGCCACTGATAAGGATAGAAGTGGTCACAGAAGAACACAGCGAATGGACACAGAGAGCAGACAACTGGGGTGGGGGGGGAGGGGGGGAGGAATAAATAAATCTTAAAAAAACAACAACAAACAAACAAAAAAACCACATTGACGTAAGTGGATTTGGCTCAGTGGGTAGAGCATCTGACCACCAGGGTTCAAACCCAGGGCCTCCTGACCTGTGTGGTGAAGCTGGCCCACATACAGTGCTGATGTATGTAAGGAGTGCCCTGCCGCACAGGTGTGTCCCCCGCATATGGGAGCCCCACGTGAAAGGAGTGCGCCCTGTAGAGAAAGCTGCTCCACACACAAAAAAGTGCAGCCTGCCCAGGACTGGCGATGCACACAGAGAGCTGATGCAGCAGATGATGCAACAAAAAAAAGAGACACAGATTCCCGGTGCTGCTGACTAGAATAAAAGCGAGCACAGAAGAATACACAGCGAAAGGACATAGAGAGTAGACAACGGGGCGGGGTGGGGGGGGAGGGGGAAAGAGAGAGAAATAAATAAATCTTAAAAAAGAAACACACACTGAAATGTTTAGGAATAAAGGGGCAGAATTACTATAACTCACTCTCCAATGGTTTGGGAAAAATGGTATGGTGGTATGTGCATACACAAATATACACAGAATAATTAGGCAGATGTGGCAAAGTTAACAACTGGTGATTCTAGGTAGGAGTTCCTTGTGAAATTTTTATAACATTTGTGTCATTTTGAAATAATTTCAAAATAAAAAAGCTTCCAACGTTAGACTGGTGATAAGACATGACACTTCTAAAGTTAAGATTTTTATTTGCAGTAATAAATTCTAGTTGACTATTAAAAAGACCCCTTTGCAGCTTTTGCCAGAGGTCCTCAAAAATTGAAGAGTCTCGTGAATAATATATGCACTTCCTTTTACCTGAGACATCCATCTGTCATCTCCTTGAATATCTTCAGCTGCATGTGGAATAGCTGCTGGGTTTGAGTCTCCTTGGCTCATTCTATACCTGAGGAAAAAATGTTTATATCATCTTTCATTTACTAAAAGGAAAGTTTATTTGTTACCATTTATTTAACTACACGTGAGGTTTTAAATATTAATTCACATCTCACTATAGCTTTGCCTAGAAATTAAACTTGGTTTATTTTCAGCAGAGATGAGCTCCACGACATAACTGCTTAAGTCCCATAAATATCTATACTTCTAGACAGGTTTGAATATCCTTTAGAACTCTAAATTGCAATAAAAAGAAAACCTGCTCCAAGTACACATGCTTTACACCTATATTAATTTTTCATGATTGCATGCTATCGTAAGTGCCAAATAACACGGAGAATTAAACACTTATAGTTCAACAAAACCCATACATTACAGCTATTTAGGCTGCCAAAGTTAACAAACTTAAGAATTACTATAATAATGATTAGATTCCACTGGTTACTGAATGTCACACAAATAACTACTGCAAATTATGATAAAACTAGCCATAGGCTTTGGCACTGGTTTTTGACAAACATTTTAGATGTGTTTCTTTTGACTGGTCTTCACCAAGAAAATATTATTAATCATGAGCCCAAGTGTGGCTTCTAATAGTGGGGAAGAAGAAATAATTGAAATTCAGAAAAAACAGAAACATTAATCTTCTAGAAAGACAAGACGCTGGACTATTTTCAACCAATTCTGCAAAATATGTACTAGAGACATTAGGCTCAAGAAGTCACTTGATAAACGCAAGGGATGATAAAAAAAGAAAAACCTGAGGTTTTGTAGTTTACAGTAAAGGAGGCCACATTCTATGTGAGTAATCTGCTTTTCTTTTCCTTGCATTCCTCAAAGACAGATAAGCTTTCTATGAAAAAGGATTGAGTTATATTCAGCTAATATATATATTTACTGATACGCAAACACTGGATGCCAAAATAATAATTTGTGAGAATCAAAAGACACCTTATACCATTGATTGTATACTTTGAATGAATTGTATACTTTATTAATACGTATCAGTAAAATTGATTTGTTAAAAAAAAAAAAAAAAAGAAGATACCAAGCTCTAATAATGAAAGCACACTTTCACTCATGAGAAAAAAGTTATAAAAGCAAACAATAGGTGGCGGACTTGGCCCAGTGGTTAGGGCGTCCATCTACCACATGGGAGGTCCACAGTTCAAACCCCGGGCCTCCTTGACCCGTGTGGAGCTGGCCCATGCGCAGTGCTGATGCGCGCAAGGAGTGCCCTGCCACACAGGGGTGTCCCCCGCGTAGGGGAGCCCCACGCGCAAGGAGTGTGCCCCGTAAGGAGAGCCACCCAGCGCAAAGTGCAGCCTGCCCAAGAATGGTGCCGCACACTCGGAGAGCTTATACAACAAGATGACGCAACAACAAAAAAGAAAGAGATTCCTGTGCCACTGATAACAGAAGCGGACAAAGAAGACGCAGCAAACAGACACAGAGAACAGAAAACCGGGGTGGGGCGGAGGGGAGAGAAATAAATAAATAAATCTTAAAAAAAAAAAGCAAACAATACTGACATCAATTATGCAAACAAATTAGCTCAGTCTTCAATGACACTACATTTTTTAAAAACTAGTTTGAGGGCAAAGCTCATATCTGGCTGAAAATGTAAAATATCTTTCAAAGCACTGGACTTTAGATTACTTCTTTAGATTACTAAAATATACACTCTGTTTTATATATACCAACTCCAATCCTAACAAAAATGCTGCAAAAGAAAATAAGGATAAGAAAATTTGGGTAATTGGTACAGACAGTGACTGATATTAGGTTTGTCTGACCCCAGTAATGTCACATTTGACCCAAAGAATTCCCTAAAGGGGTCTTATATCACCATCAACTTCATTTCAGTTCATGGAATATCCCACTCAGATCTTGGTGAAAAACTCGAATCTGAAAGTCTGTCATATTAGAAATAGTTGGAAGAAATGGGTATGTTGGTAATCTGTACGAAAACTGGTTGGGGAAGAGGAAGACATGAACAAATGGCTGCCTGAAAGTATTCAAAGATTATTAGAAAGGGATATTAGGCTTATTCTGCATTATCCCAAAAAGGAATAAGTAGATAGAATGTAAAGTGAGACAGACTTCTAACAAACATTAGCACAAAATTAAATGGCATGTCTCAGAAAGTATATTTCTCTCAATGGAGATTCAGAAAGGCTAGATAAACACCTAACAGGAAAGCATAAACTAGAGCATATGAGCAAAGGTTTGTTCAGATTAGTGGGGTCCAAATATTTTTGTTTGTGCTTAGCATCAGAATCTTTCTGAACATGTACCCCCAAAATACGTATATTAAATTAAATGCATGAATCACTGTATATTAAGTATTAGTAAAGCTTACTTCTTCCTTTATTAGATAAAAAGTTCTAAATTGTTTCCTGCATTTCAATGGATCATCATATGCATTCCCTCAGGTGTCTTACACTCCATTTTCTAAAGACCAGTAGCCTAGATCAACTTTAAGATCTCTTTATATCTATGATTAAATTTACTGACATGGATTTTCAGAGTTTATTCAACAGGTAAACAACTGACCTAAAACAATAACTGCAATTAATTTATTAATAACTTACTATTTACAAGACACTATGCACGGAGACTTACTTGTTTATGAAAGAAAACTGAAGCTCAGAGAGATTTAAGAAAGCTGCCCCATGATGGTAAGTAGAAGAGCTGGGATTTGAACTCAGGCCTATATAGCTAAATACCCAAAGCCTCTTTACTTTCCACTGTCCTAAAGTAATTCTACATCTTCCATTTAATAGTCAACAAATATTTAGTCTTGAGCAAAGGATATTGATTCTATATAAAACAGATTATATGAAACAGTAATAAATTCTAATTCACTAAGATGATTGACTTATATTTTCTAATACTACCATTCAAGTTTAATGGTCTTCTGATGCTATGAGCAAAATATTTCCAGCTATCTCCAAGAGACACTTACACACTAATGTTTATAGTTTATAGTATCAGTATTTACAACTGTCAAAATGTGGCATATACCTAAAATGGAATATTATTCAGCAGGAAAAAGGAATGACGTTCTGATATATGCTACAACATGGATGAACCCTGAAGGCATCATGTTGAGCAAAATAAATCAGACATAAAAGGAAAAATATTTTATGATCTTGCTTATATGAAATAATTAGAATACACAAATTCATAGTTAGAAATTAGAAGACAGATTACCAGGGACAGGGGTGGGGTTGGGGTATGGGGAGTTAACATTCAACTGCAACAAAGCTTCCGTTTGGGGTGATGGAAAAGTTTTGGTAATGGATGGTAGTGATGGTATCAAACATTGTAAATGTATTTAACACCAATAAATTACATACTAAAGTGGTTAAAGGGATTAATTTTAGTTTGAACAAATTACCAAATAGAAATGTACAACACAAAGAGTAACTCTAATGTATACTATATAGTTAAGACAAAATAATAAGGTTTCATCAATTGTAATAAAGCTACCACACTAACACTAAATGTTAATAAGAGGGAAAATTGTGTGTATGGGGGGGGGTTATATGGGAACTCTATATTTTCTGCATGGTTTTTCTGTAAAGCTACAAGTGCTCTAATGAAAAATAATAATAAGATATTTCCATCTCAGATCTAAACTTCTTCATGAGCAAAATGAAAAAAAGCTACATGGGCAGAGAAACTGAGGAACAAAATGCCACTTATCTGAGGCTACCAACAGTAGAACTGAAAGAAAAATTGCAAAATAGTCCAATTAGCTAGTCTTTTTTTAACTATGAATACAAGATCATCCTTCTTCCTCCTCTACAAGGGCAAAGTATCTGGGTGAAAACGTGTTTCTTTGTGCCTTTATCCACTTGGATTTTGTATTATTTGGCCAAATCAAAATTTTACACAATACAAAGTAGCTTTCCCAGTTTTACTGATGCCTACAGTTGGTAACATTTTCAAGCAGCAGGAAAAGAAAAATTGAGCCACAAACCCATACAATCTCTTCTTTATGAACCCGACTAGAAATGTACTACCTAAGGGGCTATGCATTTAGAGGATTCAAATAATTGGGGAATTAGGTAAAATGAACTGTGGTATTCTTTACAATAAAAATTAAGGATGAATCAAGAGCTCTCCAGAAGGCTGCCTATAGTCACAAAAATCTGACTTCAAGTAGAGGGCAATATTATATAATACAGGTCTTTAGAATGGAGAAGCTGTAACCAGTAATAAAAACAAATGGGGGTGAGGATGGTCAACCACCACACCAGGGAACCAAGAAAGTCTACAACTACAAGCAGAATTCCATCAGCCAGCCATGTGGGATCTAAGGTCCCTCTTGATTTAGAGGTGGAGTTAATATCGCCATCCCAGGGTCCTCAGGCTGGAGGAATAAAATATGGATTAGAGTGGACTTACTGGTATTCTACTATAGAACTTTTGTGACTCTAGCAATGGAAGAAATTGTATCACTGATGTGGAGACAGTGGCCACGGGAATTGCTGAAGGCAGGGAGAGGGGAAAAAGAGGTGTGACACTGGGGCATTTTTGAGACTTAGGAGTTGTCCTCAATGATATTGCAGGTACAGATGCAGGACATTATATATCCTGCCATAACCCACTGAATGGACTGGGAGAGAGTGTAAACTACAACATAAAGTAGAATCCATGCTGTGTAGCAATGCTCCAAAATGTACTCATCAAACGCAATGACTGTGCCACACTAATGAAAGAAGTTGTTGATGTGGGAGGAGTGGGGGGGTGTGAGGAGTGGGGTTTGTGGGAACCTCTTACATTTTTTAATGTAACATTTTGTGTGATCTATGTATCTTTAAGAAAATAATAACAATTTAAAAAATGGAAAAAAAAAAACCAAACGGGAGCAGATGTGGCTCCAGCAATTGAGCACCTGCTTCCCACACGGGAGGTCCCAGGTTCAGTTCCCGTGTCTCCTAAAAAAGACAAAAAAAACAACAAAAACAAATGAAAACACCAACTCAGGGGAGCCAATGTGGCTCAGAGGTTGAGTGCCTGCTTCCCACATATGAGGCCTCAGGTTCAATCCCTAGTCCCTGGTACCGCAAAAAAAAAAAAAAAAAAAAATTACCAACAGAAGGAAATGACTTCCACTTCATCTTACTGTTTCATAATAATCTCCCCATACACAAGTCATTACACCTTTTGCTATCACAAACAGCAGGTTTGGTTAATAAAACCCAGGAGAATGGGGATAAATGGGCCAAAGAACAAGTTTTGTTAATTTACCATGAAAGGCTATATTCAAGGGAAGCTGTAATTGGCCATTAAAATGAGTTCTCTGGTAAGTATGAAGAATAAGTGACTTTATATTATTTAGTAGAGATGGCACCTACTTCAGATTCTTAATTCCCTATTTTTCCACATTTTCTATCTTCTCTACAGAACCTGGACTAGGATACTAGAACACCAGAATTCCCAGATGCTTATACCAGCAGGATGTACTATGTTTAATCAGAAGCCAGTTTCAACAACAAAGAATTACACATTCTCAAACCGAGCTGGATATTTCTGTAGTCTGAACCAGGAAAAAGATGGAGAGGAAAAGATGCACTAAGAACTAAAAAATTTAGAATGCTCCCACTCTGGCCTGAGACCCTTCATTTTGTTTCAGAGAGAGTTGGCAGGGTAATTCCATCAGAGAAGGCAGGCCTCAGCCTAAAGACTCTGTCTCAGTGGGCTGGTGAGTAGGTCCTTCCGCTCAGAATTTATTATCAAATGCCCAAGCCAACAAATAAAAGCACAGTGCTTTCCTACTTCTTCCCTCTTCCCCCACAAGGAGGCAACCTTTATGTCAGAACAATGTAGTCAGAAGACCAACCTAAAGACACAAGGCCTATCCAAGGCACAGGCACATTCAAATGTTCAGGGCAGATAAACCTCTATATTCTCTTTTCCCCTTCCCCACAACTTCTCCTCTTACCCCACACCCCCCATATATAAGGATGTACAAAATGAGGTCCTAGAGAGGGTCCAAGGGATCGTCTCTTTTTCCATGGGTAAACACTAAAATTAGGGCAAAGCTTCAAGTGTTTCGTTTTCTTAAGGTTTGTATATAAATCATGAAAAGCAGCACTGGCCTGGGAGGTATGGAAAGCAGAGGTAAAAGAAGAGTGAGTGAGTCACCAAGCAGCGGATAAATCTGCAGCGGGTGTATCACAAACCTGTAGACCAGTAGGCTCTTATCTGGTAGGTAGCCAAGGGAACTGGAGAAAACCACCTCAACTAGCCTACCCACAAACACGTTTAACTAGCTGGATGATCTTGGGCGAATCGCCCACCGCTCTGACCCTCATCTCTAAAATGAGGGGCTGGATTGCACAGTCCTCTAAGAAATAATTCCTACCGCGTCGTGACAGTCTATGGATCTTTGGAAAATATTAAAAGAGAAAACGGAGAAGTTTCTAAAGAGTTAAAATCTTCCAACAAAAGGGAGAGGAAAAAGTGTTCGGTTAAAAAAACAACAGAGTAATTGGTTTGAGCCCACCTAAAGTCCTCTCCGCCAAGAGAAATGGGGAGAAAAGAGGGACGGAGGCAGGAAGAGTTGCTACAAAGGGTGGTAGCTAGTAGGAGCGAACAAGCGGCCGCTGGGAGCTGCGGGCGCAGGGAGGCCTACTCCAGGGGGTGGGCAGGGGCAGGGCGGTCGGCCGGCCCCGGTATTCCTCACTGGAAGAGGCGGGGCTGGGGAAGAGGCTAGCGGCAGAGACGGGTGGACAGGTTTGGGGTAGGATGCTGGGAAAAAAGGCTCTAGTGGGGACAGCAAGCGGCCTGGGGGGCCACGGGGGCGGCGCGGGCCGCTGGGGAGCCAACGCCGGGCGGACGGAGAAGACGCGCGCGCGCCAAGCCCCCCAAGGGTCCAGCGGAGGGGAAGGGGGTGGGGGGAGGAGCCCGGCGGGTGGGGGAGGGGAGGTCGCGGGCTTCTCACAATAACAAATGGCAGCCCCCATCCAATTCCCACCCCTAAGCCACCGGTTCCCCGCAACTCTGGATGCACTCACTCAGGTAGAGGGTCCGTGCGGGCCCCAAGCGGCTGCGGCGTCGGCGGGGGTGGCGCGTCTGTCGCTCGCTCGGTCCCGGCGGCCCCGCTCCGGCGTGTCCCTCCTCGGGCCCCAGCACCAGCAGCAGCGCCTTCACTTCCGGTTCCCCTGCCACTCAGGCAAATGGCCTCCGGAAGTCCCGCCCCCGCCCTGCCGGCCTCTGCGTGGCGCCTCTCGCCGCTCTCGCTCTCTGCGGACGCCCGCTGCTGATGCCCAGGTGTCCCGCCACGCCCTGCGAAGGCTCCTGCTTTTGTTCTCCGTCCTGCTCGTTTTGCATGTATTCTGCGCCACTTGGATGCCCCGCTACCTTTCCTCCAGCTTCATCCCTCAATCTTGCGTTAATGTCACCGCGCTGTGGAGATGGCTTTCGGGACAATGTAGCGTGACCTCACACTGACGCCATTCCTTTCCCGCTCAGCCAACCTGGCGGCCTTCTCCACCCCAGGGAATAAACCAGGTTGCTTAAATGAGAAGGAAGTAGGGCCCCAAGGCAACCCCTTACACTTATGAGTGGAATTTCTGTCTCCATGACGACTGAACGGTATTTCGGTCACCGCCTCTTACCGTCATACCACAGGGGGATGGCGAGCTGCAGTCTTTGCGTTAAAGATACATCCAGGTTAGGGGGGAAGACGTACATACAAAGGCAATATTGAAAAGATTACATGCTAAACGCCACATAAATTCGGGAGTTGTAAGAGAGGAGGAGCAAAACGTGCGCAAGCTATAGTGGCACAAGGTTTGGTGGCGCTGCGCCCGGAGCTGGCCCTTTAAGGATGGATATAATTCATTCAGACCTTTGCAGGGGGTTAGGTAGAGCTTCCCAGGGCTCTGAAACCGGATCCCGGGTTTTTTATTTTGCTGACAAAGCCTGGCAAGAATACTGTAAAATCCTGGAAGCCTACGTCGTCAAGATATATCAACATATTTTTCAGATCTCTTGTGCTGTCAAGGGGATGTTAATTTGTATTATCTCAGGCATATGTAATCCAAAATAAGTTTGTCCTTGTGTAAAATTGTTTTTACACTGCTTATTTATCTTGAAATGCCTTGTAGATGTTTATACAATATATAGCACTCCAGCAGGTGCTCAGTAAATGTTTAAGTGTTTTTTAAAAAATAATTCGTGTTTGGGGAACTCAAATGATGCTGTAAAGAAGCAGCCCAGAAATATATTGACAGCACAAGAGAAGTCACTTAAATTGTTCTCCAGGGATAAATCCATAGAACCCTGCATTTCCCCAATTTTTAACACTCAACGTACTTTAATGTAATTAGTTCTTTAATGCACTGTCTTCCTCGCTGTACTGAGCTCTAAGAGGGCAGGGACCTCATTTTGTGGATTTTCAGCACCTGATGCATTGTAGACACTCATTAAATAGTGTTGAGTGATGAATAAACAATGGAGGGTTGAATTTGCGCCTTTGTGGAAGTCTTGGCCTATCTTTATACCTTCTTGCTTGCAACTTTAAGAAGCATAGACAACGGGAAGCAGATATGGCTCAAAGGATAGAGCTTCCGCCGATCATATAGGAGTTCCAGAGTTCGATACCCAGGGCCTCCTGGCCCATGTGGTGAGCTGGCTCACGTGGAGTGCTGCTGTGCACAAGGAGTGTTGCCCTGCACAGGGACTCCCCCCTGTCAGCCCCTACGCAAGGAGTGGCCCCCACACAAGGTGTGCAAGCCTGAGCAGGAGGGCAGACAGCCCAGGGATGGTGCAGCCCACACAGAGAGCTGATGCAGCAAGATGCAATGAAAGAGAGACACAGAGAAGAGACAATATGAGATGCAGCAAACTAGGGCACTGAGGTAGAGCAAGAGAATGTTGCCTCTATACCCCTCCAGAAGGTCCCAGAATGGGTTCCCAGAGCTGCCTAATGAGAATACAACGGACACAGAAGAATACACAGTGAATGGACACAGAGAGCAGACAACAGAGTGGGGGGAGAAAGAAGAAAAAACAAAACATGGTATTAACATCTAGTAAAAGAAAAACTTAAAAAGAAGCCTAAACAGGGTAGGGGCACCCCTGGGAAATACTATACCTAATTAAAATAGCCTCTGCAAATATTTAAATAACTTTATGGCTCATGCAGTTTTTAGTGTTTAGGCAAAATCTTAATGAAACTGAAATTAATTAAGAGATTGTCTCCTGAACTTCTCTGTTTTAGCTTTCTAAATAATTCATATTTAAAGTCTACAGTTTGCATAGTAGAAAGGGCCCTGAACTAACTAGGGTGTCCTGTTTTTTTTTTCCTCCCCGAGATTGCTCTCTCATCTGTTTTACTTGTTGTCTGCTTGTTGTCCCTGCTCACCATCTGCTGGTTGCTCTTTGCTTTCTGGCTGCTCATTGCCTGCTTTTTCCTTAGGAGGCATGAAGAACAAAACCCAGGGCCTCCCATGAGGGAGGTGGGCACCCAACTGCTTGAGCCACATCAGCTCCCCTGTCCTTTTTTTTTTATTATTTGTTTTGTTTTGTTTTGAATTTTTTTATCCCCCCCTTGTGGCTTTTTGTGTGCTGTCTGCTCTCTGTGTCCATCTGTTGTGCATTCTTCTGTGTCTGTATTTACTTATTTTATTTCCCCTCCCTCCTTGTGGCTTGCTTGCTGTCTACTCTGTATCCGTTTGCTGTGCTCTCTTCTGTGTTTTTGCTTATCTCCCTTTTTTGTTGCTCCACCTTGTTGAATCGGCTCTCTGCGGCGCTTGCAGGCTGGGCTGCTCTCTGCAGCATGTGGGCGAACCTGCCTTCACAAGGAGGCCCCAGGACGCGAACCGAGGGCCTCCCATAGGGTAGATGGGAGCCCTACTGATTGAGCCACAGCTGCTTCCCAAAAGATTTGTTTTTATTTATTTATTTCTCCCCTCACCTTGCTGTTTGTTTGCTCTCTGTGTTTGTTCATTGTGTGCTCATCTTCTTTTTAAGAGGCACCTGGAACTGAACCTGGGCCTTCCCATGTGGGAGGGAAGTGCCCAATGGCTTGAGCCACCTCCACTCCCTATTCTGCTCTTTGAACTTCTTTGAGCTTTTGTTTCTTAGACTGTAGGATAAAAAATCTTAATTAGGTGATTGCCAAGGTCGTTTTTAGCTCTAAAAATCCACCCTCTCCCCCATTACATGTGTGAACATAACACAGGTGGCTACTGCACACCATTACACACCCTTTCTCACTTCTCATGCTCACTCTTCATGCACATTCCCTAATCTGTTTTCCAGAAATCCTAGTGGATGGGTGTTATGTAAAAATAACTTTTCTGACTATGAAACTAATTGCCTGAAGACTATCAGAAGAATTGTTTTTCATTCAAGTTGTCTTTCCATTAATGATGATGGGTTTTCTGACTCTCTCCAGATACTTTAATCTGGAGTCCCTCAGGACTAAATGCCAACCTAAAGGGAGAAAATACAAAAACCCTGAAGAAATGTCTGTGGACTGGTTGAAGACCTCAAATGGGCTAGAGTAAACATGATTAAATGTAACCCTGGGATTTCTAGACTACTATTCCAAGGGCTGCATATATGGGATAAATGAGAATTATCAAAACTCCAAAGGTAATGAAACTGGGAGATTTCAGAGAACCTGGCATTTCAGACATGAAAAGTGGAGGGGGAAGCTGTAAGGAAAATGAGAGGGGTGTGAATTCAGGCAGTTCCTATGGGTAGAACACAAGGGTAGGTGATTTCCAGAAAAAGTTAGAAATTTTGTTTATTAATGAAACATATTCAACAGAAACATTTCTCTCACATTGCTTACAAATCAACACAGTCATTTTTGTTTGCCTAAAATCCTTTCTTCAATAACCACATATTTAATAAATACTTTATTTCCTCAGTTTTAAGATCCTTGGGGAAAGGCTGAAATATATTTAGAAATAGAGTAAAAACATAACATTTTTATTTCCAAAACTTACTCATTTGTCATATTGTTCTTTTTAAAAAAAATAATGTGTGTATGTATGTGTGTGCTTATTATCATTATGAACTCGTGGATTTAAGCATATCTGATGTGTTTTGATCCATTATAATTATTAAACTTATTGATAATCAGATTGTCCATCTTTGGTCAGCGGGACTCTCTTCAAATTGGTTCCTGAGTCATTACACTCCTACACCCCCCAAGATGCCTCCCTTGTTTGTTTGCTCATTGTTTGTCCTTGTTATGTTTGTTTTTTCTTTAGGAGGCACCAGGAACCAAACCTGGGACCTCCCATGTGGGACGCAGGCGCTCATCTGCTTGAGCCACATCCATTCTCTGCTCATTTGTTTTTATTTGTTTTCTGCTTGTTGTCTTGCTCGTTGTTAGTTTAGCTTTTTTTTTTTTAGGTTATTTTATTTATTTATGTCTCCCCACTCCTCGTTGTTTGTACTTGCTGTGTCTGTTACTCTTCTTTGTTTCTTTAGGAGGCACTTGGAACTGAACCCAGGACCTCCGATGTGGGAGGGAGGTACCTAATCACTTAAACCACCTCTGTTCCCTGCTATATTGTGTCTGTCATTATATTTTTCCTCTTGTTTTCCTTGTTGCATCATCTTGTCACGTCAGCTTGCCGCACCTGCCTGTTGAACAAGCTTGCTGTCTTCTTTAGGAGGCACTGGGAACCAAACCACAGACCTCCCATCTGGTATGCAGGAGCCCAATTACTTGAGCCACATCCGCTTCCCTTGCTCATTGTTTTTGCTCCTTGTCTGCTCATTGTTGTTTGTTTGTTTTTTTGCTCATTGTCCACTTGTTATTTTTGCTCAATGTCTGCTCATTGTTTGTCCTCTTTAGGAGGCACTGGGAGGCAGGCACTCAACTGCTTGAGCCACATCTGCTCCCCTCCTGAGTCATTTTGACATGGCCAACTATTAATCCCTTTTCTGCCACTTCAGTTTTGCCTTTTCTAGAATTTTATATAAATGGAATCAAATAGTAGGTACTCTCATGTTTCTGGCTCATTTTGTTCAGCATGATATATATATTTTTTCTCTTTCCTCCTACCCACCCCCCCCCCCCATTGTCTGCTCTCTGTGTCCATTCACTGTGTGTTCTTCTGTGTCTGCTTGTATTCTCATTAGGTGGCTCTGGGAACCGATCCTGGGACCTTCTGGAGTGGGAGAAAGGCAATCATTTTCTTGTGCCACTTCAGCAGCTTGTTCTGCTAAGTCTCTTACTGTCTCTCCTCTGTCTTTTGTTGCATCATCATGCTGTGCCAGCTGTCTGCGTCAGCTGGCACTCCTGCACAGGGCAGCATTCCTGCGTAGGCTGGCACTCCATATGGGCCAGCTCACCACACGGGCCAGCTTGCCTTCACCAGGAAGCCCTGGGTATTGAACCCTGGACCTCCTGTATGGTAAACGGGAGCCCAACTGCTTGAGCCACATCCTTTCCCAGCATGATATTTTTGAGATTTATCCATATTGTGTGTACTAGCAGTTCATTTTCTATTGCTGAGTAGTATTCCATTGTTTAGATATTCCACAATTTGTTTATTCATTTGCCAGTTGATGGACATTTGGGTTCTTTCTAGTTTGGATTATTATAAACAAAGCTGAGATGAAAGGTCATGCACAAGTCTTTGTGTGGACATGTGTTTTCATTTCTCTTGGGTAAATACTTAAAAACAGAATTGCTGGGTCATGTGGCAAATGTATGATCAACTTTATGAAAAACTACCCAACTGTTTTCCAAAGTGGATTATCATTTTACACCCCTGAAAACTATATATTAATATTTGAGTTGCAGTTGCTCTGCATCCTTGGTATTGTCAGTCTTTTTAATTTAGAGTGATATCCATTGTAGTTTTAATTTGCATTTTCCTGATGAAGTAATAATATCAATTATCTTTTTATGGGTTTTTTGGCCATTTGCATGTCTTCTTTTGTGAAGTGCCTTTTTTGGCCCATTTCAAAAGTTAGGTTGTTTATCTTATTAGTGAATTATAAGTCTTTATATATTCTGCAAATGCATTTTTTGTCAAATATTTTAAATATTTTTCTCCCAGTCTACGGCTTGTATTTTCATTTTCTTAACAGCATCTTTTAAAAAAAGAATCTTTTTTAAAATTAATTAATTAATTAATTATTTTTCCCTCTTCCCCTCCTCCCACCCTGCTGTTTTTGCTGTCTGTGTTGTCTTCTCTTCTCATGTTCTCTCCTCTAGGATTCACTGGGATTCGATTCTGGAGAACTCTGATGTGGAGAGAGGTTCCCTGTCAATTGCACCACCTCAGTTCCTGGTTTCTGCTGCACTTCACCTTGACTCTCCCCTTGTCTTTCTTTTGATGCGTCATCATCTTGCTGCATGACTCACTTGCGCAGGGCACTGGCTCACCACATGGGCACTCGCGTGGGCAGTGGCTTGCCACGTGGGCACACTTTCTCTTCTTATTTTTCACCAGGAAGCCCCAGGGATTGAACCCATGTCCTCCCATATGGTAGGAGGAAACTCTTACCACTTGAGCTACATCTGCTTCCCAAAACAGTATCTTTTGAAGTATAGAAATTTTAAGCTTTGATCAAATCCAATTTTTTTAAAAATCTTTTTTTCATGTATAGTTTGTGCTTTTGGTGTCCTGTCTAAGAAATCTTTGTCTAGTCTAGGTTATAGTGATTTTCTCCTTTGCTTTTCCTAGAAGTTTTATGATTTTAGCTTTTACCTTTTGGTTTATGATCCATTTTAAGGTAACTTTGAGGGAAGTGGATGTGGCTCAAGTGATGGAGCTTCCACCTACCATATGGGAGGACTGGGGTTTGATCCCTGGGGCCTCCTGGTGAAAATGAAAAAGAGAAAGCATGCCTGCCTGGCAAGCCAGTGCCCGCGTGGTACGCCAAGTGCCCACATGGCAAGGCAGTGCCTGTACAAGTGAGTCACACAGCAACATGATAATATAACAAAAGAAAGACGAAGGGGAGGATCACGGTGAAGCGCAGCAGGGACTGGAAACCGAGGTGGTGCAGCTGGCAGGGAATCTCTCTCCACATCAGAGGTCCCCAGGATGGAGTCCCAGTGAATCCTAGAGGAGAAAAAATGAGAAGGGAGGACAGAGACAGAAATGGATACAGAAGATCATGCAGCAAATGGACACAGACAGCAAAAACAGCAGGGGAGGGGGGAGGGGAAAATAAATAAATCTTTTTTAAAAAAGGTAACTTTGAGTATGGTATAAAATAAGAAACAAAGTTAATTTTTTGCACTTGGATGTCCAAATGTTCCAGCATTATTTGTTGAAAAGACTTTTTTCTCCATTGAATTATCTTGCCCCTTTGTTGAAAGACAATTGGCCATATGTTGGGTCTATTTCTGGACTCTGTATTCTATTGTATTGATCTCTATGTCTATTCTTATGCAAATACCAGGCAATCTTGATTAATTTGCTAAAAGCTGTGGGAAGCAATATACCAGAAATGGGTTGGCTTTTACATTGGGGATTTATTAACTTACAAGCTTAACGTTCCGGGACTGAGAAAAGTGTCCACATCAAAGCATCAGGCAATGCTCTCTCCCCAAAGACTGGCTGCAGACGATCCTGGACTCCTGTCACACGGCAAGGCACGATGGCTGCATGTGCTGTCTCTCCCTGCTCCTCCACGTCTCTTGCTTTCAGCTTCTGGCCTCCTCCAGCTTTCTGTCTGCCCCTGTGGCTGTCTCTCTCCTGGGTTCCATTGAGTTCAGCTTCTGGTTTTGGGGACTTTGTCTTCAGCGTCTGGGGGCTTCTCTCCATCTCTGCATCTTTTTTCTCGGTGTCTCTCTGTATTCAGCCTGATTATAAAGGACTCCAGTAAGAGAATTAAGACCCAGGGTCACGCCCTACTGAAGTAATCTAATCAAAAGATCCACCTGCAATAGGTCCACACTCACAGGAGTGGATTAGCTCTAAAGACAGGATCTTTTCTGGGTTTCAAAAAAGACTCAAACTACCACATACAATACGTCTTGAAATCAAGTAGGATAAGTTCTTCAACTATATTCTTTTTCCAAGATTTTTTTTCTATTTTGGGCCCTTTGCAATTCCGTATAAATTTCAGAATTAGCTTGTCAATTCCTATCCATTGGGCTAAGTCCACTTCCCTTTTTTTTTTATTTTTTATTTCTCTCCCCTTCCTCCGCCCCCCCCCCCCCCAGTTATCTGCTCTCTGTGTCCATTGCCAATTCCTATAAAAAGGCCTTTTGAAATTTTGATTGGGATTGCATTGAGGCTATAGATTAGTTTGGGATGAATTGATATCTTAGCAACATTGAGTCTTCTGATTCATAAACATTGTTTATTATGCAATTATTTCAGATTGTTAATTTCTCTCAGCAATATTTTATAGCTTTCAGTGTCCAGGTACACATGCTTAATAAGTTTAAGTATATGTAATATATCCTTGACATTCATGAGAAAATTCTCCTGAAGTCCTTGAGAACTTCCTATTTTTGAGAACCCCACTATAGCATATCATTTTTCCAAAATACAGTGAAATGTATCTGAACATTTTAAGTGATCACTTCAGATCTGTAATGAATATAACACTGTGCATGAGAAGGAATAAAGAACTCCAATGCCAGGCCATCTGGGCTTTGCTCACTGGCTAAGTGCTTTACTTTCATTGCCCAGCAGCTTGGAAAATAGTTTCATTCAAATTCATGTGCTGTTAAAATTTAAAATTCTGATATCATGGATTTTCAGGGTCTCTTTCAAGATAAAACCCTGAATTCTGAGTCCTGAGTGCCAAGAGTCCACCAGGTTTCTATTGTAATGTGTATCTCTCTCTTTTAACATTTGCTTTTATGTCCCTTTCCCTGACTAAATATTAGTTCTTCAGGGGCAGGAGTCTTGTCTCATTCTTCCTTCTAACCCCAGTGCCTGGAAGTGCCTGGCATAATAAGCATTTTTGGTAAATGCTAGTTGGATGAAAAAAGTCAAGGTCAATTTTGGGGTGTCAAGAAATAAGATCATGAAAACTGAGAGGAGCAGAGGGCAGAATCATAGTTAAGAATAGGAATCAGCAACAGGAATCCTAGAAGCCTGGGAATGTAGTGGGAAGTTGGGATTCATGGGATAACATGAAATAGTCCAATTTAATTCTGGCAGACAGTTTCTTGCATCTTCTGATATGCATTTTACATCTTCTGGATTGTCTTAAAGGCAATGTCCAAGTAATTGATAGAGTGATTTAGACCCCTTAAATTTACTTTCATTTCAGTAGGTATTTTTCAAGCTCTTACTATGTGCCAGACACTTTATTAGGCAATGAGGAAAAAAGATGGGTAAGGTAACATTCCTTTCCTCAAAGAGCTCACAAGCTAGTGATAGACCCAGACACAAGGACAAGTTATTTTAAAACAATATGCAAGAATAGAGGAGAGGTGAGGGACAAGATGGCAGCAGGTAAGGAGCTCCATGAGACAGCTTGTCCTATAGTGCAGTTAGTAATCAGTCAGAGCTACCTAAATCACCTGTTTGGGGGTCCCAGGAGACCCAAAGAGCATCCTGCAACATCCTTGGAAGAACAGGAGACTGCCCATCTGCAGTGAAGATTCGTGATCCACATCGCATAGGCTGGTGCCCATTCCCCACTGGCAGCACAAGACACCTCGGGAGCTATTCAATGGCTGGAGCTGGAAGCTCCATATCCCAAAAACGGGAGAGGAAAGATGGTTGGGCACTGACTTCAGCTACCGATTAGTAAATTTGCCTGCAGTCCAATTGTAAGAACAGCTAAAGTTTGAACCTGTCCAAGTTGGAAAGAGGCTGGTAGCCTCCATTTTAACTAAGGCCCTGGCATGTGGGGAAGGAGGGCTAACTGAAAATCACAGTAACAGTAGGGACCAGCTTCTTTCCATCCAGGTCGGATTGTAGCCCTAGCCTAGGCTCCAGCCCTACCTCCAACAGGGAGGAAGCTCGGAGGACCTGCACCAGCCTCTCCAGGCAACTGCAGGCACTTTTGGCCTGCAAGGACTAGATTGTTGGGCACCTGTAGCTCCATCCCTGCCCCCTAATAGGATAAAAGGGGGGTGGTGTTTCCCCAGCCTCCCTAAGCAACTGCAATTGCTTTGGCCCACATGGACTAGATTGTTGCACACACCTGAGGCTCCATCCCCACCCCAGTCTTTCCAGGCAACTATGGATGGTCTTGGCCTGCACGGCTTGGATTACTGCACACAGCTGCAGCTTTATCACTACTGGCAGGTGAGAAAGGTGGGAGAAGCTTTATTAGTTCCTTGGGCAACACAGGCAGCTTCAGCCTCCATGGCTTACAGTATCAACTGCAGCCTCAGCTCCTACTATGCAAGCAACAAGGGAGAAAGGGCAAGAAACAGGAAAAAAGGCTGAAAAATTCAGACTGCCTAAACACAAGCCACTATAAAGTTCCAAATTAAGTTGAACCAATTATGAAAGAGGACCTATAGCACAAAGCCAATCAAATAGAAAGTCCTAGAGTAAAGAGAGAAACTGTGGTCAGAATAAATACATCTAGTAGATCAGATGCCAAGACACCAACAAAAAATTACAATCCATGGCAAGAAAGAGAAATTAAGTCTCCAGATGACATAAAGGAGTTGAGACAACTAATCATAGATGTTCAAACAAATCTCCTTTATAAATTCAATGAAATGGCTAAGGAGAGTAAGGATATATTTTGTTAAAGATTTATTTATTTTATTTATTTCTCTCCCCTTCTCTCCTCCCCCTTTGCCCCGGTTGTCTGTTCTCTGTAACTATTTGCTGCGTCTTCTTCTTTGTCCGCTTCTGTTGTTGTCAGCGGCATGGGAATCTGTATTTCTTTTTGTTGCATCATCTTGCTGTGTCAGCTCTCCGTGTGGGTGGCACCATTCTTAGGCAGGCTGCACTTTCTTTCGCGCTGGGTGGCTCTCCTTACGGGGCGCGCTCCTTGCGCATGGGACTCCCCTACACAGGGGACACCCCTGCGTGGCACAGCACTCCTTGCGTGCATCAGCACTGTGTGTGGGCCAGCTCCACATGGGTCAAGGAGGCCCAGGGTTTGAACCACAGACCTCCCATGTAATAGATGGATGCCCTAAACATTGGGCCAGGTCCGCTTCCCAAAAGAGTAAGGATATTAAGAAGACACTGGAGGAAGTGGATTTGGCCCAATGGATAGAGTGTCCGCCTACCATATGGGAGGTCCAAGGTTCAAACCCAGGGCCTCCTGACCTGTGTGATAAGCTGGCCCATGTGCAGCACTGATGTGCACAAGGAGTGCCGTGACATGCAGGGGTGTCCCCTGCATAGGGGAGCCCCATGCACAATGAGTGCATCCCGTAAGGAGAGCCACCCAGCGCGAAAAAATTGCAGCCTGCCCAGAAATGGTGTGGCAAACATGGAGAGCTGA
Organism: Dasypus novemcinctus; assembly: GCF_030445035.2. Taxonomy (NCBI): domain Eukaryota; kingdom Metazoa; phylum Chordata; class Mammalia; order Cingulata; family Dasypodidae; genus Dasypus; species Dasypus novemcinctus. Next base: position 23,446,563 of record NC_080699.1, on the reverse strand, counting down.
CACAGCAAGATGACACAACAAAAATGAGACACAGATTCTGGGTGCTGCTGACAAGAATAGAAGCAGACACAGAAGAACACACAGTGAATGGACACAGAGAGCAGACAACTGGGGGGAGAGGGGGGAGAAATAAAAATAAATAAATAAATAAATCTTTTTTTAAAAAAGAAGAAGACGACACTGGGTAAGCACCAAGAGGAATTTGAAAGCATACATAGAAATTTAGCATAAATTATGGGAATGAAAGTCACAATAAATAAAACTAAAATACACTGGAAGCCTATAACAGCAGATTTGAAGAGGCAGAAGAAAGGATCAGTGAGCTTGAAGACAGAGCCACCAAAAGCAAACATACAAAAGAACAAAGAAAAGAATGGAAAAATTAGAACAGGGTCTCAGGGAACTACATGACAGCAAGAGATGTGCAAACATACATCTCATGGGTGTCCCAGAAAGAGAAGAGAATGGAAAAAGGGCAGAAGGAATATTTGAGAAAAATAATAAGGAGATTTAGTAGTAGATTTCATCATTCCATTAACAAGACGTTACTAACCACCAATACGGGCACCAGATTATAAAGGACATTGGCTGTTATTCAGAGGACAACGGGTAAACACTGTGGCAGAGGCATGATCTTACTTTAATTTTAAAAGGATTTCTCAAGCTTACAGGCTAAGAATTGACTGCAGGGCAAAGGTGTTAGGAGAGAGGCCAGGCAGGGGATTGTTGTAGTGGCCCAGGCAAGAGACCACACTGGCTCAGCCCAGGCTGGTAGCAATTTGCAGTTGTGTTTTATTGCAATGTAAACCTCCCTGCATCTGTCCAATCAAATGCTTTCTAAAAAGTGTTTTCTCATGTGGAACTTTAACGGCCACCACCCATCTCTCCTTTGGGTTTACTGCTTGGAGGTGGATATAGCCAGCCCAGCTTCCTTTCTCAGTCACTTCCCAAGGCAAACCCACAGCCCTTTCTGTTTGAAAGGTTTTACCACAAAATCACTAAAGGAAATATGACAAGAGATAATAAACCTAACACGGACGAGGAAGTTACAAAGGTTGATTTCATAGTTTGTATAGGCAGTACCTGGTCTGTTGGCTGTGATGGCCTTGGAAATTTAATGGCTTTTGGTGCTTGGTTTTTATCTTGAAAGTGTGTCTTCCTAACATCCACCTCTGCCCCCTTAACTCTGCCTCCGTCACAAGCTTATCAACCTCTCACCTTTTTCCCATTAAGGTCTCTTGATTTCTGATTCACTCTTTACAGTTCACTGAACAATAGCATAGTTTAAAATCTGTTTCTGGTCCCTGCTCTTCTCCCCATCTGAACATAAGTCAGGAAGAGATGTTTCTCTTTTCCTTTACTGTGTTTTCTGTTCCCCTCTCTAAGCCCTCAAATACTCTGATGCCAGGTCCATGGCCCAGGACCACCATGCCTTTTCCCTTCTCTCTACCATCAAAGCCTGGGGCCGACTTAGCTCCATTTATTTCAGTGTAACAACTTGCTCTCTTTTTCTCTTAAAGCCCAACTTCCTTATTGTGGCTTTTGGTTCTCTCCTCCCTTTTAGGTCTCAAATTGCCTCTCCAGTTTCATGTCCTACCCCACTGCCCATATTCCTGTTCCAGTCACTCCAGTTGTCCAGTATTCCTCAGGCAGAGCTCATTTTTCCATGCCTTTGCTCAGGCCATCTGCCTCAAATGCTCTTTTATCCATCTTTTGCTCATAGAAATCCTACTTATCCTGAAAACTTTGCTCAGATCTAATAGCCCTTCCTCTGGAAAGCTTTCCCTGCTTTCTCCAGTTAGAATTAACCAGATCTGACTATAATCTCCTACTCTGTTTCCCCGGCAGTGCTGCCTGCTCAGGATCCCTTTCTCTAAGGAAAAGTTACTGTATTATAGGTAAGGACCTGACTCTTAATAAGATGTCATATTGGAAAGCAATTTGCTAAAATATTTCACCTAAAGTGCTATTTGGCCCAGTGGTTAGGGCGTCCGTCTACCACATGGGAGGCCCGCGGTTCAAGCCCCGGGCCTCCTTGACCCATGTGGAGCTGGCCCATGCGCAGTGCTGATGCGCGCAAGGAGTGCCGTGCCACGCAAGGGTGTCCCCCGCGTAGAGAAGCCCCACGCGCAAGGAGTGCACCCATAAGGAGAGCCGCCCAGCGCGAAGGAGGGAGCAGCCTGCCGAGGAATGGCGCCACCCACACTTCCCGTGCCGCTGACGACAACAGAAGCGGACAAAGAAACAAGACGCAGCAAAAAGACAGAGAAAACAGACAACCGGGGGAGGGGAGGGGAATTAAATAAATAAAAATAAATCTTTAAAAAAATATATATATATAAAGTGCTATTTGGCTGATAAAGTTTAACTTAATGAATATGGGGGGCAGGTAACATATACAAACATATAGAGTCAGAAGACCTGGATTTTAGTTTCAGCTCTGACCCCTCCCTCCCTTCCTCCCTTCCTTCTTTCCTTCCTTCCCTCCTTCCCAAAATGAGGTTGGCAAAGTAAGCATCAGCCAAGTAATCTTACAGTCCACAATAAGTGGAAAGTTAAATCATTCAAAGATTTTAAGGGGATGTGTAAGAAGATCCATTTTCTGTTTTTAGAAGGTCATTCTGATTACTTTTTGAGGATAGATCATGGGGGTAAAAGTGGAGGCAGGGAGAAGAGTCTGGAGGCTATTGCAGTAGTTCAGGTGAAAAATGACAGTAGTATAGAAAGATGATAGATAAGGGAAGTGGTAGGAGATATGGAGAGGAGAAAATGGATTTAAGAATATTTTGGGGGAAGCAGATGTGGCTCAAGCAGTTGGGCTCCTGTCTACCATATGGGAGGCCAAGGGTTCGCTGCCCAAGGCTTCCTGGTGAAGGTAGGCTGGCCCATGTTGCAAGCTGGCCCACACGGAGTGCTGCCCCACGCAGGAGTGCTGGCCCACATGGAGTGCTGCCCCACGCAGGAGTGCTGGCCCACATGGAGAGCTGGTGCAGCAAGATGACGCAACAAAAAGAGACACAGAGGAGAGAGAATAAGAGATGCAGCAGAGGGGGGAACTGAGGTGGTGAGGGAACTGAGGTGAGAATGACTGCCTCTATCCCACTCTGGAAGGTCCCAGGATCGGTTCCTGGAGCCACCTAATGAGAATACAAGCAGACACAGAAGATCACCCAGCAAATGGACACAGAGAGCAGACAATGGAGGGAGGGGGGAGAAATAAATAAATGAATCTTTTAAAAAAAAAGAATATTTTGGAAGTATTATAGAAATGATAGAATCTTTTCATGAATCGTGTAAGATGGTAGGGAACGAGATGAAGCAAGACTGACTTCTATTTGGGGTGATGGAAAAATTTTGGTAATGGTTGGTAGTGATGGTAGCACAACATTGTGAATGTAATTAACACCATTGAATTCTTTATTTGAAAGTGGTTAAAATTGGAAATTTTAGGTTGTATATATGTGACAAGAATAAGATAAAATAGAAAAACAACATAGAACTGTACAACACAGTGACCCCTAACGTTAACTATGGACTGCAGTTAATAGTATAATAATTATAATGATATTATTACATCAATCATAACATGAATAGCACACTAATGCAAAGTGTTAATAATAGGTAAAACTATGAGAGGTTCGTGGTTCAAACTCCCGGCCTCCTTGACCCGTGTGGAGCTGACCCATGCACAGTGCTGATGTGCTCAAGGATTGCCGTGCCACGCAGGGGTGTCCCCCGTGTAGGGGAGCCCCACACGCAAGGAGTGCACCCCGTAAGGAGAGCCGCCCAGCGCAAACAAAAGTGCAGCCTGCCCAGGAATTGGCACCACACACACAGAGAGCTGACAGAACAAGATGATGCAACAAAAAGAAACACAGATTCCTGTGCCACTGACAACAACAGAAGCAGACAAAGAAGAAGACACAGCAAATAGACACAGAGAACAGACAACCGGGGTGGGGGGGGGAGAGGGTAGAGAAATAAATAAATAAATAATCTTTAAAAAAAGAGGTAAAACTGTATGTATGTTGAGAAGGGGGTAATATGGGAATTCTGTACTTTCTGCATGATTTTTAAGTAAACCTACCACTGTTATAATAAAAATAAATAAATAAACATGCACAAACATATTAAAGTGTTGGTAATAGGTTTTATAAAAAGACACATGGTTAAACTTGCCCTCAATGAAGAGTCCTACCTGTACCTTAAACATTTCTATTCACAGTGGGAGACATGGATACCCAAAGTTTTCTCATTGGGTATATCCTGAGCAATATGTTTAATCCTATTTGGAAATGCAGTGAGTCTGCTATCAAAGGCCGTATGCAAACAATGCCTTTTGATTGGTTTATGGATTGCTGCAAAATTCAAGTTTCTTGGGTTGGATGAATCTCTTCCTTTCTCTGATCTCCTCCCTACTGGATATGCCATTTGAAAACTTAAAATATCGATAAAGTCTTTCTTAAATAAAAAGAATGACTTCTAAATTTTTTTTACTTGCATATCAAGGCAGATGGTGGTGACTGTCACTTCAAACTGTCTGAGCCTTAAATGATTTGTAAAATGGTAAAATTGTAATAATATGAACGCCACTATCTTATAGAGCTGAAAGGGGAAGCAGACTTGGCCCAGTGGTTAGGGCGTCCGTCTACCACATGGGAGGTCCGCGGTTCAAACCTCGGGCCTCCTTGACTTGACCCGTGTGGAGCTGGCCCATGCGCAGTGCTGATGCACGCAAGGCGTGCTGTGCCACGCAGGGGTGTCCCCGCATAGGGGAGCCCCAGGCGCAAGGAGTGTGCCCCATAAGGAGAGCTGCCCAGCGGGAAAGAAAGTGCAGCCTGCCCAGGAATGGGGCCACACACACGGAGAACTGATGCAGCAGGATGACGCAACAAAAAGAGACACAGAGGGGAGAGAAATAAAATAAATAAATCTTTAAAAAAAAAATAGAGCTGAAAGGATGAGATAATAAATGTAAAAAACTTTGAAACATGTAAAACAATAACACGGGTAAGGGCTCATTATATTTCTGTTGAAGAATTTGCATTTTTAACAGAGAGAGACATGAGCTTATCATATATTGATGCCCAGAATGTCAGACACTGTGGTAATCATTGGCACAGGGGACCTTTTCAGATATCTCTCAAACCACCGCATGTAGGTAATTGCCTTTCCATTCGTATAAAGTTTGAATTGCAAATTGAACCAAGGGCTTAATAGCAACAAAGGCTTGGATTAGCTGAGCACCCTACAATTTGAAAGTTCCATCACTCACTGTCTCATTTAATGCTCACCAAACCCTGTGAGACTGGTATTATTCTTCCTCATTTTCACTGGACACTTGGTAGTTTCCACCTTTTGGCTATTGTGAACAATGCTGCTATGAAAATTGGTGTACAAGTATCTGTGTGAATCCTTGCTTTCAATTGTTTGGGGTATATACCTAGTGAGAACTGCCAGATCATGTGGTAATTCTGTGTTTAACTTTCCGAGGAACTGCCAAGCTGTTTTCCACAGTGGCTACATCATTTTATATTCCCACCAACAATGCATGAGGATTCGAACTTCTCCGTATCCTTGCCAGCACTTGTTATTTTCTGATTTTTTAAATAGTAACCTTCCTAGTAGGTATGAAGTACTATCTCTTCGTGGTCTTGATTTTTTTCCTCTAATGGCCAATGGTGCTGAGCATCTTTGCATGTACTTATTGACCTTTTGTATATCTTCTTTGAGGAAATGTCTATTCGAGTCCTTTGCCCATTTTTAAAATTGGGTCATTTTGTTGTTGTTGTTGTTAAGTTGTAGGAGTATACTATATATTCTGGATATGAAACCCTTATCAGAAATATGATTTGCTGGGAAGCGGACTTGGCCCAGTGGATAGGGCGTCTGTCTACCACATGGGAGGTCCGCGGTTCAAACCCCGGGCCTCCTTGACCCGTGTGGAGCTGGCCATGCGCAGTGCTGATGCGCGCAAGGAGTGCCATGCCACGCAGGGTGTCCCCCGCGTAGGGGAGCCCCACGCGCAAGGAGTGTGCCCGTAAGGAGAGCCTGGCGCCGCCCACGCTTCCCCTGCGGCTGACGACGCGGACAAAGAAACAAGAAGCAGCAAATAGACACAGAGAACAGACAACTGGCGGGGGGGGGGGGGGGGGCAGGGATTTAAATAAATAAATAAATCTTTAAAAAAAAAAGAAATATGATTTGCAACTCTTTTCTCCCATTTTGTAGGTTGTTTTTTCATTTTCTTGGTAATGTTCTTTGATGCGCAAAAGTTTTTAATTTGAATGAAGTACGGTTTATCTGTTTTTTGTTTTGTCGCTCATGCTTTTTGTGACATAGCTAAGAAATCATTGCCAAATCCAAAGTTATAAAGGTTTCCCCCTATGTTTTCTTTAAAGGGCTTATGATTTTAGTGCTTATATTTAAGACTTGACCCATTTTGAGTGAATTTTTGTGTACGGTATGAGGTAAAGGGATTTTTTAAAAAGAAAAATAACCCCACCAGGATGGGAAGAACAGTAGATATTAATCAAGGGGTTATTGTTTTAGCAGAACTGAGAAATCTAGATCCCAAATTGGCAGTGGAGAAAGCTGAGAACTAACTTTAACTACACCACAAAATCTTCAAAAGACAGAGAAAGGAGAGGAAGGAGAGGGAGCACACACCATTAACATAAAAGGGAGCAAGTTTGTACAAACATAAGCAGTTTATAACACACTATGATCATACTCCAAGATACTAAAGACGGGTTGAAGAAATTCACTGCTCAGCAGGACCTCGGGTTTGCACTGCTGCATGAAGATGAGTGCCTACAGAGGTCCTGTTGACCCAAATAATTCAACATTTGTAATAACTTTTTTTTCAGTATGTATTTAGATTCCTAATCATAGCCCATAAGAAGAAATGTGATTTTAATATAGGATTTTGTTGATGTGCTCAAGTGTCTGTTGGTTTTTTGTTTCATTTTTTTTCTCTTCAAATCATAGCCACATGGTAAATTTTCTATTTTGTTATCTCTTTTATTGATGGGCATGCAGTGGGTGTTTCTTGAATGACCAGTTTTTATTAAAATATTTCTGGAAGAAAAAAAAGAGGAATTGGCAGCACTAAGTACCTCTGGAATTGGTTGAAGAGGTGTGAAGGAAGTAGGGCAAGTGCTAAAATAAGGAGGGTTGTGTGAGAGCTAAGTGAGAAACAGCTTTCCCACTCCCTTCCATTGGTGAATGGCTTTTCCCTCATCTCGGGAGAATACTGGAATTATATTCTATAGATGGTAAAACAGAGAGGTTCTGGACTGGTGATGGCAGGCACATTTGAGGATACCATAAGTAAAACAGGAGGATGAAGTGATGATTTAGATACTGAATGCTGAATGGACAGACCCCTAATGCTCTTTCCCACTTGGCTCACAGCTCAAAGTCGACCAGCCCCACAGATGTCCTCAGAGATTTCAATCAATTTTTTATATATTCTGGATATTAAATCATTATCAGAAATATGATTTGCAGCTATTGTCTCCCATCCTATAGGTTATCTTTTCACTTTTCCTCGCTTTCAATAAAGAGCAGACAGCCAAGATTACCAGACATCTGTGGAGAGCCTCTAATATGGAAGATAGAAAATGAAACAAGGAAACAAAACAAAAAATATCATGGAAAAGTGAATTTTATGGTATACAAAGTATACCTCAATTTTTCTAAAAGAATCAGGAGGAAAAAAATATATATAAGGTGAAAACAGCCTAAAATAATTTCTCAGAGAGATAAGTGACAATATTATATCCCTGATAAAAGATGTGGGAGCTTTAAAAAAGGGAAAATTTAAACAACAAAGTTAAAAACATAATGGTAGAAATGAAAAACTCAGTAGAAAGTTTGAAAGATAAGGATAAGGAAATTTCTTGGAAAATAAAACAGAGAAACAAAGTGGAGGGGAAAAAAAAGAAAAAGGTAGGAAAATTAGAGGATCAATCCAACGGATACACCATTTGAATAACAGGATTTCCAGAATGAGAAAGCAGTAAAAATAGAGGGCAAAAACTCATGAAAATAGAGGGCAAAAACTCATGAATGAAATAATTCAAGGTAATTTCTTAATGCTGATAGACATGACTTGCTATATTGAAAGGGCCAAGTACAGTGATTGAAAATAAATCCATATGGAGGCATATCACCAAAAATTTTAAGAATAGTGGGAGTGGGTGGGAATTCACAAGTTTCCAAGGAGGGATAAACAGTTTAAATACAAATAATCAGATACCGGAATGGTTGTGGAGTTCTCAACAACTACGCTGAGAGCAAGAAGACGATGGGGCAATAGTTTCAAACTTCTGAAGTAAAATTCAACCTAGAATTCTATGCTACTAAACAGATTTGAGAGTAGAACAAAGACATTTCAGACATTTCAAAACTTTTCTCCCCATTCATTCTTTCTCAAGAAGCTTCTGAGGATGCACTCTGAGTAATTTGTGGGTATATAAAACAGGAGCCCTAACATAGAAGAGAGGTAAAGGGAATCTGCAGGACAGTGGTGAAGGACGATCTGAGGGTGACAGCTGTGTCCTGACGTGAAGTGTGGTGAGTCCAGACAAAACAGCGCGACTCAAGGCAGAGATGTTGGGGGCTGACGTCACCAAGAAGCCCATCATTGTGTACTATTTTTCAATCCTGAGGGTAGAAAGTCTAGGTAGAACTGACCCAGATTCTTATCGGTTTTTGGCTTGTCATAGCCATTGGCTGCTTAAGTTCCTGTTCTTTCTGCATCCTCTGCTGCTGCCTGGGTCAGCTGATGACACTTATTTTGTCTCCACACAAATATTCTTCTCTGACCACTCCTGAGAACTGAAAGATGGCCATGGTGAAGAAACAACACTCACTAGAAACAAGATACAAAGCCCACGCTTCCCCTTATCTGCTAGTCTGGGCACACTACAGCTCTGCCAGCCCTGACTGGTGAGCCCATTGTTTATTAGGATTCACTAGAGATCATCGTCCCCTGACTTTTCCAGAAGGAGCTCTTATCAGTTTTCAGGGAAGCTGAAGCCTGACTGACTTGCTTCAGTTTAGGTTCTCCTGGAACCTTCATCTAATCGTGGAAGTATTGCTTTTTCAGGCAGCTAGATTTGTGCTTGCTATGCAGTTTTTCAAAACTAAATCATTTGTTGTTTAGCATATATATACAAGTTGCGAAACTAAAAGAAAAGCAATGCCTGTGGTTAATAATTCAAATACAAGAATGTTCTTCTATGAACTAGAAGGTGGTAAGAATATGGTTATGGATGGGGAAAATACAATTAATGGAACTTATGGGCTGTAGTTAACAGCAATATTGTAATATTCTGTCACAGAAGTCAATGAAGGTACTAGGTCAATGTCAAATAAGGTACTAACTATATCAATGCTAAGAGTCCATGACAGGGGGGTATGGGATTTTTTTTCTTTTGGACTAAGGAAAACGTTCAAAGGTTTACTGGGGTGATGACTGCACAATTCTGTGGTGAACACAAGAGCCATTCAGTGTATACTTCTGATGGAGTGTACTGGCAGTGGACTGTATAACACAGTGAACCATATGGTGGATAATGGACTGTGGTTAACAGTGCAAATTTGAAAGCAGTCTCTCGTGGACTATAACAAATGTCCAATACTAATACAAAGTGTTAATAATAGAGGGGTGTATGGAAAAAATAAACCAAATGTAAGGTATGGACCACAGTTAGTAGTAAAATTTGATGACTCTCTTTCATAATCTGTAACAAATGTTCAACAACAGTGCAAGATGTTGGTGGCAGAATGATGTATGGGAATTCTACATGTTGTGCATGATGGTTTTGTAAGCTCACAACTTCTCTAATAAATAAATAAATATAATTTTTTTAAAAAAGGAAAGCAATGCTTGCATGAAAATAAGACTAGTGGTTACCACTGACATGTGGGAAGGATATGTGTTTGAGGAAGAACATGCAGAATATTGAAATGTTCCATTCTTTATTTGGGTGATGAGTACACAGCTTTTTTCATTTCATTTTTCTTCTTTAATTTTCCGATACCCTCTTTTTGCATATCAATCAGGGGCCAATCAGAAGACAGGCAGGGAAAGTTTAATACAAAGAATTATTTATGACAGCAGAATAAGTAGGTGAAAAGGGAATTCTAAAGAATACTCTAGGTATGAGTCATGTGGAGATTCCATCCCGCTCCAGCTATGGTGCCAGACCTGTCTTCCCTCAACCTCAGTAGAATAGCCAGAGGGCTTTACACCCTGTCAGGTAGGGACTGCTGTCCCTAACCAGCAGGAAGCAGCTACAGAAGAATCATCATCACCCTTCAGCGACCCCTTTGGAATAAGAGTATAAATTCTCTAAGGGGGATATTGAGGCAGGTTAGTGTAGGGAAAAGAAGACAAGTCACAGCTGGAACCTGGCAGAGAACATGGCCATGAAACCCTGCCCAGAAACCCCCTGCTACTACAGAACAAAGCCGGAAAGACCCCTCTGAGACCCTGCCTGGCCTCAAGGTACCATTTGGAAATTTTTCTGGGGTCAAAGGGAAGCCCTAGATAACTCCAAACAAAAGGCCTCACCATTGGGCCCCTGAGCGCTAATGGGTGGGGCAACCCCTCAGAACAGCAAATGCCTGGGGCCCCTCCCCAACATTAGGAAAGGGGAGGAGGAGAGGTCTTAAAAGGCCTAACCTGGGGCTCCACGTACACGTCTTACCCTGTAGCATACCTGCAACCCATGTCTTGGGTTGTGTACTTATCTCATTTCTAGTTTTCTTGTTTCTTAATAAACTCTTTACTCTCTTGCCTAAAAAAACACAAACAAACAAACAACAAAAAAACCTTAGGGTTGAGAGAGGGAATACCTATGGAATAATCCTACATGGTGGTAGAGAAGTTTGCAGGTTGCCTGGCCCAGAGCTGGTCCACAGACACTGGGCAAACAGGGAACATCCTACTAGAGGCCAAGGCTGGAAGGGGGTGCGTAGAGAGAGTCTTGGCATCAGGAGCCCACTCGCTGGCAAGGCATCGAAGGCTTGGGGTATGCAGTATCCTTATTGGGAAGATGATGGGAAACAGCCCTCAGGGTGCGGGCAGGCCAAGCATGGTGGGACGTGTGCAGGAGTCAGGGCATCCAGAGCCTAAATGAGGGAGCACTGTGAGGTTCAGTGGCCAAGCAACTGAGGGATTTTCTAGGAGGTAGGAATTTCAGTGCTAAAATTGGGAAAGTCATGGACAAACTAGGATGAGCCAGTCATTTTCAAGTTAGGTCAGCATTAACCTAATGCCAAAACTAGATAAAAAAAGGAAAGAAAACTACAGAGTGATATTCTTCAGAAACACGGACACAAAAAATCTTTGCAAACTCTTAGCAAATAAAATCCAGCAATGTATGTTAAGGATAATACAAGTGGGGTTTGACTCAGGAAAGCAAGGTTGAAACCAACATTTGAAAATGAGTAAATTTAATTCACCATATTAACAGAAAAAACATATGATCATTTCAATAGATGCAGCAAATGCATTTGGTAAAATTTAACACCACTTTTTAAATAAAAACCTCTTAGCTAACTAGGACTGGAAGAGAATTTCCTCAGCCTGATAAACAGGATCGATGAAAATCCTACAGTTGACATTATATTTATTAGCAAAGGACTGAATGATTTCTCCCTAAAACCAAAAACAGGGTAAGACTCTATATTTTCAAACTGTACTTACAATCTTTATTTGCAGAAGAGATGACTGTCTATGGAGATAATACTAAAGAAATAACCAAAAAAAGCTAGTAGAACTAATAGGTGAGCTTAGTAAGGTTGCAGGATACAAGATTAATATAAAATTCAATAATATTTTGGTAGTGTTAGAGACAACCAACTGGAAATTTAATTTTTAAAACTATACCATTTACAAATAGTATCAAAATTTTAAATACTTAGGGGAACTTAAAAATCTTTTATTAATTTAAGGAAGTTGTAGGTTTACAGAAAAATCATATAAAAAAAATACAGTGTTCCCCAAAACTCTTAGGGGAACTTTAAAAAAAAAATTATTTATTTTTATACCAATGTTACATGTTACCCAGCTAACACAAGAAAACAACTATGTTAGGGAAGGAGACTTGGCCCAATGGATAGGGCATCTGCCTATCACATGGGAGGTCCACGGTTCAAACCCCGGGCCTCCTTGACCTGTGTGGAGCCGGCCCATGCGCAGCACTGATGCGTGCCAAGGAGTGCCGTGCCACGCAAGGGTGTCCCCCGTGTAGGGGAGCCCCACGTGCAAGGAGTGCGCCCCATAAGGAGAGCCACCCAGCGCAAAAGAAAGTCCAGCCTGCCCAGGAATGGTGCCGCACACACGGAGAGCTGACGCAGCAAGATGACGCAACAAAAAGAAACACAGATTTCCGGTGCCACTGATAAGGATAGAAGCGGTCAGAGAAGAACACACAGCAAATGGACACAGAGAGCAGACAACTGGGGGTGGGGGAGATTAAATAAATAAATAAATAAATAAATCTTTAAAAAAAAAAAAGAAGAAAACAACTACATTAATAATAAGTCTGCTTTAGTCAGCAGTTATACTCCCTCCTTATTTTTGTTCATTTCTCAAACTGGTGGGATTTGGGACAATGTCCACTCTGACTGCTTCAGGCTGAGAAGAGATGTAGATATTACTGGGCAGAGGAGTGGACTAATTTTGCCTGCAGTTGAAGATACTCCCTCCTTTTGGGCTGGGGCTGGTCCAAAAGCATCGTCTTTTTAGCTGTCCAGGGCAGGCCCCAAAGACTGGAGAGTTGGAGTTTGTCGTATATGTGCTGGAGTTCAGGTCAAACTAGCATAGGAACAATCCAAAAAGCTTTCAGTGTCTGAGAAATACACTTACCAAGTAAATTGAAAATTATAGGTTCAAATAAAAGAAGCTGAAGAATCACGATTAGGGGATTTATACCTAAGTATAACTATGTTATATTGGGAAAATGGCTTTTCATATATTCCCAGATGAGCCCACTGAGAGGGTATTAATTTCGTGTGGCCATGTGACTTGCTATGGTGTCCAGATGTCCCTAGGGCCCTTAGGAGCACTTTTGTTTGTGGCTTTGTTTACTGTGGCATTTTGTACAGTTTGGCTGAGACCTGTATAAGTGTAACCTCTGGAAAGACCTCCTGACTCATTTTGAAATCTCTTCCCTTAGGGGAACTTTTAACAAAATACTAATATATACAAGACCTGAGTACTGAGAAGTACAAAACATCGCTTTAATTTAAGATGACCTAAATAAATGGAGATATATATGGATTAGGAGACTCAGAATTTTAGGATGTCAATTGTCTGAAATTGGTCCATAGATTAAGCACAATCCCAACCAAAATCCCAGCAGGCATTTCTGTAGAAAGTGAGAAACAGATTCTAAAATGTACATATGAATGCAAAAGACCTAGAATAGAAAAGATATTATGAAAAGAAGAAGGTAGTTGGAGGACTTACACTTTCTGATTTCAAAACTTACCATAAAGTTACAGTAATTAAGGGAGTGCAGTAATGGTGAAAGAATAGTTACACAGACAAATGGAACAGAAGAGAGTGTAGAAATGGATCACACACATATGGTCAACTGAATTTGGAATAAAGGACCAAGGTAATTCAATAGAGAAAGGAAAGAACAGGCTTTACAACAAATAGTGTTGTAACAATTAGATATTATATGCAAAAATATAAATCTCAACCTTTACCTCACACCATACACCAAAATTAACTCAAAATGTCTCATAGGCCTAAATCTAAAAGCTAAAACTAGAAAGTTTCTAGAAGAACCATAAGAGAAAATTTTTGCTAACTAAGGGTAGGCAAAGATTTCTTAGGACACAAAAAGCATGAGGCATAAAAGAAAAAAATGGATATATTGGATAAAATTTAGCAAAATTTAAAACTTTTACTCTTCAAAACGTACCATAAAAAATGGAAAGGCAAACTCCAGATTTGTAAAAAATATTTGCAAAACATGTATCTGAAATAAATTTTAAAAAGAAGCAAAAGAAAAAGAAAAAAGGAAAAAGAAAAGAAAAAAAAGCAAAAAAAGCATGTACCTGATAAATGACATATCCAGAATAGATAAAGAATGCTTAAAACTCAATAATAAAAAAAAATAAACAACTTGATTTTTTAAAATAGGCATATTGGTATGGCAAATAATCATGCGGAAAGATGTTTAAGAGACATATTGAGGGAAACGGACTTTGGCCCAGTGGTTAGGGCGTCTGTCTACCATATGGGAGGTCCGCGGTTCAAACCCCGGGCCTCCTTGACCCGTGTGGAGCTGGCCATGCGTAGTGCTGATGCGCGCAAGGAGTGCCATGCCACGCAAGGGTGTCCCCCGCGTGGGGGAGCCCCACGCGCAAGGAGTGCGCCCGTGAGGAAAGCCGCCCAGCGCGAAAAGAAAGAGCAGCCTGCCCAGGAATGGCGCCGCCCACACTTCCCGTGCTGCTGACGACAACAGAAGCGGACAAAGAAACAAGACGCAGCAAATAGACACCAAGAACAGACAACCAGGGGAGGGGGGGAATTAAATAAATAAATAAATCTTTAAAAAAAAAAAAAAAAGAGACATATTGATACAGCAAATAATCATGTGGAAAGATGCTTGAAATCATTAGTCATCTAGGAATGCAAATTTAAGTCACAATTAGATAATACTATGTACCTATTGGAGTGACTAAATTTTAAAAAATCTGACAATATTAAATATTGGTAAGGATGCAGAACAATTGGTACTCTCACACATTATTGATGGGAAAGAAAATGGTATAGCTATTTTGGAAAACAGATGCCAGTTTCTTATGGTTAAAATATACTTACCCTACAATGTAGCGATCCCATTTCTAAGTCTTCTTTTTTTTTTTTTTTAAAGATTTATTTATTTATTTCTCTCCCCTCCCCCCCCACCCCGGTTGTCTGTTCTCTATGTCTATTTGCTGCGTCTTCTTTGTCCGCTTCTGTTGTTGTCAGCGGCACGGGAATCTGTATTTCTTTTTTTTTTGTTGCGTCATCTTGTCGCGTCAGCTCTCTGTGTGTGCGGCACCATTCCTGGGCAGGCTGCACTTTCTTTGCACTGGGTCGCTCTCCTTATGGGGCGCACTCCTTGCATGTGGGGCTCCCCTATGCGGGGGACACCCCTGCGTGGCAGGGCATTCCCTGCGCACATCAGCACTGCACGTGGGCCAGCTCCACACGGGTCAAGGAGGCCGGGGGTTTGAACTGCGGACCTCCCATGTAGTAGACGGATGCCCTAACCACTGGGCCAAGTCCGCTGCCTCATCTTCTTTTTTTAAGATTTATTTTTTATTTATTTCTGTCCTCTGCCCTGCCGCCCCCCTTCCCCCGCCTTGTCTGCTCTCTGTCCATTAGCGATATGTTCTTCTTTGTCTGCTTGCGTTCTTGTTAGTGGTACTGGGAATCTGTGTCTCTTTTTGTTGCATCATCTTACTGCATCAGCTCTCCGTGTGTGTGGCCCCATTCTGGGCAGGCTGCACTTTTTCACGCGGGGCGGCTCTCTTTGAAGGGTGCACTCCTGTGCATGGGGCTCCCCTACATGGGGGACACCCCCGCGTGGCAGGGCACTCCTTGCGCACATTAGCACTGTGCATGGGCCAGCTAACCACATGGATCAGGAGGCCCTGGGTTTGAACCCTTGACCTCCTATGTGGTAGGCAGATGCTCTATCGATAAGTTGAGCCAAATCCACTTCCCATCCAAGTCTTCTTCTAAGAGAAATAAAAATGTGTTCACACAAGGACTTGTATTTGAATGTCCATAGCAGTTTTATTCATAATAGTCCTAAACTGGAAACAATTCAAATGTCCATAAACAGGTAATTGGAAAAATTTTTTCATGATACATCCACATGCTAGAATACTACACAGCAATAAAAATGAACTAAGTAGGGAACAGATATGGCTCAAGTGAGTGACTGAGCGCCTGCTTCCCACATGGGAGGTCCCAGGTTCGGTTTCCAATGCTTCCCCCCCCCCCCAAAAAAACAAGCAAAACAAATGAAAAACCAACTCGGGGGGAAGCGGCTGTGGCTCAATCAGTTGGGCTCTGGAGGCCCTGGGTTTGCGTTCCAGGGCCTCCTTGAGAAGGCAAGCTCGCCCGCATGCTGTGGAGAACTGCCCGGACCGCAAGTGCCACAGACCGCTGCCCAGCCCGCAAGCACTGTGGAGAGCTGACTCAACAAAGAAAGGGAGACAAGCAAAAACACAGAAGAGCATGCAGTGGATGGACACAGAGCAGACAGCAAGAAAGCCGCGAGGGGGGAGGGGAAAATAAAATATATACAGACACAGAAGAATGCATAGTGATTGGACACAGAGAGAAGGTGACATGCAAAAAGCCACAAAACAGGGTGATTAAAAAAAAACCAACTCAGGGGAACTGAAGTGGCTCAGCAGTTGAGCACCGGCTTCCCACATACAAGGTCCTGGGTTCAATCCCAGACCTTGGTACCTAAATAAATGAATAAATAAATAAATAAAATTTCGAAAAATTAAAAAAATTTTTTTTAATGAACTAAGAATTTTTTGCAAAAATTTTTAAATTAGAGAAGTTGTAGATTTTTTAAAAAATCATGCAGGAAGCACAGAGTTCTCATATACCCCCCTATTACTAACAATTTGCATTAGTGTGGTACTTTAGTTACAGTTGGAGGAATGTTATTATAATTATACTTTAACTATAATCCATAGCTCATATTGTTTGTGTAGTATGGTTCCATGGTGTTTGATTTTTTTTTCCCATTAACATACACACAACCTAAAATTTCCCTCTTTTATGCACTTTCAAATATATAATTCAGTGCTGTTAATTTCATTCACAATGTTGTACTACCATCACCACTATCCATTGCAAAAATTTTTCCATGATCCCAAATAGGAATTTGTATCAATTAAGCATTAAATCCCCAATCCCTACCCCCCACTAAGGCCCCTGGGAACTGGTATTCTAGTTCTTGGCTACATGAATTTGCTTACTCTAATTATTTCATATAAGTGAGATCATTCAATATTTGCCTTTTTGGGTTTGGCTTATTTCACTCATCATGATGTCTTCAGGGTTCATCTATGTTGTCACATGTATCAGAACTTAATTCCTTTTTACAGTTAAATAATATTCCATTGTGTGTATATACCACATTTGTTTATCCATTCATCTGTTGATAAACACTTGGATTGCTTCCATGTTTTGGTAATGATGAATAATACTGCTATGGACATCAGTGTGCAAATATCTGTTCCCGTTCCTGCTTTCAAATCTTTTGGGTATATAGCAAGAAGCAGAAAAGTTGGGTCACATGGTAATTCTATGCTTAACTATATATAGATAACTATATATAAGGAAATACCAAAATGTCTTCTACAGTGGCTATACAATTTCACATTCCCACCAACAGTGAACGAGCATTCCTATTTTTCCAAATCCTTCCCAACGTGTTGTTTTACCTTTTTAACAGTAGTCATTCTAGTGAGTGTGAAATGATATCCATTGTCTGGTTTTGATTTGCATTTCTCTGATAGCTAGTGATGTGGAACATCTTTTCAGGTGCTTTTGGCCATTTGTGTACTTTTTTTTTTCTTCCCCTCCCCTTCCACATCCCCTTTCCTCTCCCCTGCCCTGCTGTTTTTGCTGTCTGTGTCCATTTGCTGTGTGATCTTCTGTATCTATTTCAATTTTTGTCTTCTCTTCTCATCTTTTTCCTCTAGGATTCACGGGAATTCGATCCTGGGGACCTCTGATGTGGAAAGAGGTTCCCTGTCAATTGCGCCACCTCAGTTCCTGGATTCTGCTGCACTTCACCTTGACTCTCCCCTTTGTCTCTCTTTTGTAGTGCCATCATCTTGCTGCATGGTTCACTTGCACGGGCCCTGGCTCACTGTGCAGGCACTCTTTCTCTTCTTCTTTTTCACCAGGAGGCCCCAGGGATAGAACCCAGGTCCTTCCATATGGTAGGTGGGAGCCTCATCACTTGAGCCACATCCGCTTCCCTCATTTGTGTACTTCTTTGGAGAAATATCTATTCCAGTCTTTTGCCCATTAAAAAAAATATTTTAATTTATTTTATTTTGTTAATTCTCTTTATTGCTTTTCATTGTTCTCTGTTTCATTTATCTCCATTCTAATCTTTGTTATTTCCTATTCTTTTTCTAGTTTCTCCAGTTTTGGGGTTAGGTCTGTGATTTAAAGTCTTTCTAGTTTATTATCAAATTGTTATTTTTAAAGAAGCTTTAGATTACATAAATGTTACATAAAAAGTATAGGGGATTCTCATATAGCCTGTTCCCTCCTCCTCCCACCCTGCCCCTCATTAACAGCTTCTTTCATTAGTGTGGTACATTTGTTACAATTTAGGAACACATATTGAAGCACTGCTACTAACCTTGGTCCATAATTTACATTACAGTTTACACTCTGCACCACACACACAATTTTATAGGTTTTGACAAAATGTATAATGACCTTTATCCATCATTGCAATATCATGCAGGACAATTCCAATGTCCTAAAAATGTCCTATATCATACCTATTCTTCCCTCCCCTCAGAAAATTTGGTGACCACTGCCTTTAATACCAGTGATACAAGTTCTTCCATTGCTAGAATAATAATAAGTCTACTTTAGTCCATAGTTGAATCCCCGCCCCCACCATATGTGTTCATTTCTCAATCTTGATGGTGTTCAGATGGTGATGCCCATTCTGGTTCTGATTGAGAGGGCGCATAGATACCATGGGGCAGACGGATGGAACTGTCTTGCTTGGAGTTTTAGATCCTCTCTGTTTTTTGAGATGGGCATTGTCCATCATCATCCTTTTGTTAGTTGTTCTGGGTAAGTCCAATGAACTGGAGAGTAGGTGTTGCAACTCTGCTGAGATTCAGGACTCAATTGGCACAAAAGATTTAAGTCTCTGGGACATATATTTAATGAGCATAGTGCTAATTATAGGTTCAAATAAAAGGGGCAGAAGAGCCAAATTTAGGGAATTTATAAATGAGTTTAACTCTGTTACATTGGGGGGGCATATATTCCAAAGTAAGGCCTACTGACAGGGTGCTGAATTCCTGAGATTGTCTGCCCTACCTATACTGTCTAGCTGTGTCTAGAGCCCTCAAGAGCCCTGCTGTTTGAGACACCATTTATTGTGTCAGTCATTGAGATCCTGCTGAGACATGCATAAGCATATACTCTGCAATGTTCTCCTGACTCACTTTTAAATCTTTTAACCACAAAAACTCATTTGTATTTAATATTTCCCCACTTTGATCAAGGTCTTTTTCCAAATGCATCATTAGTTGGTGCTTGGTAATAATCCCTCAGTGCCAGGGAGGCTTGTCACCAGGAGTCATGTCCCATGAGAGTGGGGTAGTGCGTTTACATGCTGAGTTTGGCTTAGAGAGAGACCACATTTGAGCAACAAAGAGGTTTTCAGGAGGTAATTGTTATGCAAATATAATACTAGGCTAAATTCCAATTTCACAAGAACAAGGGTCATAAGTACAACCGTCAATATCAAGGGCCTGGTGTAGTGGTCTCTCCTCCTTCACTAGGCACTGCTCATGTACTCAGGGGATTCTTGCCACTCTATTAGAGAACGTAGCAGGACTTCCCAGGATGGGAATTCGATATTCTTTCTGTTATTGTGTGGACTTCCACCCACTGAGACAACACCCCATGACCACATAAACATACTCATTTGCCACAGAGGTATGCCCCGGGTGCACCCCTTCCACATATCTCCCCATCACCGACACTCCACAGTAGTGATCTTCCCCTACCACAGCTGTGACCCTTCTGCAATCAAAAACCTCCTCAAAAGCAAAGCCAAAAAAATAAACAGATAAAAACAATAAGAAAAAAAACATATAAAATGCAAAAATAAAAAAATAAAAAAATTTTTCATTGTCTTTCATCACTGTAAGATCTATCTTTTTAAAATAATAACACCATTTTATTTTTAAAAATTTTTAAAGTTTATTTTGTTTATCCCCCCCCCACCCTGTTGTTTGCAGTAGCAGTCTGCTCTCAGTGTCCATTTGTTGTGTGCTCTCTGTGTCTGCTTCTCTTCTCTTTAGGAGGCACCCGGAATCAAACCCAGGACCTCCCATGTGAAAGAGAGGCATTCAGTCACCTGAGCCACCTCCACTCCCTGGTTTGTTGTGTCTCTTTTTTTTTTAAGATTTATTTTTTATTTATTTCTCTCCCCTTCCCCCGAACCTCCCCAGTTGTCTGCTCTCTGTGTCCATTTGTTGTGTGTTCTTCTGTGACCACTTCTATACTTATCAGTGGCACCAGGAATCTGTATTTCTTTTTGTTGCATCATCTTGTTGTGTTAGCTCTCCGTGTGTGCGGTGCCATTCTTGGGCAGGCTGTACTTTCTTTCACACTGGGTGGCTCTCCTTACAGGGCACACTCCTTGAGCATGGGGCTCACCTTCGCGGGGGACCCCCCTGTGTGGAACGGGACTCCTTGTGCACATCAGCACTGCACATGGGCCAGCTCCACACGGGTCAAGGAGGCCCGGGGTTTGAACTGTGGACCTCCCATGTGGTAGGCAGATGCCCTATCCATTGGTCCACTTCCCTGTTGTGTCTCTTATTGTCTTTCCTCTTGTTGTGTTATCTTGTTGTGTCAGCTCACCTTCTCCAGGAGGTACCAGGAACCAAACCTGGGACCTCCCATGTGGTAGGCGGAAGCCCAATTGTTTGAGGCACATCCACTTTCCAGATCTATTATCTATTATGTACAATGATACAATTTCTTCCATAAGTTCCCCCAATGTCTTCTTATTATTATTTGCTTTATCTTGAAAGAAGCTTTAGATTACAGAAAAGTCACATGGAAAACATAGGGGATTTCCATATACCTAACCCCATCCTCCTCTTCCGTTCTCCCCCATTAATAACATTTTACATGTGTATGGTAAATTTGTTACAATTGATGTACAAATATTGAAGCATTGCTACTAACCATGGACAGTGGTTTACATTATGGTTGACATTTTATTTTATACTTGTATTAGTCAGCCAAAGGGGTGCTGATGCAAAATACCAGAAATCTGCTGGGCATTATAAAGGGTATTTATTTGGGGTGGGAGTTTACCGTCACCAGGCCATAAAGCATAAGTTACTTCCCTCACCAAAGTCTATTTCCATGTGTTGGAACAAGATGGCTGCTGACATCTGCGAGGGTTCAGGCTTCCTGGGTTCCTCTGGGCTCAGCTCCTATAGCCATCATTGCAAGATGATGAAGTACAATTCTAATGCCCTGTGTTCCATTTATTCTATTCTTCCCTCCCCATCCCCTTGGAACCTATGGTAACCACTAAATTTCAATTTTTGAAGAATAAGGTTCATAGTTACCTGCAATAATATTGACAGCTTGACATATTGGTCTGTTTTCTTTTATTAGGCAGTGCCTATGCCCTCAAGAAATTCTCACCCCTCTGATTGAGAACATAGCAGGACTCCTTAGGATAGGACTTTAATATTTTCCTGTTTATTGTGTGGCTCTCCACACACTGAGATAACACACTATGACAAGATGAACACTTTCATGTTCCATAGAAGCCTGCCCCAGGTGTGACCTGTCCCGCATATCCCCCCACCCCTGACACACTGCACCAGGAACCCTCCCCTGCCTTATTTGCCGAAAGAACATTCCCACCATTGTAGTGTGGGACCTACAAATCCCCAGAGCACACCTGTTCCTTCCTCCAGCCCTTCCCCCAGATCCATCGATAGTCCATCCCAACGTCCCCCACTGTACTGCCCCTCATATTCCAGCCCCGTTGAACCCAGTCATATCAGTGCACCACCATCACCCCCCATCCACGGCCCAACCACCCCCTCCACCCCCTTCCACCTTATAATAGATTTTGAGATATTGAGCATCAGTTCACCACCCTCTACTCACTTTCTGTCTCCTGATAACCTATCTTCCAGACTCTAGCTCTGTGAGTCTACTCAATTTGCTTAAGTCATATCAGTGAGGTTATGTGATATTTGTCCTTCAGTGACTGGCTTGCTTTACTCCACATAATGTCTTCGAGATTCATTCATGTTATCTGTGTGTTAATATTGCATTCCTCCTTACAGCTGAGTAATATTCCATTGGATGTATATACCACAATTTGCTTTATCCATTCTTCTTTTGATGGACACTTGGGTTGCTTCCAACTTTTGGCAATAGTGACTAATACCACTATGAACATTTTTGTGCATGTATTAGTCAACCAAAGGGGTGCTGATGCAAAATACCAGAAATCTGCTGGGCATTATAAAGGGTATTTATTTGGGGTAGGAGCTTACAGGTACCAGACCATAAAGCATAAGTTACTTCCCTCATCAAAGTCTATTTGGAGCAAAATGGCTGCCAAAGTCTGTGAGGGTTCAGGCTTCCTGGGTTCCTACGTTCCTGGGGCTTGCTTTTCTCTGAGTTCAAGGTTCCTTCCTTTCTGGTACTGGTTTTTCTTTCCTCTGCGTGCTGACCTCCTGGGGCTCCAGCTTAGGTCTTCAGCATCAAACTCCAACATCAGAAAACCCACAACTCTGTCCTTTGCCATGACTTTTATCTGTGAATCCCCACCCACCAAGGGGCAGGGACTCAATGTCCTAATGACATGGCCCAATTAAAGCCCTAATCATAACTTATTCATGCCCAGATTAGATTACAAACATAATCCAATATCTATTTTTGGAATTCATAACCCTATCAAACTGCTACAGTGCATATACCTGTTTGTGTCCCTGCTTTCAATTCTTCTGGGTATATACCCAGAAATGGGATTCCTGGATCATATAACAGTTCTATATTTAACTTCCTAAAGAATTGTCAAACTGTCCTCCACAATGGCTGCACCATTCTACAGTCCCACCAGCAGTGGATGAGTATTCCCTTTCCTCCACATCCTCTCCAACACTTGTAGTTCTCTGTTTTTATTTATTTATTTTTAGGAGGTACTTGGGATTGAACCCAGGGCCTTGTACATGGAAAGCAGCACTCTACTGAGCGACATCTGTAAGAGTCTCCTGTAAGAGTTGGTCTTTTGTGTTGTTGTTGTTTGTTTTTCGTTTTTCAGGTGGTCCTGGGGATCGAACCCAGGACTTCATACATGGGAAGCAGGTGCTCAGCCATGGAGCTACATCTGCTCCAATCTGTTTTTTTAAATAGCCTCCAGTCTAATAGGTATAAGAGGATATGTCATTATAGTTTTGATTCGCATTTCCCTAGAGCTAGTGATGTTGAGCATCTTTCCATGTGCTTTTTAGCCATTTATATTTCTTCTTTGGAGTGGTATTCAAATCTCTGGCTCATTTTTTAAATGGGTTGTTTGTCTTTTTATTTTCAAGATGTAGGATTTCTTTATATATGCTGGATATTAGGCCCTTTTTGAATAGATGGTTGCCAAATATATTCTCCCATTGAGTAGACTGCCTTTTTACATTCTTGACAAACTCCTTTGAAATGCAAAAGTTTTTAATTTTGAGGAGGTCCCATTTATCTGTTTTATCTTTCATTGCTTGTGCTTTGGGTGTAAAGTTTTTGAAACCATTTCTACTACAAGATCTCATAGATGCTTTACTACATTATCTTCTAGGAGCTCTATGGTCTTGGCTCTTATATTTAGGTCTTTGATCCATCTTGAGTTAATTTTTGTATAGGACATGAGAAGGTGATCCTCTCCCATTCTTTTGGATTTGGATATCCAGTTCTCCAAGAACCATTTGTTGAAGAGGCCAGTCTATCCCAGTTTAGTGGGCTTGGTGGCCTTCTAGAATATCAGTTGACAGTACATACGAGGAACTATAGCAGAACTCTCAATTCAGTTCCATTGGTCAGTATGTCTATCCTTGTGCCAATATAGTTTTTTTTTTTTTAAAGATTTTATTTGTTTATTTATTTATCCCCCTCCCTCCACCACTTGCACTTGCTGTCTGCTCTTTGCGTCCATTCACTGAGCATTCTTCTGTGTCTGCTTGTCTTCTCATCTTCTTTTTAGGAGGCACTGGGAACTGATCCTGGGACCTTCCAAAGTGGGAGAGAGGCATTCAATCTCTTGAGCCACGTCAGTTCCCTGGTTTGTGTCTCTCATTGTCTTCTCCTCTGTGTCTTTTTTTTTTGTTGTTGTTGCATTATCTTCTTGCATCAGCTTGCCATGTGGGCCTGCTCATCTTTTGCCAGGAGGCCCCAGGAACTGAACCCAGGACCTCCCATGTGGTAGATGGGAGCCCAATTGCTTGAGCCACATCCGCTTCCTCCAATACAGTGTTGACTTCTGTAGCTTTGTAGTGTTCTTTAAAATCAGGTAGTGTGATTCTTCCAATTTTGTTTTTCTTTTTTAATGTTTTTGGCTATTTGGGGTCCCTTCCCCTTCCAAATTGATTTCATAATTAGCTTTTCCAATTCAGTAAAAAAAAAATGCTATTGTAATTTTTATTGGGATTGCATTAAATCTGTAAATCAATTTGGGTAAAACAGACATCTTAATGATGCTTAGTATGCCTATCCATGAACATGGAATATTCTTCCATTTGTTTAGGGCTTCTTTGATTTTCTTATGTTGAACCAGCCTTGCATACCAGGAATAAAACATTGGTCATGATGTATATATCTTTTGATATGCTGTTGGATTTGATTTGCAAGTATTTTGTTGAGAATATCCTCTTATGATCCTTTTTATTTCTGTGGGGTCAGTCATAACTTCCAGACTTCTAATTTTATTTGCATCCTCTCTCCTCTTTTTTCTTTGTTACTCTAGTGAGGGGGTTGTCAATTTTACTGATCTTCTCAAAGAACCAGCTTTTAGTTTTGTTGATTTTCTCTATTTTTTTTCTCAATTTCATTTATTTCTACCCTAATCCTTCTGCTTCCTTTGAGATCAGTTTGCTCTTCTTCTTCTCGTTTCTCCAGTTGTTCAATTAGAGCTTTGATTTTAGCTCTTTCTTCTTTTTTAATATAGGCATTCAGGGCTATGAATTTCCCTGTCAAGACTGTCTTTGATGTATTCCCCAAGTTTTGATAAGTTTGGTTCTTGTTTTTACCTGTCTCAATACATTTACTGATTTCCCTTGCAGTTTCTTCTTTGACCCACTGATTATTTAAGAGTGTGTTGTTTAGCCTCCACACATTTGCAAATTTACCTCAATTTCAGTTGTTCTGTCTTCTGTATCACTTATTCTTTCTTCTATCAGTTTGAGTCTGCATTTGTATGTCTCTAATGATATTTGGGTTTTTTTTTTCTTCGTAGTTACTGGGGCTGGGGATTAAAATTGGGACCTCTTATATGGGAAGTCGGTGTTCAACCACTGAGCCACCTGAGCTCCCTTGAGGTGGCCTTTTTGTTTGTTTCCTCGATGTTTTATGTTGTTGTTGTTTTTTCAAAGGAGACACCAGGGAACAAACTTGGTACCTCTACATAGGAAACAGGCACTTAACTGCTTGAACCACATCCACTCCTCATCTAATATATGTTTTTAAAAATTTATTTTTATTTATTTCTCTCCTCTCCCCCGCCCCCAGTAGTCTGTTCTCTGTGTTCATTTGCTGCGTGTTCTTTTTGTCCACTTCTGTTGCTGTCAGCGGCATGGGAATCTGTGTTTCTTTCTGTTGTGTCATCTTGCTGCATCAGCTCTCTGTTTGTGCGGTGCCATTCCTGGGCAGGCTGAACTTTGTTTCACACTGGGCAGCTCTCCTTACGGGGTGCACTCCTTGCGCGTGGGGTTCCCCTATGTGGGGGCACCTCTGCGTGGCAGGGGACTCCTTGCGCACATCAACACTGTGAATGGGCCAGTTCCACATGGGTCAAGGAGGCCCTGGGTTTGAACTGCGGACCTCCCATGTGGTAGACGGACGCCAAGCCTGCTTCCCTAATATGTTTTTTGTCTCACCTATCATGTCATTCATTCCCATGACATCTGTTACTATTTTATTCATGTTTTCAAATTCTTTGTGCTCACTCAGTGTCTTCTTTTGCCCTGTATCTCTTTTTCATTTTTTGTAGTCTTTTATTTTTAGATTTTTAAATTTTTTATTTATTTCTCTCCCTCCCCCCCCCCCCCAGTTGTCTGCTCTCTGTGTTCATTCACTGTGTGTTATTCTGTGTCTTCTTGGATTCTTGTCAGTGGCACCAGGAATCTGTGTCTTTTTGTTTTTTTTTTGTTTTTTGTTTTTTTTAGATAATGAGGTTAGAGATAGTTTTTTTTTATTATTCATTTTTAAAAAATATTACATTAAAAAAATATGAGGTCCCCATTCACCCCCACCGCCCCCACACCACTACTCCCCCCACAGCAACACTCTCCCCCATCATCATGACACATCCATTGCATTTGGTGAGTACATCTCTGGGCATCGCTGCACCTCATGGTCAATGGTCCACATCATAGCCCACACTCTCCCACGTTCCATCCAGTGGCCATGGGAGGATCTACAATGTCTGGTAATTGTCCCTACAGCACCACCCAGGACAACTCCAAGTCCTGAAAATGCCTCCACATCTCATCTCTTCCTCCCATTCCCCGCACCCAGCAGCCACCATGGCCACTTTTTCCACACCAATGCCACGTTTTCTCGATTACTAACCACAATAGTTTATGAATAGAATATCAGTAAGTCCACTCTAATCCTTACTGTATTCCTCCTTCCTGTGGACCTTGGATTGGTTGTGTCCATTCCACATCTATGTCAAGATGGGGCTTACATTCCACATGGATACTGGATGCAATCCTCCTGCTTTCAGTTGTAGGCACTCTTGGCTCCATGGTGTGGTGGTTGACGTTCTTCAACTCCATGTTAGCTGAGTGGGGTAAGTCCAATAAACCAGAGTGTAGGAGCTGAAGTCTGTTGAGGCTCAGGGCCTGGCTATCATATTGTCAGTCCAGAGATTCATATCCCCTAGATATATCTTAAACCCCAGCACCAACTACAATTCCAGTAAAGTAACATGAAAGGCTTGTGAAAAGAGATCACATCTGAGTTCAGCTCCATCACGGAGAAACACCAACTCCAAAGAAGGGCCAACTGGCACGGCAGTGAACTCCATCTGCCATGCCCATAAAACCTGTGGGTCTCTTTAACCCTCAGAAGAACCAATACCTGGGGTTGTATCTACTTTATCTGTCTCTGAGACTCTGCTCAGGTGTGCATAAGGGCAATCCTTCTGACAACTTCCAGGCTCTTTTTTAGAGACTCATAGCCATAAAACTCATTTGTCTTTTCCATTTCCCCCTTAATTTAGGTCAAAAAGCATTTTTAGCTCCTGTTATTATATGTAGACAGGGATATTCTGCTGGTCCACGTTGAACCTTTTATTCAAGGTCATTTTCTAGTTATGTCATGAGCTGGTACTTGGTAGTAATCCCTCGGTGCCAGGGAGGCTCATCCCCGGGTGTCATGTTCCATGCTGGGGGGAAGGCAGTGCATTTACATGCTGAGTTTGGCTTTGAGACTGGCCACATTTGAGTACCACGGAGGCTGTCAGGAGGAAACTCCTAGGCACAGTGCTGCTCTAGGCCTTGTTCTTATTTCAGGTGTATAGGCTCACAAGCATAGTCATTAGTATCAGGGACTCACTGTTGGACCCTCATTCCTTTCTGGTCCTTGCCGTTGCACCCGGGGGACTGCCGCTGCTCCCCTAGGAACCATGACAGAGCCCCCCTGGCCAGGAACCCAGCACCCCCCCAGCTGTTGTTTTTAATTGCTTCCACTATGAGTATATCCAAACATTTCCATGTACCCTGGACACATGCCCTGTATAACTCCCTGTCAAACATATGTTCCCTGTCAATAACATCCCATACCAGTATTCCTCCACTGCCATTCTTGAACCACTCTGTGATTCAAAACTTCCTGAAAAGTGAAGCCCAATATAATGTCAGGTTCCCTTAATAGTAAAATGGAATATAGTGATGAGTTTAAAGGTTAGATATAGAATACATATTGATTTGGAAAAAATCTACATCCTATCTTTTTCTTTTCTTTTTTCCTAATTATTAAGCTTCTCTTCACAAGAGCCATAGATCACAGTAATTCATATATACAAAGTACAGTACTCCCACATATCCAATATAAAATCTTTTCCCTTCCACAGCAATAATCTTTTAACATATTCATACCATATTTACTGAAACTGATGTACAGATATTGAGACTATAGTTTTCAAACAAGGTAACATTTGTGTTTACATTGTGGTTTATACTTTAGGCTATTCAATTTTCTAAATTTTTAGTTATCCTATGTTTTACATTATGATTTACATTATTAGTCTGTCAGCCCCTATATGTTTTTGGTGTAATAATAATACATGTTTTATATCCATCCTTGCGTACTCTCGTGAAACACTTCTATTGCCCTCACAGTTACGTTGGTTCCATCTATTCAATATCTATTTCCCCCTCCCCTTGGGGCCCACAGTGACAGTCAATCTTCATTTCTTGAGGTGCCATGTTCAGAGATACTTGCAACAGTGTTGAGGGCTTGACTTGCTCAACTGCCCTAATGCCCTGGGAGCCACCATTTCTCTTGAGAGATACAGTTCCCTCTATTTGATGGCATTAGTCCTCCCCAGGATGTGGGTCTATCTTCACTCTCATTATATGGGTCTCTACCCAATGATATAACCCACTCTGGCAAAATGAGCATTCACATATTCCCTAGGAGTCTGTCCTACATCAGATTATCCCCTTTAAGTACCTTAAACAGGTAACTTTCCTGTTATATTTTGAAAAGGTTTTCTCAGCATTATACTCTCAACCAACACCTGATAATCTCCTATGTTCGTATGTTGCCCCACCCTCCCCCTAATTTCTTGGGCAATATTACCCATCTGCCCATCCTTAGCCCCCCTCAAGCCCACAAAGCCCCACCCAAAGGTAACCATATGCCCCATTTTATCTCTTCCTTGTACACATACTTACCTCCCGCTTATCATAGATTTCACCCATGTAGATGTCAGCTTATATCCTTCCTCTACTCCCCGATTTCCTGTAAGCCTATCTTCCAGTCTCTAGCTCTCTGAGGCAGCTTGGTTTACTTATTTCATATCATTGAGGTCATGTAGTATTTGTCCTTCAGTGCCTGGGTTGCTTCACTCAACATAAGGTTCTCAAGATTCATCCATGTTATCACGTGTGTTTGTAGTGTATTTATTCTTAAAGCCGAGTAGTATTCCATTGTATGTATATACCACATTTTATTGATCCACTCATCTGTTGATGGGCATTTGGGTTGATTCCAACTTTTGGCGATAGTGAACAATGCTGCTATGAACATTGGTGTGCATATATCGGTTTGTGTCCTTGTTTTCAGTTCTGCTGGGTATATACCCAGCAGTGGAATTGCTGGGTCATATGGCAAATCTATGGTTAGTTTTTTGAGAAACTGCCAAACTGTCCTCCAGAATGGTTGTATCCTTCTGCATTCCCACCAGCAGTGGATGAGTGTTCCCATTTCTTCACATCCTCTCCAGCATTTGTATTCTTCTGGGTTTTTTCCATAGCTGCCAATCTTATGAGAGTAAGATGGTATCTCATGGTAGTTTTTTTTTTTTTTTAAAGATTTATTTATTTATTCAATTTCCCCCCCTCCCCT
This sequence comes from Dasypus novemcinctus, assembly GCF_030445035.2. Taxonomy (NCBI): domain Eukaryota; kingdom Metazoa; phylum Chordata; class Mammalia; order Cingulata; family Dasypodidae; genus Dasypus; species Dasypus novemcinctus. Next base: position 23,416,925 of record NC_080699.1, on the reverse strand, counting down.
GGTTGTCTGCTCCTGGCGTCCACCCGCTGCGTCTTGTTTCTTTGTCCGCTTCTGTTGTCATCAGCGGCACGGGAAGTGTGGGCGGCGCCATTCCTGGGCAGGCTGCACTTTCTTTTCATGCTGGGCGGCTTTCCTCAAGGGCGCACTCCTTGCGCGTGGGGCTCCCCCACGTGGGGGACACCCTTGCGTGGCACGGCACTCCTTGCGCGCATCAGCACTGCGCATGGCCAGTTCCACACGGGTCAAGGAGGCCCGGGGTTTGAACCGCGGACCTCCCATATGGTAGACGGACGCCCTAACCACTGGGCCAAAGTCCGTTTCCCATCATGGTAGTTTTGATTTGCATTTCCCTGATAGCTAAAAATTTGGAGCATTTTTTCATGTGCTTTTTAGCCATCTGTATTTCTTCTTTGGAGAAGTGTCTGTTTAAATCTTTTTCCCATTTTTTAAATGGGTTGTTTATCTTTTTATTTTCAAGATATAGGAGTTCTTTATATATGCAAGTTATAAGTTTCTTATCAGATATATGGTTGCCAAATATTTTCTCCCATTGTGTAGGCTCCCTTTTTACTTTTTTGAAAAACTCCTTTGAGGTGCAGAAGGCTTTAATTTTGAGGAAGTCCCATTTATCTATTTGTTCTTTTGCTGCTCGTGCTTTTGGTGTGATGTTCATGAAGCCATTTCCTATTACAAGGTCTTGTAGATGTTTCCCTACACTGCTTTCCAAAGTCTTTATGGTCTTGGCTCTTATATTTAGGTCTTTGATCCATCTTAAGTTGATCTTTGTATAAGGTGTGAGATGGTAATCCTCTTTCATTCTTCTACGTATGGACATCCAGTTCTCCAGGCACCATTTGTTGAATAAGCCATTCTCTCCCAGTTGAGAGGGTTTGGTGGCTTTATCGAATATTATATGGCTATATATATGAGGTTCTATATCAGAACTTTCAATTCGATTCCATTGGTCTGTGTGTCTCTCCTTATGCCAATACCATGCTGTTTTCACTACTGTAGCTTTGTAGTGTGTTTTGAAGTCAGGTAGTGTAATTCCTCCAATTTCATTTTTCTTTTTCAATATGTCTTTGGCTATTCGGGGCCTCTTTCCTATCCAAATAAATTTCACAGTTAGTTTTTCTAGTTCCTTAAAGAATGCTGTGTTGATTTTTATTGGGATTGCATTGACTGTGTAGATCAGTTTTGGTAGGATAGACATCTTAATAATATTTAGTCTTCCTATCCATGATCAGGGAATATTCTTCCATTTATTTAGGTCTTCTTTGATTTCCTTGAATAGTCTTGTGTAGTTCTCAGTGTATAAGTTTTTTACATCTTTAGTTAAATTTATTCCTAAATATTTGATTTTTTTATTTACTATTGTAAATGGCATTTGTTTCTTGATTTCCTCCTGATCTTGCTCATTATTGGTGTACAGAAATGCTACTGATTTTTGCGCATTGATCTTATAACCTGCGTCTTTACTAAATGCATTTATGAGTTCTAGAAGCTTTGTTTTCATCTGCAAATAATGAAATTTTGACTTCTTCTTTTCCAATTTGAATGCCTTTTATATCTGGTTCTTGCCTCAGTGCTTGAGCAAGTACTTCTAAGACAATGTTAAATAGAAGGGGAGAGAGTGGGCATCCTTGTCTTGTTCCTGAATTTAGAGGGAAGGATTTTAGGATTTCTCCATTGTAAATGATGTTGGCTGTGGGTTTTTCATATATACTCTTTATCATGTTCAAAAAATTTCCTTGTATTCTGATCTTTTGGAGTGTTTTTATCAAGAAAGGGTGCTGTATTTTGTCAAATGCTTTTTCTGCATCTATAGATATAATCATGTGATTTTTTCTCTTCAATCTGTTTATATGGTGTATTACATTGATTGATTTTCTTATGTTGAACTATCCTTGCATATCTGGAATGAACCCCGCTTGGTCGTGATGTATAATTCATTTAATGTGTTGTTGAATACTATTAGCAAGTATTTTGTTAATATTTTTCTTCTAGGTTCATTAGAGAAATTGGTCTGTAATTTTCCTTTCTTGTGGTGTCTTTGTTTGGCTTTGGTACTAGGGTAATGTTGGCACCATAGAATGAGTTAGGCAATGTTCCTTCTGTTTTGATTTTTTGGAAGAGTTTCAGCAGGATTGGTGTTAGTGCTTTCTGGAATGTTTTGTAGAATTCACCTGTGAAGCGGTCTGGCCCTGGGCTCTTCTTAGTTGGGAGGTTTTTAATGACTGATTCTATCTCTTTACTTGTGGTTGGTTTGTTGAGATCATCAATTTCTTCTTTCATCAATACAGGCTGCTTATGTGTTTCTAGGAATTTGTCCATTTCCTCTGAATTGTCATTTTTGTTGGAATATAGTTTTTCAAAGTATCCTCTTAAGACAGTCTTTATTTCTGTGGGGTCAGTGGTGATATTTCCTTTCTCAATTCTTATTTTGTGTATTTGCATCTTCTCTCTTTTTTTCTTTGTTAGTCTTGCTAAAGGTTTGTCAATTTTATTGATCTTCTAAAAAAACCAGCTCTTGGTCTTGTTTATCTTTTCAAGTGCTTCCTTATTTTCTATTTCATTTAGTTCTGCTCTTATCTTTGTTCTTTCTTTCTTCTTCCTGTGGGGTTACTTTGTTGTTTTTTTTTACTAATTCCTCCAAATGTGCAGTTAGTTCTTTAATTTTTGCTCTTTCTTCTTTTTTGATGTATGAATTTATGGTTATAAATTTCCCTCTCAGTACTGCTTTTGCTGCATCCCATAAGTTTTGGTATGTTGTGTTATCATTATCATTTGTTTCAAGGTAGTTATTGATTTCTTTTGAGATTTCCTCTTTGACCCACTGTTTTTCTAAGAGGGTGCTGTTTAATTTCCATATCTTGGTGTGAAATCTGGGCCTCTGGCCCTTGCAGATTTCCAGCTTCACTCCACTGTGGTCAGAGATATTATTTTGTATGATTTCAATCTTTCTGAATTCATTAAGCCTTTCTTTGTGGCCTAGCATATGGTCTATCTTGGAGAATGATCCATGTGCACTTGAGAAAAATGTATATCCTGCTGTATTTGGGTGTAATGATCTGTATATGTCTATTAGATCCAGCTCCTCCAATATACTGTTCATATATTTTGTTTCTTTAGTGATTCTCTTTTGAGATGTTCTGTCCAGAGTTGATAGTGGTATATTAAAATCTCCCACTATAATTGTAGATGCATCTATTCTTTCACTTAGTTTTTCCAGTGTTTGCCTCACGTATTTAGAGGCGCTCTTGTTAGGAGCATAAATATTTATGATTGTTCATTCTTTTTGAGAGATTGTCCCTTTCACTAATATGTAGTATCCTTCTTTGTCTCTCACAATTGTTTCGCATTTAAAGTCTATTTTGTCTGATATTAATATAGCTACTCCTGCCTTTTTTGGTTATTGTTTGCTTGTAAGATTGTTTTCCAACCATTCACTTTCAGCCTCCATGAATCTCTGGGTCTAAGATGTGTCTCTTGTAGACAACATATAGATGGGTCAAATTTCCTTATCCATTGTCCCAGTCTGAATCTTTTGATAGGTGAGTTTAATCCGTTGACATTCAGTGTTATTACTTTCAAGGAATTATTTATGCTAGCCATATTTTGATTGGACTTGTGTTTGTCATATTTTGTTTGTTTTTTCTTCTCTTTTTGTCTTTTTTGTTGCTCTTACACTCTCCTCCAACTCTGCCTGTCTTGTTTTTTTCTTTCTTCCTGCAGAAGTCCCTTTAGAATTTCTTGAAGGGGAGGTTTCTTGTTGGCATACTCTTCCAATTTCTGTTTATCTGTGAATATTTTGAACTCTCCATCACTTTTGAATGCTAGTTTAGCTGGATAGAGTATTCTTCGTTGGAAATTTTTTTCTTTTAGTATCTTGACTATATCATACCACTGCCTTCTTGCCTCCATGGTTTCAGATGAGAACTCAGCACTTAATCTTATGGAGCCTCCCTTGTATTGATGATTTTCTTTTCTCTTGCTGCTTTTAGAATTTTCTCTTTTTCTTGAGCGCTGGATAATTTGACAAGTATATGTCTTGGGGTGGTCCTGTTGGGGTTTATGATGTTTGGGGTGTGTTGTGCTTCTTGGATATGCACATCTGTCTCTCTCAGTAGATTTGGGAAGTTTTCAGCCATTATTTCCTGCAACACCCCTTCTGACCCCTTTCCCTTCTCTTCTCCTTCTGGGATGCCTATAATATGTATGTTTGTGCATTTTCCATTGTCATTCAGGTCCCTAAGTCCTAGTTGGATTTTTTCTATCTTTTTATCGATCACTCCTACTATCTGTTTGATTTCCAATGTACTGTCTTCCACATCGCTAATTCTCTCCTCTGCCTCTTATAATCTGCTGCTATTTGCTGCAAGTGTATTTTTGATTTCTTGAACTGTGGTGTTCATTCCCATCATATCTGTTATCTTTTTGTGTATGTCTGCAATTTCCTCTCCAAGTGTTTTCTTCATATTGTTAAACTCTTCCTTTACTTCATTAAGTTTGTCTCTGATATATGTTCTGAGATCTTTAATTACTTGTCCAAAGTTATGCTCCCCTTCCTGGTTTTTAGTTTGTTCATTGGATTCAGCTATATTTTCCTGATTACTGGTTTGGTTTGTAGTTTTTTGTTGTCTCTGGTCATTTTATCTTGATGGGTTTAATCAGTTCCTTAGCTTCTTCGTCTAGTCTTGGGGATTAATTAGCTGTTGTTCTTGCATAAGTGTTATATCTTCTCTTTGTCACTTTGTTCTTCTTATTCTAATTTCTTGTTGCTGGCTGAGTTCACTTTGAAGGAAAATATTAGGGCCAGGGAAAGGCAATTATGTGAAAAAGGAAAATGTGTAAAGTAGTATTGGTAATAAATGTTAACAGAGCAACAATATGAAATCTGGGAGGATGGATATTAGATTCATGTAAGTTGTGTAGAGTTATAGCAGTAAGTAGAGTACCTATATTGAGGTAGTCAACTGAATATGGGAGGAATATTCTATGAATTAAAAAGCCCGTGTTTTCATGAGAGAGGGAAAGAGAAAAGAAAGACAATAGTATCAAGAGTGGATAAAAGACAGAAAACAAAACAAAGGTATTAGAAATTAAATTTAGACAATTTGGGGACCAAAGAAAGGGAGGTGGAATATAGGAGAAACGTAGATGATGGAGGATATCAAGATGTGGGGGAAGGGGATAGTGTAGGTAGCCAAATCAATTCACACAGAAATGAGGCAATGGAGGATGAGGAAACCCACCAAATGTGAGGGGTTCCCTGCAGCACCTATTGTATAATTAAGATAAAAGAAGATAAGAAGAAAAAGAGGGAAAAGAAAGAAAAAAAAAGAGAAGAAAGAAAGAAAGAAAAAGGGGGGTGGGTAAAGAAAAGGGAGGGAAACAAGTAAGAAAAAGAAAAGAAGAAAGAGAACAACAACAACAACAATAACAAAAACCCTAAATAAATGAAAAAGAGACCTTGGGGGATACAATGGGAGAAAAGACTAGGAGATAATACAATATTAGCAACCAGGACAATAAAAAAGAAAAAAAAAAAGAAAATTAAAATTAAAAAGAAAAAAGAGAAAAAGGAAAGAGAAAGAAAGAAAGAAAAAAACCGCAAATGTCAAGGGCTAGGACAATCAAGGAGCTCAGATGGACCTCAGGGCGTGGTGGATTCAGGGATGGGAAGTCTGTGATATTGCAGACTCAAGAGGTGTGAATCTCTGGGGTGTGGGCCACCAGGGTTTAGGGGACACAGAACTGGCAACCTCAAATCCTGTTAACAGGGAGCCTGGGAGCACTGCAGTGCAACACAGCCTTCAGGTATCCCCGCAGCTGGGTGCCCAGCCCTATGGGGGGGTCACATCCGCAAACTCTGACCTCTGTGTCAGAAACCCAAAATTCCCCCTCACTAGAGTCTCTTCTGTCGCTGTGTCACCAATTCGACTTCAGGACACCTCCCACCCTGCAAGCCCCTGAAACAGCCTGCTGGGGGCGCCTCTATATTGCAGCCAATTTAAGGACGCTGCAGATCTGCAGCCAGGCCTAGGGGGTGGGGCTCTAGCCGGAAGCGCTGATATCCATGTCAGAAACCCAAAATTCCATGCCTTGCAAAATTCTCCTTCACCTCTGTTTCACCTAATCGGCTTCCAGACGCCTCCCACCCTGCAAGCCCCCGAAACAGCCTGCTGGTGATGCCTCTTTATTGCGACCGGTTTAAGGATGCTGCAGATCGGCAGCCAGGCCTAGGGGGCGGGGCTCTAGCTGGAAGTGCTGATATCCGTGTCAGAAACCCAAAATTACACTCCTCTCAACAAACTCTGTCTCTGTCTCACCAAATCGGTTTCCAAAGGCCTCCTGCCCTGCAAGTCCCTGAATAGCCCACTCAAGGCTTATGAATTCCCCAGCACCGCAGAGCCTCCAGGAATCACCGCCGCGGTGCCGCCCGCCCCAGGGGAGAGCGCCTGCACGCAGCCCCTATCTCTGTAAAAGAGAGCCTCAATTCTACCTTTTACACGAATCTTCTCTGTCACCATCCCACCAAATGGATGTCCAGACACGTCCTGCCCTGCAAAATCCCGAAACAGTCTGGTCCTGAAGAATTTCCAACACTGCTCAGCCGCTTCTTTGCAGGAGAGAATATAAGGTGCACTCACTCAGACACCATCTTGCCGCGCCCCCCTGTGTCTTTTTGTTGTGTCATCTTGCTGCATCAGCTCTCCGTGTGTGCGGCACCATTCCTGGGCAGGCTGCACTTTTTTGGTGCTGGGCGGCTCTCCTTATGGGGCACACTCCTTGCACGTGGGACTCCCCTATGCGGGGGACACCCCTGCATGGCACAGCACTCCTTGTGTGCATCAGCACTGCGCATGGGCCAGTTCATCACATGGGTCAGGAGGCCCTGGGTTTAAACCTTGGACCTCCCATGTGGTAGACGGATGCCCTGTCTGTTGGGTCAAATCCGCTTCCCTGTCCTATATCTCTTACCCATATTATCTTTCAACTCAATTTGATTTTGGAAATTTGTGTGCATCCTGTTGATTAGTGTCTCAAATCCTGCATCGCTTCTGGAGCTTTGATATATTCCCTTTCTTGGGCTATTTCTTCCATTTTCTTACTATGGCTCGTAATTTTTTGCTGATGTCAAGGCGTCTGATCAGGGTGGGGAATTTACTCAGAGGCTCAATTTCTCTCTCTTTCATGGGGATTGAGTGGTGGGAGGCTGTGTGTTACTGTTGTTCTTTGATTCTTGGTTCAACCTGTTTGGGGTCTTTAAAATTGTGCCTATTAGTTGCTCAACTCCTGGCTCTGGACCCAGTAATGGGTTGCAGACCCACTTCTTAGGGCCTTAAGGAGGGAGGCTGTAAAAGCCAGAAAAATCCCTCTTATTTACTTTTGATTTCCTCACATGCACTTCCTTGATCGGCCAGCAGATGGCAAACTTTGGAAGCCCTATCAGTTCAATGCCTAGTGGGAGTGTGTTTGTAGCAACAGGGACCAGTTGAATGTGATAGCAGATCCTGCCTGCAGGATACCAGCCTTGTCATTCAGCCTTGCTCAGAAGCAGTTCTCCAACCTTTGCTGGCAGCCCCCTCCCTTTTCCTGGGTAGGTAATAATTCCACTCCCCTCTGCATCCCCAACAGCCCGCCCCAGTCAGTAGAGAGCGAGAGGGAGAGGGTCGGCTCTCTTTAGTCCCCTGCCAGCTCCCAAGGCCAACCATGGCGTGGCCCACCTGACCTGGAAGGGCCCCTGGACACAGTAGACCAAATCTGTGGGTCAAAAGCTGAGCCAGCCTTAGGCTGTGTCCCTCTCTCTCCCCTTTCCTGGGGAGGTAGACCCCTGAGACCCCCTTTGTGGCCACCAGGGGAGGACTGAGAATTCAGAAGTGTCCACAAGGTGGGGAGGATGCTGGCATTTGCGGCTGTGGCTTTTAACTCACAGTTTTGCCTTTGTGATTCCTTTCCTTTGTCCCTCTCTCCACTGGACGGTGTCTAGCCTTCCCCTGGTGTCCTTAACCTAGAAGATTTCCCCCCCGCCCCAGGACTTTTCTGCCAGTCTTCTAGCTCTTTTTGTGGGAGATAAGAGAGTCCCATGTCTTTCTAGTCTGCCATCTTCCTGGAAGTCTAGATTAGGAAGAAAATTCTTTTGGGAGAAAACCTCTCTTCTAGACCAATGGAGACCCAGATGAATGAAACTCAATAAAGAAGTGCAAAAAAAATGTTATCAAGTGTTCCATCCAAGCACTACTGGGCTGTGCAAGAAGACACCCTGTCAGGGAAGCCAATGAGGGTTCAAGTCCCCACTCCTTTTTGGCCTCCAGGAATCCAGAATAAGAATGAGTTTCATTTGTAATAAAGAATTCCTACTGCAGGAAAGGAGGGAGTGAAAGAGAAATATCTCAGGGAGGGAGACTTTCATAGGAGGAAGAAATACACTTTCTCTCCATTCCCGTTCAACAAAGTTACAACCCCAATCCATAGCCAATGATTTAAATGAGCCATACAGCTGATCCCACCCATTCCTGGGAACACCGGCAGCCCTGCCCTGGGGTCCCTGAGGAATCCTTCACGGTTATAAAAGAAGCCCAGCTGGTGCGGTGGCAGTAGCACTGTCTGCCTATTTCTTACCTGTCCCCTGTTAATAGACCTCAAGGGTGTCTATTGCCATCTCACTTTGAGGTGGTCCCGTGGGCTGAACTCTTTCTGCTACTGTGTGTTTACTTTGCATCCCACTGACTTGGGGTGGGAATAGTTGAACAGGTATAGGGCTAGTGCTGATGTTTCACATCTGCAGACATGCCGCTACCAGACCAGCTGTTCAGTGCATCTGACAGATCTTGGAGAAGATGAATCCCAGATCCTCAGAATGGGGTTGAAAGTAAGACCTGGGGAAAGAACTCTTGCAGCAAACACACTCCAACCAGGCGGTGAACTGAGAGAGGCCATCTGCTGGCAGACCAAGGAAGTGCACATGAGGAAATTAAAAATAAGTTAGAGAGGCTTTTTTCTGGCCTTTACAGCTTCCCTCCCCTAGGCTCTAGGAAGCAGGTCTGCAACCCATTACTAGGTCCAGAACCCAGATTTGAGCAACAGGGACAATCCTAAAGACCCAGGTTGAAACAAGAATCAAAGAACAGCAGTGATACACAGCCTCTTGCCACTAAAGCCCTATGAAAGAGAGATAAACTGAGCATCTGAATAAACTCAGCATCCTAAGCAGATGCCTAGACATGAGCAAAAAATTATGAGCCATTCTAAGAAATAGGAATATTTCTTCTAAGAAAAAGGAATATATCAAATCCAAGAAGATGCAAGATTTGAGACAACTAATCAATGAGATCACACAAATGTCCAAAATTTGCAGACACCTCTGCAGGCAGGCACTGCCATGACTCTGCTCCTTCCCTGGCACTCTGTCTTTCTCAAGCTCCCCCAAGAGCCTTCAGCCTATCAAGGAGCACATGATCTATAGCAGAGTAGGAAGTAATTTCCCCCGCTCTTTTGGGTTGTACTCTGAATGAGGGGCCCCAAAACATGTTAATAGACCTCAAGGGTGTCTATTGCCATCTCACTTTGAGGTGGTCCCCCGGTCTGAATTCTTTCTGCTACTGTGTGTTTACTTTGCATCCCACTGGCTTGGGGTGGGCAAACTTGAACAGGTATAGGGCTAGTGCAGATGTGTCACACCTGCAGACATGCAGCTGCCAGACCAGCTGTTCAGTGCATCTGACAGACCTTGGAGAAGATGAATCCCAGATCCTCAGAATGGGGTTGAAAGTAAGACCTGGGGAAAGAACTCTTGCCTTTATACTGTTCCCCAGCAGGAGCAAGTGCAGGAAGGCCTGGAAACCTGAAGTCCAAAGCAGAGGCAAGAAAGCCCCTCCTTTCCACGATTAGAGCAGGCCACAGATCTGGAGGTCGAAGTCAAAGGAGGAGGGGCAATGAGGTCTCAAAAATCCAAGCAAAAACAAGAGGGAAGTTGAAAATGCAAAGAATAAGGGTGAAGTAAAAATGCTTTGTCCTCTGGCCTCTTTCATGCCTCTGCTGAGATTCCAGGGATGGGGAGGGGTCTACACAGAGAGAAGGTCGCGGCTAGATTGAAAGTATAAGCATTGGAGCAGGGCCCTGACGGTGAGAGCAGTGGAATAGTGGAAAGAGGCCTAACTCTGCAACAGTTAACAGGGGCTCAAGGCTCAGCTCCACCCCCAAGCATCCCAGTGAGCTTGGGCATCTTGGGTCATCTCAGCTGTAAAATGATGCTAATAATAACCCACCAGGGTTCTTGTAGAGACTAAATGAGGTAATGATTATGGAAGTGCTTGGTAAATTATAATCAATTGTACAAGTTTCTTTTGCTAAATGTTAGGATGGCTCTGGGGCTATATTAGTGTTACAAATACAAAAGAAGTGGAAAACATGGTCTGTGACCTCAAGTACCTTGTGATCCTGTGGGAGAAATAAGGCTCAAGACATGAAAGTCCTTTGGGATAGCTCATGACTGCCAAAGGTTGGATCAGGGATTTCATCTTGTCCATTGCAGAGGGCTCAGGTATGGCTGGGTGTGTGTGGTGAGGTGGTGGGGTGGCTTTAAGGAAGTCTACTTGCAGGAAGGCTCTCAACTGAAAGACCCCCTCCTAGAAGAATGAGGAGCCAGGAGTGATGTGCTTCACCAAGAGACAGGCCTTTGGCCATCAGAGTCGGGTGCAGCAGTGATGAATCAAATGCAGCACTGCCTCGATCCCTTAGCTGAAGATCCAAGGCCGCATAGGAGAGAAGCCTTAGAGGGACATTGAAAGAGCTGTTCCCCTGACACTGGAACACCCTGGGGCTCAAACTACATGTTTTGGGGCCCCTCATTCAGAGTACAACCCAAAAGAGCGGGGAAATTACTTCCTACTCTGCTATAGATCATGTGCTCCTTGATAGGCTGAAGGCTCTTGGGGGAGCTTGAGAAAGACAGAGTGCCAGGGAAGGAGCAGAGTCATGGCAGTGCCTGCCTGCAGAGGTGTCTGCAAATTTTGGACATTTGTGTGATCTCATTGATTAGTTGTCTCAAATCTTGCATCTTCTTGGATTTGATATATTCCTTTTTCTTAGAAGAAATATTCCTATTTCTTAGAATGGCTCATAATTTTTTGCTCATGTCTAGGCATCTGCTTAGGATGCTGAGTTTATTCAGATGCTCAGTTTATCTCTCTTTCATAGGGCTTTAGTGGCAAGAGGCTGTGTATCACTGCTGTTCTTTGATTCTTGTTTCAACCTGGGTCTTTAGGATTGTCCCTGTTGCTCAAATCTGGGTTCTGGACCTAGTAATGGGTTGCAGACCTGCTTCCTAGGGCCTAGGGGAGGGAAGCTGTAAAGGCCAGAAAAAAGCCTCTCTAACTTATTTTTAATTTCCTCATGTGCACTTCCTTGGTCTGCCAGCAGATGGCCTCTCTCAGTTCACCGCCTGGTTGGAGTGTGTTTGCTGCAACAGGGACTTGATCAATGTGATATACGCTCCTGCTAGAGGCTAAGAGCCTCGTAATTCAAACTTTCTCAGAGACAGTTCTCCAAACTTTGCTGGCAGCCTTCTCCCTTTTCCTGGATAGGAAATACTTCCACTCCCCTCTGCATCCTCAACAACCAGACACAGTTAGAAGGGAGAGAGTGTGGGAAGGTTGGCTCTCTTTAGTCCCAGATCTCTTTAGTCTCGAGGTGCCTTCCAAGGCAAACAATGGCATGGGCCAACCTGGCCTGGAAGGGCTGGCGGCACACAGCAGACCAAATTTGTTGTCAAAAGCTGATTCTGCCTTAGGCTATGTGTGTCTCTCTCTCCCCTTTTCTGGGGAGGTGGATCCCTGAGGTCCCCCTAGTCTGTAGCTACCAGTCCAGAGGTCTGAGTACTCAAAAGTATCTTAGGGTGGCAGAGGGTGCCAGCAATAGCAACTACAGCTTTTACTTTTTTAAAAGATAGATTAATTAATTAATTAATTAATTTCTCTCCCCTCCACCCCTCAAGTTGTCTGCTCTCTGTGTCCATTCACTGTGTGTTTTTCTATGTCCACTTCTATCCTTATCAGTGGCACCAGGAATCTGTGTTTCCTTCTGTTGTGTCATCTTGTTGTGTCAGCTCTCCGTGTGTGCAGTGCCATTCTTGGGCAGGCTGAACTTTCTTTTGTGCTGGGTGGCTCTCCTTACAGGGCATGCTCCTTGTATGTGGGGCTCCCCTATGCGGGGGACACCCCTGCATGGCACAGCACTCCTTGTGTGCATCAGCACTGTGCATGGGCCAGCCCCACACAGGTCAGGGAGGCCTGGGGTTTGAACTGTGGACCTCCTATATGGTAGGCGGACACCCTATCCATTGGGCCAAGTCTGCTTCCCAGCTGCAGCTTTTAAATCACAGTTTTGCTGTTGTGATTCTTTTCCTTTGATCATTTCTCTTCTGGGCAGTGTCCAGCCTTCCCCTGGTGTCCTTAACCCTAGAGGATTTTTTTCCAGGCCATTTCTGCCTATCTTCTAGCTATTTCTCTGGGAGATAAGAGAGTCCTGTGTCTTTCTAGTTTACCATCTTCCTAGAAGTTCCTGTTGAGGTCTTCTTTTATTTCCTTTAATAATATAGGGTTTTCTATATACAAGTCTTTTACATCTTTAGTTAAGTTTATTCCTAGGTATTTGATTCTTTTAGTTGCTATTGTAAGTGGAATTTTTTTCTTGATTACCTACTCAGATTGCTCATTATTGGTGTACAGAAATGCTACCGAATTTTGCATGTTGATCTTATATCCTGCCACTTTACTGAACTTGTTTATCAGCTCTAGAATCTTTGTTGTAAATATCTCAGGGCTTTCTATGCATAGGATCATGTCATCTGCAAATGGTGAGATTTTTACTTCTTCCTTCCCAATTCAGATGCCTTTTATATCTTTTTCTTGTCTAAGTGCTTGAGCAAGTACTTCTAACATAATGTCAAATACAAGTAGTGACAATGGACATCCTTGTCTTGTTCCACATATTAGAGGGAAAGCCTTTAGCATTTTACCATTGAATATAATGTTAGCTGTGGGTTTTTCATATATACCCTTTAGCATGTTGAGGAAGTTTCTTTCTATTTTTATCTTTCGAAATGTTTTTGTCAAGACAGGATGCTGTATTTTGTTACTTGCTTTTCCTCCATCCATAGAGATGATCATGTGATTTTTTTCTTTCGATCTGTTAATGTGGTGTATTACATTGATTGATTTTCTTATGTTGAACCATCCTTGCATACCAAGGATGAAACCCACTTGGTCATGATGTATAATTCATTTGATGTGTTGTTGAATAAGACTAGCAAGTATTTTGTTGAGGATTTTAGCATTTGGGTTTATTAGAGAAATTGGTCTGTAGTTTTTTTCTTGTGGCATCTTTATGTGGCTTTGGTATTAGGGTGCCGTTGGCATCATACAATCAGTTAGACAATGTTACCTCCATTTCTATTTTTTGGAAGAGTTTAAGCAGGATTGGTGTTAGTTCTTTCTGGAATGATTGGTAGAATTCACCTGTGAAGCTTTCTGGTCCTGGGCTCTTCTTAGTTGGGAGATTTTTGATGACTAATTCAATCTCACTACTTGTAAGTGGTCTGTTGAATTTATCAATTTCTTCTTTCAGCAATGTAGGCTGCTTGTGTATTTCTAGAAATTTGTCCATTTCATCTAAGTTATCCATCTTGTTGGCATACAGTTTTTCAAAGTATCCTCATATGATGCTCTTTATTTCTATGGGATAAGTGGTGATATCCCCTCCATTGTTTTTCCTTTTATGTATTTGCATCTTCTCTCTTTTTTTCTTTGTTAGTCTAGCTGAGGGTTTGCGAAATTTTGTAATCTTCTCAAATAACCAGCTTTTGGTTTTGTTAATTTTTTCTCATGTTTTTTTAATTTCTCAATTTCATTTCTCTCTGCTCCAATCTTTGTTATTTCCTTCTTTCTCCTTGTTTTGGGATTAATTTCTTGTTCTTTTTCTAGTTTCTCAAGGTGTTCAGTTAGGTCTTTGATTTTAGCTCTTTCTTCTTTTTTAATGGAGGCATTTTAGGGCTATAAATTTCCCTCTCAGCACTGCTTTTGCTGCATCCCATAGGTTCTTATATGTTATGTTCCCATTTTCATTCATTTCAAGGTAATTACTGATTTCTTTTGCAATTTCCTCTGTGACCTACTGATTGTCTGAGTGCGTTGTTTAACTTACATATCTTTGTGCCTATTTTCGTTCTCTGTCCCTTATTGAGTTCCAGCTTCACTCCATTTGGTCAGAGAAATTACTCTGTATAATCTATTTTTTTTTAAGGAGGTACTGGGGATTGATCCCAGGACCTCATACCTGGGAAGCAGATGCTCAATCACTGAGCTACATCTGCTCCCCAATGATAGTTGGTTTTTGTTTGTTTGTTTTGTTTTGTTTGTTTTTAGGAGATACTGGGGTAGAACTTGGGACCTCATAAATAGTTCTCAACCATTTGAGCTACACTTTGTATGTTTCGATCTTTTTGAATTCTTTGAGAGTTGTTCTGTGACCTAGCTTGTGGCCAATCCTGGAGAATGATCCATGTGTGCTCAAGATGAATGTATATCTCACTGTATTTGGGTGTAATGTTCTGTACATCTTTTTTTTTTTAAAGATTTATTTATTTATTTATTTAATTCCCCCCTCTCCCCCGGTTGTCTGTTCTCTGTGTCTATTTGCTGCATCTTGTTTCTTTGTCCGCTTCTGTTGTTGTCAGCGGCACGGGAAGTGTGGGCGGCGCCATTCCTGGGCAGCCTGCACTTTCTTTCGCGCTGGGCGGCTCTCCTTATGGGTGCACTCCTTGCGCGTGGGGCTCCCCTACGCGGGGGACACCCCTGCGTGGGGCGGCACTCCGTACGCACATCAGCACTGTGCATGGGCCAGCTCCACATGGGTCAAGGAGGCCCGGGGTTTGAATTGCGGACATCCCATGTGGTAGACGGACGTCCTAACCACTGGGCCAAAGTCCGTTTCCCTGTTCTGTACATGTTGTGATGGTTAGGCTAATGTGCCACTTGGCCAGGTATTTGTACCCAATTGTTTGGTCAAAGAAGCACTGGGTTAATCATAATACAAAGACATTTCATGCACTTTAATCATTAGTGAATTGATTACATAGATAGTTGATTATGTCTACAATTAACTAAGGAGAGTGCCATCAGCAATGAGTGATGTCTTATCCAATCAGTTGAAGGCCTTAAAAGGGGAAGTGATTTCAGCATTCAGAGAGAGAATTTTCACCTCTACTTTGGATAGCTGATATCTCCTGGGTACTCATCAAGGACCTTCATCAGAGCCCCTGGTTTACAGCCTGCCCTGCAGAATTTGGACTTGTGCATCCGCACAGTCACATGAGAGAATTTTATAAAATCTCATACTATTTACAGATATCTCCTGATGGTTCTGTTTCCCTAGAGAACACTGACTAATACATAAGTCTATTAGATCTAGAGCCTCTAATGTGTTATTAAAGGTCTTTGTTTCTTTACTGACCCTCTCTCAAGATGTTCTGTCTAAAGATGATAATGGTGTATTAAAGTCCCCCCTATAATGGTAGAGGCATCTATTTCCCCACTTAGTTTTTCTTTTTTTTTTTTAAGTTTATTTCCATTTTATAGGTGTAAAAACCTGAGGTTCAGGGAGGTTGAAAATTAAATAGGGTCATATGGCTAGTAATAGGAAGAGGCAGAATTGACAACTAAGGCTTCAGACTCTTAGTAAATGGCTTGTAAAAAATATAAAAATAAACATGCTGCCTGAACTTTTTTTTAAAAAGTAATGTTGTGATCACTACTAATTAATAGAGAAGAATGGAGCATAAGGTTACCTGCCCACTTATTTTTCCCTTATGACCACTTCTTTTGCCATCTCTGTGTTATCCTGCTGCTACTGATTGGGTGAATGACTGGCACACGTATGCACATACACACACACTCACACAACCACAGAAAATGCTCTTTATCAATCTCCACCTAGGAGGCTTAGAAGGAGAATTACATCTAAAATGTCACTATTGTCAAAATTGTAATCCCTTTGACCAATGAAATCACATTGGAAATTCAGAAATAGACCTTCTGAATTCTACAGTCAAGTGATTTTTTTGACAAGGCTATCAAACCCACCCAGGTGGATCAGAACAATCTAGTCAATAAATGGTGCTGGGAGAACTGGATAAACATAGCTAAAAGAAAGAAGAACTGGATACACATAACCAAAAGAAAGAAGGACCCTTATCTCACACCTTATACAACAATTAACTCAAAATGGATCAAGGACCTGAATATGAAAGAAACAACCATAAAACTCCTAGAAGAAAATGTTGGGAAACATCTTCAAGATCTTGTGGTAGACACAGGAGGACCCTGGTTCGGTTCCTGCCTAAAGAAGACAGCGAGCTGGTGCGACAGACAGGTGTGGCAAGAGTTCTGAGGCCATGAAAGTATCCAAATCAAGGCATCATCAGGAGGTGCTTTCTCTGTGAGTTACAGCTGTGGGTGATCAGGCACATGGCAGCATCTGCCAGTCTCTGCCTTCTCTGGGCTTCACTGCTTTTAACTTCTGACTGCTCCTTCTGTGGCTCTCTCTCTCCTGGGTTCTGTTAATTTCAGCTCCTTGCTTTCATGGCTTTCTCTCTCAGCTTCTGTTCCCACTTAGTTTTTCCAATGTTTGCCTCATGTATTTTGGGGTATCCTGTTTAGGTTCATAAATGTTTATGATTGTTCTTTCTTCTTGATAGATTACCCCTTTTATTAATATATAGTGTCATTCTTTGTCTCTTGCAATAGTTTTGCATTTAAAATCTATTTTATCTGATATTAGTATAGCTACTCCTGCCCTTTTCTGGTTATTTTTTGCATGTAAAATCACTTTCCAACCTTTCCCTTGGAATCTCCTTGCATCCCTGGGTCTATGGTCAGTTTCTTGTAGATAGAATATAGATAGGTCATATTTCCTTAACCTTTCTGCCAATCTATATCTTTTGATTGGAGAGTTTAATCCATTAACATTCAATGCTATTACTTCAATGCAGTACTTACATTAGCCATATTTTCTTTAGGTTTATATATTATATTTTGTTTTTATTTCTTTTTTTATCTTTTTGGTATTTCTTACTAATAATCTTCTTTTCTATACTCTCCTCTAACCCTCTCTCTCCTTCCAACCTTGAAGGGTAGGTTTCTTGTTGACAAACTCTCTTAATTTCTGTTTATATGTGAGTATTTTGAATTCTCCCTTATTTTTGAATGCCAACTTTGCTGGATACAGAATTCTTGGCTAACAGTTTTTTTCTTTTAGCACCTTAACTATGTCATACCACTGTCTTCTTGCCTCCATGGTTTCAGATGAGAAATCAGCACTTAATCTTATCAAGCTTCCTTTGTGTGTGATGGATCTCTTTTCTCTTGCTGCTTTCAGTATTCTCTGTCTTGAGTGTTTGACAATTTGATAAGTATATGTCTTGGGAGAGGCCTGTTAGGATTTATACAGTTTGGAGTGTGCTGTGCTTCCTGGACATGTATGTTCATGTCCCTCAAAATTCAGCCATTATTTTTTCCAACACTACTCCCCCCCCGCTTTCCTTTCTCTTCTACCTCTGCTATTGCTATGTGTATGTTTGTGTGTTTCATGCTGCCATTCAGTTCCCTGTGTCCCAGCTGAATTTTTTCTATCTCTTTATCTATCTGTTTACTATCTGTCTGATTTCAGATGTACTATTTTTGACATTACTAATTCTTTCCTCTGTCCATATCTGCTATTACGCACTTCCAGCATATTTTTTATTTCTTGCATAGTGCCATTCATCACCATCAGATCTGTTATCTTTTGACATGTTTAGATTTCTTCAGGGGAAGCAGATGTGGCTCAACTGATAGAGCATCCACCTACCATATAGGAGGTCCAGCATTTAAACTCAGGGCTTTGGCCTGTGTGGTGAGCTGGCCCATGTGCAGTGCTGCTGCACGCAAGGAATACCATGCAATGCAGGGGTGTCCCTTGTGTAGGGGAGCCTCATGTGCAAGGAGTGTGCCCCACTAGGAGGGCCACCCCATGCAAAAGAAAGTGCAGCCCACCCATGAGCGGTGCCACACACATCGAGAGCTGCCACAGCAAGATGATGAAAAAAAAAAAAAAAAAGAGACACAGATTCCCGGTCCTGCTAAGAATGCAGGTGGACACAGAAGAACAGCAAATGGACACAAGAAAGCAGACAACAGGGTAGGGGGGAGGCAAGGGGAGAGAAATAAATAAAATAAATCTTTAAAAAAAAGGATTTCTTCTTCAGTATTTCCCCCCAGTGTCTTCATAATATCTTCTATCTCTTCCTTTACTTATTTAAGTTGATTCATGATATTTGTTTGGACAACCTTGATTAGGTGATCCATGTTCTGTATCTCCACCTGTTTTCTTGTTTGTTCATTAGACTGGACTATGTTTTCCTGTTTCTTAGTATGGCTTGTAATTTTTTGTTGGTGTCCAGGCATCTGTTTATCTTGATGGGTTTTCTCTTTCTACTCTAGGGTCTTGTTTTGTTTTGTTTTGGGTTAAGGTTTCTTTTATGACATTTGATTCCACTTATTCTATATCCTTATAGCTGTCTGTATTCCTTTGAAAAAATATTAAGACCATAGAAAAGAGAGGAAAAGAATAATATTAATAATAAAAACATAGAAAAGGAACCGTAAAAGAGCAAGGAAAAGAAATAAGTAATAGGAGTGAGCAATCATTAAAAATACAAAGGAATAAGAAATTTTAAATGGTGGAATAAAAAAAGAAAAAATTGAATAAAATAAAAGAACTGAAAGATACAAAGAGAAGAAGGAAAAGAGACTGAAGAAGAAGAGGTGGAATAAAAGAAAAGCAATGGAAGAGGGAGAGATGAAAGAAAAAAGAAATAAAGAAACTGAGGAGAAAGAAAAATAAGGAAAAGAAAAAAGGAAACAAAGAGAAAAAAATAACAAACAACAAACAAAAAGACAACCCAGGTAAAACAGACTTCCCACTTAGGCCCCTAGGAACTGTCTCAGGCTGTGAGTGCTCATCAATCAATGACCTGCAGCCTACCCTCCACAGGTAAGGTACCTGGTTTTAGCGAATGAAATAAAGATATTAAAATGAAATGAAAGAAAATAAAAAAGAACAGATTGAAAAAAGCTAAAAGAAAACCCAAAAATCTCAGTCTGTGAGTTCCCCGCTATAAGGCGCTGGCTGGTGGATCACTCTGTGGATCCTTTCTCTTAGGAGGTACTGGGAATAGAACCAGGGGCCTAGCACGTGCAAGGTTCCTGCACTGAGCTGCACCCACTCCACTGAAGGTTCATCTGCTCTCCCCGCCTCCCTGCCATGAGGTGAGCTGGCTGCCTAACCATTTGCCGGCTCTCTCCCGGCTTCCTTCTCTCCAGGGCTGGTTAGATGCCCCTCTCCCCCACCCCCTCACTGACCTGGTTCCTCTCCCTCAGGGCAGCAGGTGTGACAGCCTGCCTGATCACATCTCCCCTCCCTCTCCCTGAGGCTGCTTCAGTGCTGGCTGGGGTCGTTTTTTGAGATTCAAAGGGGGCTCGGCTGGCCAAACTCACTGAAAAGAAACCACTCTCCACCCTCCGCCAGACCCTTCTTTCTCCCAGGGGACAGAACTCAGCTGGCTGCGTGAGTCAGGGGTTTTACTGAGGATATTCACCTTGAGGGTGGGGCACCTGTGCTATCCCCAGCCACAGGAGCGAGTAACTCACGGTTTTGGTTTGGCCTGTTTGTCTCTCTGTCCCTCTCACTCCTGGATGTTGCACAGCACTGTCCTGGTCCGCAGATCCACAAAGCAGCTCCCTCAGATAGCTTTTGCCCTTCCTCCGTTGATTTTGTGAGAGTTGAGCTCTATCAACCTACTTCAATGCCATCTTCCTGGACTTGCTTCCATTTTTAAATTGGGTTGTTTGTCTTTTTGTTGTGGAGTTGTAGGATTTTTTTAATACCTTCTGGATTTTAAACTAATAATGGATATGTAGCAAATTTCATTGTAAGGAAATTCCACCTTAATGAAGCTCATTTTAAAACAAGTTAGAAGTTATTTGGTTTTAGAGTTTAATAAATTTAGAGTTTTCATATATCTGGAAACTTTTAAATTACATATATATGATATATTGAAAAGAAAAGAAATAATAATGATTATTCAAACATAATTGGAATTTAATACTGATGGGAATACTACATATCAAAACTTAAGTGTGATTTCAAAAGAAATTGCTAAAAATGAATGGGCTAGTGGGAAGCAGATTTGGCTCAGCGGATAGAGCATCCGCCTACCACATGGGAGGTCCAAGGTTCAAACCCAGGGCCTTCTTGACCTGTGTGGAGCAGGCCCACACGCAGTGCTGATGCGCACAGAGTGCCATGCCACACAGGGTCGTCCCCCGCATAGGGGAGCCCCACATGCAGGGAGTGCCCCCTGTGGGGAGAGCCTCCTAGTGCAAAAGAAAGTCCAGCCTGCCCAGGAATGGCACTGCACACACAGAAACCTGATGCAGCAAGATGACACAACAACAACAACAACAACAAAAGAGACACAGATTCCAGTGCCACTAACAATGATACAAGTGGACACAGAAGAACACACAGCAAAATGGACATGGAGAACAGACAACTGGAGGGGGGAAGGGGAGAGAAATAAATAAAAAATAAATCTTAAAAAAAAAAGAAATTAAGGAAACAAAAACAAAGAAACAATAGAGAGGTTCAAAAAAGCCAAAAGTTTAGTTTTTGGAAAGCATAACCAAATTGACTAATTTCTGGTAAAAATGATCAACAAAGAAGAGAGAAGGCACAAATATATATATTAGGACTAGAAATGGAGGCCTACAGAGATTTAATTGATTCTTCGGAGATTTAAATAAGAGGCACATTATATATGTCCTACTAATAAATTTTAAATTTTATATAAAATTAATAAATTCCTTGAATAACATCACTTCCCAAAACTGACTGAGAGAAAATAGAAAGGCTAAGTTCTCCCAAAACTATTAAAATAATTGAAGCAGTAGTTTAAAATCTGCCTCTCCCCTCCAAAAAGTCACACCAGACTCAGACTTTTTTAATAGGCAAATGCTATCAAACTTTCAAGGACAGATTATTTTTACCTCATACAAACTGTTTCTCTGAAGAGAAAAAGAATAAATCCTTACCAACTCATCCTCTAAAGCCAGAACATGTGGATATCAAAACCACACTAGGAAAAAAACCTGCACTAGATAGTATAAGAATGAAGATTAAATGCCTACTCCACTCATGAACATAGACATAAAATCCTACAGCAAATATTGGCAAACTGAATCCAAAAGTATATAAAAAGATAGTATACCATGATGTTGAGCTTATCCTAGGAATGCAAGGATAGTTTAATAGTAGAAATCTATAGAAGTCGTTCACTATATTAATAGATGAAAGAATAAAAACCATAATCATCTCAAAAGATGTGGAAAAATCATTTAATAAAAGAAATTTAAAACTCTGAACAACTGAGTCTGTCCTCATATGGAAATAAAAGTGGCAGTATGTGAGGGTATATGCACAAGGGTGTGCTCTACAGTGCTGTTTGTAATGGCAAAACTAGACACAAGGGAAGTGTCTGAATATATTGTGAGCCACTCATTCTACAGAATATTATACAACCATGAAAAAGAACTCTTTTGCTCTATACCAGTTAATATGGAGGAATTTTCACAATGTACTCTTTTTTTGGCTTGTTGTCTGCTCATTGTTTTGTTTTGTCTTTTAGGAGACACCAGGAACTGAACCAGGGACCTCCCTTGTGGGAAGCAGGCACTCAACTGCTTGAGCTACATCTGCCCCCACAATGTACTCTTTTTTTTTAGAGATTTATTTATTTATCCGCCACCCCTCCCCATTGTCTGCTCTTGGTGTCCGTTCACTGCACGTTCCTCTGTGTCTGCTTGTCTTCTCTTTAGGTGGCACCACGAACCGATCCTGGGAACTTCCAGAGTGGGAGAGAGGTGCTCAATCTTTTGCGCCACCTCAGCTCCCTGTTCTGCTCTGTTTCTTGTCTCTCCTCTATGTTCTTTTCATTGTGTCATCTTGCTGTGCCAGCTCTCCACTCCAGCTAGCTTGCCACATGGGCCAGTACTCTGCATGGGCCAGCTCTCCACTTGGGCCAGCTCACCATGTGGGCCAACTTGTCTTCACTAGGAGGCCAGGGAATCAAACCGTGGACTTCCCATATGGTAGATGGTAGCCCAATTGCTTAAGCCACATCCACTTCCCATATAATGTACTCTAAGTAAGAAATGCAAGGTAGAGAGAAGTATATGTAATATAATTTCATTTTTTGTAAAACAAAGTCAAAACCCCAATTGACATCTTTGTACATTTGTGGATGGTTACAGTTGCATGGAAAAGCTAAGAGTGCATGGCAGGGCTTTGGGGATGGGTGCTGGTGGGAACAGGATGGAGCTCAATCCTAATAGACTCAACTTTGATTAAGTGCATAAACATACAACTCAGGGTCCTGGGGCAAAAAAGCATCTCAGCCAAACAGGATGAAAACAAGCTCAGAATGGGTGCGCAGAAGGAGATCTCACCCTCTGCCTGACTAATTCCTTGGCCATGCTGGTTAAAGGTTATTGCCATTTCCTAAGGGAACAGGAAATGGAGCCTGATATCATAACCACTATGTACCCTTTACATTGCACTACTGATGGATTTATAGAGCAAATGATATGGTTTGTATTAAAAACCAACCAACCAACCAACCAAACAAACAAAATGCCTACTATTAAGAAATGCTGTGTCCTGTCCTCCCACATGCATGTCTATATCTTGCCCATCTTTCAAGGTCCAGTTGAAATGCCCATTTGCATAAAGCTTACCTGATTCCACCAGCTGAAAGAAAAATTTTTCCTTCCTTTGATCTATAATGCTTCACCTATATCTTTTATGGGCATCTTATATTGTACTTGATGTGTACATGCCTTAGTACTATATGGCACACCCCCTAACAGAAATAAAAGCTTTTTGAAAGGCATAGTAGACAAGGATTTATTGAGAATGAACCCACATCCTGGATTGAGAGCCGTATACAATTTACCATAGAGTTACAATTAACTTAAAATTATTTTCAACATATTAAAAACTAGTTGAGGGAAGCAGACTTGGCCCAGTAGTTTGGGTGTCTGTCCACCACATGGGAGGTCCGCGGTTCAAACCCAGGGCCTCCTTGACCCTTGTGGAGCTGGCCCATGCACAGTGCTGATGTGCACAAGGAGTGCCATGCCATGCAGGGGTGTCCCCGCATAGGGGAGCCCCATGCGCAAGGAGTGCACCCTGTAAGGAGAACCACCCAGTGCGAAAGAAAGTGCAGCCTGCCCAGGAATGGGCCGCACACATGGAGAGCTGACGCAGCAAGATGACGCAACAAAAAGAAACACAGATTCCCATGCCTCTGACAACAACAGAAGCAGACAAAAAAGACGCAGCAAATAGACATAGAGAACAGACAACTGGGGTGGGGGGGGGAGAAGGAGAGAGAAATAAATAAATAAATCTCAAAAAAAAACCAACTAGTTGAGAATTTTTTTTCTTGTAGAAATTTATAATTCTTTTCTTACTGGGGTCTTGCGAAAATTCTTAGCCAGGTATGGCTTAAAGACTCCTGGTCTGTTCTGCCTGTCTCTTCTTCCTGCTATTCCTGTCCTCCCCAATCTACAAGGAGATGTGACTCTCCTTGTCAGGGCCCTTATTTGTGGACAGTTCTTCAACTCATCTGTAATAGCTCAACATTCCCTTTAAATATCAATTGCCAGCTACTTTATTCCAGAAGATTTGCTTGTATTGATACTTCTTGTAAAATGCTTACCATTAGTTTTTTAAAAATTTCCCAGGCACGGGTTCTCTTTTCGTTTGTCTTACCCTGTAGCTTTCTATTCCTCTCTTACCTGAACCCTTTGTGTTCTGGCCAAGTGTCTCGTAGAGACAAGGAGAATAAGAGTCTTTTCCTTTTGGTGGAAAGGGAAACCCCTTTATTAGAGGTCTGGTTGTGCCCCAGTAAATAGACATCGAAGTACTTTCTGCGTCAGAGCAGGCAACATGCCCCCTGGCTGTGACATTAGCTCTCCTCTAGATGGTAAACCTCCTGAGGGGAGGAGCTGGGTCTAATTTACCTTGGGCTCTCCTTCAATGTCTAGCACAGTGCCATCCTCACAGGGGGTTAATTCAGTAACATTTCACTAGGTGCCCATGAGCCAGGAGTTTTGCTAGGTGCTAGGGGTACAAAATAGATACCATTTCTGCCCTGATGAAAACTAACTGTTCACTGCTGGAGAAGACACAAGTGTGTCAAGGATCGTAAAAAGGAAATTGAAGTTTCTATGGTAGAGGTAATTGAACTGGGAAGCTATCTGAATTGGGGAATCAGGGAAGGCTTCTCCAAGAAAGTGACATTGAAGAATGGTGAGGGGAGCAGTTGCAGCTCAAGCAGTTGAGCGCCTGCTTCCCACATGGGAGATCCAGGGGTTGATCCCCGGCGCCTCCTAAAAACAAAAAGCAAACAACAGGAAAGTGGACAATGGATAGAGCATCCACCTACCACATGGGAAGTCAGGGTTCAAACCTAGGGCCTCCTGACCTGTGTGATGAGCTGGCCCACGTGCAGTGCTGATGCGCGCAAGGAGTGCTGTGCCACGCAGGGCTGTCCCCGCGCAGGGGAGCCCCACACGCAAAGAGTGCGCCCTGTAAGGAGAGCCGCCCAGTGCAAAAAAAGTGCAGCCTGCCCAGGAGTGGCACCGCACACGTGGAGAGGTGACGCAGCAAGATGACGCTGCAAGAAGAGACACAGATTCCTGGTGCTGCTGACAAGAATACAAGCAGACACAGAAGAACACACAGCAAATGGACACAGAGAGCAGACAACTGGGGCGGGGGTTTGGGCAGGGAAGGGGAGAGAAATAAAAAATAAATCTTTAAAGAAAAAAAAAGAAAAAGAAAAAAAAACAACTTGGGGAGCCAATGTGGCTTAGGGGTTGAGAGCTGGCTCCCCACATACGAGGTCCTGGTTCAATCCCCAGCCTCAGCACCTAAAAAAATAAAAGTGCCCCATAGCATCTGCAGCCATGAAGGCTGAGGTCTGCAGTTTCAGTGGGTAGAAGATCTATCCTGGACACGGGAGGCACTGTGCCGGGACCAACAGGGAGGTTTTCCAATTTCTTTTTTTTTTTTTTAAAAGATTTATTTATTTATCCCCCCCCCCCCCCCCCCGTTGTCTGTTCTCTGTGTCTGTTTGCTGCGTCTTGTTTCTTTGTCCGCTTCTGTTGTCGTTAGCGGCATGGGAAGTGTGGGCGGCGCCATTCCTGGGCAGGCTGCACTTTCTTTTGCACTGGGCGGCTCTCCTTACGGGGTGCACTCCTTGCGCGTGGGGGTCCCCTACGTGGGGGACACCCCTGCATGGCATGGCACTCCTTGTGCGCATCAGCACTGCGCATGGGCCAGCTCCACACGGGTCAAGGAGGCCCGGGGTTTGAACCGCGGACCTCCCATGTGGTAGACGGACGCCCTAACCACTGGGCCAAGTCCGCTTCCCTCCAATTTCTTAATGCGAAATACGAATTGGCATTCCTTTCCAAGAGGAAACGCTCTGCAGATAAACTGGACAGTCTAGAAGAAAGCATAAAAAGGGACAGCGGGAAGAAATTTTTTAAAAAGTAGAAATTTTTTAAAAAAGACAGCTGACCATGCTGTCAAATTCCAGAGGGCTATCACTGGTGCGCTGCTTGCTGCTATTATCGCTAAGAGGAATCAGAAGCTGAAGATAGAAGCTCAATGAGAACGAGCTATCAGGGATGCCAAAAAATAAAAAAAGGCCGGAGCGGAGGTGGCTTGAGCCATTGCACTCCTCCCTCCCACACGGGAGGTCCTGGTGAAGCAGGGAATTAATAGACAGATCTGGAACCTGGCAAAGAGTCCACGTGGACATCAGTAACCCCCAGGATGGCTGCTGGAAGACCCCCGCCCTCAAGATTCTGCTGTCCAGAACAAAGACTTCCTGGGAGCAAGGAAAAGTCCCGGATGTTCCCTTGGGACGTTATCATTGGGTGCTCACTAAGGAACTGATGGGTGGGGTAATCAATTAAAACAGCAAACAGCTGGAGCCCCCTCCCCTGCCATTAGCAAAGGGGTGGAATAATTAACAGTTTAAAAGCCAGGCACAGGCCTGAGTGTGGGCTCTCGCCCTGCTCTCTTGCCTGTGGACCCGTCTTGCCCTCTGTGTGCCGCCCTCGCCACTTTTCCTCTGCCACGTGGCCACGCAAGTAAACCTGGGGATTTATAATCTATAATGGGGAACTGTAGCTTGTAAATCAGCCCTCTTTATCCCTTTTCACCCCCTTCCTCTCTACCTGGGACCCCTGCTCTGTTATTTTCTGTTACTTTCTCCCATTTCTCTTCCTCCTTACCTGAATAAACTACTGACCTAACTCACCCAGCGTGCTCTTGAAGTTCATTTCTGCAGCATAGCCAAGAACCTAGATAAAATCCGTAACATATTTGGCGAGCCAGTCAGGAGCTTATTGGTGAATGAAACGCTTGCCTACAGCCTGCTTAATGCCTTCCTTTGGTTCTCTGTTTTAAACGTGTTTGCGTATGAGCCCCCACAGGGTGTAATCCCAGGAGGGAAGGGGCTGGAGTTCAGAAATTCTCTGTGCCTATGCTATGCGCCCCACCTTGTTAGAACTAACCCCAGTTGGGAGGGCTGGGGCACAGGACTGAAGCTAACTGCACCGCTGCTCTTTCAAGCTCTTTTAGCAGCCAGAGGCTCTGCCGTTGGGACTGGCTACCGTTGCCTTCTCCCACCCTCTCCCCTAGAGGGTGCATGGCAGTAATGGAGAGCCAGAAAGCTGAGGGCTTACTACCCCCACCCCCCCACGGGGTCCATTCCTCTGCAAGCAGCTTTCCTATCTGACCACACCCAGTTACCTGGGAGAATGAAGTAGGAAGGTGGTGGGCAGAGCCAAGAGGGATGCCACGGGAGTTCCCCTTCCCCAGGGCGGTCACATGCCACGATATCCTTGCAATTTCTAAGCCCTGTTTTGTCTTTTTCCTGAATGTCTCTTTGCAGGTTTGTGTTAGGATGCTTTGATCTGTTTTAAAAACTGAAAATGAAAAGTGGCTTTGTTTAGCAAGGAAGCTATTGCCTCAGAACCCCAAAGCCTGTTAACATTGTACAATTAACCTTTAATTGTACTTAATGGCCTTTTGATTACTGCTTTAACTGAGAAAATATCAGACAGTAAAGTCATAAGAACTAAGACTGCATTTAAAAATTCTGGAAGGATAGGAGGAAGAAGCACAATTCGGCCTGGCAGCTTCAGGTTGAAATCTAATCAGCCTGTCTCCCAAGTCCAGGCTGCCCCGGGAACGCCCGGTGGCAGGGGCTCTCTGATTTCCTGGGGTGGCGGGTATCAGAGAGCAACCAAACGTTTCCTGAGGTTTAACTCAGGAACTTCTGTTTGGGTCAGTCAGTCTCAGACCCTGGAAAGTAGGGGTGCTGAGAACCAGAGCAGGAAACTGAATGGCCCCCATTCCTTGGGCCCATCCACTCAGAGAGCAGTCAAATATCTCCTGGGACAAACATCTCAGGTGCTTTAATTTGGGGCCACTGCTCAGACCTTCTGGTCGGCTTGGGGTCATTGATCTGATATCTGGAATCAGATACCCCTAAAACCTGCCCACAAGGATACTTGTGGGCCAGTTAACCCTGAAAATAAATATTCTCAGATTGCTGAGACAGGGTCTTCAGCTCCAAATTGTGTGGAGCAGTGAATTCAGTCAGACGAGGACTTTGGGACGCGAGAATGGTTGACTAAAGGGTGCTTCTCCATTCATCCTAGAATAATGGGCACAGTCTCTAGCCTACCAGCAAATGCCCCATAGGAGTCTCTTAAGAATCAGGAAATTCTGCCTACTACTGGCCCACATGGCCACAGTATAGCCAAGAGCAGTCACTGTATAGAACCCTGAATTCCAGATAAACCAGTGTAAGAAGAGAATAGATAAATCTGAGGCCCAGAAACCTCATGTCGTGTCTCCTTAAAAAATGAGGCAATAAACCTAAAATTTCTCAGTTTAAACTAAATTATGCTTATAAAAGATGTGAATGATGATCAAAATAAAAGAAACCTCATGTGCCATCATTAAGGTCAAAGAGTTCCATGAAATGCTAAAGATACAAAGTTCTCTTTTCTGTTTTAATTTGTGCATAACCGTGTGTTCAACTTTGAAATCTGTGTTTAATTTTGTCAGTTTGCTTGTGCCTAGGAAATCAGATTTGGGGTTCACCTGTTATACATTGACGGTAAAAGGTAACCTGAGATTTAGTCTTTGAGGGTCAATACTGTCTTACTAGTGGATTTAATGTCTAAATCACGAGTGAGATTAATTCAATTGCTAGAAAAGCAAAGAAACTTCACATAGTTGTTACTAATAAAATTCTTGTGGTTTAGTTAATAAAGATATCCAATTCACCTTAAGGTAAAAACTTGCTAGAAATTGTAAAAGTTAAGATCATTTATAGATGCATTTATATTATAAAACAGTAGAAGGATAAAACTAAAATTATAACTGGGTTGATCTAGCCTGAACCTATTATTGTAAATGTAAATTCTAAACTGAACCTTACCTTCATTTGTGGTCACTTTAAGCCTAGCCTCACCCCTTGCCTTTGCTTATGGTTATTTCATAACAGCTTCTGGCCCTATGGCTCAGGGGAAAGCAAATTTGTAACATCCCTGTCTATTGTCCTACTGGTACTAGTGACCCTGCTTTCTCTCATGGCTCCAAGTATGGACTAAATTGCTGCCTGGTGGAATTCTTGACCCTTGGGGTTGAACGTCTGCTCTCCCAGTTCAGTGGCCATTGGAGTCTTTTTATCTCCAAGGACTGGGAAGTGAAGGAGGCTTCCTGCCTTGACTGTCAATGTTCCTATGAGTAGAAATTCATGAGAGAAACCAGTTTCCCTGAGGCTTCAATAGCCTCAATGAATATATATAGAATTAGTCTTGCTCATCCAGTCTGCTAAAGCCAAAGTAGAATATAAAGTTCTAAACAAAGGAAAATTTTATTAAAGCATTGGGGACATTTTGGTTATAAGCCATTAGTTAAGAAACAAAATTCTTGTGGAAAACTGTATGGTCATAGTGCAAATTATAGGAAAAACCTTCCAGGAGATCTTTCAAATGTTTTGCAATTAAACATATTTTGTAAAAAATGAAAGTTTTAAGTAACTAAGTTGTGTTTCTGTGTCAAACTATTCATGTCTGCCTATTTGTTTAGTGTGTAACTTCATATATCAGGATAATAATATCAAATTAACAGATGATGAAAATTATAAGTTCATAGCTAATGAAATTAAGTTAAAGAAAGGTAGGGTTGTCCTCTCTTAAATACATAAAGTAAATTCCATTGGTTGTTAATTGCAATCTAAGGTAAATTAGCCAGTCTGTGGTTGTGGTCAATTATAAAGAGTTTGTAAAAACATCTTCCAAACTGAAGCATTTAAGTGACTCTAGTTCTAAGAAGTCATTATTAACCAGAAACCTAGATTGATATTAATGGCAAAAAGTAACTTCATAGCAATAAAACCTGTCTGAAAGTCACCTCAATGTGCATATTCAAGTGGTGGTAATAAAAAGTTACCTTGATTCCATTGGGAATCTTCAGTTTTCATTTTAAAAATGGAAAAAAGAGTTTTGCTTCTACTGCTAAAGTAAAATACTTACTAATTAACATCTTCCTAGTAAAAGTGTAAAAATAAAAAGCAAAGTACTAAAAAATTAAGTTCATTTGATATGTAACACATTGCATTGGAAATGTTTAAAAGGTATATAAAAATCAAAAGATACATTTCAGTATTGTCAAACTGTCTTGTGCATTCAAACCAGGCCTTGCATACATTGCAGGTTGCCTCTCCATATGAGTTATTGGCTAGGTTGTGGTCACTGACCCCTCAAACAGTAAAGGTATCTACTACATCTCTGGTTGTGTTCCTGAAGTTCATGAAAACTATGTTGCAGTTTCAAACTCCTGAGGCAACCAGTGGTGGCTCAATATAGCCAAATGTACAATGGATATCGCCTCCAGACTGGCACTGTTTTATAGTGCCAAAGAGTGCTATGCACCAGGCTGGTAAAATACTGGAAACTACCTTCTTAGCTTCTCTCTAGGATCAACAATGCTGCGGCTGCTCACTGTGTGAAAGACATACCAAGTGGAGCCATAATCACCAAAGTACTGTAAGTAGAACTTAAATAAAAATTGGCATTATGGCCTGCTCCCATGCAGAGATAACATGCAAGGTATTATAAACCTGAAACTTGAATCTATTAATTGCAGCTCAAAGAGAAACGTATGCATTGAATAGTACATTAATTAGTGTTAAGTACTATAGCCTTATCCTGTTCTAAATATGTGCCTGATAATTATAGTGTTGTCTTTTCTATTAGATCATGTACAGAAGAACACTGAACATGTTAAAAGTCCTGGTAAACGTCATTTTCTAAGTAGTTAATGATCATGTCTGTAAAATAAAGGAATAGCCCCCTTGCCTGAGAGCAGTGGGGGCAACCACCCTTTTAATTAAAAAAGACACTGAGCTAACGGGGGCAACCTCTCACAGTTTTCATCCAACATCAGGTAAAGGATGTGCTTGAGGCGAGGGGCCACCGGTGGCTCACAGGTAGCGGGTTAATTAAATACCAGGCTCAACTGCTAGAGCCCCCTGAAGCGCAGATAAGGGAGTGTCAGACTCTCAACCCAGCCACACTACTACCAGTGGAGGGCCCAAAGTCAGATCCTGAGGGACCCCTTCTCCACTCCTGCCTCGAAACTCTTAACCAAAACTACTCAAGCAGGCCAAATTTAAAAGATGAGCCTCTTGTGAACCCAGGCATTGAATGGTTCACAGATGGAAGCAGTTTTATTAAGGAAGGAACTAAAAAGGCAGGCTATGCAGTGGTTTCTCAGTTTGAAACCATAGAAGCCAAAGCTCTTTTCCCTGGAACTTCAGCCCAGAAAGCAGAACTAATTGCCCTGACTCAAAGTTTAAAACTAGCAGCTGGGAAACAGGCTAATATTTACACAGACTCTAAGTATCTTTCCTTGTCCTTCACACTCACTCTACTGTGTGGCGAGAATGAGGCTTGCTTACTAACAGGGGGTCACCTATTAAGCATAGGCAAGAAATCCTAGACTTACTGGAAGCCATACTGTTACCTCAAGAAATAGCAGTTATGCATTGTCCAGGGCATCAAAAACAGACACTGCTACAGCAAAGGGAAATACTTGAGCCGATGCAGCTGCTAAAGCAGCAGCACAAGCCCAGGTCTCCCTCCTACCCCTTATTCCAACACCTGTCAGTTAATAACTCAGGCAATGGGAGGCTTAACTATCCTCCCCCTTTAAAGCCACTGTCCAGATGCGGGGATCATACCCTGGGAAGGACTGGCAGACCCACATGCCATCCTACCAGATCTACGTGTTTTCCCACCAGAAGGGAAACAGCAAACGAGGTGGCTAGAACCCACTTCAGCCTAGCCTCTTTGAGGTGGTCCATGGATAATCTTTCCTCACCCAGGACCTATAAATCAGGTTCTGATCACAACTTGGCAAAAAAACAAAACAAAACAAACAAGCATCACCAGTATGTAAGACACTTTACTCTGTAGTTCTGATTACTCCTACAACTATTAAAGAAATTTCCAACTTAATGCACTAATTCTAAAAAAAACCAGATGCCCAAAAAAGTATCAGCTCACCGAAAGCACCTGACAGGGTGTACAAATGCCAGTCATTGGACAGCCTGAAATACTTCTTCAAAAGGAAAAGCTAAGTATTATCTGTATCAAAGTCCCTCTAAGTCTAGCCCAAATGCCTATTGCTAGAGGGAGAACAAATCTCTAACCCATCACCTTAAAAAACCCTTGTCTGTTTTCTTTTTAAAAACGGCAATGTCCCTTCTCATCCCCCTCTTAGCTGCTTTAAGCATAACCACCACCATTGAAAATTGGGGTTGGCAATCTATACTAAACCCCATTATCTATTTCAATTGCTCCCTCGAAATAACTAACAGCATAGATGAGACCAGCCGTGCCTTAGAAGCTCTAAAACAGCAAGCAAACTCTCTTGCTGCTATGGTGATGCAAAATCGCAGGGCACTTGACATGCTAACTGCAGCACAGGGAAGGGTATGTCCTTTCATTAAGGAAAAATGTCACCTCTATGTAAATTACTCTAAAACAGTCCTAAACAGTATTCAAAACCTGCAAAATAAAACCCCTTGATATCAGGGAAGTGCAGCCTTTATAGACACCTGGCCTTTTCTACTCCTGTGAGCCAGTGTCCTCTTAGTAAGGCCATATATTCTCAAAATTCTAATTAAATTTTTTTCTCCCAGGATCAACATCTTGTTAGCCATATGGGAACTTCATTTAGAATCATACAGGATGCCAGATCTGTCTTCTTCCTGTTGAGATAGAGTAGCAAGAGAGTTCTACCCCTTGTCAGGTAGGGCCTACAAGCCCCTAACCAGCAGGAAGTAGCTGCAGAAGAAAGATCATCTTCCTTCAGCACCCCTTTAAGAGTAAAGGTGTAAAACTCTCGGAGGGGGGAATGAAGCAGGCTAGTAAGATAGGGAATTAGTAGACGGAGCTGGAACCTGGCAAAGAGTCCACGTGGACATCAGTAGCCCCCAGGACGGCTGCTGGAAGACCCCTGCCCCCAAGATTCTGCTACCCAGAACAAAGACTTCTTCCTGGGAGTGAGGAAAAGCCCCAGATGTTCCCTAGGGACTTTATCATTGGGTGCTTACCAAGGGATTGACGGGTGGGGTAATCAGTCAAAACAGCAAACAGCAAAGGGGTGGAATAATTAATAGTTTATAATGCAGACCACAAGGCCTGAGCGTGTATGTGCTCTGTTCTCTTGCCTCTGGACCGGTTCCTGCCCTCTGCATGCCACTCTCGCCATTTTTCCTCTGCCCCGTGGCCATGCAAGGAAACCTGGGGATTTATAATCTATAATGGAGAATTGTAGCTTGTAAATCAGCCCTCTTTATCCCTTTTCACCCCCTTCCTATCTACCTGGGACCCCTGCTCTGTTATTTTCTCCCATTTCTCTTCCCTCCTTACCTGAATAAACTACTGACCTAACTCACCCAGCGTGCTCTTGAAGTTCATTTCTGCAGCATAGCCAAGAACCTAGATAAAATCCGGTAACACTGGGTTAAGTTCCTGGCACCTCCTAAAAAGAAAGATGAGCACACAATTAACAGAGAACAGGGAAGCGGACTTGGCTCAATGGATAGAGCATCCACCTACCACATGGGAGGTCCACGGTTCAAACCCAGGGCCTCCTTGACCCCTGTGGAGTTGGCCCATGCACAGTGCTGATGCGCACAAGGAGTGCCGTGCCATGCAGGGGTGTCCCTTGCATAGGGGAGCCCCATGCACAAGGAACGCGCCTGGTAAGGAGAGCTGCCCTGCTTGAAAGAAAGTCCAGCCTGCCCAGGAGTGGCAGCACACACACAGAGAGCTGACACGTCAAGATGACACAACAAAAAGAAACACAGATTCCCATGCTACTGACAACAACAGAAGCGGACAAAGAAGACGCAGCGAACAGACACACAGAACAGACAACCCGAGGGTGGAAGGGGAGAGAAATAAATAAAATAAATAAATAAATCTTTAAAAAAAAACATTGGAGGGAAGGATCAATTTTTTAGAAAGGGTAATTGCTGGAGTTGGGAGATAGGCAAATCATTGAAAAGAGAATCATTGTACTATTCTCTTTACATTTCCATATTTGAAAATTTCCATGATAAAAAGTTAAAAAAGGAAGAGAATAGGGGAATAGTGTACTGGTCAGAGTGGGCTCACTGAAAGTTTTTTGTGAAATTGGATAAAGTAGTCAAATTCAGGAGGATGTGGTCAGACTTGGCCTTGTCGTTAGGTCATAGGCATTGTGAGCTGAAGGGCATCTGAGCAGTAGCTACAGCTACAAGAAGCCTGACATTCACCTCCGCAGGTTTAGAGGGTAGAGACCGGAAGCCCTGGCCAGACTCTGATTTTCCCCCTCTTCACCATTTCTAGGGTCTCTAGCCCAGAGTGTAGCTACACCCTAGCAATGGGAGATCTTAAGACTTGGCTGAGGGCCAGCACCACCATTAGATCCCTGCAAGGGGGGCTTAGCGCCACCCCTCACAGTCTCTCCCCTTTCTCTCCCTCCTCTGGGGCTTTGAGGCATCTTCCTGGAAATTTTCCAAGTCTGCCTCTGGTGCCAGGTTCAGCAGTGATGTTGGGCCAGAACTGGGTCTCTGGGGGACCCAGTTCCATTTTCGCCCCGTTTGGGGTGCTATTGACTCATCACCCTGGAGGGTGCCCCAGGAGCTCTGGAAATTGCCCCTCCAGGGTTGTCTCAAGGCTCGGGTGCCAGGCCCAGGTTCCAGGAGGGCAGCCTGGTGAGCGATGACCCCTGCTGACAGCACTGTATTTCTTTCACGACAGTCCTTGAAATTGACTGCCAGAATGGGTCTGCCATGCTGATTTTCAGTGACTCGCATCGATTACACACACAGGGGCTGGGCATACCTGAAGGCCAGCCCTGCTTGAGATGTAGGGTTTTTTATCTTTCCTGATTGAAATTTTAAAATATTCACAAAAATCTATATAGAGAAAGTAAATTAGTGGTTGCAGGGGCTGGGGGAAAGGAGGGCTGGGGAGTGACTGCTAATGGGAGATGAAAATATCCTGGAATTAGATAGCGGTGACGGTTGTCCAACTCTGTGAATACATTAAAAACTACTAAATTGTTTACTTTAAAGGGGTGAATTTTATAGCATGTGGTTATATCTCTATTTTGAAAACTGTCTGCAGATTCTTAAATAATAGCTAAGCAGCAGGGATGGGGAAATGAAAGGAGGAGGAGAAATTGGGTTTATACATGAAAAATCGCACCAATAACTGTACCAACCTTGCCCCAGATATATTCAAAACTTCCCCCCACCTCAGCAGTGATGGATGGGGATGGCACCTTGGGAGTAGATGTGTTGTTTATCAGTGAAAGGACTGTATCCAAGGGGAAATCTTCCTACCATTTTCCTAGTTCTCTTCCAATCCCTTCTACAACCTGATGTCGATTTCAAATTTTAAGCTGAACAAGCCATTTGCAGACACTTGACAGTGGTTGAACAAAGAGTAAATAAGGCTGCTGCTACCTATGCCTCAACTAAGCCATATTGAAGGAGGAATCCTGGGACAAATTAGCTAGGTGATTATACGGACACTCAAGATTAAGAACCATTGATTTACACTTCCTTGGTGTAATCAGGAAGCCAATTTATAGCCTGGAAATCTTTATCCTTACTAAGTTTTATTTGACTTACCTATCACTTAGCTAGATTGCTAGTTATTGTCTCTCCTCCCAAACAGAAGATTGAAATATTTTTCAAACTTTAGGAAATCCTAAAGGATGGTCATTCCAATCTGTTGAATAGTCGTCTTTAAGTTGCCTTCAGGATTAGGAACAATTTTTCTCCCTACCTCCAAACCTTTATCTGCAATATATAAAGATGAAAAGAGAGCGCCTGTCTCTTGTTTTCAGGGAAGACAGAGTGTTGCCTATGGCAACCACCAGACCACTTGAGGTTTATGGCTACAGATTCCCTAAGCAACCCTGGAGCTATCTTTGCAAGAAATCTTCAGTGATCAGAGGCTGTGGATAAACTACAGCTAGAGCCTCCCCAGCTACCACCGTTTCTGGTTTTACTTGGGTGGCAGAAGGGTCTCTTAACAACCTATTCACCAGGGGACGAGTTAAGGCGTCTCTGTCTCCTTTGGGTCCCTTGAGCAAGGCAGAACTTACAGAAAGCTTCCTTGAAAAAAAAAAAAAAGCAGAGGTAGCAGCTGCTCTGTGTATATGCAAATGGCAAGAGTGCCCAGCCACTGAGACTAGCTGCCTGCTCTTAGCCTAGCACTGGGTGTTAAAAGGGGCTCTCCGCCAGCTCTGTTGGCACACGCGGGTGCTGGAGAATTAGCAGTTGAATGCTAAAAGAGGCCTGGCCGTGGTGCGCGAGAAGAGCACAACTGCAAGGCTGGATGGCCCCTCCTCTGTCATGTCTGAGATTCCAATCTACTGGCCTTTCCCTTACCTGAAGTGACGATTAGGTGGACTTCTGCTGACTTTTTAGACCAACATCGTGCTCTAACTCCCTGCAAATCCTTCTACCTCAATATTCCTGGCATGTCCGTGGCTTTCTAACCTTCATTCCCCAGATGTCCACGACGCTCTATCAAACCTGCTGCTGCTCGGAGCAGCTCCATTTACACCTTGCCTCCCACTGTGCTACCTGGTTAGATGTTCCTGGTAAGGACACTCACTCATCTAATGCCCCCAGTCATGGGGCTGAGGTCCTTGCTGGATGTGGACACCTCTGCAGGCAGGCACTGCCATGACTCGGCTCCTTCCCTGGCACTCTGGTCTTTCCCAAGCTCCCCCAAGAGCCTTCAGCCTATCAAGGAGCACATGATTATAGCAGAGTAGGAAACAATTTCCCCATTCTTTTGGGTTGTACTCTGAATGAGGGACCCCAAAACATGTAGTTTGAGCCCCAGTGTGTTCCAGTGTCAGGGGAACAGCTTTTCAATGTCTCTCTAAGGCTTCTTTTCTAGGGGGCCTTGGATCTTCAGCTAAGGGATCGAGGCAGTGCTGCATTTGATTCACCACTGCTGCACCCGACTCTGATGTCCAAAGGCCTGTCTCTTGGTGAAGCCATCACTCCTGGCTCCTCATTCTTCTAGGAGGGGGTCTTTCAGTTGAGAGCCTTCCTGCAAGTAGACTTCCTTAAAGCCACCCCACCACCTCACCACACACACCCAGCCATACCTGAGCCCTCTGCAATGGACAAGATGAAATCCCTGATCCAACCTTTGGCAGTCATGAGCTATCCCAAAGGATTTTCATGTCTTGAGCCTTATTTCTCCCACAGGATCACAAGATACTTGAGGTCACAGACCATGTTTTCCACTTCTTTTGTATTTGTAACACTAATATAGCCTCAGAGCCATCCTAACATTTAGCAAAAGAAACTTGTATAATCGATTATAATTTGCCAAGCACTTCCATAATTATTATCTCATTTACTCTCTACAAGAACCCTGGTGGGTTATTATTAGCATCATTTTACAGCTGAGATGACCCAGATGCCCAAGCTCACTGGGATGCTCGGGGGTGGAGCTGAGCCTTGAGCCCCTGTTAACTGTTGCAGAGTTAGGTCTCTTTCCACTATTCCACTGCTCTCACCGTCAAGACCCTGCTCCAATGCTTATACTTTCAATCTAGCCACGACCTTCTCTCTGTGTAGACCCTTCCCCATCCCTGGAATCTCAGCAGAGGCATGAAAGAGGCCAGAGGACAAAGCACTTTTACTTCACCCTTATTCTTTGCATTTTCAACTTCCCTCTTGTTTTTGCTTGGGTTTTTGAGACCTCATTGCCCCCTCCTCCTCTGACTTTGACCTCCAGGTCTCTGGCCTGCTCTAATCATGGAAAGGAGGGGCTTTCTTGCCTCTGCTTTGGACTTCGGGTTTCCAGGCCTTCCTGCACTTGCTCCTATTGGGGAACAGTATAAAGGCAAGAGTTCTTTCCCCAGGTCTTACTTTCAACCCCATTCTGAGGATCTGGGATTCATCTTCTCCAAGGTCTGTCAGATGCACTGAACAGCTGGTCTGGTAGCGGCATGTCTGCAGATGTGAAACATCAGCACTAGCCCTATACCTGTTCAACTATTCCCACCCCAAGTCAGTGGGATGCAAAGTAAACACACAGTAGCAGAAAGAGTTCAGCCCACGGGACCACCTCAAAGTGAGATGGCAATAGACACCCTTGAGGTCTATTAACAGGGGACAGGTAAGAAATAGGCAGACACTGCTACTGCCACCGCACCAGCTGGGCTTCTTTTATAACCGTGAAGGATTCCTCAGGGACCCCAGGGCAGGGCTGCCGGTGTTCCCAGGAATGGGTGGGATCAGCTGTATGGCTCATTTAAATCATTGGCTATGGATTGGGGTTGTAACTTTGTTGAACAGGAATGGAGAGAAAGTGTATTTTTTCTTCCTATGAGAGTCTCCCTCCCTGAGATATTTCTCTTACACTTCTTCCTTTCCTGCAGTAGGTGTTCTTGATTACAAATGAAACTCATTCTTATTCTGGATTCCTGGAGGCCAAAAAGGAGTGGGGACTTGAACGCTCATTGGCTTCCCTGACAGGGTGTCTTCTTACACAGCCCAGTAGGGCTTGGATGGAACACTTCTTTATTGAGTTTCCTTCAGATAGGTGTCTGTTGGTAAAGGAGAGAGTTTTTTTTTTCCCAAATCAATTTTCTGTTTTAAAAATAATCTAGAGGGAAGCAGGTGTGGCTCAAGTGAGAGAGCTTCCGTCTACCATATGGGAGGACCTGGGTTCGATCCTTGGGGCCTCCTTGTGAAAAAGAAGAAGAGAAAGCATGCCCACACATCAAGCCAGTGCCCATGCGAGTGCCTGTGTGGTGAGCCAGGGCCTGTGCAAGTGAGTCACGCAGCAAGATGATGATACATCAAACAGGAGAAAAGGGGATAGTCAAGGTGAAGCACAGCACAAACCAGGAACTGATGTGGCACAATTGACAGGGAACCTCTCTCTCCATCAGAGGTCTCTAGGATCAAGTCCAGGTGAATCTTAGAAAATGAGAAGAGAAGACAACACAGACAGCAAAAACAGTAAGGCAGGAGTAGGGGAAGGGGGAACATAAATAAATAAATCTTTAAAAAAAGTAAAAATAATCTAGACTTCCAGGAAGATGGCAGACTAGAAAGACATGGGACTCTCTTCTCTCCCACAAAAAGAGCTAGAAGACTGGCAGAAAAGTCCTGGGAAAAAATCCTCTAGGTTAAGGACACCAGGGGAAGGCTAGACACCGTCCAGTGGAGAGAGGGACAAAGGAAAGGAATCACAAAGGCAAAACTGTGAGTTAAAAGCCACAGCCGCAAATGCCAGCACCCTCCCCACCTTGTGGACACTT
The DNA here is from genome assembly GCF_030445035.2 of Dasypus novemcinctus. Lineage (NCBI taxonomy): Eukaryota > Metazoa > Chordata > Mammalia > Cingulata > Dasypodidae > Dasypus > Dasypus novemcinctus. The sequence goes on along the minus strand of NC_080699.1, from coordinate 23,377,805 downwards.
CTGAATTCTCAGTCCTCCCCTGGTGGCCACAAAGGGGGCCTCAGGGGTCCACCTCCCCAGGAAAGGGGAGAGAGGGACACAGCCTACGGCTGACTCAGCTTTTCACCCACAGATTTGGTCTGCTGTGTCCAGGGGCCCTTCCAGGTCAGGTGGGCCATGCCATGGTCGGCCTTGGGAGCTGGCAGGGGACTAAAGAGAGCCGACCCTCTCCCTCTCGCTCTCTACTGACTGGGGCGGGCTGTTGGGGATGCAGAGGGGGGTGGAATTATTACCTACCCAGGAAAAGGGAGGGGGCTGCCAGCAAAGGTTGGAGAACTGCTTCTGAGCAAGGCTGAATTACAAGGCTGGTATCCTGCAGGCAGGATCTGCTATCACAGTCAACTGGTCCCTGTTGCTACAAACACACTCCCACCAGGCATTGAACTGAGAGGGCTTCCAAAGTTTGCCATCTGCTGGCAGACCAAGGGAGTGCATGTGAGGAAATTAAAAGTAAATAGCCTCCCTCACCAAGGTCCTAAGAAGTGGGTCTGCAACCCATTACTGGATCCAGAGCCAGGAGTTGAGCAACTAACAGGGACAATTCTAAAGACCCAGAACAGGTCGAACCAAGATTCAAAGAACAGCAGTAACACACAGCCTCCCACCACACAATCCCCATGAAAGAGAGTGAAATTGAGCATCTGAATAAATTCCCCACCCTAATAAGATGCCTTGACATCAGCAAAAAATTACAAGCCACACTAAGAAAATGGAAGAAATGGCCCAAGAAAAGGAATATATCAAAGCTCCAGAAGTGATGCAGGATTTGAGACACTAATCAACAGGATGCACACAAATTTCTAAAATCAAATTCATTTGAAGAACAATATGGCTAAAGAGATACAGGACAACAAGAAGACACTGAGTGAGCACAAAGAATTTGAAAACATGTAAAAAAAAATAACAGTGCTCATGGGAATGGAAGACACTGTAGGTGAGATAAAAAACACATTAGAAGAGAACCAGCAGGATGGCGGTGGAGTAGGCTCCTGCTACAGGGCATTTAGAAAACACCCAGAGCTCTCTGGAGCTGCTGAAGCACCTGTTTGGAGGCTCCAGGAGGCCAGAAGAGCATCCTGCAACGTCCTTGAAGGAAAGGAAAGAGGAGTCTGCCCATGTGCAGAGAAAACTGGTAAGTAGAGCACTCTACACCCCGGAGGCCAGTGCCCATCCTCCACTGGAGGCACAAGCCACCTTGGGAGCTGTTCCACGGCTGGTATTGAAAGCTTCATTTCCCAAAACAGGGTAGGAAGAGACTGTTGGGCACCAATTTCAGCTATGATGAGGAAATGCAGTGGGCTGCAGTATAATCCTGAGAACAGCTAAAGTTTGAGCCTGTTCAAGTCAGAAAGAGGCTGGGAGCTGCCATCTGAACTCCATGCCTGGCACGAGGGGAAGCAGGGCAGACTGAGAATCCCAGTGCTGCTGGAGACTGGCTTCTTCCCATCCAGTCTAGTCTGGGCCCCACTGCCACCTCCAGCAGGGAGGAAGCTGCAGGGACCTGCGCCAGCCTCTCCTGGAAATTATTGGCCTAGCCGCAGAGGTCGGTGATTATCCTACTCTGGCAGCAAGAGCCACCCCAGGAGCTGTTCTGTGATGGGAATTGGAATCTCCATTTTCCAGAAACAGGGGAGGAGGAGACAGTTGGCTGCCGATTTCAGCTACTGAATAGAGACTTGGTTGGCTAAGAGCTAACCCTGAGAACAGCTGGGGTGAGAACCAGCCCATGTCAGAAAGAGGCCAGGAGCTGCCATACTGATTTTGCCCCCAGCCTGAGGGGAAGCCAGGCTGACTGAAACTTTCAGTGTCTGCAGGAATTAGTTTCTTTCACGCAGATCAGCCTGCCGCCTGCCTAGGCTTCAGCCCCACCTCTGGCAGGGAGGAGGCTGAGAAGCCCTGCACCAGCCTATACAGGTAACTACAGATAACTTTGGCTGGCATAGACTGAAAATCAGAAGTCTACCAGGGCAACTGTGGTCATCTTGGACCCGCACTGCATAGATTGCTGCCCTCACCTGCAGTTCCATCCCCGCCCCAGGCAGGGGAGAAAGGGATGGGAAGTTTCATCAGTCTCTCTGGGCAACTACAGTCTAGGCCTGCATGTGGATTATTCCACATAGCTGTGACTCTGTCCCTACCCCTGGCAAAGGAGAAAGTTGGAAGAAGCTTCACTGGTCCCTGGTGCATTAAGGGCAACTTGAGCCTCCACAGCTTACAGCACCAACTACATGCTTGGCTCCTACTGCATAACCAGCAAGGGAGAAACGATAGGAAACCCTGAACTAAGGAGAAACAATGCACCCAGAAAAAATGCTCTAGTAGGCCAGATGCGAAGACACCAACAAAAAATTACAGTCCACACCAAGAAACAGGAAGCTATTTCTGTTAAAGGAACACCAGTTAAAGGAACAAGATAAGCCTCCAGATGACATATTAATTACGGATGTTCAAACAAACCTCCTTAATGAATTCAATGAGATGACTAAAGAGATTAAGGATATTAAGAAGACATTGGAAGAGCACAAAGAATTTGAAAGTATACATAGAAAAATAGCAGATCTTCTGGGAATGAAAGTTGCAATAAATGAAATTTAAAAAACACTGGAATCATATAATAGCAGATTTGAGGAGGCAGAAGAAAGGATTGGTGAACTTGAAGAAATGGCCTCTGAAAGTGAACATACAAAAGAACAGATGAAGAAAAGAATGGAAAAAATTGAACAAGGTCTCAGGGAAATAAATGACAGCAAAAGGCGTACAAGCATACGTGTCATGGGTGTCCCAGAAGGAGAAGAGAAGGGAAAAGGGGCAGAAGGAATATTTAAAGAAATAATGATAGAAAATTTCCTAACCCTATTGAAGGACATAGATATCCCTGTCCAAGAAGCACAACATACTCCCATCCAAAAAAATCCAAATAGACCAACTCCAAGACACATACTCATCAGAATGTCAAAGACCAAAGACAGAGAGAATTCTGAGAGCAGCAAGAGAAAAGCCATGCATAACATATAAGGGATATCCAATAAGATTAAGTGCTGATTTCTCACCAGAAACCATGGAGGCAAGAAGACAGAGGTCTGATATATTTAAGATACTACGAGAGAAAAACTTTCAGACAAGAATCTTATATCCAGCAAGACTGTCTTTCAAGAATGAGGGCGAAATTAAAATATTCACAGATAAACAGAAATTGAGAGAATTTCTAAGCAAGAGACCAAAATTTCAGGAAATACTAAAGGGTATGCTAGAGCCTGAAAAGAAAAGACAGGAAAGAGGGGCCTGGAAGAGAGTCTAGAAATGAAGATTATATCAATAAAAGTAACAGAAAGTGTCAAAAGAGTGGTGAAAATAAAATACGACAGATAAAACTCAAATAGTCAGGAATAAACTTAACCAATGATGTAAAGCACTCATATTCAGAAAACTGCAACACAATGTTAAAACAAATTTTGAAAAGCCCTAAATAACTGGAAGAACATTCCATGCTCATGGATTGGAAGACTAAATATCATTAAGATGTCAATTCTACTCAAACTGATATACAGATTTAATGCAATCCCATTAAAAATTCCACCGGCATTAAAGAAAAAATTGAAAACACAATTATTAAATTTATTTGGAAGGATAAGGAGTCCTGAATAGCCAGAAACATAATAAAAAGGAAAAGTGAACCCTCATCTCCAGACTTTAAATCATAATACCTACCTATAGTGGTGGTAAAAACAGCATGGTACTAGCCTAAAGACAGACACAATAGAGCAATGGAACCAAATTTATGGTTCAGAAACAGACCCTCACAGGTATGGTCAAGTGATTTTTGACGAGCCTGTCAAACTCACACAGCTCGGGCAGAGCAATTCATTCAACAAAATATGCTGAAAAAATTGGACATCCATAGCTGAAAGAAGGAAAGAGGACCCCTATCTCACACCTTATCCAAAAATTAACTCAAAATGAATAAAAAAACTAAAAATAAAAGCAAGAACCATAAAACTTCTAGAAGAAATTATTGGAAAATATCTTCAAGACCTGGTGGTAGATTGTGGATTCTTAAAGGAGATAAGACAAGGACTGAGTGGACTACTGATGTTTAATGTATGCAGAAGTTTTAATTAACTTTACTGTACAATTGTGGAAACGTATAGAGTGGTTGATAACACATAGTGAGTAACAGCTAGTTTATAAATGGTGATGTGACTGAAAATGATAGTCTAGTTATGTAAATGCCAATTGACAGAATGCTAGAGAATAATCTAGGAACTGGATGGCACTGAACCAAGAAGTGGGTGAAAATTGTGGTTGATGATATGGATGCAAGAGTGTCCTTTGTTAGCTAGAACAAATGTATATTACTACTGCAGGGTGTTGGGAATGTGGAGAAGCATGGGAAAAATACAGGTGGAGTGACCTATGGACTGTGGTTAGTAGAAATGATATAATATTCTTGCATCTATGCAAAAAGTGTACTGTGCTGATACTGAGGCAGTATGGAAAATGTGAGCCAAATGTACACTACGGACATGGTAATAATCAGATGATGTTGTTTTATCTGTAGCAAATGCCACACCACATTGCAGTGTGTTGATGGAGGGGTGTTGTTTGGGAATTCTACACATGTGCATGATTGTTTTATAAGTTTACAAGTTCTGTCATAAAAAATATATTTAAAAAATAATAATAGGGTGGGTTTGGGAAAAACACACCAAATGTAAGATAAGAACTATGATTAGTAGTAAGATTTTGACAGTGTTCTTTCATAGTTTGTAACAAACATCTCATGACAATGCAAGGTGTTGGTGGAGGGTTGATGCATGGGACCTCTGTATGATGTTATGCATGTTTGCTTTGTAGGTTTACAACTTTTACTATACACTTAATTGTTTATGTATGTTTATATATAAATGATATAAAGATAATAATAATCAGATTGGTTAGGGGAAAAGTACTTTGTTTAGTAGTAATATTTTGAGAATGCTCTTTAATCATTAGTTAAAAAGGTTTAAAAACAATGCAAGTTATTGGTGGTAGAGTGGGATGTTATATATGTTTGTTGGATGTTATATATGTTTGTTTTGTAAGTTTACAACTATTATACACTTGTTGTTTATGTATGTTTATGTATGAGTGATATATTTCAATAAATTTTAAAAAAATAAATAAATGAAAAATAAAAAGGAAAAGAGAATTAACAGATTAAAAAAAAAACACATCAGATGAGTGGATGTAGTTTAAGCAGTTGAGTGTCTGTTTCCTACATGGGATGTCCCGAGTTCGGTCCCTGGTGTCTCCTTTAAAAAAAAACAAGTAAGTAAACAGAGAGGCCAACTCAAGGGAGCTGATGTGGTTCAGTGGTTAAGCACCAGCTTCCCACATAAGAGGTTCCAGGTTCAATCCCCAGCCCCAATATCTAGGAAAAAGAAACACCCAAAAACATTTAGAGGCATACAACAGCAGGCTTAAAATGAAAGAAGAAAGAATAAGTAATACAGAAGGCAGAACAACTAGAATTGAATATTAGAAAGAATAAACAGAGAAAAGAATCGAAAAAAATGAGCAGGGGCTCAGGGAGTTGAATGAAAACATGAAATGCAACAAAATTCACGTCATGGGAATTTCAGACGGAGAAGAGAAGGGAAAACGGGCAGAAAGAGTATTTGAGGATATAATAGCAGAAAATTTCCCAACTCTCACAAAAGAAATGAACTTACATGTCCAAGAAGCACAGTATATCCCAATCAGAATACTTGTGAATAGACCTACCCCAAGACACATACTACACAGAATGTCAAACATCAAAGTTAAAGAAAGAATTCTGAGAGCAGCAAGGGTGCTGGGGACGTCCTGCAAGAGTTAGTGTGAACTTCTTTTCAGAAACCATGGAGGACAGAAGACAGTAGTATGATACAATTAGGATACTGACAGAGAAACACTGCCAGCCAAGAATTCTTTATCCAATAAAATTGTCCTTCAAATATGAAGGTGAATATGAAATATTCACAAGCAAACAGAAAATAAGAGTATTCATAAGAAAGAATCCACCCTTGCAGGAAGTATTAAAGGAAGCTTTACAGCCTGAAAGAAAAAGACAGGAGAGAGAGTCTATAGAAGAAAGAATATCAGAAAGGATAACCAAAAGAGTAAAAAGACAGTGAAAATAAGATATGACATATGAACATCAAAGAATAAAATGGTGGAATTAAATAATGTATGTCCAATAATATCATTCAGTGTGAATGGATTAAATTCCCCAGTCAAAAGATTTAGGCTGACAGAATAGATTAAAAAACCAAAACAAACATGAACCATCCATATACTGCCTACAAGAGACTCGCTTATACCCAGGGAAACAAACCGGCTGAAAATGAAAGGTTGAAAAAAGATTCTTCACACAATTAGTAAATAAAAAAGAGCTGAGATAGCTATACTGATATCAGACAAAACAGACTTTAAATGCAAAAAAAGTTATAAGAGATATAGAAGGCCATTATATATTAATAAAAAGGAGAATTCACCAGGAAGATACAGCAGTCTTAAATATCTTTGCACCTAACCAGGGTGTCCCAAAATATATGAGGCAAACTCTGGCAAAACTGAAGGGAGAAATAGACATCTCTACAATAATAGTTGGAGATTTCAACACACCACTCACATATTTAGATAGAACAACTAGATAGAAGATCAACAAAGGAACGGAGAACTTGAACAATATGATAAATGAACTAGACCTAAAAGTCATAAACAGAATCTTGCACCCAAACTCAGCGGGTGATACATTCTTCACAAGTGCCCATGGATCTTTCTCCAGGATAGCCCACATGCTAGGGCACAGTATGATTTTCAATAAATATAAAATGGTTGAAATTATACAAAGCACCTTCTCAGATCATGATGGAATGAAACTGGAAATCAATAATAGACAGGAAAGAGGTAAATTTGCAAATGTGTGGAGACTAAACAGCACTCCTAAATAATCAGTGGGTCAAAGAAGAAATTGTGAGGGAAATCAGTAAATATACTGAGATAAATGAAAATGAGTATACAATTTATCAAAACTTAGGGAATATAGTGAAGGCATTCCTGAGAGGGAAATTTATAGCTCTGAATATCGATATAAAAAAGAAGAAAGCTAAAATCAAAGACCTAATTGAACAACTGGAGAAACTAGAAAAAGAACAGTAAACCATTACCAAAGCAAGCAGAAGGAAAGAAATAATAAAGATTAGTGTAGAAATAAATGAAATTGAGAACAACAAAAACAAACCAATAAAGAAAATCAATAAAACCAAAAGTTGTTTCTGTGAGATCAATAAAATTGATAAACCCCTAGCTAGACTAACAAAAAAAAAAGAGAGAGAAATAAATAAAATCAGATATGAAAGGGGAGGAGTTACAACCGACCCTACAGAAATAAAAAGGGTCATAAGAGGATATTATGAGAAAATGCATGCCAACAAACCAGACAACCTAATAAGTGGACAAGTTCCTAGAAATGCAAAAAATCTACAAGACACTACAAGAAATACAAGAAATTAACAAACCTATCACATTCAAAGAGATTGAATCAGTCACCAAAAATCTCCCAACAAAGAAAAGTCCAGGACCAGATGGCTTCATTTCAAGAAGAATGAACACCAATTCTGTTTAAACTCTTCCAGAAAATTCAAGAGGAAGGAAAATTACCCAACACATTTTATGAAGTCAACATCACCCTAATACCAAAGCCAGATAAAGATACTACAAGAAAAGAAAATTACAGACCAATCTCTCTAATGTGCATAGGTGCAAAAATTCTCAACAAAATACTTGCAAATACACTATAACAGCATATCAAAAGACTTAGGGAAACAATGTGGCCCAAGTGACTGGGCTCCTGTCTACCATATAGGAGTTCCAGGGTTCGAGTCCTGGGACCCCCTGGTGAAAGGCAAGCTGGCCCACGTAGTGAGCTGGCCCAAGCAGAGTTCTGGTCCATGTGGAGTGCTGGCCCACATGGAGTGTTGGTCCATACAGAGAGCTGGTGCAGCAAGATGATGCAACAAAAAGAGACACAGAGGAGAGAGAATAAGAAATGCAGCAGACCAGGGAACTGAGTTGGTGTTAGAGACTGAGCACCTCTCTCCCACTCTAGAAGGTCCCAGGATTTGTTCCTAAAGCTGCCTAAAGAGAAGACAAGCAGACACAGAAGAACACACAGAGAGCAGACAGTGAGTGCAAAACAATGAGGGGGTTTGGATACATTTTTTAAAAAAGACTTACATACCACAACCAAGTGGAATTTATTTCTGGTATGCAAAGGTGGTTCAACATAAGAAAGTCAATTAACATAATCCACCACACATTAATAAATTGAAGGAAAAAAATCAGCTGATCGTCTTAATTGAGGCAGAAAAGGATTTCAACAAAATCCAGCATACTTTCTTGATAAAAACACATTGAAAGATAGGAATAGAAGGAAAATTCCTCATTATGATAAAAGGTGTACATGAAAAACCCACAGCCAACATCATACTCAATGGGGAGAGGTTGAAATCTTTCTTTTTTAGATTGTGAACAAGACAAAGATGCCCACTGTCACCACTGATAATCAACATTATCCTAGAAGTTCTCGCTAGAGCAATTAGACAAGGGGAAAAAAAAGGCATCCAAATAGGAAAAGAGGAAGTAAAACTTTCACCATTTGCAGATGAGAAGATCCCATATTTAGAAAATTCTGAAAAGTCTGCAACAAAGCTACTTGAGCTAATAAATGAGTTCAGCAAAGTGGCAGGATACAAGATCAACATGTAAAAATCAATAATATTTCTGTACACTAGTATTGAAAAATCTAAGTAGGAAGGCAGGGAAAAAATTCATTTACAACAGCAACAAAAAGACTCAAATATTTAGGAATCAATTTAACCAAAGAAGTACAGGACTTATTGCAGAAAACTACAAAACAATGCTAAAAGAAATCAATGAAAACCTAAACTAATGGAAGGACATTCCGTGTTCATGGACTGGAAGACTAAATATCATGAAGAGTGACTTGTACCCAAACTACTTTATAGAGTCAATGCAATACCACCAAAATTCCAACAGCCTACTTTACAGAAATAGAAAAGGCAATTACCAAATCCATTTGGAAGGGAAAGTGCACCTAAATAGCCAAAAGCATTCTAAAAAAAGAAGTGACATGGGAGGAATTTCACTGCCTGACCTTGAAACATATTACAAAACTATAGTGGTCAAAACAGCATGGTATTGGCATAAAGATATACACATTGGTCAGTGGAATAGAGAGTTCAGAAATAAATCTTCACCTCTATGGTCAACTGGTTTTTTCAAAATCCCCCCTCCCCCTACAGCTTTTTGCTAGCTGTCTGCTCTGTGTCCATTTGCTGTGCGTTCTTCTCTGTCTATATTTATTTATTTTTTATTCCCCCCCCCGCCCCCGCGATTGCGACTTGTTTTTGCTGTCTGCTTTGTGTGTCCGTTCATTGCGCGCTCTTCCGCGTTGTTGCTTGTCTCCCTTTTTGCTGCATTACCTTGCTGAATTGGCTCTCCACAGCACCTGCAGGCCGGCAGCACTCCATGGTCCCCGGGCTGGCGGCTCTCTGCAGCGTGTGGGTGAGCCTGCCTTCACAAGGAGGCCCCGGGACTTGAACCCAGGGCCTCCCATATGGTAGACAGGAGTCCAACTGATTGAACCACAGCCACTTCCCGCCAACTCGTTTTTGACAAGCCTACCAAGTCTATGCTAATGGGACAAAACAGGCTCTTCAACAAATGGTGCAAGGAGAACTGGATATCCATAACTTTAAGAATGAAAGAGGACCTCTATCTCACACCTTATACAAGAGTCAACTCAAAATGGATTAAAACCTAAATGTAAAAGCCAGGACCATAAAACTACCAAAAGAAAGTAGTTAGCTCCAGTAGCAAAAAACAAACTAAGCAAAACAAAGCAACCCTACAATAAGATTTCATTTCATATCTATTGGAATAGCTACTATTAAAAATACAGAGAACTTCAAGTGTTGGAGAAGATGTGGAGAGATAGGAACACTTATTCACTGTTGGTGGGAATATTGCTGTGGTACAGTCACTGTGGAGGACTGTTTGGCAGTTCCTGAGGAAGTTGAATATAGACTCGTCATGTGACCCAGCAATACCATTACTAGATATATACCCAGAAGAACTGAGAGGAGAGACATAGACATCTGCATACCGATGTTCATAGCGGTGTTATTCACAATTGCCAAAAGATGGAAACAACCCAAGTGTCATCAACTAATGAAAGGATAAACTGTGGTATAATCACACAATGGAATATTATGCAGCTGTAAGAAGAAATGAAGTGGTAAAGCATATGACGGCATGAATGAACCTGGAGGACATTATGTTGAATGAAGCAAGCCAGACACAAAAGGACAACTACTGTATGACTGCGCTACTATGAACTAAATATATTGTGTAATCTCATGGAGTAACTAACTTGAATATGGGTCACCAGTAAATAGGATTAGGTTAGAGAATGGAAAGCTGAGGGCTAACATTTGCAGAACTGGTCAAAAGAACAATGTGTGTTAATCTTTGGAAATGAATAGAAAAGGGGAAAGCCCAACATAATTTTTGTAACTAGCAGTAATATTATACGTGGGTATGAAAGTGGTTTAACGGGAAAGTCTAGGTCACGTATATTACTGAAAGGAAAGCTAAAAAATGTAAGATGGAACTGTAAAGTCTAGTAAACCCATAAGTGAAATATGAATATGGGTAAAATTACATATATAAGACCATTTTTCTTTGAAGCTGAACAAAGGTATGTTAATACTACAAGATGTTAATATCAGACAAAGACATTATGCTAAGTGAAAGAAAGCAGACAAGCAGACAAGGTTCTACATATTGTATGATTCCCTTTATATAAAATATAATTATAAATCATTTTATAAAGATGAAATTAGATTAGTGGTTATGTAGGGCTGGGGATGGACTGCTGAGAGGTGTGGAGTTTTTCTTTTCGGAGGAATGAAATTGTTCTAAAATTTTTTGTGGTGATGAATGCACAACATTGTGATTTCACTAAAAGCCATTGATTATGCATTCTGGATGGAGCATATGGTATGTGACTATATTTCAATAAAACTGCTTAATAAATAAATAAATAATGGTGCAAGAATAGCCAGAAATAGCAGCTATGCATAGCAGGGGAAGCAAAGAGAGACTGAGAGGTGAAGAATTTTCTTGGTTGTTTGTCTGTTTTTTGTTTATTATTATTATTATTATTGAAATAATGAAAATGCTCTAATAATGATTGAAGTGATGAATGCACAAGTGTGCGATTATATACCCAATACCATTGATTGTACACTTTGGATCAATTGTATGCTTTTTTAATATATATCAATAAAATTGATTTGTTTAAAAATAATCTATTTAAATGTATGTTTTAAATTTTATTGTGGTAATATTTGCATTTAACCATTTTTAAGTGTACAATTCAGTGGCAATAATTATATTTACATTGTTGTGCTAACATCACCACCACTACCAAGAATTTTTCATCACCCCAAACAGAAACTCTGTACCTATTAAGCAATAACTCCCCATTACCCACTCCCCTAGCCCCTGGTAGCCTCTAATTTTACTTTCTCTCTCTCCAAATTTGCCTGTTCTAGGTACTTCATATGTTTGAAGTACAATATTTGTCCTTTTGTGTCTGGCTTCTTTCATAGAGCATAATGTTTTCAAGGTTCATTCATGTTGTGGCATGTATCAGAACTTTATTTCTTTTTATGGCTAGATAATATTCCATTGCGTATATATATTGGATCACTTTTTTTAATTAAAAAAACCTAACACCTTTATTGGGATATAATCCCATATACTGTAAAATTGTACAATTTAATGGTTTTAGTATATTTCCAGATTTGGGCAACTATCACAATGATCAAATTTTACAATATTTTCATTACCTAAAGAGAAATACTAATCATTAGTAATCACCTCCTATTTTCCCTCTCTTCTGCCATCCCTAGGCAACCACCAATCTACTTTCTTTAAGATTTCCCTATTTTAGCCATTTCCCATGAATGAAATCACATAAAAGATGGTCTTTTATGCCTTGCTTCTTTCACTTAGCAAAATGTTTTCAAGGTTCATTTGTGTTATAGCATGCATCAGTACTTCATTTCTTTTTACTGCCATATGATAGTCCATTTTATGCATAAACCACATTTTATTTATCCATTCATCAATTCATGGACATTTGGGTTATGTCCACTTTTGTGCTATTATGAATAATGCTGCTATGAACAGTCAAATACAGATTTTTGAGTGGACATAAGTTTTCAATGTTCTTGGATTTATACCTAGGAGTAGAGTTGCTGGTCATATGGTAACTCCAAGTTTCTAACTCTTTGAGGAACAGCCAAACTTTTCCAAAGTCGCTGCATCATTTTTTCATTCCCATCGGCAATGCCTAAGGGTTTCAGTTTCTGCATATCCTCACCAACATTTATTATTTTCTGACTTTTTTTTTTAAACAAAGCCGCCCTATTTGGTGTGAAGTGGTGTCCTGTGGTGTGTTGATTTGGATTTAGCTGACGTCTAATGATGTTGAGCTTCTTTTCATGTGCTAATTGGCCATTTGTCTATCTTCTATGGAGAAATGTCTATTCAAAATCCTTTGCCCTCTTTAAAATTGAGTCGTTATTTCCGGGGTCTTGCCATCTTAACAATGTTAATTCTTCCAATCCTTGAGCAGGGCATGTCTCACTATTTATTTAGGTCTCCTTTAATTTCTTTCAGCAAAGGTTTGTAGTTTTTAGTGTACCAGATTTTCGCCTCCTTGCTGAAATTTATTCCTAAGTATTTCATTCCTTTGATGCTACTGTAAATGGATTTTTTTAAAAAAATTCATTTTGGTGATTTCCATTGCTTTCATATAGAACTACAATTGATTTTTGTATACTGGTCTTGTAGCCTGTGACCTTGCTGAACTCATTTATGAGTTCAAATTGTTTTTTAATGGCTTCCTTAGGATTTTCTATATACAAGATCATGTCATCTACAAATAGAGTTTTATCTTTTTTCTTTCCAAGCCAAATGCCTTTTATTTCTTTTTCTTGCTTAATTGTCCTTGTTGGAATCTCCAGGGCAATGTCAAATAAAAGTGGCAAGAGCAGACAGAAGAGTTCTAGCTTACCCAGAGACCTGATTAGAAAGTGCTTAATAAATAATGGTAGTGAAAAAATAAAACCGATGGTCCTCTACTTGTTCTGGGGACAGAGTGAGATTGAACTACCTCTTTGGGGAACGATTTTTAGCTCTTATACAGCCTTGGGGTCATTTTTCAGCAGTGGTTAGAAGGATCCTCCTATCTCTCCCTTCCCTTTCATCTGTCAGAAATGGCTCCTTGCCAACTTCCCCCTCTCCTGCCCCCACCTTCTGTTTCCTTGCAAGGGTCCTGGGACTGCACTATGAACTCATACTTCTGGAAGTGCTGGGTGGCCCAGAGAATCCTTCCTTTATCCCTGGGCTTCTCCAGATGTGCCTTGGGCTCCCTGTACATCTTCTCTGCAAGATACAATGTTCAGGCTACAAAGTTAGGTTTTGAATGGCAGCCCTAGAGTTGCAGCCACACCTACCTGAACCCTTAGAATTGAGAATACACACTTAGGACAAAACCTTCATATCTTTCTCTTTATTTGCTTTATTTTTGCCAATATATACTGAGTGCTACGTGTCAGTACCATGTTAGGCACTAAGCATATAGAAATAAAATAAGATGTGATCCCTTGTCTCAAGGAAATGACAATTTAATTGGGTGAGACATTTACTTATTCAAGGAATACTTGTAAATACTTATTATGTGCAATGCACAGTGTTAAGTGCTGGATATAGAATAGTGACCTAACCAGATATGGTTCCTGCTTATCTGGGGATTTCAATCTAGTTAGAGAACCATGTAACTAGCATGTGAGTTCTAGTTAAACTACTGTTTAAACTAGTTAAATATACTGTTAAAACTACTATAATAGATTAATAACAGTCATAATAATAATAATTTTAGCTCTCGTTTCTAGAACATCAGTTTTGTGCCAGACACTATAGTAAATGCTTTATATGTAGTAATTTATTTAATACTCCCAACACTCCAATGAAATAGGTTCTATTATTATACTTGTGAAGAACTGAGTCCCAGAGAGGTTCACTAATTTTCCCAAGATCACACAGCTAATAAGTGGCAGAAACAAGACTTGAACCCAGGTAATCTGGTTTCAGAACGTGTGTTCTGAATAGGTAAAATATGTGGGAGATTGAGAAAAAATTGTGACTAATTTTCACAGTTTTTACAGGGATTGTAAAACTCCTGAGATGAGCTGTACCTTAAGGAAGTAGTAGAATTTCAAATAACTATTGGGGAAGCTTCGAGGGTATTCCAAACATGAGGAAGAGCACAAAGCTGAGGAAAGGAGACGTGAAAAAGTGCATCATGTACTTTGGTGGAAAAGGAGCCTGGGATAGTCCTGGGAGGGGGAGAAAACAAATGAAAGATGGAGCCAAAAAAAGTAGGTTGGGGCCAGGTTACAAAGGAATCGTGCTCTAAGAGTTTGGACTTTACCATACAAGGAATGTGGCTCACCTCTCAGGACTTCGAGTTGGGGTGGGATCTGCAAGGTGCTCTGGGATGCCCTGCCCTTATGGTTCAAACCCTAATGCCCTACGTCATCATATTTTTCATTTACATTTTAACTCAATGTTATAATCTCACCTTAATTAAGAATAAAAAGAAATTAGGGTGCTTTAATTTTATTTTGAAATAGAGTTAAATATCACATGTAGGGGACTAGATTCTAAAAAGCAGATAATTACATAGGGACAATAGTATAAATATAATTAGTAATTTTTTCCACATGATTTTATTTTATTTTTTAATTTTTAAAAAAGATTTATTTTATTTATTTCTCTCCCCTTCCGCCCCCCCCCCCCCATTATCTGCTCTCTGTGTCCATTTGCTGTGTGTTCTTCTGCGTCTGTTTGCATTACCTGGCAGCACTGGGAAACTGCATCTCTTTTTTGTTGCATCATCTTGCTGCATCAGCTCCCCGTGTGTGCGGCGCCACTCCTGGGTGGGCTGCACTTTTATTCACGCAGGGTGGCTCTCCTTGCAGGGTGCACTCCTTGCATGCACCCCTGCGTAGCACGGCACTCCTTGCACGCATCAGAACTGCGTGTGGGCCAGCTTACCACATAGGTCAGGAGGCCCTGGGGATTGAACCCTGGACCCTGCATATGATAGACAGATGCTCTATCAGTTGAGCCACATCTGCTTCCACATGATTTTAAATGAGTTTAAAAGCCACCATGATTGAATTTTTCTTTCTCACAGTGCACTTGCATTCTGTAGGTTGGGAATTCGCACAAATTCTTAAGCAGATTATTGCATTGAAATAATAAGCATATTTTAATATAGTTCTTATGTATATACTTCAAAGACATTTTAGAAGGAAAAAAAATAATTGACAACAGACCATGGACACTGGCGTACTCTAAAAAGTTTGGAAAGACAATTAGCTTTGCCAATTGACAGCCGTGGATTTGCTTCTTGGATTCACCACTTATTGGCTGTATGAGCTCATTATCAAAAAAGTCATGTAACTTGACCATCTACAAATTGGGAATAGTAAGTACTTTTTAAAATGGTGAGAGTAAGAATGTTTTCATTGGATGTGCAGTTACAGCATAAACACAAACAAGTCCACAAAGTTTGAACTACACATGCTTAGTAAAACAAAACAAAATTATTTCAAACTATCACTTTCTTCCTTCACTCTTAAAGTTCATCCATTCCCATAGCTCTAACTCCATTCTCTATCATCCCTAATCTTTTGAGAGTGATTTGGAAGGCAGCACGTCCTATTTATTTCCTGTTGGCATTGAGAGGGAGGAAATGAGTATGTGTTGAGCCCATACTATGTATGGGAAGAGACATAGGTCTCTTTATGAATTACGACAGCTAACCCTCCCAGCAACCTCAAGAGGAAATCGTGTTTTTCCAGAAAAGAAAACTGATGCTCAGAGATGAAATTCTAAGTGGAAAAGGCCACTTAAAGCCCAGATCTAACTGTAAAATCCTAGCTCTTTTTACTCATTATGCAAGGTTGCCCCTTAAACAGGCCAAAAAACAGGCAATTATTTGAAAAACAAAAATAGACAGAAAGTAAGTTCACCCTTAAGGATTTTTTAGAAATTCCACAAGGACTCTGGGATAAATGAAGACATCCTTGCTTGGCACAGACCCACGCTTGTGGATTGTTACCTAAACCTAAAGCACCCCCGTAATTTAGCCCAATGTACTTTCTATTTGGCCATAAAGAAGTCCAGCTTCCTGAAACCAGTTTCCATATGAATTCCAGCTTTCTGGCTCCTGATCTGGGTTTGTGGTTTTCAACTGCCTGCAGCTTAAATAGAAAAGAACTGGAAGGCCTCAGTGGAAGGGAAAAGGGAGAAGTAGAGCTAGGAATTATGTAGTTTAGGATTTTGACCAGCAGGTGTCTCTACAGACAAGGGAGAGGGTTCCCACTGGCCCCAGAGATGGAAGATTTTCTAGTTTGTGGAAAATTGTGGTAGTAACGAAGCTAACAAAGGTAGGTCGGCTACCTACAGAAACCAATTCCAATAGCAAAAATTTTCCTTAGCCAACAGCTGGAAAGGCTGGTATAAAACAGAATCAAAACCTAATCTTGGGGGAGCAGATGAAGGTCAGTGGTTGAGCGCTGGTTTCCTACATAGGAGGTCCCTTGTTCAATCCCTAGTCCCAGTATCTCAAAAAACAAACCAAAAAAACCCCACCACCACAACAAAACAAACAACACACACACACAAAACCCTAATCTTTGTGCAAAGAAGCTGCTGAAAAAGCACAAGATCTGTTCTGTTTCCAAAACATACAAAGATGCTTGAAGGTGAATGCTGAAAACTGAAGAGGCCATTCCACAGGCAGGTGCTGCAGAAGAGGTGGCTCTTTAGTCAGGAGAGATAAGATGCAGGGAAAAGCAAAAATAACACTGTTCTGCGGGCAGGGAACCATGGAAATAAAGGAAAACTCCTACCTGAGGCAGACCTTTGAAGTATGCCTTTATTTTCAGTGAAATGTGACTTCCTATAATTTTAGGGAAATTCTAAATTCAAGGGAATTTCTCTTCTATATTCAAGAGAAAGAAAAGAATCCAAATATACCAATATTTCAATTATTAGTAGTTAAGTACTATGCTTTTCCTTTAGGAAAAAGAGGCTATAGGAAAATATATCCAATCTAATTATATAAATATTAAGGAAACTATCCCAGGGTAACTAGGTATAGTTCACTGTAAGAAGTAAATACTTTCATGAAAAAAAGTTGTCCTGGATGAATTTTTTTTCTACTAGATATACTTTCTCATTGATTTTCCTTATAAAATCCAAGGTTTTTAATCTGAGTTAATATTTTTTTTACTAAAGATTTATTTATTTCTCTTCCCCTCCCCCCCTCCCCACTGTTGTCTCTTGTGTCCATTTGCTATGTGTTCTTCTATATCCACTTGCATTCTTGGCGGCACTGGGAATCTGTGTCTCTTTTTTGTTGTATCATCTTGCTGTGTCAGCTCTCTGTGTGTGCGTGCGGCACCACTCCTGGGTGGGCTGCGCTTTTCATGCAGGGCTGCACTCCTTGCAGGGCACACTTCTTGCGTGCAGGGCTTCCCTATGCAGGGGACACCCCTGCATGGCATGGCACTCCTTGCACGTGGCAGCTCTGCGCATGGGCCAGCTCACTACACAGATCAGGAGGCCCTGGGTTTGAAACCCGGGCCTCCTATATGGTAGGCGGATGCTCTATCCTTTGAGCCACATCTGCTTCCCTATCTGAGTTAATATTGATCCCAAATAATAATAGTCACATTGAAAGCCTCAGAACATCTTAAAAATCATAGCTAAGGATGTTTTGGATGACTTAAAGGGTAATCATTTAATAGTAATGCAAGAGTGCTTATACTCTATACTAAAACATATGACAAGTTGTAAGGGTAACTCTTATGTTTTGTGTAGTAGGTTGAGTGGTTACAGGTAAAAGAGAAACCGGGCAAAATGAAAGAACATCCTTGACTGAATGCACATTTAGCTTCTCTTAAGCCCTCTCCCCAACGTTTTTCATAGTAGGAGACCAGGCAAGTTATCTTTGCTGCTCAGACCTGCTTCTCGGGACAGGAAGCATTTGGACACGACTAGGTCAACCAGGATAGAAGGAGGAGGGACGACAAAAGCCACACAGGAGGCAGCAATGCAGGGCAGCGTTAACAAAGAGCAGGTGCACAGTCAGCTCTCCCGGAGAACCAGGGCGCTTGGAGTGTTCAGACAATGAGTCTCCTACAGTGCCCTGATTTCTATGTGTTGGCAGAATTTCTCACTGGCTAATCATTTCCTTGTTTAGGAATATGGGGCCCATAAACATTGTATGATGCTGTCTTCTGGCATATAGAATTTCTGAATCAGGCTTCTGTACTGAGTACTCAGAGACGCCATTTCTTTCAGAACATCAATGAGTGGGGCCAACGTTAAGTGAGGGGTTGGACTGCCCTCAAGGTCCTGACAGCTCGGAGAGTCTGTAGAGCTGAACTGCAAGGCTGCAGCTTCCTGGTAAGCTGCCACGCAGGCAGGCTAAGCAAGTCTTTAAAAACATAAAAGAGTTAATGTATGACCTCCCACTGCCCACATCGCTCTCAGGTTGGACCTGAGGTCATCAGAGGTTTTGTGTCATTTTTAGAAGTTTCTAAGGGCCTATCATTTTGATTAAGAATGCCTTAAAATATGCCTTGGCTTGCTTTCTTCAAATTCTGGAAACAAGACATGATATTACGTATGAAAAAGTACTATTTCATCTTTGACTCTGTCTTTTGATTGGGAACTGGGTGATGACCAGCTCTCTGCCTTCACCCTTGACTGCAGGGACGCTGAGAATTCAACCCCAAGCCACTCCTCTGTGTCCGCAATAGGGCAAGGACACACCTGATGACCTGTTTTCTGAAGGGTGGCAGAACTATACAATAAGCAGTGAGCCTCTTCATTGTGCTCCTTGCACAAGAAGCCATCACAGCTACTTCTTCCAGGTTTG
Organism: Dasypus novemcinctus; assembly: GCF_030445035.2. Classification (NCBI taxonomy): domain Eukaryota; kingdom Metazoa; phylum Chordata; class Mammalia; order Cingulata; family Dasypodidae; genus Dasypus; species Dasypus novemcinctus. The sequence continues at coordinate 23,358,628 of NC_080699.1, read as the reverse complement.
TCATCTGGTGGCTTCAGCTGCCTGCTCTGTCTTGCTCTCAGGAACTCTCCAAGTCCTGGATCTAGGCTGAGTTCAATCACTCTGGGCTTCCGGAGAAACCGTTTTCCTACTGCTCCTACCTTCATAAGGATGGAGTGGGGAAGCTCTCAGGTTCCAGGGACCGGCTGCTTGGGTTTGCATCCCAGCTCTGCCACTTTAGTTCTATGACCTCAACCCATTTCTTTAATCACTTTCCATCTCATTTTCCTTATCTGCCAAATGGGGATAATAATATACAGTAATCCATCTCACAGAGTTGTCGTGAGGATTGAGTGAATTTATGTCAATGGTTTAGCATGGTGGCTGGCAAAGTATTATTATTACTGACTCTGAGTCTTTCCAGGGTGGGTGCTGTGCCATATTGATCTTTGGATTCCCTTCCCACAGTTCCTCCAAAAACTAAGCTCAGTCCTTAGTGCTCAATAAATCCTTATTAAATACATACATCTAAACTAATTTCCTATTTTCCTGAAGGTCTTCTTTGATGGATCCCCTCCCTACTTTTTTTTTTTATTTTAAAGATTTATTTATGTATTTCTCTCTCCCCCCACCCCCACCCCCTCATTGTCTCCTCTCTGTGTCCATTCATTGTGTGTTTTTCTGTGTCTGCTTGTCTTCTCTTTAGGCAGCACGGGGAACCGATCCTGGGATCTTCCAGAGTGGGGGAGAGAGGTGCTCATTCTCTTGTGCCACCTCAGCTCCCTGGTCTACTGCGTCTCTTTTTGTCTCTCCTCTGTATCTCTGTTGTGTCATCTTGCTGCATCAGCTCTCTGCTTGGGTCAGCTTGCTGCATAGCCAGCACTTCTGTGCAGGCCAGCTCACCTTCATCAGAAGGCCCTGGGACTCAAACCCTGGACCTTCCATATGATGGATGGGAGCCCAATTGCTTGAGCCACATCCGCTTCCCCCACCCTACTTTTCTATATTCTTTTTTTTTTTTTTTTTTTAAAGATTTATTTATTTATTTAATTCCCCCCCTCCCTTGGTTGTCTGTTCTTGGTGTCTATTTGCTGCGTCTTGTTTCTTTGTCCGCTTCTGTTGTCGTCAGCGGCACGGGAAGTGTGGGCGGCGCCATTCCTGGGCAGGCTGCTCTTTTCTTTTTCACGCTGGGCGGCTTTCCTCACGGGCGCACTCCTTTCGCGTGGGGCTCCCCTACGCGGGGGACACCCTTGCGTGGCACGGCACTCCTTGCGCGCATCAGCACTGCGCATGGCCAGCTCCACACGGGTCAAGGAGGCCCGGGGTTTGAACCGCGGACCTCCCATATGGTAGACGGACGCCCTAACCACTGGGCCAAAGTCCGTTTCCCTCTATATTCTTTTCTTAATCTTCTTTCTTTAACCAAGTCCCAATCACACAGACCCTCTACTAGCCTTAGTCCATAAAGGCAGAGAGCATAAATGACAGAACACACACGCAGCACATTCTGGTCATTGTTAAAGAGACAAGAGGGATCTATTTCTTTGGAAATTAGACCAATGCTCCTTTTTCCAGTTTCATATATATATATATATATATATGAATATATATATATACACATAAATATAAATTAGAGAAGTTGTAGGTTTACAGAAAAATCATGCAGAAAATAGAGGGCTACCATACATCTCCCCTATTATTAACACCCTGCATTAGTGAGGTAAATTTGTTACAACTGTTGAAACAAAATTTTTATAATTATACTACTAACTATAGTCCCTAGTTTACATTAGGGTTCACTGGGTTGTACAGTCCTATGCTGTTGTTTTTAAAAATTTTTATTCTAGTAACTTATATACAACCTCAAATTTCCCCCTTTAACCATCAAATATATAATCAGTGGTGTTAATCATGTTCACAGTTTCATGTTACAATCACTACCTCCGTTACCAAAATTTTCTGTCACCCCAAACAGAAATTCTGTACCAATTAAGCATTAACTCCTTATTCCCTACCCCTACTCCAGCCCCTAGTAATCTCTCTTCTAGTTTGACTCTATGAATTTGCTTATTTTAATTATTTCACATCAGTGATATCATAATTATATAGTATGTGACCTTTAAAATTTAAAAAAATTTTAGTAACATATATGCAGCCTAAAATTTCCCCCTTTAACCACATTCAGATATATAATTCAGTGGTGTTAATTACATTCACAGTGTTGTGTAACCATCACCACCATCTATTACCACACCTTTTCTGTCACCTCCAACAGAAATTCTGTACCAGTTAAGCTTTTACTCCTTTCCTAGCCCTCCCCAGCCCCTGGTAACCTGTTCTCAAGTTTCTGACCACATGAGTTTGCTTTTTCTAATTGTTTCATATCAGTAAGAACATACAAAATTTGTCCTTTTGTGTTTGGCTTATTTCATTCAACATGATGCCATCAAGGTTCATCCCTGTTGTATGTATGTATCAGAACTTTATTCCTTTTTACAGCTAAATAATATTCCATAGTGTGTATATACCACATTTGTTTACCCATTCATCTGTTGGTAGACATTTGGATTGCTTCCATCTTTTGATAATCGTGAATAATGCCGCTATGACTATTGGTGTGCAAACACCCTGTGTTCAGTTTTTTTGGGTATTTACCTAAAAGCAGAATCGCTGGGTCATTTGATTATTCTACTTTCTGAGGAACTGCCAAACTGTCTACCACAGTGGCTACATCATTTTACATTTCCACCAACGATGAACAAATGTTTCTCTTTCTCCTTATCCTCTTCAACAATTGTTATTTTTTCTTCTTTTAATAGTAGTCATTCTAGTGGGTGAGAAATCATGTTTTATTATGGTTTTGATTTGCATTTCTCTAATGGCTAATGATGCGGAGAATTTTTTCAGGTGCTTTATGGCCATTTATGTATCATCTTTGGAGAAATGCCTATTCCAGTGTTTTTGCCCATTTTAAAATTGGATCATTTGTCTTTTTTGTTGTGGAGTTGTAGGATTTTTTTATATATTCTGGATTTTAACCCCTTATTGGATATGTGGACTCCAAATACCTTCTTCCATTGTGTAGATTGTCTTTTTACTTTCAAGATGAACTGATGCATGAAAGTTTTAAAAATCAATGAGGTCCCATTTATCAAATTTTTCTTTTGCTCCTTATGCTTTCAGTGTAAAGTCTAAGAAACCATTGCCTAACACAAGGTCCTGAAGATGCTTCTCTACATTTTCTTCTAGGAGTTTTATAGTTTTGGCTTTTATATTTAGGTCTTCGATCCACCTTGAGTTGATTTTTGTATATGGTGTAAAGTAGGGGTGTAACTTCATCTTTTGCATATGGAGATCCAGTTTTCCCAGCACCACCTGTTTGCCTTTTTTTTTAACGATTTATTTATTTATTTATTCCCGCCCTTCCCCTCCTCCCACCCTGCTGTTTTTGCTGTCTGTGTTGTCTTCTCTTCTCATTTTCTCTCTCTAGGATTCACTGGAATTCGATCCTGGAGACCTCTGATGGGGACAGAGGTTCCCTGTCAATTGTGCCACCTCAGTTCCTGGTTTCTGCTGCGCTTCACCCTGACTCTCCCCTTGTCTCTCTTTTGATGTATCATCATTTTGTTGCATGACTCACTTGTGTGGGCACTGGCTCACCACACGGGCATTCGTGTGGGCACTGGCTCGCCACGCGGGCACTCACGTGGGCACACTTTCTCTTCTTCTTTTTCACCAGGAGGCCCCAGGGATGGAATCCAGGTCCTGCCATGTGGTAGGCGGAAGCTCTACCACTTGGACCACATCCACTTCCCTACCTCTCTGTTTTTGGTGCTTTCCAGAGAACAGCAGAAATTGTGATACTTGATGTTCAGATTACCTCCTTGAGTGGAGAAGAGGCTGTATAACCCTAGTGAGAGTGGTTTCAGTGCTGCTCCTGCAACCTCCAGAGGGAAAGATTCTTTCCTTCCTTCTTTACCTTACCGGCCAGCTAAACTTTCTGTTGAGGCCCCTTCCAGCAACAATATAGTCCCTACTAGAGGCAGGCAAATGGGGCACGGAGTGGTAAGAGAGGACATACCTGCCATTTATCTGGGCTTGAAGGAGTGCAACGCAGAAGAGGGCTTAAGAGGCTGAGGTCCACTTATTTGCCAGTAAAGGAGCCTATTAGTGTTAATTGTGTTGGCAATTTGGAACAGCCAACAGGAAACTGATCCAAGACAGTTGTGGGATGACCTCTCTGCCCCATCCTTGTGCCAGCTGTTACTCACAGTCAGATGTGGAATCAGAAGGAGAGGGCTAGTCAAGGCCACTTGGTCAGAGAGTATGTCCTCTCCTTCTCACACATTTACAGTGCCCTGCTGTCAGGTTTTAATACCTACCTGCAGTGACCCGATGACACAGTTCTGCCATTGAAGAACCCTGCCTATTAAGGGAGAAATAAATGTGGATGGATCAAGACTAGAGTGAAGGAATAAATTTTGTTAACATTGGAGAGTTCAGTCTTTCCTCCTCCCTCAGCTTGCCAAAGGCCATCTTTTTAAGGCCAGCCCCACCTCACCCCCACCTAAAGCACAGGTCCACCTATTTAATACAGGGAGGGGGGGAGGGAAAGGGAGAGGGAAATCCTGGGAGCTCGTGACAGGCTCTGAAGGATACCGAAGGCCAGAGAAGAGGGGGGGGGCGGAAGAGAAAAAGGGATATGAGATTTGCTGCTGGAATTATTAATTTGATCACTTTTTTTTTTTGTCCTTGAAGAGTCACTAGTAAGGATGGAATTTTTAATTTTATTATTTATTTATTTTGCCTGACTGCTCTTTAAATATGACGTGGCTCACCGGGCAACGTGCACCACTACTTCATCAGGGTTATACAAACAACAGAAATCACATATAGAAGCACACAGAGCTTTAGAATTGTTCAGAGATGGGGGACGGAGGGAAGGAAAATGACGTACCTTCTCCGGCCCTCACCCACCCAAAGGCTGTGAGGCGTATTTGGGCTGGTTTCTCCACCCCTGACCTCGTAAGTCTTAGTTGCCTCATTCTCCTATATTCGGTGACAATTAGAATGATTGCATAGGGTGAATTAGACTTTCTAAGAGGAAGGAATTTCGTTGAAGAATTCCCCTGCCTTGCTACCCACTTGGTTACAGTTGTTTAAATACCGTAGCTGTCGCTGCTCTTGTGCCTCAAGGGGTAAAGTGAGACGAGGCGCGTATTCTGGGTGACGAGAAAATACTTTTAAGGGAGGTTGGGTGACTGCAGAACTGGGACAGAGGTCACAGTAGGGGTCACACGGGCCATTCCAGGGCTCACGGGGGAGACTTTGGGTCAGGCACACGCAGTCCCCCACTCGGGACACGCGGCCGAGGCCGGGACCTGGCCGGCGCCCGTCAGCTCGTTCCCACTGCCTCCTCCCCAGAGGGGGGCACCCGGGAGCCGGCGCCTGAGGAACCAGGGCCCACGCGGGAAGGTCGAGCTCACCGCTGAGGTCACGGTTGCCATGGCTCTGGGCAGTGACGCGCGTCGGCACGTGACGGCAGGTTGCCATGGTGCCGGGCGCCCGGCGGCGCGGGCGCCCCGCCTCCCGGAGTGACGTCCGCGGCCCCCCCCCCCCCCGCGGCCCGCCCCCCGCCCCCTCCCCCCCGCCGGCTCCCCGCGGCCCCGGAGGTTTCACTGCACAACAAGATGGCGGCGGCGGCGGCGGCGAGCGGAGCTGGCGGGGCTGCCGGGGCCGCGGCGGGGGGAGCCGGGCCGGCGGGCCGCCTGCTGCCTCCGCCGGCCCCGGGGGCCGCGGCCGCCCCTGCTGCTGGGCCTCCGGCGGCCGGCCCGCCGCGTCCCGCAGCCCCGGCCCCCCGCGGGCCGGTGCCTGCCCGCATCGGCTACTACGAGATCGACCGCACCATCGGCAAGGGCAACTTCGCGGTGGTCAAGCGGGCCACGCACCTCGTCACCAAGGCCAAGGTACCGGCGCGGCGGGGGGCGGGGGGCGGCCCGGGACCGGCCGACGGTGACTGGGGCAGGGACACTCGCGACCCCCGAGGCTGAGGGTCGGGGTCTCGGGGTTGGGCGCAGCGAGCGGGGCTTGGGATAGGGGGACCCGGGAGCCGGGGGCCGCCCCGGGGGCAAGGCGGGAAGGCGGCGGGGGGCAACGGGGGACCCGAGAGGGGGCGGCTCCGCGCAGAGGGGGCGCAGGGGGCCGTGGAGCTCCGGGACCGGGGGCACCGAGGAGCCCGGGATGGGGAGGGGGTTCTCAGCGCCGAGTGGAGAGTAGGAGGGATGGCTGGAACTCTCAGGAAGCGGGAGGCGGTACGCGCAGACGACTCTGGAAACAGCAATTGGGAAATCCTGAGGGAAGGAGGGCAGGGGCATTTGAAATGTGGACCAGGAGGATGGGGCGAGCCGGGGGTCAGCTGGCGGGGCCGGGCTGTGAGGGGCACGGCCTGGGGGCCGGGTGGTGGGTGCAGGGTACGCGGACGCAGGAGGAATAGGGGACCTTCTGCCAGGGATGCGGATCAGCATTTGATGGTCTGAGGCTGATAGATAGATGGTGGGAACGAGAGCCAGAGGAGAGCACAGTGACTGGAGCAGGCAACGGAGAAACTGGGAAATGAGGGGGAAAATTACTTTGCCTGTCTGCAGGAAGGGGGTTGGATCCTAGGACTACGGGGGCCGCAGGTTTACGGTGGCACTAGGTAATCAGGGGTTAAACAATTTGGGAGAGCTGGAGTGCTGGTTATTTTTAGTTGTTGGAGGGTCTGGAAGTGTGGGCTTTACTAGAACCCAGGGTGGGCTTTTGGCAGTGGCAGTGAGGGGACAGCGTTGTAGTAACTGAGGGCGTATGAGGAACGGAGAGGCTGAAGGATATGGGCATTGGGCCCTTGGGTTCCCAAGGGATTTGAGGAGCGGTAGTGAAAGTGGCCAAGATCAATTTCATATATTTATGTGGTGTGTGTGTGTGTGTATGTTGGAGAAATAAGGGTAACACTTTCATGAAGTCTTCTTCTTTGGGAGTATTGGGATCTAAGACACCCAAAGAAGAATCTTTGGATTTGATGGGACCCACAAAGCCCATTTTTATTCTGCATTTCTTTCCTTGGCCAATCTCTTATTTGAATGAGGACTTTGAATGTAGTCATTCCACTATATTTAAAACTGCTGTGTGTGTTTTCCCTCGACCTGACTAATGAAGAACCCTTAGAGCTGCCGCTGCTTCCCACCAAGCCACATCAATTCCCCTCACCTCCTCACCTAGCCTCTGGTTCTCATCAGCTCTCTTGTTTTTGCTTCTTTGGCATCAGTTAAAGCGCATGTTGGTTTCCAGAAGCCAGTGACTTATCTAGGCCTTCTCTCCTGCTCACTTGCAACCTTAAGTTCCTTTTTTTTTTTCTTTTTCTTTCTGTCAAAGACTACAAGGGGCCCTTCTTACCAGGGTGGCAGAGGTGGGTGCCTGTGGAGAATTGATTGGTCAGTTTCACTTCCTCTGGAGGCCCCCTGCAGCCTTTTTGTCAGGTTTTTATCAGAGGGCCTCCAAGCTTCTGGTCAGAGCCTAACGAGATACCAAAGTCCACGGTTCCCTGAGGAGGGAGCCCAGACTCCAGTGCTGCTCTCCCCGGAGAGTTTCCAGGCCTGTTTACTGGTAGCCAGACTTGTATTTACACACGAATGTAGTTGTCCTGCTTTTGTTTTTTTTCAATGCTTTTTTCCCCGTTTTCTTTTTCTGCCCTCTTCTCTAAGTAATCACCTTGTGCTCCTGATTGTTCTGTTCTGACCTCTGGGGGTTGGACTCCATGAACTTAATTGGTTGCCTGGCTTATGGTGTTTATGCTTTTAAAATCTTTTCCAGGCTTTGGATACATCAAAATATTGATAAAAATCTGTGACAGACAGGGGTGAATGTTTTTGAAAATGTAATTGCATACAGTTACATTCTTGGCTTTCACATCTAAAAAGAGACATTTCTGTCTTTAGTAGTGAGCAAAGCCAGCGGCTCATTATGACTGGTCTGCCTGCTTTCTAATTTTCCAGTTTTGCTTTTTTTTTTTCTTTCATAGTTTTTCTCTGAGGCTTTGGTATCCTTTAGGGCTGCTGCATTTTAAACATCAGCTTGTTTATAAACGGGTGTCACTGTTTATGTTGGTTTTTATCTTTGATCATTTGTGGTATCACTGCAGTTGTGCAGTTTCTATGTATGGAAATATTCAAGGCCTTGAATGAGTTTGAAATGACTTGGACAGGGAGTTGCATGTGTGACTGGACCTCACCAGCACGCGTTTGTGTTTCTGTAGCAGTGTGCAATTTCCTAGTTACAGTTACAAGTGCCCTATCTTTTGCTCCTTAAATAATCTGACGACATGAGTGAAGCTTAATTCACTAGGAGTTGTCATGTGCTCTGGGTGAACGATGAGCATATTTTGGCCAGCTCCATGCTTATCTTAATCCACTTGGGAAGGGGTTTTCAGATGCTGACAGCTTAGATGTGCCTAGCAGCTGTTGACATACAGTATGATGGCCCACTAAGGTCATAGTTTGGTTATATAATGGCAGGGAAGGTACATAGGTACTAGAAGTTGCAGAAGCTGCTACCTCTGTTAGGCAGTTAGATTTTTCTCCCCATGTACTGCAGTGTTTATCTTCCTTCTGCAGTCAGGTCACTTGGAACCAAAGAGGTCTCTTCCCCCCCGCCCCCCCCAGTCTTTCCAAATGTCATTTTTAAAAAAGATAGATGTTTTTGTTTTTTATTTCTCCTTTTTTCCTGTAGATCACTAAATGGTCTGGGTTTTTCTTGTGCTTATATACAATATTCAGACTCTGGTAATGCAGATGATACTTGTGTTGGCTGAATGAGGTTAGGTAATAGGTATTTTCTGACCATCAGAGGAATATTTATGATCACCTTTTCTTATACCAACTATCCATTCCAAGGACTAAGAGGCTAAAGTCAACTTCATTTATTGACTTCGCTACCACACTCTGCCCTACAATGAATGGTGAAGCTGGACCTTACCCAAGTTCTGTTAACTCTCAAACCTCTAGAGTAGGATACCGTGATGAATAAAATGAGTGGGGAGAATGAAATATTTTCCTGTTTGGTTGTTGGTTACTTTTACAGAGCTGCCCTCATGAGCTCAGATTTAGTATTGGCAGCACTGCAGGGCTTCGCGCGTCACTGCAGAACAGTTAACAGGAGCGAATATTCATCTGTGACATACTTGGGTCAGCAGCTTGCCCTGGCTGTCTTTGTCCTACCTTCTTTAATTTCCCTTTTTTGGAGGAGACTTAGCTTTTTTTGGAGGAGATTCTTTGGCTTTGTTCCTGTGGTAGGACACTATAAAAAATTAAGGAGATAAAAAAGACCTATTTTCTGTCTTCAAATTGCTTATAGTCTGTTGCCTATGCCTAATTATACCTTCGTTAGTTGGATGAATGGAAACAAATTCAGGGAGTAAAGAGTAGATATAGTGTATATATATCTATTTAAAGAAAGCATGACTATAAAAGCTATTGGTCATATACTTTGAAACTGTATTTCAGCAAATATATGACACTTGTCTGTTACTGGCTTATGGTAAAAGCTTGAGCTTGAACTAAGACTGCCTAGGTTTGCATCCTCTCCTACTAGAAGCTGGGTGATCTTGGGCAAGGTATTTAAGCTCTCTGTGGTTGGACTTCCTCAGTTGTAGAATGGGGATGGCAGTAATATTTACCTCAAAAGTGTGGGTGTTAAGATTAAATGAGATAATACGTGTAAAGTCCTTAGAACAGAGCCTAGCACATAGTAAGCATGTAATATTGTCATCATCACCATCATCATCGTTCTTAGGTGCTGGAGTAACAAAGATGAATTAAACATATCCCCCCTTATGTTTTTCACCCCTTGGGAACAGTTCATGAATGTACAAACCATTATTTAAATGTAGGTTGAGGTCATTTTGATGATTTGCTTTCAGGGTAAAAAAATAGCTTGCTTCTATTTCAGGTGCCTTCTTGAAAAAGTTGGATTCAATACCTAGGGCTCTGGGCTTGTCTCATGAAATTGGCATTAAAAAAATAATTCTCCCATTAATTAAACTCTTTAATAGTAATGAGGCTTGCCTAATGAAAGCTGTGACTAACACTGGCTTTTGCTTTGGGTTGCCTTGAATTTTCACTGTGTTTTTGTCACACTGGTGATGGACCAGAGTTTGCTGGAGTGCAGTCTTTTCTCCAGGAATTCATTTAAGTTTGGTGGAGAATATGAAAAAATATTCCTACAAGCTTAAAAGCACATTTGCGCTTTTGTGCCGAGTATGCTGCTTAGAAGGCCAAGGTCAGGATTCTTGGCTTTAAATATTACACAGAGAAACATTTTGCCCCATGACCCCATTCCAAATCTTGACTAGCCAGGACACAACTGCGTGCTGTGTGGTTTATGCAAACTAATTTATTTCCATAAAGAGAACAAATCAAAATGGACTAATCACATTATTTTCACCTCTGAGGACTAGTTTAATGAAACAGATGAGATGATGCTTATGTTCATTAGATTCACTGATAAATAGAAGAGAGAATTATGTCAAAAAGAGATTGAAAGCAAGGTTTACGTTTTATGCATTTGAGGAAGACAGTCCCAATCCTAGATAATCTAGAAGAGACTATCAAAAGATGAGTATATTTTTAAAGTTGTGATGGGGTTACTAACTGTGTTGAAACTTTGTGAAGAGCTAAGACTGATTGGGACTAGTCTCTTCAGAGTCAAAACACCACTCTTCTACTTTCAACATCAAAGCTGTTTATTTTAACATTCTGACTTTGGTGCCAGGTCCCTAGAAAGTCATAGATCTCGCTCAAGCCAGAGGTGCCCAGACTAGTTATTGCTGTGCCAGAAGTGCTGTTTTCAGGCAGAAGTGCTGTTTTGAAGCAGCAGTCTGGCTAATGTTTTCTAGTTCACAGCAAAAAATAGAACAAAGTGGATGCTTTGAAAAGAAAAAGAATTGTTCTCTATTATCTAGAGCCTCGGTAAGAAACACCTAAGGCATCTCTGCATAGAGATGGTACCTTTCCCTTATTCATCCATCCATCCATCTATTCAGTGGATGCCCATTTTGTGCCAGGTTCTCTTCCAGGCTCTGCAGTATACCAATGAACAAGGGAGGCAAAAGGCTTCTGTGTTCCTGGAGCTTACTTTCTAACAAGAGGAAACAGACAAGAAACATGTAAAGAAATAAATAACTTCAAATAATGATAAATACTCTGGTTAGGGATGCTGCTTCAGATAGGATGGTCAGGAAAGGCCTTCCTAAGGTGTATTTGAGCTGAGACCTACATAAAGAGAATGAGACAGCGTGGGAAGATTTGGAAGACGTTCTATGAAGAAGGAATGGCAAGTGCAAAGGCCTTGGGGGGCTGGCCTGAGCTTGGTTTATGTCCAGAGATTAGACGGAAGGTCGCTGTGCCTGAACTTTAGTGAATAAGGGGGAGGATGGTAAGCAATGAGTCAGAAGGGTAGATGGGCCCAATAATCCAGGTTTCATAAACCATTTTATGGAATTGAGTATGAAGAAGGGGACTGATATCAGAGGGTATCAAAGCAGAGCACTGACATGATCTGATTTATGTTTTTAAAAACTCATGGCTGGTTGTTTTATAACTAAGGGCAAGAAAGCCTTTTCTGATGCATTTCTTGAGACAGGGGAGGCATTCAGTTTTAACAATTGATATTCTTTTACAGTCTAAGAGAATGACACATTTTGTATGTGAATTAAATAAACACATTCAGCTAACAAATATTTGTTAATTTATTTATTGGCACAACAAGACCTTAGAGATGTTCTATTCCAAGTTTTTCTTTCCAGAGTCTAGAAAGATAAACTTAACAGAATTTAGAATCCCAGGTTTTATAGGGACTAGTCACGTGATCTAGACTGATTATCCATTAGATCTGTGGCTCTATCTGTATTTCCTCCTCCTTTGCCCTGAGTCCTATAGCTTGTTAGTGGAGGAGCTGGAATTAGAATCCAGCCATCCCTGCTCCTCCTAAACTCTGCCCTGACTCCTCCAGTTATAGAAGACTTTGCCCCTGCCCTCAGTGCACTTGTTCTCTATTGGAGTGAAGTCTAAGATATTTATCCTCTTTGTTAAAACAAACTCCAATTCCGCTTGTGACGAGAGGAAAATATTCCAACTAGGGAAGAGAATATTCACCAACACTGTATTTTACCTGTCCTTTGGCATTCTTCCCTGCCACTTACAAGCAGTCCTCTAGAGGGCCTCTGCTTTGCTTCTAAAGCTACTCAAATACGCTGTCCTCCGTCCTTTGACAAGACTGAAATATCAAAAAAGCCTTTAAAAAGTACTAAGTAAAAAGGGAAAGCAGCAAACACAGAAATGAAATGACCATAGAAATAATCTGCCTTAGTTTTCTTTTGCCACTGTATGTAACTGATTCCCAGTCATTATACTTCTGCTCTGTTGAGCTGGTTTCCCCTTGAGGGCAGATAGGCTCCTCACTTAACAGGTGCTTACCAGTTTCCAGGGGTTGGTGCCATCTTATAAATCATTTGAAGGACAAGTCACCAAGATACATACCTTGATGACACAAGGTGAGGGCCAGGAGAGACATTTATCTAGGGCTGTTTTATGTGGGTCTAGTTTCTGGTCTAAGAGTTATGCCTTTCCCCAAATAAAGGACCTCACCCATCAGGGGAGTCCTGCCCTCTCCTAATGGGGAGTGATTTGGTCCCTTACTACCCTAACAATATAGTCCTACTGTCCAGAGGATGAAAATTATTTACATTCTATTACTTTTGTCCTTATGTAATAAGTAATTGCTAAATAAAAGGCCTAGGCAGTGTCTTTGAGAAGCCTTAACAATCTTGGATGAATTAGCCTAAAAGGGCTTCTTTTTCGATCTGTTCAGAATAAAATTCCGTCAACTAGTACAAAATTGTTGGATGAACCATCATGAGATTAGTCTGTATTTCTGCTTAGCAAGTGTGTGATCCACTGTAGACAGGAGACCCTGGCCACTAATAAGTATTTCATCTCAGAATCAGACTTTTCAAGGAGGTAGGACTCAGATTATGAATACTATAAGAGCCACATTTCCCAGAAACTGAAAAGGAAAGAGAAGCAAACCCCATCGCCTGTTGTCTGTGTAGGCAGGGCTCACTCAGTTGGATACTTGTGGCCAGTTATCATAAACAAAATTGAGGTTTTGATTGGGAAGTTCTGAGAAATTAACACATTTCTGTCTAGTTTCAGCCTCAGCACATGTTTACCAGCAATTTCCCTTACTTCTAATAACTTTCCCTAGAAGAATTGAATGTGACAATTTAGTTTAGCTATGCAGATTTCTTGAAACTGTTTTTTTTTTTTTTGAAAAGAAACTTTATAGTCATTCATACATTTCATCCATCCATCCAATAAACTCTTGAAAAATTATTTATTTAGACTTGGAATAGCTGATATACAGCACACAATTTAAAAAGTAAGAAAGATATACAGTGAAACTAAGTCTCCTGCTACCCCAGTACCTTATAGTATCTTAGTCTTGTTCTGCAAACCTTAAGGGCTTCCATGGATCAGCCCAAGTGCTACATGCTGTTTGTTTTCTGGCAGTGCTTTGACATGCTTGAAATTTCTGAAAAATAGTTTTACTTAGAATTTAAAAAAAGGAGAAAATATCTAACTTTTATTGCTCACTAAGATGACATAGTACCGTAATTAAATACAAGCTCCATGAGGGCAAGTCTTTTAATCTTTTTCCATTATTCCCAGTGCTTAGGACAATGTCTGTAAATATTTATTGAGTGAATGAATATAAGGATTAAAGAAAATGAGAGCTAAGTTTGTGTTTTGTTTTGTTTTTTTTCCTCTTATCCCCCTCCCCTGTCACCGTGTGTTTTTGCTGTCTGTGTCTATTCGCTGTGTGATCTTCTGTATCTGTTTCTCTTTTTGCCTTCTCTTCTCGTTTTTTCCTCTAGGATTCACTGGGTTTCGATCCTGGGGACATCCGATGTGGAGAGAGGTTCCCTGTCACTTGGGTCACCTCACTTCCTGGTTTCTGTTGTGTCTCACCTTGACTCTCCCCTTCGTCTCTCTCTTTGTTGCGTCATCATCTTGCTGTGTGGCTTGCGGAGTGGGCACACCTTAACCAGGAGGCCCCAGGGATCGAACCCGGGTCCTCCCACATGGTAGACAGAAGCCCCATCGCTTGAGCCACATCCCTTCCCTAAGTTTGTTTTTATGCTTTTAATACGTCTTAGATTTTAATATGAAATTTCCTATTTCAAGTTAAAATGTTAAAGAAAAGAAATTTTTACCTCTTTTACTTCAGTTCTTGGATAAAGACATTTCACAACCTTCCCAGGCAAGTAATTTATTTTGGCATTCCTCAAACTTTCGTTATTGGGGAGTTCAGTATACCTAAAGTAAATCCTGCAATTTAAATTCAAATCCCTACTTTAAATGGAAGGCTCATTCGTCTCCAGGCTGCTTCCTTGTGCGGTCCCCACAAGCAGTCACAGGAGTCAGGGAAAACCTCAGCTTTTCATCTTCTGCCTTGGGGCCACCCTTCCTTTGAAGACCCACCCACCAAGCTGTCTTGGGGCTGTGGCACTTCCTGAAATAACTTCCAACTATTTGTTGAGTTACCTCTTGTTCTTTTCTTTACAAGAAATGACAAAAAGCCTTTCTTGTCTCTAGTCCTTATTCAATCCTTTAATGGATTAATTTACCTAGTAAATTAATGAGTGTCATATATATACAAAAAATTATTAGAAGACACGAAGATTAATTTTAGACTTGCCAGGACAGACAAAGGGTTAAGTTAAAGGGACACTTGAAACTTTGAACTTGTTAGAGAGAAGCATGAGGAGAGAGGTACTAAGCATAAATTCTTTTACCATAACCTAGTTACCTGTTAATACTGGCTCTTTTCTCTCACCTTGCCCTGTTTTTTTTTTTTTTTTTCTTTTTCTAATTATAAAAAGAATCTGTACTCATGGTAGAAATTTTGGAAAATTCAGAAAATAACAAGCAGAAGAAAAAAAAAAAATCCCCCATACTTTTGCCTCCCAGAGGCTACAGTTAGTAATATTGGAAAGTATTTTTACTTTTACCTATATATTTTTACATAGTTGAGATCATATTCATATGCTGTTTAATTCCTTTTTCTCTTTATCACTATAAACATTTCTCTGTCATTAGAAGCTATTTGTAAACATCTTTTTTCTTTTGGCCACAAGGTTTCTATAACTTCACTAATCTGTTAGAACCTTCTTTCACTGCCTAACCCTTTTATATTGAAAATATCAGGGTTTAAGCATCAGCTTAAGTTGTGGGACCATAGAGGTTTGTTAATGCTGCATTTATCTTTTGAATTAACAGAACCACTCAACTGTCTCACTGTAGTTGCTATGGTTACTGTCACTTTTGCCCTGCTTCCTGGAGGGGTTGCAAGCTCTTTGCTAAGGAGCTTCCCCTTGTAGGTATGAAGCAAGCTTCTAAGGCTTCATAAAACACTATGCATATACATTGCCCATATATAAAATTGCAGGGCAAGCAACCATTTTAAGACCCGATGTCATTAGAGTATCACCTGCAAGTCCCAGGACCTGTGAGTCTTGTTAACATCATTTGTAATGGGTGTATACTTTTCCATTATACAGCTACTCTTACTCTTTTGAACCATTTTCTTAATTTAAGGTTGTGCCAAATTTTCCACTGTTATAAATGTGCTGTGTTGACCATTTTTGTGCAGGAACCTTTGCTGCGCTTCTGATTTTTTTGCTCAGGATAGATTGTTGAAAGTGAAGTGACTGGGCCAGAAGGTATGCATGTTTTTAAGACACTGAGTACACGTATTGCCACTTTGCTTTCAAGAAAGGCCAGGGTGAGCCTCTCCAGCAGTACATGAGATGGCCTGTCTCACAGCCACACTAGCTCTCTTCATCTCATTTTTCTCCCCTTCCTTTCTTTGCCTTTCTTCGCATGTGAGTATAGGACTTTTAAGTACCTACTGCGCTTCCAAACCTATGGTGACGTAGGTAGGACAAGTCAAAAGACCTTTATAGCAGCTGCCTAATGCTTTCTCTGAACCAAACCTGGAAGAGGAAGGGAAAGAATAAGTGTGAGTCGAGTCTAATCTTTCAGTTGTGTGTGTGTTTTTTTTTTTTTTAATAAATCACCATTCTCTCCTGATCTTTCACAGAGGGTTAAACTGGAGGAATGGGTGAAAGAGAGAAGAAAGGTTAATGAGTAGATTGAGTACCTGAACCTTGGATTGTTAAGTAACTGTTCTTTGCTAAACCTGAGCGAGAATTTCAGAGATTAATGAAGGTTGTAAATTGCTCCTCTCTCTTAATGTTGAAAAGATGGTATAGGCCATTATAAGGGAGGTAGGTAACTTTGTGACTAAGTATGGTAATGTGGCAGCCCTGTTGTGTTTGGATTTGCTTTATGCACTGGACTTTATAGGTTACTTAAGAGATTTCCAAGGTGTATTTGTTTCCTACGGTTACCATAACAAATTACTACAAACCATGTAAACAGTGGCTTCAAACAACAGAAATGTATCCTCCCACAGTTCTGGAGGCCAGAGTCGGAAATGAAGGCGTGCAGGGCCATGCTCCCCCTGAGGCTTGGGGAAGAATCCGTGCCTCTCTCCTGGCTCTTGGTGGTTGCTGGGAATCCTTGCGTTTTGTTTTATAGATGCAGTGCTCCAATCTCTGCCTCTAATCCACGTGGTGTCCTCCCTGTGTGTGTTTGTGTGTCTGTTTTTTCTTTTTATGAGGACACCTCATCAGATTAGGGCCACCCTAATCCAATATGACCTCATCTTAATTGCATCTGCAAGGACCCTATTTCTAAATAAGATCACATTCTGAGGTTCTGGGTAGATAAGAATTTTGGATGGACATTCTTCAACCTAGTGCTCAAGGATATTTGGGCCATATGGGATATTGTTTTTAGAATTGTTTTGGGATTACTACTGTTGTATGGGATTGTCTGAATTTTAGGCATCTGATGCTATATTCTTTTATTTCTAATAGAAGCCCTCCTATACAATACATTTGGATTATGATTTGCCTAGTTAATTGGGAAAAACTGGTAAAGCAAGAAAATTAGAAATAATGATGCATATATATTTTAAATGATTTAATTTATATATAAATATATATTCATTTTAATCTTAAGTTTTTATTATGGGAAATTTCAAAAGTATACAAAAGTTGAGAAAACAGTGTAACGAATCACCATGGACCCATCACCAAACTTAAACAATTATTACCTCATGGCCAATCTTTCATCTCTACCCCTTCCCACTTCCCCTTTCTCTCTGGCTTATTTTTTAGCAAATCCCAAATTCATATCACTTCATCCATAAATATTTTAGCATGTGTCTTTCAGTAGATGAGGATTCTTTTTCAAAACACAGTAATAGTACCATCATCTTACCTTAAAAAATTAACAATAATTCCTTAATATCAAATCAGTGTTAAAATTTCCCTAATTCTCATATATATGTTTTTAAAAGTCCATACATTATAGTTAATTGAAATGTCTCTTAAGTTTGTTTGCTGTTTTTAAAATTTTTTTCATCTTTAAGTTTTGATCGTTTGTTTTACTCTATAGTCTTCCCCTCCCTCCCTTTTTCCTTGCAGATTGTTTGTTTTAAAAAAAACCCTGGGAAGTGAATGTGGCTCAGGTGATAGAGCTTCTGCCTACCATATGGGAGGACCTGGGTTCGATCCCTGGGGCCTCCTGGTGAAAAAGAAGAGAAAGTGTACCCGTGCACCTAGCCAGCACCCGTATGAATGCCCGCATGGTGAGTCAGTGCCTGCGCGAGTGCCCACAAGTGCCCATGTGGTGAGGCAGTCCCCACACGAGTGCCCATGGGGTGAGCCAGTGCCTGTGCAAGTGAGTCATGCAGCAAGGTGATGATGCAACAAAAGAGAGACAAGGGGAGAGTCACGGTGAAATGCAGTAGAAACCAGGAACTGAGGTGGTGCAATTGACAGGAAACCTCTCTCCACATCAGAGGTCCCCAGGATTGAATCCCGGTGAATCCTAGAGGAGAGAAGATGAGAAAAGAAGACAACGCACACAGCAAAAACAGCAGGGCTGGAGGAGGGGAAGAGGGAAAAATAAATAAATCTTTAAAAAAACAAAACAAAAAACCCTTTTGTTCATCTTCTGAGGGAGGGCCAAACCCTTTTCTTTGTATATAGAGTCCCTGATTGGAGTTACTTTTCATAGAAAAATCTTTCTTTTGCCCTAATTTTTCATCAGTGTACATGGTATTTAATTAAATTACATAACTGTAATAAGATCAACTGGCATTAAATAGGCTTGGGAAAAAACAATTCTTGATAAGCGTGCAACTTGGTGGGTGGGAGCAGAAGCATCCAGGGGGAAGAGAGAGGAGCAATTAAAATTGTGGCCAGTTTGCATGTTGGGGCCATCAGGTAGGTCATTTTATGGAGAGAAAGGGGAGCACTGATTATTTTGGCAGGTTGGTTGAGTGGCTGGAGGTGGGTTAAGAGAGTTTCTACATTAATTTAAAATTATAAATAAGTCAAAGCTGTAAGACATTTAAAGACAAGATATTTTGTAGAATCTTTTCTTATTTATAGTGTGTACTTCAGGTTGGTATTTCTGTTCACGTATGTTAGAATTTGCATGAACTGAACTTGATAATGGGCCATTTATGTTAAAAACCAGGTGAGGAAAGCCAAAACTCTCTGGTTTAAAAGGTTTGTATCTATTCACTGCCAGTGTAGTGTTTCATGGAACAAGTTGACATTTTCATGTAGTAAGTTGTTCTCTGTTTCTGGCAGAAGGAATCTTGATTCATATGCCATGAGAAACAGAATTGTTTTTATTGTGGAAGGCAGGAGCAGAGCTGAGTGTTTCTTATTAGAGTTAGTTGGGCACCTGAAATATTTCTTACTTCTCTCTTCCGCTTTCTGCCTCCTGTTGTCCTTTCCTTCTGTCAAAATGTTCTGATGTTGCATAAGCAATATTCTGACAGTAGAATAGAAGAGTTTTTTAGTAGCTCACTTTTTTTTTTAAACTCTCAAAATAATGTATTAGTGATTGTATATTCTTGGCATACTTTCCATTTCTACATCAACAGTGATATTGTTATTCTAGACAAATGGCGTAGTTGTATTCTGGCAACAGTCTTTGTGTCCAAGTCAGCTGCAGAGATACCACTTTCAGATATTATACCTAAATATCTTAGATGTTTCCAATAATTCTGGGAGGTAATTAAATTTTGGGTTGGCACTCTCGGACCTCTTTAAAGGGTTTTAAAATCCTTAGGAACAGAATAACTCATGTGAAGTATGTTACTCATTTTGTGCCTGTGACATGCAGCAGAGTGGCCAGTGCTTTTAGCCCTTTGCCTCTTCTGATCTCATTCTCCTTCTTCCTTTTGACTCTGCAGCTGCGTCCAGTGCCCTGCTCTGATTGAGCTCTTACTAAAAGGGGTACTGTTATCCTGAACCACAACCTCTTAGAGTCTATCAATGGTTGGATTTTTAGGCCAAGTATTCATTTCAGAGGCATGTTAAATTTTGAAAATCACATTTCAATTGTGATGCCTAAATTTCACTACTTTTCTCATACCAGTGCCAGTGTCTTCTGCTTTTCCAGCTTTTTAGGGAAACTTTTTGGCTCATCACAGTTGCCTGAGGCAATCGGTAATAATGAAATTAGCACTGGCATGAGAGTCAGGACATATTTCCAGTTCCAGTTCTTACTTGTTAGCCCTGTGACTTTGGGCAAATCGCTTAACCTCATGGGGCCTCCAGTTTCTTTTTAATTTATTTTTTACAGCTTTATTGAGATATACTTAATATAACCTACAACTCATCCAATTCAGTGTTTTTGAAAATATATTCACAGGGTTGTACAACTATCACCATAATCAATTTTAGAACATTTTTGCCCTCCTTGAAAGAAACCGTTAGCAGTCACTTCCATTTCTCCCTGATCTTCCTACCCTAGCCCTAAGCAACCACTAATCAATCTCTATAGATTTGGCCTATCTGGACATTTCATATGCATGGAATCATACAATATGTGATCTTTTGTTATTGACTTCTTTCACGTAGCATAATGTTTTTAAGGTTCATCCATGTTGTAGCAGGACTTCATCCTTGAGCATGTATCAGTACTTCATTCCTTTTTATAGCTGAATAATATTCCATATATGAACATACCACACTTTGTTTATCCATTCATGAGTTGATAGTTATTTGACTTGTTTCTACTTTTTGGCTATTTGTAGTTTTTCTTTCAATTGTCTGTGTCCATTTGCTACTTTTCTATTGGGCTTTTGGCTTTTTCCCCATTAATGTGTAAAAAAGAAAGACCTTTTTAAGTAAAAGGAAAATAGTTACCTTTTCAACTATATTCTCAGTTTGTGCTTTGACTTTGTTTTTATAAAAATATATTTTTTCATTTCATAAAATAAAAATATTTTTGTGTAGTCAGATTTCCTGTTGTTTTTTTTTCTTTACCCCCTTTATGGCTTCTCAGTTTCTGTCCCCATTCTAATCTTATAAAAATATTTACCTATGTTTTCTTCAAGTACTTTTGTGGTTTTATTTGTAGATTTAAATCTTTGTTTCATGTGACGTGCATTTTGATTTAAGGAATGAAGGAGAGATCAGTTATGGAATTAATTGGAGTTGTAATTTTACATTTATTTTTGCGATTATTTAATGACGTTCTTCCCTCACGTGCCTATAAATGCCATGAGGGCCATAGATTGTGGCCCTTTTTTCCTCTTCCTCCTCTTCTTCTTCCCAGTGTTAGCCTCATGATAGGCCCTCCATTTATTGAGTGAATTAATCTGGCTTTATTATTTTCCAGAAAACACAACAGTTGATTGAGTAATTAGTCTTTTCTCCCTTTATTAAAAAGCTATTCTGGAGGCAGATGTGGCTCAGGTGATTGGGCTCCTGTCTACCATACGAAGGCAAGCTGGCCTTCGCCACCATGGAGCGCTGATGGTAGACAGTAAGCTCAAACAACGGGGGGTGGTGGTGGTAATAAATAAATGAAATAAAATAAATAAATCTTTTTTTTTTTTTTAAAGCTATCTTATCTTTTACAAAATCCTCACTCATACTTGGGTAAATTTCTGAACACTCCCGCCTGCCTGTGGTAGATATGTTGGATGTTTGTTTATTTGAAAACCAGTCTTGCTGCAGAAATAGCGAACACTTCAGAGTAAGGTCAAATCTGCATCACCTAAAATGAAGTGGGGACATGGCAGTAAATTTAAGCCAATTTAATAGACTAAGCAGTTCCATTCTCTATAAGTTTTGAGTTAAGAAAATAATTGCCAGCTCTTCTTGTTTTTTAAAAAATTTGGTCTTATTTTAATGTATTCACAACACAGAATTTTTCATTTTAATAATATTTAAGTGTACATTCAGTGTTGTGCTATCATCACCTTCAACTGTTATCAAAACTTTTTTGTCACCACAGAGTTCTTGCTTATTCTAGATACTTCATGTAAGTGGATCATACAATATTTACCCTTTCGTATTTGACTTATTTCATGTTTTCAGGGTTCGGCCATGTTATAGCATGTATCAGGACTTCATTTCTTTTTTTTTCCTTCTTGTTTCTCCCTCTTCCCCCTCCCCCTCTGTTTGCTCTCTGTGTCCATTCACTGTGTGTTCTTCTGTGTCTGTTTTATTCTCATTAGGCGGCTCCGGGAGCCCATCCTGGGACCTTCCGGAGTTGGGGAGAGGTGATCATTCTCTTGCTCCACCTCAGCTCCCTAGTTTGCTGTGTCTTGTGTCGTCTCTTCTCTGTGTCTCTTTTTTGTTGCGTCATCTTGCTGCATCAGCTCTCCATGTGGGTGGCACCACTCCTGGGCGGTCTGCACTCCCACGCAGGGCTGCACTCCATGCTTGTGGGCCACTCCTTGTGTGGGGGGCACCCCTCTGTCAGGCGACTCTCCTTGTGCGTGGCAGCACTCCACATGGTCCAGCTCGCCACACAGGCCAGGAGGCCCTGGGTATTGAACCCTGGACCTCCTATATGGTAGGCAGAAGCCCTATCCATTGAGCCATATCCACTTCCCAGAACTTCATTCCTTTTTATGGTTGAATAATATTCCAGTGTGTGTAAATACTATACTCCATTTTGTTTATCCATTTGTCTGTTAATGGACACTTGAGTTATTTCCACCTTTTGGCTATTCTGAGTAATGATGCACTGAAACATTTGTGTGCAAGTAGCTGTTTTTAATTCTTTTGGATATTTACGTGGAAGTGAAATTGTTGGGTCTTACATTATAATTTTATATTTAACTTTCTCAGGAACCACCAAATTTTCCCATAGCTGCTGTACCATTTCACATCCCCACCAACAATGTACACTGGTTCCAATTTCTTTGAATTCTCTCCAACACTGATTATTTTCTGTTTTTAAAATAATAGCCATCATAGTGGGTGGGAGATGAACTCTTTCCTAATCCATTGATTGTACTGACTTTATTTGTTTTGTTACCATACAGCTTTATATAGTTCTATGTGATCTATTTAATAAAAAAAATAAACAAATGAACAAATTAAAAGTGTGTTTGGAAGGCCAGCCTCTAACACTAAAATATTATCCTACAGTTTGGGGAGTCACTGTAATCTCCCTTAATGAAACTTGTTATTGTGCTACAGGAAACACTTAACTTACTGATTAAACATTTATTCCATTCTGAGAGTTTAACCTGCATAGTAGAAATGATTTTGGGTTCCTACTTGCTGGTAAGTTTTTCTAGGATATAACGTACCTAGTTCTGGCTTGATATTTTAAGTGTCTTTTTAAACATTCTTGTTTAATAATATTGGATATCTCTAAAAAACACTTTTTTGTCATAATTGTTTAATGCAGAATTCAGAGAGAGAGGGTAAGGCGGCAAAAAATGCGTCAAGAAAATGTGTCCAGGAAGCCGATGTGGCTCAGTGGTTAAGTGCCAGCTTCCCATATATGAGGTTCAGGTTCAATCCCTGGACCTGATACCACACACACACACACACACACACAAAAAAAAAAAGAAAGAAAGAAAGAAAGAAAAATTAATTGTGTTGGCATCTAACTGACTTCAAAACAAATAGTTGAAAAGATACATAAAACTGTTAAACAAAATGCAGTTTAGTGACCATGATTTCCCACTTCTTTGTGACAAGTTTCCTTTCTCTGGAATCCAATATTAGATTGATTCATTGGATGCAACTTGGGTGAAATTCAGGTAATGTTACTGAATAATCATTTTCTTTCCTTTAGCCTCTTTTTTTCCTTTTCTGTTAAATATTAGAAATTCTTAGGCTCTGAAATAGAACATTTTGTTGGTATTTTCTGTAATGTGTTCCTCATGCAGGAACTGACGTTAGGGTCTTGTGAGCATTAAAGAAGTTTAAAGCAGAGAAGTTTAATGTCTGTGGACCCTAGCAATGGAACAAGGCATGCTGTTGTGATAAAATTCTTGTTTTCTTTTTGATTGGAACATTGTTCTAGTGTGCTTCAATGAAACTTTAATAATTTTCAGATGATTGCCCTTTTTCTTTTTAAAAAGATAAGGACTGTTTTTGTCAGGTTCTTCTAGACTTCTCTTTAATAAGCCTAACTGTGGATTTTAGAATTATTAAAATAGAAAAATACTCAAGTAAGTTTGTTTGGGATCTCTTTAGTCTCTACCCTGGAATGAAGTACCTCTGAAAATAGCTCAAGAAAAAGAGTATTTTATGTGTCAGAACTAGTTGACTTACATGGATTCTTCTTTTTGCAAGTTTCTGTTGGTGAGAATGGGCTTATACTTTTCTTTTTTCTTTTTCTCAATGCTAGTCTGGACTGATTTTTAGGCAGTTAACTGTTCCACCCCACCAATAAGCAGCTTGTTTGTAGATGTTATCTCATGTTGATTTGTGACTTTTGAGATTTACTCTGCTTGCAAAACACCTGTCTGTATTTGAGCTTTGCTAGGTGGTTGGCTTTGTGTTTGACTTACAATTTGCTCCAAAGAAAGCAAACAGTGGAAGAAGAGAAGAGGGAGTCAGCACATTTTTCTGTATGCTTTCATTGAAGAGATTTCCCAATTAGAAAGCTTTTGTAGACTTGACCTTTATGCCCTAAAGTAACCCAGCACTTCATTATGTATTCCAGTGAGGTTTTGGAATGCTCTGCCAGAAAGCAAGAACCCAGGTTGAATGGGAAAGGAATATTTAGAGGATGAAGCTCATAGTCAACAAAGTGCTGCTTCTTAGGCTAGGTCCAAAAATAACCTGCTTGCCAAAGGAGAGCAAGAATGGCGCTTGCGTTGGCTGCTGTTTTGAGTGGTGTA